>NC_054467.1:185590622-186215622 GCF_017639515.1 Carcharodon carcharias | reverse complement strand
GGCTCATTGGCATCTTTTCTGCATTAAAGTCCTGGTGACCTCAGACACCCTTAGCCTTGCATTGTTTAGGATTGAAATAGTTCAGTCAACTTTCATATCAAATACTTGACAAAGCAGTCTCATAAGCTGCTGTACAAACACAACATAGACCAGCATGTCAAAAGTAATGAGAGCGAAAAAAAATATTTGCATAGTGACTTCCAGTTATTCTTGTGGTGCTACATGGACTCATGTTGATTCTCCAAGGCCAGACAGCACTGTGTGCTGTTTCCTGCGTAGCTCATACAGCATTCTTCAAGGATACTTCATACTATAGTGCAGGTAATATCCCATAGTGTTGCCTGTCCCATTGAATCAAGGTAAGTCGGCGGAGTGCTGCTGGAGATGGAGCTATATGGATATATTTCTCCCTTGAAAATTTTAATGTGCACCCATCATAGTTAGCACCTTCAAATTATTAATCATCCAAATGCCAACAGTGCTGGATTTTAAAGACTCAAGTATTTCTATGAGGAGCTCCCCCAGAGCTGATGATTTTGCTGTGATAATGGCTGCATCTTTGACATTGCTTTTTCCCAGTGGCCTCTGGGAACTTGAGCCTGATAGGGCATGTTACGGCTGTAGCTGTTCAGCCCCCATCAGTGCTTTCTCTCTATCTCTATCTCCCTCCATAGGTGCTGCCAGATCTGATGAGTATCTCCAATAATTTTTTTAAATTTCAGATTTCCAGTTCTCATTGCATTTTGTTTGTCTAAGAGGAAAACCTTTGCCTGTTATATAATGCTGCTATCACTGTCATGAGGCTGCAGCTCATCATTTCTAAGCTAAGAATTGAGTAATAAGAGGGAAGCCCCCATCCCTTTGGTCAACTAGTCTGTTTCATGTGCAGCAGCTGTTGGAGCCCAGAATCTGGATTTGAGCTGTCAGAATTTCTATCAAAGCTCTAAAAGTAACGCATATTCCTGCGATGAGGGTGTGGCTTCAATGTGTCCTGGAGGTGACTGCACACTCCAAGATAGATTGCAGAGTGGAAATGCCAAGTGACAAAACTTCAAATATGTGGAAGTACACTCCTCCATACTTTCAGATGTAAAATTAAAGAATGATATAGCATAGAAGGGGGCCATTTAATCCATCATACCTATGCCAGCTCATTGGTAGAGCTATCCACTCAGTCCTTTCTCCTGGTTCCAGACCCATGGCCCTGGTCTTCAAGTATTTATTTTTTTATTTTTTTGAACCTGCTTCCACCATCCCTTCAGGCAGTGGGTTCCATATCGCAACAATCCCCTGTGTTGTGATATCAGAACCCCTCCAACTGGACTTTGAAAGCCCCAAAGCCCAATTTTGTGTACGATTGTACAGCATAGCAGGAAGACACACTTTAATGTCAACAAATAACATCTTCAGATTGGTACATTAGAACATAAGAAATAGGAGAAGACCAAACGGCCTATTAAATCTGCTCTGCCATTCATTATGAGTATGGCTGATGTTCAGATTCATCTCCATTTTCCTCTCCCACTCCCCATATCCCTTGATTCCCTGAGTGACCAAAATCTGCCTATCTCAGCCTTAAATATATTCAATGATGGAGCATCCAGGGCCCTCTGGGATAGAGAATGCCAAAGATTCAAAAGATTCTTTGATTGAAGAAATTTATCCTCTTCTCAATCCCGAATGATTGGCCTCTTATCCTGAGACTTTTCTAGATTATTCAGCAAGGGTAAACGATCTCTCAGTGTCTACTTCTTCAGAATCTTGTATGTTTTAATGAGGTCACCTCTCATTCTTCTAAACTCAAGGAAATATGGACCCAATTTACTCAGCTTCTCAGATGACCAAGTCAAAACTGACTAGCTGAAATTATGGCTGGAAATAGATTTGAATAATAGTGGATCCCAAAAAACTTATCTCTGGTAACTGCAGGCAAGATGCCAATGATTTTCCACCTGTTAAAAATAATAGACAGTTAATCACCCAGCATTTCTTGAGATACACTCTGGCAAATACTCTTCCTTATCAAGAGTCGTGTTTCACAGAATCACACCTAAAATCTGCAGGGTTCCCAACAAATTAATAGCTTTATCAAACTTTATTTCACAATTTATCATGGAAGAGTCTGAGCTTGCAACTTTCAAATTGTTATTCTAGTACCAGAATCAGCCTGAATTGTACCAGTGAACCAGCTGATAATTAATGGTAAAGCTTTTTGTTAACTAATGTACATATTGTATTTTAGAATGTGGTCAAAAGAATGCCATTTGCCTTGATTTTCAAAATACAATGCTGAAGATTTTGCAACCATCTTCTGTCAGGAGTGCTGAGTGCATACTATATCCCCTCCTGTGGTCCCTAGTATTACAACAATCAGCCTGCAGCCAACTTGATTCACTCCACCTGATATCAAGAAATAGCTGAATGCAATGGACACTGAAAAGGCTATGGGCCTTGATAACATCCCACTATGGTGCTGAAGACTTGTGCTCCAGAACTAGCTGCAATTCTAGCCAAGCTGTTCCAGTACAGCTCCAACACTGACATCTTCCCAATAATGTGGAAAATTGCCCAGGTATGTCTTATCCACAAAGAACAGGACAAATGCATTTTCCAGCTAAGCACTGCCCCATCAGACTACTCTCAAACATTAGCAGCACGAAAGGTGTCATCGACAGTGTTATCAAGCGTCACTCAATCATAACCTGCTCACTGATGCTCGGTTGGGTTTTGCAGGTGCACTTGGCTTCAGTCTTCATTAAAACATTGGTCCAAACATAGACAAAAAAGCTGAATTCCAGCAGGGCGGTGAGAGTGACTGGTCTTGACACCAAGGCAATGTCAGACCAAGTGTGGCATCAAGAAGTCCTAGCAAAATTGAAGTCAACGGGATTCAGGGGAAAACCTCTCCACTGGTTGGAGTCAAACCCAGCACAAAGAAAGATAATTGTTGTTATTGGAGGCCAATCATCTCAGTCCCAGGATATTGCTGAATGAGATCCTCAGGTACTGTCCTAGCACCAACCAATTTTAGCTGTTTCATCAATGAGTTTTTCTCTAACATAAGGTCAGATGTTCGCTGTGATTACTTATTATTCAGCTCCATTCACAACTCCTCAGATAATGAAGCAGCCCAACCCTGCTTGCAATGAGACCTAGATAGCATTCACGTTTGGGCTGATAAATAGCAAGTAAAATTCATGCCGCACAAGTGCCAGGCAATTACCATCCCCAACAAGAGCAGAGAGATGGTAGTGTTATGGTAATGTCACTGGACTGGTAATCCAGAGGCCCAGACTAATGCTTTGGATACAGGTTCAAATCCCATCATGGTAGCTGGTAAAATTTAAACTCAGTAAATAAATCTGGAATATAAAGTGAGTCTCAGTGATGGTGACCATGCCAACTATCATCAATGGTTGTACAAACCTATCGGTTCATCAATGTCCTTTAGGGAAGGAAATGTGCCATCCTTGTCTGGCCTACATGTGACCCCAGACCAACAGTAATGTTGTTGACTCTGAAATGCCCTCTGAAAGCCACTCAGTTTCAAGGGCAATTAAGGATAAGCAACAAATTCTGGCCTTGCCAGTGATGACCACAACACAAGACTAAAAAAAAGAGAATCTAACCATCTCCCCATCAATGGCAAAACCATTGCTGAATCCCCCACTATTAACATTTTGGAGGGGTCAACATTGACAAAACTTTAACTGGACCAGCCACAAAAATTGTAGCTACAAGAGCAAATCAGAAGCTGGAATTTCTGCAGCGAGTAACTCGCCTCTTGACTCTCGAAAGTCTGTCCAGCATCTACAAGGCTCAAGTCAAGAGAGTGCTGTAATACTCTCCACTTGCCTGGATGAGTGCAGCTACAACAACACTCAAGAAGCTTGACGCTGTCCAGGACAAAGCAGTCCATTTGATTGGCAACCCATCTGCCAGCTTAAACACTCACAAGCTCCATGATTGGCATCCTGTTACAATGGCATGTACTGCCACCAAGGCTCCTTTAACAGCACCTCCAAACTTGCTACCATTGACACCTAGAAGAACAAGGGCAGTTGGCATGTGGAAACATCACCACTTCTAAGTCCCCCTCCAAGTCGCACACCATTCTGTCCTGGAAATATATTGCCATTCCTTTACTGTTGCTGGGTCAATATCCTAGAACTCAGACCCTAACAGCACGATTGGGGAGGATGTACCTATAGCAGGTGTACTGCAGTGTTTTAAAAAGGTGGTTCATCACCACCTTCACAAGGATAAGTAGGGTTGAACAGTAAGTTCTAACCTTGCCATTGACGGCCACATTCTACGAACAAATCATAAAATTAATAACGACCTGTGTCATTCACAGGCTATTATCTTATCAACTATTTCAGGCATATTACACATTCTATAGCTGAATCAACCAAGCATTTGGCATTTATATTGATCATGACAGAGGATAAGGCTTCCTCATGACATCAGTCATGATGACACTTTCACTGTAACATTGGAGCTACATGCTTGTATAATTTCTAAAGGCGACAAATTTGAGTCCCACAGCTAACAGAAATTCACTTGATGTAACTGTGGGATGCAGATGTTGCAATGTAATCCCAGTTCTGTTCCCCACACTTTCGTCTACCAAGACTCCAGGCTAACAGTGGAGCCTCTTGATTTGTGTACTTTAGACCTTACCTCAAAAAGTCTTATTACTTCATTGCAACATGTTGCACAATCCTTATTGTATTTCTTGCCACTAATTCAACTTTATACTAAACTTTAATCTCAGGATCTGAGGTTTCAAAACTATAACTCCCAGTTTCAATGGATAGTGAATAACTGGAATACAAAAAGAGAAATTTTTTTTTGAACAGAGACAAATGTAAGAGGTAACTTTTATGATAATACCCTATCAGTGGGATACCTTGACCACCTGCCAAGCTTACCAGAAAATCGGAACACGCTGAAAACATTGAGCAGGTCAGTCAGAATCCTTGGAGAGAGAACAGATGAAAGGTCCAACAATGAAACATTAACCTCTTGTCTCTGCACTGTTGGCTGGATAACATCTTCTTAAAGCTGGGGCCAACTGTTTTCTAGACAGATGTTTTTTTTTGTTGCACTGACTAGGCACGCTGCTGTTTCTGAATTACTTGTGCCATTTGTTATTCTATGCTGCCTGTGCTTGATCTTTTTATGTAATTCAGGAGCCCTTTGACACAATTTCCAGCCATAACAGTCCTGCTCCCATCAGATGCAAGCCTCAGCTCTCACCATACCCCTCAGTACTCCATTGGGTCTGCTGACAGCTATCATAGATTGCAAGGAGGAAGAGGAGCTGTCACTGAGGAATGAGTGTTGGATATAATAGCACCTCTAGTGCCTGTACCCACCTACAATTAACCCATGAACCATGTTTTCATGTCAAGGCACAAGTACTTGGCCAAAATCTGAGGTCTGTATACATCCCCTCCACCTCACTACTGAGGTTATGGTCACCTTATAGTCTCTACTGCAGCCTGACTTAGGGACAATGATTAGCATAGGGACAATCTGCCAGTTGCTGTGTCACCATGATTTTATACGTTTAAACCAGGATCCCTTCAAGTTACAACAGGTCATACTTCAGCCTGTCAGTGCAAAAAAACTGGTCCCTGCTGTTTCCTAATGCTGCCTTCTCTGTATTGCACTAGCCCCATTAGCAACATGTTGTGCCCAATTCCCACTATCTTTATAATCATCACTACCTGTTCCCCTCACCCTGAACTATATATTGTATGTTGTCTCATAAAGAGGTCTAGAAGTGTGTCTGGTTGAACAACAACTGCTTACTAATAACACATAACTATGTACATATATACAGACACAGTCCTGACTAGGTGTTATATTCTTGCCACTTCTACCAGAGTCACCACTACACTGTACTACTCCCATGTGACTCTCAGCATCATAATGTGGGTAGTACTGTTTCCCCAGTCCCATATCAACCTTTACAGTCCCAAACACCCCAATACTACATTTCCTAAGGACAACATTTATGCCACTTTCTCCATGCAGAGGAGACAAGAGCATGAGACTATTATAAGGTGGTTAATGGATTTCCTAAAATGCAGGATCTCATTTAGCAAACATGTGGTCACCAAGGTTAATAACGACAATTGCATGGTATATGTGAATAAGCTTTCATTCCATCAATATACAGGTGCTACCTGACCACACAATTAAACTAATGCACATGTATGTGTCATACTCTGGCAACAGCTATAATACCTTCATCAAAGTGCCAGGCCACAGTAGCGACACTTCTTAAAGTAGCAAGCAAACTGGATAACTGATTGCTCTGAGGCTGGGCAACCACCAGGACCCTGACTATCAACACCAGCCAACGCCAACAGCAAGTACAATCAAGCTGAACCTTCACTCAATCTCTGGTGGAAGATATGATGAGCAAGTTGGATGAGAGATTCTGCTGTCTGGATAGATCAGGTTTAGTTCTGCTGTGACCTAAGAAAAACTCTAATATTAATCACATATGCTGTGTTTTCATTATCTTGTTACTCAGAGGGCAGAATTATCCATCTAGGGCACTGGGAAGGTGGGCCAGCCACCTTGGCAGAGAAGATGAACAGAGAAATGGTGACAGAAGATGAAATGCTGAGAGTTATGCACAGTCAGGAAGATTACTGCATCAAATTGTCAGGATTTCACTTTGAAACCTGATGGTGTTAGCCATTCTGCTGCCTTCTCTGTATTGCACTAGCCCCATTAGCAACATGTTGTGCCCAATTCCCACTATCTTTATAATCATCACTACCTGTTCCCCTCACCGTGAACTATAATATTCATACGCCTTCCTGAAAATGAAGCAACAAGGACAACTTATAGCTTTATGATGTGAGGATAGGTGTGTGTCCTTCAATTGATAGCAGGTGAGGAGGATTTGCCATTAATGGAAGCAGAAAAGGATAGTGACCGTGTTTTGTGAGTGAGATTGCAAGGTGGTATATGTGCCCTTGGGATTGGTGGTGAGGGATGAGATGCAGGGGTTGCAATTGCTCTGATTACTGGAGATAAGAGGCAAGGAACCTTGACCAGGTACAATTCAAGAGAACCAAGGAGGAAATAAATTTACCTCTGCTGATCTTGTTGAGGTAATTGAACCAGTTCCTGCATTGTATTAAGTTTTGGGAGGAATGTTGAGCAAATAAAGCAATGAGAACAAGATTTTGGTATATAGCATTTTTACAAATATGCTTTACAAAAGCTTGGTCAAAGAGCTAGGCTTTTTAGAAGCACCTTAAAGGAGGAAAAAGAGGGAGAGAGGCAGGGCAGTTTAGGGAGGGAATTACAGAGCTTAGGGCATGTCCACCAGTGGTGGAGTGATTAAAATCAAGAATGCTCAAAAGGTCAGAATTGGATGAGTGCAGATATCTTGGTGAGATGTGGAGCTGGAGCAGATTATGGAGATAGGGAGGGTTGAGGCCATGGAGGGATTTGAAAGCAAATTAACATTTTAAAATTGAGGCATTGCTTGTAACCTAACTTTACAGATCATTCCAAAATGAATGCAAAAAAATTATTTCAATACCCAACATATGAGGTACTGGCTTAATGCTTGCTCTGCACATGTTTGCCCTTACTGATTTGTCAGGTATGTTGTCAATCACGCAGCTCTACGCTCCTTCAAAATGCCATCTCAGTAGAAGGAAGCTTATGAATTAGCTGTGGCAATTTCCAGTTTTTTTGCCCCGTTCTAATTGGCTTTCTGCTACCTGCTTTTTCTTCCATCTTCAAGGGGATGGGTGGCAATGGGGTTAGGTGGAGAAATAGAGTTGGATAAATGGTTCACTGTCCTCTGAGATGAGTGCCTCATTTGCAATGCCTCAGTTACTGAGTGATTTTTGTTAATGGCCAGGAATCTCTATGAGAAGTGTCCCTCAAGCAATACTAATCATCGAATCATAGCAATTTACAGCAGCAAGGAAGCAATTTGCCATCCAGCTAATCCCTCTTTCTAGTTCTTGGTCCATAGCCTTGTAGGTTATGGATTTCAAGTACATATCCAAGTAGGAGGTCAGAGGCTGGGAATTCTTCATAGAATAACTCACCTCCTGACTCCCCAAAGTCTGTCCACCATCTACAGGGCTCAAGTCAGTCATGTGATGGAATACTCCCCACTTGCCTGGATGAGTGCAACTCCAACAGCAGTCAAGGAGCTTGACATCATCCAGGACAACCCGCTTGATTGACACCCCATCCACCATCTTCAACATTCATTCCCTCCATCACTGATACACGGCAGCAGCAATGTATACAATCTACAAGACATATTGCAGTAGCTCACCAAGGTTCTTCAGACAGCATCTTCCAAACACATGACCTCTACCATCTAGAAGGACAAGGGTGGCAGATGCATGGGAACACCACCACCTGCAGGTTCCCCTCCAAGCCACTCACCATCATGACTTGGAAATATATCATCATTTCTTCACTGTTGCTGGGTCAAAGTTCTGGTACTCCGTCCCTAACAGCACCTTGTATGTACCTATGTCACATGGACTGCAGCAGTTCAAAAAAATGGCTCACTACCACCTTCTCAAGGGCAATTAGGGATGGGTAATAAAATTGCTGGCCTAGCCTGCGATGCCCACGTCCCATGAAAGAATAAAAATATCCCTTAGAGCATGGTTATCCACATAACATTCAATGTGCAAGCTTTTCTCAGAATGCCCCTTATATAGGATTTCCCTCTAAATGATTGATAAGTACAATCCCATATCTATCACTTCTACTAGAGCCAATGTTTCTGCACCTAAGGTGCTTTAACTATCCTTTTTATTTTCTTCGCTTCCCAAGCCAATGGACAATATTTGTAGTGGAATATTCATTTGGAAGACTAGCATATCTTCTGAATCACCTAGGGCTGGGAACTTGACTGCACTTTTATCTGAATTTAATTTCTTTAATGTTGTATTTGTTCTCAGAAATTCCTTAACAGTAATATGTTTTATCATAGTATTCAGTTCCAATACGTCAAAACTAGCATCAGGTCTAGTCTGAGTGCTCAATCAGTTCAAATGCCTAATCAAACTTCTTATCTGGTCTATTTCTTCCTTGGATGCAGGATTCTCTTTTTATGAGGACCTATTTATTGTGATGGAACTGGTATTTCCTAAATAGGACTGATGTGCTGGGCTATCCCATCATTGGGAATGGGGATATTTGTGACACATCCTCCTCTGGGTAGATGCTTAATTATCCACCACCATTCACAACTGGATCTAGCAGGACTGCAGAGCTTAGATTTAATCTGCTGATTCTAGGATCACTTAGCTCAGTGTATTGTATGCTACAACCACTGTTTGGCATGCATGTAGTCTTGTTGGTAGCTTCACCAAGATGACACCTCACTTTGAGGTATGGCTGGTGCAGCTCTTGGTATGGCCTCATTCACCCTTCATTGAACCTGTGTTGATCCCCCACAGCTTGATGGTAATGGTAAATTGAGGGATCATAAGACGATAAATTGTAGGTTCAGAATTAGGCCATGCAGCCCATTGAGTCTGCTCTGCCATTCAATGAGATCATGGCTGATCTGATAATCCTCAACTCCAATTTCCTGCCTTTTCCCCATTGATTCCCTTACTGATTAAAAATCTATCTCAGCCTTGAATATAATTAATGACCCAGCCTCTACAGCCCTCAGCAGTAAAGCATTCTACAGATTCACTATCCTCTGAGAGAAGAAATTCCTCCTCATCTCTGTCTTAAATGGGTGACCCCTTACTCTGAGATTATGCCCTCTGGTCCTAGGCTCTCCCGCAAGGGGAAACAACCTCTCAGCATCTACCCTGTCAAGCCCCTAAGATGTGAAACAATATTTTTCAATAAACTCGCCTCTCATTCTTCTAAAGTCCAATGAATACAGGCCCAACCTACTCAACCCCTCCTCATAAGAAAATCCTTCAAACCCGGGATCAACCTAGTGAACATTCTCTGGGCTGCCTCCAATGCGAGTATATCTTTCCCTAGATAAGGGGACCAAAATTGTTCACAGTATTCTAGGTATGGTCTAACTAGTGCCTTTTACAGTTTTAGCAAATTTCCCTATTTTTATACTCCATTCCCTTTGAAATAATGGCCAACATTCCATTTGCCTTCCATGCCCAAATCCTTCTGTGCTGTAACTTTCTGCAGTCTTTCTCCATGTAAATAATATTCCGCTTTTCTATTCTTCCTGCCAAAGTGCATAACCTCACATTTTCCCACATTATATTCCATCTGCCAAGCTTATGGCCACTCACTTAACCAGCCTCTGTGGGCTCTGCATCACCCTTACCACTTGCCTTCCCATATATTTTTGTGTCATCCGCAAACCTGGCAATATTACATTCACTTCCCTTATCCAAATAATTGTGGCCCCGGCACTGATTCCTGTGGCATTCCACTAGTTACAGGTTGCAATTCCGAAAATGCCCCCTTTATCCCAACTCTCTGTCTTCTCTTCGTTAGCCAATCTTCTATCCATGCTAATATACTACCCCCAAAATCATGGGCTCTTAGCTTATTAAGAAGCCTTATGTGTGGTACCTTATAGAACACCTTTTGGAAATCCAAATATATTACATCTACTGGCTCCCCTTTATCTATCCTGCTTGTTACCTCCTCAAAGAGTTATCATAAATTTGTCAGGCATGATTTCCCCTTCATGAAACCATACTGATTCTGCTTGATTATATTATGCATTTCTAAATGCTCTGCTATCACATCCTTTATAATCAACTCAAACATTTTCCCAATGATGGATGTTAAGCCAACTGGCCTATAGTTATCTGTTTTTTGTCTCACTTCCTTTTTGAATAAGGGTGTTACATACAGATTGTGGCTGCATACAATTCTGTTGCTGCCCACAGCACTTCATAGATGCCCAGTTTTTTGTTCCTAGATTTGTTTGAAACCTATCCCATTTAGCACAGTGGTAGTGCCATACAATGGGATGGAAGGTCTCCTCAGTGTAAAGCTGGGGCTTCATCTCCACAAAGACTGTGCGGTGGTCACTCTTACCAGTAATGTCATGGACAGATATATCTGCGACAGGCATTTGCTCTGAAGAGTCCGTTTGTTTAATCAGAGAGTTTTATGGTATTTTCAATGGTTTCCAACTGTTATAATAGGGCCTGTAAGTTCTATTCATAAACTGGATAATGGGTGCAGGGGTGAGGGTGTGAGAGGGTGAGGGTGAAGGGTGAGGATGAAAGGGATGAGGGGGTGAGGGTGAGGGGGAGAAATTTTATTCTTTTATGGGATGTGGGCATCAATGGCAAGGCCAGCATTTGTTGCCCATCCCTAATTGCCATTGAGAAGGTGATGGTGAGCCACCTTATTTAATTGCTGAAGCCCGTGTGGTGTAGGTACGCCCACAGTGATATTAGGAAGGGAGTTTCAGGATTTTGATGCAGTGACAGTGAAGGAACGGTGATATAGTTCCAAGTCAGGGTGGCGCGTGACTTGGAGGGGGACGAGGGTGAGAGGGATGAAGGCTGAGGATGAGGGGGTGGCGGGTAAAGGTGAGAGGGCTGGGGTGAGGGTGAGGGGGATAAGGAGGTGAGGGTGAAGGGGTGAGGGTGAGGAAGAGGGGGTGAGAATGAAGGGGATGAAGGGGTGAGTGTAAATGTCATGATGGGTGGGTGAGAGGGGTTTAAGGTAGTCAAAATGTTCAACCGTATGCAGGTAACCCGCTAATTGTCTCAGAAGCACATGGCGAAGGCTTTTTGAGAACTGAGGTGGGCCTTTTATTTAACCTGCCCTCTCTGGACTCAGCCCACTTCCACCCCTGCTACTCAGAGCCTGGACCCCCAGAAGATACCACCTGTTGGAAGTCTCGAGACTGAGGCAAGATTATAATGGCACGATTAGTCCCATCTCCCAGTTGCCTCCTTCAACATGAAAATCCAACCCCTGGTATGCACATAACTGATTCCATGATTGCTGCTGATTTTTTCCCTCAATTGGTATTTGGCCCTTAGCCTTCTCCCTGTAGCCTCTCTGTCAAAACTGGGTCATTGGTTTCAGGTGCCATGCTTTGTATGCCAATATGGGACATGTTTCCCATTAAGCACCATACTTAATCCCACTTTACTTTCTGTACTATTTGATTTATTACCTGATTGCCCACGTTTGCTTCCTAAACTGCAGCAAAGTTTTCCAAGAGAATTGTGCAGCATATGAGCCCTGTACTGTACTTCCAAAATTGCTGTCCCCTCTCCTTAAATTGCTGTGGGCACAAACATTTTGGCTAACAAGAACCTCCAAGTTACTGAAAATAAATATACACTATGGGCAGAATTTTAAGGCCCCATCGCATTGGGGAGGGGGCCATAAAATGCAGTGAGCTTTTCAAAACTCCTTTGGATTCAGCAGGACCATAAAATCCCGCCAGTGTAAAATTCCACCCCATGAGTTGAATTATTAATGGTACAGATTGATAAAGTATATTTCTTTGTTTTAATTTAGTTATCACTGTATGCTTGCTCAATTCTGTGATCTGATTTTCGTGATTTGATATAGAAGCAGCCAGGAGGTTAGTCACTTCCTTCTTTCAAATACCCATGTCTCAAGGACAGAGCAGAACTTGTCATGCACTGGATTTCCTGCTGATCAAGTAGACATGCACTTGTCAAGCCGTTGGGTAACAATGTGTAAGATGAATTGCCACTGTCCCAGTTACCCACAGCTTCAATGAACCAGGACGAATGTTAACATGCAGAGTGAAGGTTTCACTGATGGTCTAATCATAGACTGGGCAGAAAGAGGTCACAACACAATTGAAAACAAGATATCTGAAAATGAAGGTGCTTTGAGGGGCATTTACATAAAGTATCCTAAACTGGTAGCTGAAAAAGCAATTTTGTGAAAAAAATATTTTAAGATGTCTGAAAGCAAAGATCCCCCATAATATTTACCTTTAGATTAATTTATAATTGAAGTTTATGATAGACTTTCTATTAAATATTAAAGAAGATTATTTGCCATGACAACAATTAAAAACAACTTCATGCAAAAAATGAGATTAATAGCAGTATTACATCATTTAGTGACACACCATGGCTTGTTATCTGCAGTGCGAGAGGTCAAAGAACATTAAACGTTACTTCCAATTATTTTAAACAATGTTTAAAGAATATCCTGGGGTCTCAATCTACTCTGGAATTTCCTTTGGTACCTGGAGACAGGATACAATGATGGATACATTCCGCATACAGTTAATAATTCACAAGAATCAAAGCATTGCTTCAAGCTCTTCCAAACCCACCAGCAAGTTACATCCATTCCTATAAAAAAGAGGCTGGTACATTTATCTGTAAGTGGTCAGTGCCACAGACTGATATGTGGATGTTGGCTTACAAATGTGGTTCAATCTTCTCCTTTCTCCATGTTGGCAAAATTCTTCGTGAATATGCATATTTTTACAGAGTTCTGACAGTGCAGTCATGGTTTTACCTGTGAATCTGACATATTTTCCACAGTACAGGGGCATAAGAACATAAGAAATAGGAACACTTGCCAGTTATAATGTCTTCATGGCCTCAGGACATTCCAAAATGCTTTCCATCACTTTACTGTTGATCATCATTAAAGTGAGAGGAGGTTTACCAGGATGCTGCCTGGTCTGGAGGTTATTAGCTATGAGGAGAGGTTGGAGAAACTCGGATTGTTCTCACTAGAGCGATGGAGATTGAGGGGCGACTTGATTGAAGTTTACAAAATTATGAGTGGCATAGACAGAGTAGATAGTCAGAAGCTTTTTCCCAGGTTGGAAGAGTCAATTACTAGGGGACATAGATTTAAGGTGAGAGGAGAAAACCTTAGAGAAGATGTGTGGGGCAAGTTTTTTATGCAGAGGGTAGTGAGTGTCTGGAATTCGCTGCCAGAGGAGGTGGTGGAAGCAGGTATGATAGTGGTGTTTAAGAGGCAGCTTGACAAATACATGAATAGGATGGGAATAGAGGGATACGGACCCCGGAAGTGCAAAATGTTTTAGTTTGACAGGCAATATGATTGGCGCAGGCTTGGAGGGCCGAAGGGCCTGGTCCTGTGCTGTACGTTTCTTTGTTCTTTGTTCTTTGTAATGGAAGGGGTCATCACCAGCGCTACCAACTGGCATTGCTTAGCAATAACCTACTCACTGACGTTTAATTTGGGTTCTGCCAGGGTCACTCAGCTCCTGACCTCTTTACAGTCTTGGTTCAAACATGGACAAAAGAGCTGAATTCCAGAGGCGAGAGTGACTGCCCTTGACACCAAGGCAGCATTTGACCAAGTATAGCATCAAGTAGCCCTAACAAAATTGAAGTCGACGGGAATCAGTGTGGAAAATCACCATTGGTTGGTGACATACTTAGCACCAAGGAAGGTGGTTCTGGTTGTTAGAGGTCAATCATCTCAGTTCCATGAGATCACTGCAGGAGTTCTTCAGCATAGTGTTATCGGCCCAACCATCTTCAGCTGCTTCATCAATGAATTTCCTTCCATCATAAGGTCAAAAGTTAGGATGTTCGCTGATGATTGCACTATGTTCAGCATCATTCAAGACTCCTCATTTACTGAAGCAGTCCATGTCCAAATGCAGCAAGACCTGGACAATATCCAGACTTGAGCTGACAAGTGGCAAGTAACATTTGCGCCACACAAATGCCAGGTAATTACCATCTCCAACAAGAAAGAATCTAAGCATCACCCTTTGACATTCAATGGCATTACCATCATTGGATTCCTCACTATCAACATCCTGGGGGTTACCATTGACCAAAAACTGAACTGGACTAGCCATATAAATACAATGGCTACAAGGGTATGTCAGAGGCCAGGAATCCTGCAATGAATAACTCACCTCCTGACTCCCCAAAGCCTGTCCACCATCTGCAAGGCACAAGCCAGGAGTGTGATGGAATACTTGCCACTTGCCTGGATGAGGGCAGCTCCAAAAACACTCAAGAAGCTTGACACCACCCAGGACAAAGCAGTCCACTTGATTGACACCCCATCTACAAACATTCACTCCTTCCACCACTGACACATAGTAGCGGCAGTGTGTACCATCTACAAGATGCACTGCAGAAACTCACCAAGGTTCCTTAGGCAGCATCTTTCAAACCCATGACAACTACCATCTAGAAGAACAAGGGCAGCAGATTGTTGGGGACACCACCACATGCAAGTTCCCCACCAAAACACACACCCTCCTGACTTGGAAACATATCACCGTTCCTTCACTCTCGCTGGGTCAAAATCCTGAAACTCCCTCCCTAACAGCACTGTGGGTGTACCTACACCGCATGGACTGCAGCAGTTCAAGAAGTCAGCTCATCACCACCTTCTCAAGGGCAATTAGGGATGCGCAATAAATGCTGGCCCAGCCAGCGTAGCCCACATCCCATCAATGAATAAAAAAAATCAATTACTTACTTTGACAGTGTAGTAACTGTTGTATTGTAGGAAGCATTTAATGGTAAGTTCCCACAAACAGGACTACGATAATGAACAGACTTTCTGGGTAATATTTAATCCAGGCGACAGGGGTCTCATCCACTGGCTGAAGAGCCGGTAAAAGTCCTGTATCAGCTACTTTGGGGAAGGCCGGCTGTATTGAGTGCCAGTCAGGCACTTATGTGGCCAGTAGTGGGCCTTCCCTGGGAGTTAGGAAAATCTTGGGGTGGAAATCTCACCCCCATCCCACCCCCAACCCCCCAAGAGCTGCCAGTCATTCAGAGACCAGCAGCACTTCATCCCAGGCAGCGCCATTGGGAGACCAGTGGTTGCTGCTGGCAATGCACCCACCAGAAGCTCAGGGTCAAAAAGGGACCCAGGCCATAGGTGAATGAGGGTAGAATAGTGGTCGTGGGGGGTGGGATTTGTTGGAGAGGGGGAGGGGTCGAAGAAGGCAAGGGCAGGGGGAGGTTCTCAGCTAGGCCCCCTTCCCAATGTCAGGTACCTTGATCAAGCACTGAGTGCCTTTGAACAAGGGCCCCTTCACCAACTCCCAGGAGCCTTCCATTCCCTTCTTGGGAGCCTTCCACCCAATGCCTGGGAGCCTGCAAGCAAATACACCAGCTTTTCAGGCTTCCCATGTGGCGACTGCCCTGCCCAATGCTGCTTAAATACCAGCGGTGATGGGGTGAAGCCCTTAAGTGGGCACTAATCACCCTCTTAAGGGCATAAATTGCCAGAGGAGCACAAAAGCCATCCACGTGTCTTCCCGCCCCTGACTGAATCAGGTCAGAGGCTGTAGGCAGGTGAATTCACACCTCCCTTCTTATAATCCTAACTCCAATGTTCGATTGAATCTGTCTGGGTGAAGAAAATGGTCAGTGCTCACAACTTTTCTTTTTAATAGCTCATTGTAACATCAATAAACTTACAAACATCAGTACCCTGCTTCCTTTTTAAATGAAACCAATATCATACTCACAGATACTTTTCCCATAACCTCTGAGCTGCACTCACGTTGTTAACCCTCGAATTGCTGCTTCTGAAAAGTTGTTGCCTTAGTTCCTGCTGTTCCTTTAGCTTAGTTGTCCAATTTTAGTTCATCCAATTCCCTTATTAAACTTATTTTCTGAGTCACTCTAAACTGTGTAGTGCTGCTGTCCGCTGTTGCTTTTACAATTGCCTGGTATCAGTTACTACTACCCTCTTACTGCTAAACACACGTTTTTGAAAACTACCAAAAAAAATCACACCTCTGATAATGATTGCTGCAAACCCCTCCCCAAATCTGTTGACATATTGTACCAATATCCCTGGTTCATGAATAGTCCATTGACATATGATGATGGTTACAAAGGGGAAGATTTTGGTGATCATATCAGTTAAATTTCGCTGTAATCAAAAGGTCCCCTAATGCCTGACAACTCAGATCATTGGTCACCTTTAAACCACTTCTCCTGTTTCTTGCTGACCAAGACCACACACATTAACGTTTGCTGTCAGCTTTTCAAGTTGAACGCGTTCTTGCTGAAGGGCAGGAGGTGGCGAGGCCCCCACCCAACACCCTCCTACCCAATTAAATGCCCTCCTGCCTCCAAATCTGCCTCCCAGGAGGGCATTAAAATCCACCCTCTGTTTTAATGATTCAGTTCTGATGAAAGGTCATCAACCTGAAATGTTAACTCTCTTCTCAGATGGTGCCTGGCCTGCTGAATATTTTCAGCATTTGCTGTTTTTATTTCAGATCTCCAACATCTGCAGTATTTTGCTTCTGTTTTAATGGTATTAGTTGAGAGATAAATATTGACCAGGACACTGGGGAGAATCATAGGGCAGAATTTTACCCTTGGCAGGTGGGCCCAGCAGGGGTGGGTGGGAAGCTGATCGCCGCACGTGATTGGGGCCGGACCACAATGTCACACTGGGGGGCCAATTAAATGTTCTCAGCTAAGCCCCCTTCCCAATGTCAGGTACCTTGATCAAGCACTGAGTGCCTTTGAACAAGGGCCCCTCCCCCAACTCCCAGTGATAAAATATGTCTGTCACAAGAGCAGGGACATTTTATTAATTACATTTTAAAACTTTTATTTTATTTTTATTTGCTTTTGGTAACCTCATCCGCCCATGGATGAGGTTTCCAGAAAAAACAAAGGCCGCTTGGCCTTTTCGCCTGCCTGCCAACCATGAGGGCCTTAACAGGCCTTTTAATTGTCAGTGAGCATGCTGCTGACTCCAACGTGCGTCATTTCACGCTGGAATGGGTCAGGCATGTGCCCACCCAACAAGCTAAAAATTTTACCCATAGAATCAGAATGGTTACAGCTTAGAAGGTTTGGCATATTATGTCTGTGCTGTCCCATGCAGCTACAATTCACTTAGTATCACTCCCCTGCCTTTTCCCTGTAGCCCTGACATTTTCCCTTTTCATATAATAATCCAATTCTGTTTTGAATGTCCTTGATTGAACTGTCTCCACCACATTTGCCGACACTCCATTCCATATCCTAACCATTAGCAGTGTGCAAAAGTTGTTCCTTGTGTTGCCATTGCTTCTTTTGTCAATTACCTATAACCTGTGCCCTCTCATTCTTGATCCTTTCACCAATGGAACAGTTTCTCCCTATCTACTCTGTCCCGATGCTTTATGATTTTGAATACCTTTATCAAATCTCCTCTCAACCTTTTTTTCTCCAAGGAGAACAGTCCCAGCTTCTTCAATCTACCTACATAGTTGAAGATCCTCGTCCCTGGAACCAATCTTGTAAACCTTTTTTGCACTCTCTCTAATGCCTTCACATCCTTCCCGAAGTGTCGTGCCAGAATAGAATGCAATACTCCAGCTGAAGCTGTACCAGTATAACACGGGTTTAACATAACTTTCTTGTTCTTAGACAATTCCCTGCTTTTCTTCTAATTCTTTTATGCCCACCTGAGAGTTAAACTCTCAGTTAAAGACCTCACCTGAAAGACTACAGCTCCAACAATGCAGCATTTCTTAGATCATGTGCTCATGTTTTTGCAGCGGGACTTAAACCTACAATCTTCTGGCTCAGAAGTAAGAGTGATGAGTCAGAGCTGGCTGGTGAATGTCTGTATGGAAAACAAATAATTTTAGTCATATGGAAAACTGAATTCATTTGTACATGTCAGCTTAGTTTTTGGATCTGGATCTGACAGGAAAGTTTTATGAAGGAAACAGTCTCAAGATTTTGGCAATGAATGATTGTAAGAGGTAGTGCAGGCTTAACCCTTAATCATTGAAAGCATTAGGCTATAAGCTGCTCTCTTGTTCCATATATCATCCTTGCCATATACCCTCTTCATGCTATTGGGAAGGAAGTCCTTTCCACCCCCAACAGACAACTAACGTGAGAAGCATGCCTACAAATAATTGGAATGGAACCATTGAGGGAGAATATTCACTCCATGCTATTTGAAGTAACATCAAGGTTAGAGTGAATACTTGTTGGCCATATATGGAAAGTAGGCACATTGTGGGCACTCATCTCTTGTTATTTTAACTGAGCCCAGGAAATTCTTCATTGTGATTCCGTTGGTTTATGATGACTTGTGAATCACACTTGCGGGCTTGTTGAAGGGTGATCGAGTTGGTACTTTAGATAGAGTATTTCTGCAGACACTTAGGTGGAACACATTCTGTTTATTTACAAGGTACTCAGTAGCCACATATG
Source organism: Carcharodon carcharias (assembly GCF_017639515.1). NCBI lineage: Eukaryota > Metazoa > Chordata > Chondrichthyes > Lamniformes > Lamnidae > Carcharodon > Carcharodon carcharias. The sequence continues at coordinate 186,196,456 of NC_054467.1, read as the reverse complement.
TGTGTTTCTAAATCAAACTCTATCTACATACTTCTGCTGCTCACTTGCAGACTACTGACTTCCAACTAACTACTAACTCACCAGTGACTAACTACAGAGTTAGCCCATGCTACTCCTCTATTGGCTACATAAGGTCATGGATCTTCCATTATAACATCCTTCTTAAAGGATACTACACATTACATACAACCATAGTTACCACATCCTTCCCCCTTTACGCAGAAACATTTTTACATTTACAATTACAATCTTTTCAAAATAGCAAATTATTTACACTGTTAAGTAATTTACAAATTCAGTTTTTCTGGGGGCTTCCTTAGGCATATAGAACATTTCAGCTCTGCAACTTCAGATACTTTGTTAGGAGCTTCATTTTCTGGAGTTGTCTGCACTTCATGTTCTTTGGCGGGTACTTGCAGATCTCTTTCCTCAACTCTTGTAGGTATAGCAAGCACTTCAGACACATCCGTACTAGGTTGAGTTCTCTCAACAGGAAACATTGACTCAGTTGTCAACACTGATAGAATCATTTCTCTATGATTTGTCTCTTTTCCTCAAATGATCCACATGCCTCCATATGACCTGGCCTTCCACCTTCACGTGGCAAGATAGAAGTCCAGTCACTGCACTTATGTCACCCGGCAACCACTTTGGTCCTTCTCCAAAGCTCTTCACATATACCGTCTCTCCACTGTAAATTTCTTCTCACGGCTATGCCAGTTGTGTCCAGTTTTCTGGCTTCCTTGACTCCTTGCCATTTTCCCTCCTAAGTTGGGCATTATTAAGTTCAATCTCATCCTGAGACAGTATTTCATTACTAATTCTGCATGTGTAACACCTGTTGCTGTGTGAGGGGTGGTCCTATAATGAAAAAGAAAGGGTTGTACCAATATACTCGATTACCTTTTGGCATCTCCTCAGCTTGTGCCATCTTCCAGAGAGCAATGTAAAGTTTACTGCAGGGACTGCTCCACATTGTAGTTTATTTGGTTGCTATGGAATCTCCAGTTAACATTTTCATTCTAGACTTGAACGTTTGAGCTGTTCTCTCAGCCAGTCTATTTGAGGAGGGGTGGTACGATGAAGTTTTCACACGAGTTGAGGCTGATAAAGCGTTGAAACTCAGCATTCAAAAATGCTGTGCTGTTATCAGATATGATCACTTCTGGTAATCCATTAATTGCAAAACTTTGACATTGCTTCTCACTTGTAACAGAAGATGTTGGTGACTTCATCTGTTATATGTCTATCCATTTTGAGTGCGCACCAACAATGAGCATGAAATGTCCCACATAGTCAATGTGTAATCTTACCCATGGCCTTCCTGGCCACTCTCAAGGGTGTAATGGAGATGTTGAAGGTAACTTTTGCAATTGTTGACACTGCACACAATTCTTCACTAAGCTTTCTATTTCTCCATCCATCTCAGGCCACCATAGATAGCTGCGTGCTATGGTCTTCATGCGGGATATTCCTGGATGTGCACTGTGTGGTTCAATTAACCCTGACTTTCTTCTTTTTTGAGGAATTATCACTCATGCTCCCCACAATAGGATACCATCCCTGGTTATTTCATGCCTTCTGTTAAAGTATGGTTTCATTTCGTCAGATACAGGCTCTTGTGACAAACCATAAAGTACTTGTTCTCGTTCTTGAGGTAGGACTGGGTCCCTGCTTGTCCAGTCACTGATCTGTCTAGCATGTACCATTGATGAATCTAAGAAATTTAACAATAACACGAGTACTTGTGGAGCTGGAACATCTTCATCACTTTTCTGTAAGGGCAAATAACTAAGGACTTCGGCGTTTGCAATTTGATTTCCAGGCCTTTGTACAAAAGTGTACTCATAATCTGCCAGGATCAGGGCCCATCATTGTATACTTGCCAAGGCTATGGGTGGTATTGTCTTGTTTTCCCTGAACAATCCTAGCAATGGTTTGTGGTCAGAAACGATTGTAAAATGATGGCTGTGTGCATGCTGGTGAAATTTCTTGGCACCAAAGATGATTGACAGACCTTCTTTTTCAATCTGTGAGTATCCCTTTTCTGCTGAGGTGAGCTTCCTTGACATTTATCTATAGGCCGTTCTGTGCCATCGTCCATCTGATGGGAGAGCACTACTCCCGCTCCGTAGGGAGATGCATCACATGTCAACACCAATTCTTCCATCTGGTCAAACGAGTACAACAATTGTTTCACCTTAGTGAAAGCTTTTTTCTGGGGTGACTCCCATGACCAATGTTGGTTGTTCTTGAGTAGATAATGCAGTGGTGCCAGTATTGTAGACAAATTGGGTAAGAGCCACCCATAATAAGTGATCATCCCCAAGAATGATTTGAGTTCTGAGGTGTTCTTTGGTGCAGATGTGTCTCTTATGGCTCTCACTTTTTCCTCAACCAGGTGGAGGTCCTGTGAATTTACCTGGTGATCCAAATAGATTACCTCCCTCGTTTGGAATGGGCACTTTTCTTTTTTTATACGCACTCCAGCCTTCAAGAAATGTTTCCAGGCTTCTTCTAAGTCCGCTAAATGCTCTTTTTCAGTGAGACTTGTCACCAGAACATCATCCAAATAAACTACAATGTGGAGCAGTCCCTGCAGTAAACTTTATATTGCTCTCTGGAAGATGGCACAAGCTGAGGAGATGCCAAAAGGTAATCGAGTATACTGGTACAACCCTTTGTGGGTATTAATTGTGACAAATTCCCAGGAGGCCTTCTCTAATTGTTGATAAGCCTGACTCATATCAAGATTTGTGTAGGCGGTTCCATTTGCCAGCTTGCTATACAAGTGTTCAATTTTTGGTATGGGCTGTATGTCCAGCCTAGCCACTTTGTTAACTGTCAATTTGTGGTCCCACAAATTCGGATACTTTGGACAGGTTTAAGTACAGGGACTATTGGCGCTGACCCCTTTGAGAACTGCACAGGCTGTGTAACACCCAATTTCTCTAATCTGTCTAGTCCAGTGCTGATCTTTCCCGCAATGCATACGGCACTGGTCTCGCCTTCATGAATTGTGGGGTTGCCCCTGGATCCTCTTGAATTTTTGCTTGCAGCCCCTGGATCTTCTAATGTTCCTTGAAGACTGAGATGTATATTTATAATAGCTCTGGTATCCCATTTGCTCTTAGCTGGAAAATTTCAGCCCATTTTAACTTAATCTCCTTTGGCCAGTTTTGTCCCAGGAGACTTGGCTCTTCACCTGCTACCACCATCAAGGGTAGCTTTGCTGATTGGCTTCTATAATGGACAGTAATTCTACTTATGCCTTTGACTTGTATGTCTTTATCTGTGTACGTTCCTAATTTGGCATCCGTTTCTCTTAAATTCAGGTCATGTTCTTCATTCCTCAAATATCAGAAGATATGCTCATCAATCATTGTACAGGAAGCCCCTATGCCCACTTCCATACAAATAGGTCTGCCATTCACTTTTACTGTTACATAAATTGGTTCTGTTTTTCCTATCTTCAAATTAAGTAATGAATCAACATCTGAATTAGTTGCTTCAGGCTATTCTACACTGCAAATCTCACAGGGTTTTCTCTTTTGCTTGAAAGTCTGCCTGACTCTTTCCTTGTACTGTCTCATTATATGTCCATTTTGATGACAATAAAAACATTCGATTTTTTTACACTGTCAATCATTACTAGTCTGGTTATTCCCACTTCTGTTGCCATCATTTCTTATTTTTGCTGCTGAGTTAATTCTTTTTATTTTTTTGTTAGTGGTGGTTGTTTCCCATTTCTCTGCAGACCCTTGCATTTTCATGCCCTTTCCTTGCATTTTCGTGCCATTTTCAACTGGGGCTTCCTTCCCAATGTGGAGGATTCCTGTATGGCTTTCGAATCCTTTACTGTGCTTTCCATGCCCAGTGCTATCTCTCATGCCTTCTTATAATCCAAATTTGTTTCAGAGAGTAATCTCATTTGAATCATGCTCTCATTCACACCACGCACTAAATGATCTCTGAGCATATCGTTTAAAGACGTACCAAACTCGCAGTGTTCTGTTTACTGTTTCAAACTTGCCACAAAACAAGCAATTGTCTCCCCCGGGGCTCTATTCCTTGAATTAAACTTGAAACGTTGCATCATTATCGAGGGCTTTGGCTGGTATTAACCCTTCACGAGGTTCACCAATTCATCAAAATTTTTGAGTCTGGGCCATTGGGTGCCATCAATCTTTGAATTAGGCTGTAGACTTTATTCCCACTTGTAGATAAGAGGATCGCCTGCCTCTTCCCTTCCCCCATAATGTCATTCGCTTGGAAATAGAATGCAAGGCGTTCAATATAATGAGACCAATCATCCATGGCTGGATCGAATGGATCAATTCTCCTGAATTGTGGCATGCTTTGAGGGTATTGCTTCGATGATTTGAATGGAATCTTCTACTTACTCCGACTATGTGAGGTACAGCCCAATTTCGATTCTTTTGATTTCCTCCGTTAAGTGATTTTACTCTTGACACTAGTTCATTGTATCTTCTTCTATCCTCCTTTTTCCTTGTCGCTGGTTTGTTGCATCTTGGTCGCAAAGTTGTTGGGTCTCCGCTTTACCATCGTTTTATCCTCATTCTATCCTTGTCCTCAACCCCCTCAGGGAGTATGAGGTAGTCAATTAGTAAGTGGTGTGAGGGGATATTGAGTGGGCCATGGTGAGGGTGGGGGAGGGTAATAGGGGGGTGGGGGGTAGTCGGGAGGATAGTCTGCGGTGTGGGGCCATTAGGGGGTTGGAGGATGTAGTTGGGGGGTGGTTGGGGGGTAATCGGGGGGGTCCACTGGGGGATCAGGGGCACCAGGAATATAGTTACTCAGGAGTTAGAAGTGGTTTTAATCCTTCTAACTTTTCCTGGGTATTTATATTGCTAAGAGAGTCAGAGCTTTCAAAGTCTCCAACTTAAAGCGGAGTGTTGGATGGTCCCAGGTACAGGGTAATTGCCCATCGGAAGTTTAAACTTCCTGGGCAATTCCCATGCAGTTCTTGAGTGGGAATTTCTGGGGGGTCCCCAGTACACCTTCTGGGGTACCTCAGGGGTATGACCCACTGGGAAATTGAAGTTCTGTGTCAATGTTTCAGGTCAAGGACATTTCTTCAGAGTTAATGTTCTTCTCAAAGTATTTCAAAGGCACTGCCCCACAAATTAGAAAGCTGCGATTGAACTCTTGGCCATGGCTGACATTTGTATTTGAGAATACTTCATATATGTGGGGTGTTGTTAACCTTGCATTGAGGGGGAAAAAAAGCAAGGGATTGCCACTTAGTCATGAAAGATATTGTAGAGACCAGAGAGACAGTCAAGGCATTCATCTTCTGCAAGAGCCCAGGGCACATTTTCTGTCATTATACAAGGCAAAGAAAATGAGAATATGCTATGTAAATGTCTCTTTTAAGTGCAGCATAGAATGGTTAACTGCAACAATCAACAGAGTTGATTCTTTACAATTGCCATTTCACTGTTAGCTGGCCTTAATATACATGGAAATGTGCATTAAACAAACAGGGTAAAAATCAAAACAGAGCTGTTAAATTAGGCCAGATGAATCTAAATTGTTCAATTTAAATTGACAAAGAAGTTCAATAAAAATAGGAATGGAAAAAGGCCATATTCATAAACCAGCCTCACCCCCAACCTACCTTTCATTGTATCCCTCTACCGTTCCTCTCTCCAGGAAAACAAACTGGCTGTTGAATCATTTTATGACATCCACTTCAATTTGATTTTTGGCAAATTACTGCAAATTACTAAAAACAGCTCTGCAGTAATTTCTAGAGTAATGTCAAATGTGTTTGCTGGTATTTGAATCCCTTCTCATAATAAAAACTATATCTGAATCATTACTGACAATTAACTATTAAATATAAGTTAAGACAATTTTTCAAACTCTACTAGATAATCTTACAATGTATTTTCTAATGAAAGCAAGCATTTTAAAATTCCCTTATAGTTGATTTTCCTACTCCAGATAACGTTTGACCATTACCTTGTGGAAAAACCGTATAGCTTCTTTTGACTATATTCTTTCTCTCGTTTGTAGCCTATAACTGAGTTCAAAAGCCAGAGTAGCCCATCAGTCAAAAGATGCCTGGTACACTTATACTCTTATATAAAAACAAAAAAACTGCGGATGCTGGAAATCCAAAACAAAAACAGAATTACCTGGAAAAACTCAGCAGGTCTGGCAGCATCGGCGGAGAAGAAAAGAGTTGACGTTTCGAGTCCTCATGACCCTTCGACAGAACTTGAGTTCGAGTCCAAGAAAGAGTTGAAATATAAGCTGGTTTAATGTGTGTGGGGGGGGCAGAGAGAGAGAGAAGTGGAAGGGGGGGTGTGGTTGTAGGGACAAACAAGCAGTGATAGAAGCAGATCATCAAAAGATGTCAACTTATACTCTTGCTTGTTTAGCTTTTAGCCAGCCACTGAGCATTGTGTTTGCAAAAAGCTTATGTTCTTCTTTACACACTTTGCAGCCATATTTTTCATGAACTGCTGTCAGCATTTTTTGGGAAGAATGTATGAAAATATGCTAACCATCTTAGTTTTAAAATAATGCATTTGGAAAGTAGACATGAAAAAAATATAACCAATGTAACAAAAAGTAAAAGTCTAAAGAACCAACTTGTAAAAAAATTAGTGTGAAATAGTCTTGGTGACAGAAGTTTTTAGCCTATATTACAAATAAATATGTGCTCAGTATAACGCATGACACTGTTGTTTAAATTCAATTTGTCTGAAATATAATTGTTTCATGGTGATTTAGTCAATGATATTGGACTAATATCAGGTAAGTAAATATTAAGCTGGATGCTCAGTTCTGTTAATATTTGCAGATTATAGAGTAATAGGTCTTGCATGGATAGTAAATTGATTGAGGATTGTTAAACATATTATTGTTACTGTTAAGATCTATAAGTAATTAAAAGGAAATGCTCTTCTTTGCATAACTTTTGATTATAACTTATTGTTAGAATTTAACACTATAGACATTTAGATACATTGAATTTGCATATGCGAATAGTAACTAGTTGACATATTTGACCAAACACATGTCATTTCTTGAATATCTTACTAAAAGTATTTTCCAAAAAGTGGGTTTATTACAGATTGTTACTATATGCGTGAAAAGTAGGCTTTTGATAATTAATTTCCCTTCAACATCGACTCAAGGTACTTTTAAAATAAGAACATAACAACTTAAGAAATAAGAGCAAGAGTAGGTCATTTGGTCCCTCGAGCCTGCTCCGACAATCAATAAGATCATGGCTGATCTGACTGTGGCATCAGCTCCAATTTGTTCCCTGTTCCCCATAGCCCTTGACTCCTTTGTAGACCAAAAATCTGTTTAACACAGCCTTTAAAATATCAAGGACCCAACCTCCACTGCTCTCTTGGGTAGACAATTCCAAAGATCAGCAACCCTCTGAGTGAAGAAATTCCTTCTCATTTCTGTCTTAAGTGGGATGCCCCTTATTTGAGGGGAGATGGTGGCGTAGTGGTAATGTGACTAGACTAAGTTCCCCCAAAAGTCACTCACCATCCTGCCTTGAAACTATACCACCATTCCTCCACTGTCATTGGGTCAAAATCCTGGAACTCCTTCCCTAACAGCACCATGGGTGTACCTACACCACAGGGACCACCTACACCACTGCAGCAGTTCAAGAAGACAGCTCACTACCATCTTCTCAAGGGCAATTAGGGATGAGCAAGAAATGCTAGCCTTGCCAATGAAAGAAAAAAATTCTGAAACTGTGCCCCCCTAGTTCTAGTTTCCCCCATAGGGGAAAACTTTCTCTCAGCATCAACCCTGTCATGCCCCCTGAGAATCATAAGATCACCTCTCATTCTTCTGAAATCCAATGAATAAAGACCCAACCTGTTCAATCTTTTCTTCATCCCAGCAAACAACCCAATGCACCTTCTCCAAACTGCTCTAATGCAAGTATATCCCTCTTTAAATAAAGTCTGAAATCATATGTAGTGCTCTAAGTATGGTCTCACCAACCTCCTATAGCAAGACATTCCTACTTTTATATTCCATCCCCCTTGCAAAGAAAGGCCAACATTCCATTTATCTTCCTTAATACTTGCAATACCTGCATGCTAACTTTGTGATTCATGTACAAGGACATTCAGATCCCTTTGTACTGCAGCAGTCAGCAGTACCCATTTAAATAATGTTATGCTTTTCAATTTTTCCTACCAGTCTGGTTAACCTCTCATTTTCCCACATTATATTCCATCTGCCAAATTTTTGCTCACTCACTTAACCTATCTATGCCGCTTTGCAGACTCTTTGTTTCCTCCTCAGAGCTTGCTTTCCCACCTAATTGTACTGTCAGCAAATTGGGCGACCATATGCTCTGTCCCTTGATTTAAGTCATTAATATAGATTGTAAATGGCTGAGGTCCCATCACTGATCTCTGTGACACCCTGAAAATAACCCATTTTCCCTGACTTTATGTTTTGTTAGTTAGCCAATTCTCTATCTATGTTAATATATCGCCCCCAACACAATGAGCTCTTATCTTGTATTATCATTTGTTAAATGTCCCCTACTACTTTCTTAATAATGGATTCTAGCATTTTTCCAATGACAGGTGTTAAGCTAACAGGCCTCTAGTTTCCTGCTTTCTGGCACCTGCCTTTCTCAAATAGGGACATTTAAATTGCAGTCTTCCAAGGATATTTCCAAAATCAAGGGAATTTGATAGATTACATCCAATGCATCTACAATCTCTGCAGCCATTGTTTTAAGAGCCTAGGATGCAGGGCATCACATCAGCTTTAAGTCCCATTAGTATTTCCATTAATTGTTCTCTAGTAATAATAATTGTTTTAAGTTCATCTCTCCCTTTGTGCTCCTTGATTTTCTACTATTATTGGGATGCTTTTAGCATCTTATTGTGAAGAAAAGTACAAAATACTTGTTCAAAGTCTCTGCCAATTCCTTGTTTCACATCCTTTAAGGGATCAATGTTTACTTTGGCTGCTCTCTTCCTTTTTATGTACTTTTAGAAGACTTTAACTATTTAAAAATTATTTTGAGATTTTTTTCATCTTATAGGCATAAGAGATATGAATGATATATCTTAGAAAGATGCAGTTGTAATTAATTGTGGGCAGCTTGGCATTATCCTAGTTTTACTTTGGAAGTCCTGTCACCTTGCTGGGTGAGATGTAAATTCTCGTTTCTAGTTTTCCCTAATTTGCAATTTTTGGAGCTGAGACACATAGATAAATCTGTAGTGTGGAAAGGCCTTCTACCTAGTGGAATGTGACAGTGTGAAACTTGAGCTACTGTATGACCTTTATTATATATTGTGCACAGTTTGCAAATAGTTGCAGTTATCACGTCTTATGTAGAATGTTATTTTTAAATGTGTCTTGAGACAATGAATCAGCTCAGGAAATGAATGGAACACTTCATCTCAGCCTCTGTCCTTTAAAGGAGGTTGGAGTATAAACCTGCAAATATATATTTTTGCCTAGGCTTTAGTAGTTCCTAGAGGTTCAAATTCAGAATGAGGCAGAAAGAAAATAACTTCATGCTTTATGAGAATAATTTTGAAACAATTGACCACTTTTATAACAAGATGTCGCACATTGCTTTTTGGTTTCAGTTTTGCTTTTACTAATGTTTCATTAGCGAGCTTTCATTACGGTGTTCCAAATTAATTAAGAAGATCTAATGTGTGAATATGGCTTTTGCGATTGAACCATCCAGAGATTAAAGGTGTGATTTAACTACCCCACCGTCCCAGCCCACTCCCTGCCGAGTTTCTCGGGATGGCATGGATGGGGAGGAGGATTAGCTCTTGATGCATTGCCCACAACCACTCCCACCCATCTTAACTTTCCTGCATACAGGTACAAGAAGGCCATCAGCTTCAGAGGAATAGGGGTCTAATTTAAATGGTAAAATTTTATTTCAATGACCTCATTGAGCTGTGCACGCCATTTTAACTGTGGGCCTGGCTATGACCTGCACATCCCATAAACCACCAGCAATAGCAGGCCCATTTAAGTGTTCTTTTTTTACTTTTTGAAAGTCCAGCTAGGGTTTACGATTAAGAAATAGTTAAGAAATCTATTTAGTGTCAAAGAATTACATATTTTGCCAGAGAACAAGAGGGGGATGAATTAAAGATCCTTCTTCAAAAAAGGGAGACAAACATTAGTGCCAAAGTTATAGAACAATTAGTTTTCATGTCAAGTATGCTCCCAGAGTCTATGCCAAGCATGGAATTCTTTTAAGAACTAACATAGAGTATAGATAGAAGAAGTGATTTTTAAAAAAAACATTCAATGATGTACCACAATCGAGATTTACAATGGCACTGTAGAAAAAGGAATGTGGCAACATAATTGGAAAGATGTTTCAAAGGCTGAAGATGAAAGGGAGTGGCAAAAGAAAGTTTCCAGGACTTGAAAAATGTGCTGACTGAAGTTCCACAGGATTTTGTGTTGTGGAGATACTAAAAATAGCCAAAGCTTAGAAATCAAGGGAACAATATTCTAATATGCTGATGACATCAAGTTAAGGGATATAGAAAACTCTGAGAAGGACTTTAAAAGACTACAGGGAACATCAATATCAGCTGGATGAATGCATAGGTGGAAAAGGCTGTTCATTGTAGAACAATCTGCAGTAATACATTTTGTAAGTAAGAATAGACAAAGGAAAAACACCTTAAATGGTACATTGTTAAATAGATTACAAGAGTAGAAGGACCTTAATGTACAGATACATGGATCATTAAAGGTGGCAGCCCAAGTGGCTAAGTTCATACAAAATGCAATCAGAATCATGGGTTTTCTATTTTGAGACACGGAATGAAAAAGCAAGGAGCAACTAAGACATTAATTAAGGCGATGGTGTAGTGGTATTGTCACTAGACTAGCATTCCAGAGACCCAGGGCAATGATGTGGGAACCAGGATTTGAATCCCACCATGGCAGATGGTGAAATTTGAATCAATAAAAATTGGGAATTAAAAGTCTGCTGATAACATTGCCAATTGTCATAAAAACCCATCTCATTCACTGATGTCCTTTGGGGAAGGAAATCTGCTGTTCTTACCTGGTCTGGCCTACATGTGACTCCAGACCTACAGCAATGTGGTTGACTCTTAAATGTGCCCTGAACAAGGGCAGTTAGGGATGGGCAATAAATGGTGGCCTAGCCAGCGATGCTCACATTTCATGAATGAATTTTTAAAAATCCATCCAGACGTCCATCCTGAAAAACGTTATAAAGTAAGAGCAGTAGGTAACTTGGAAAGTTCAGAGCAGTAGGTAATGGAAAAGGACTCTGATGGAAAACTTGTGAGGCATTTCAAAAGTCAGAGAAGTGGAGAAAGAAAGAGTTGTTCATGTGTGTCAGCTATCCTGCCTGATCTGGACCACCACGTGTCATGGCCGTATGTTTTTGTTATATCCTGTCTTAAACTCTTATTAAAAACTCAACATCCCACCACAATGGTTATACTCAAATCCTGAATGACATATTGACTGACTGATTGGATGGTGATAACTCTCAAGTATCTTTCAAAGTTTAATTCAATGTATCCTTCAAAGATTTACAACAGGGGGAGAATTTTCTGGTCAGCATGCGGGGGCGGGCCTGACAAGCCGATGCGTAAAATGATGCACAATGACATCGGGCATACATCCCAATGTCATTGCGCACCATTAAGGCCATTAAGAAATCAACTGAGCCACTTATGAATGCTGCTCATCCAACCTTAAGGTTGGTGGCAGGTGAAGAGCCCAAGCAGCCTTCCTGTTTTTCAGGAAACCTTATCCACGGGCTGGATGAGGTTTCCTGAGGCTTTTGCAAAATCAATAAATTAATTTTCACAAGTATAAAAGCACGTCCCCACTCATGAGACTGTTTATTGGATTGTTTTAATGTCCATTCAATCTCCCTGAGGCAACTCTGTGGCTCAGGGAGATTGTTGGGCTCTTTTGTGTGCTGGCAAAAGAGCTCTGGCCCCGACTATCCCTCCTCCCCCCACCGCCTGCACGGGTAGCGCTGAGCACTACCGGCTGCGTATTATGCTGGGCAAGCCTTAATTGGCCCGCCCACATAAAATGGCGCAGAGCCAATCACGTGCGGTGATCAGCTTTGTGCCTACCCCCATCCGTTCCTGCCCAGCCCTCCCGTCATAGGAAAAATCCTGGCCCATGTTTGGGGGAGATGCTTTAGCATGCAGGAAACCTGGATTTCCCCACATGCTATTGGGCCCCCCTCCAAGAAGTCTGTCCGAGTGAAAGGCTTAGCTTTCAATCAGGCATAGAACACTCTGAAGAGGCCAGGTGGATTCAACCTTTGATCTGGGGTAAGGTGGGAGAGGTTTCCGACCTGTTCCCCATTGCAATAAATCACGATATAATAATTTTATAAAATCCTATGAAATGTATTGAATATTTTAGCAATAGCACTCCCCTTTCCTCTCTCTATCTATCTCTCTCCTTTATAAATGAACCTCCCAAAGCAGCTTCCTAAGCTGACAAGTACAATACAGCAAAAGCCATTGTCTCTACCAAGGACATTTCTAGCACAAACAGACTGAAACAGACGTTGTTAATCCTGATCAACAGAGGGGTGATGGGGGTTGGGAGTTGACCTCATGGCCTGAAGGTTAAACAGGACATCCTGTGAAGTGTTGACTCATTAGTTGACTTCATGATCTTCCGACAGAACTAGGAGGGATCACCTTGAATATCTGTCCCTGGCTAATGGACAATTGAATAAATAATTGGCATAAGCCTCCCAGAAATAAGATATATAAATGGACTCTTGAGAGGGAAAAACCGCACTTCGGATGGAAAACCAACTTCTCAAGGTGAACCAATGCTGATTCCAGCTTAACACCTTGGTTAGTTCAAGGAGACTTTGGACAGAGGAGAACATTTCACAGTTATCCATGCTGGCTTCAACCTAACATTTTGGAAAGACTGAAGAAAACAAGAAACTGCTATTTCCAGCCCTCACCTAGGAGAAGACAAAGAGCTCCAGGATATCTCAGCTGACTTAAGGAGACAGAGAACAAAGAGAGAAGACTGCTATTCTCAAACAGACACAAGGCTGTTACATTCAGTGATGGAGATCAGCTTCATCCATCTGTTTGTCTAATCTGGGACCAGTAGATCATTCTGAGGAGAATGGCACCATCAGCCATGGAGACTCCTGCTTCCCTCATCCATTTGTCTGATCCGGGAGCAATGAGTCATTGTCACTGGTTATGGGTCTTATGGGCGGAATTTTATAGTCTCGTCAGAGTCAATGGACTTTTGAACGTCTCGCCGCATTTCACAGTCCCATCCCTGTTGCGACAGGGCCTTAAAATTCTGCCTTATGTCTTTTCTGGGACTGGGTCGACTGCCTGCCCCTGGAAGTTGGCAAACTGCTTTCATTTTTGTCTGTTTAACCCCCTAACTATACCCAATCTCAGCCACGCATGCACGTTAAAATTCCCCTCACTTTGTGTACTTTTTTTGTTAAGTTTTATAATTACTTTATAGTTACTTATTTATTAGTTGGAAAGGCTGCTTGCAATGGCTGGGCGAAGGGCTCTGCAGAGGGGCAATGGAGCTTATGCAAGTCTGAAGAGTAGGCAATCAGGGCGGGCCAGGCTGGAGGGTAGGGCCAGTTTGCCCCTTGTTTTTCCGGTTTTTCCGATGACTGCCTTGCTGCCATCCGCGAGGAGGTGGCAGCACAGCGGGAAGTGCTGGTTCCCCAGGATGGGAGGAGGAGGCCCCCCCACATGACAAAATGTTCCTGGGAGGAGGTGGCGGAGGTGGTGAGCTCCCGCAATGTGGTGCGGCACACCTGGATCCAGTGTCGTAAGCGCTTCAATTACTTTTTGGGCTCTGGAAGGGTGAGGACAATGTTGGCACTGTTCACTTAACCCAGCAGGTCGGCTTTTCCCCCTGCTGCCTCTCGCCCCCCCCAAGTCTGAGTGTAGTGACTGCATTGAATCATTGACGGCATGTGTCATTTGCTGGGCGGACCAGCAGATACTGCCCATGCTGAGGTCACTCTGAGAGGGTGGTGAAGAGATGGGTTCTGCGCCCACAGTATGTGGTACACTGAGACCCACATGACTGTTTTGGGGGCAACCTGGAGGGGCTGCACCTAGGTGCAGAGCTGGAATTCCAGGAAATGTCCAAGTCAGGGTGATGACATGCTGGGAGGGGAGCTTCAAGGTGCTGTGGCAATGAACAATCTGCTGCTCTCTGTGCTCAATGTGCTTGCGCCTCCTTACTATGGAAGGATATACCGTGAGGTACCTAATGTGATGTAAGCAGCATGTGGCCAAGAGGAGGTGGTGGGGGGAACAGGCCTAGCACCTTTGTGTGAGTGTTTGGCAGCAACATGGTGAGGAGGCTCTGGAGCCCTGATATGTCCCACTCTGGTTGGGGTGGGCCGTACGCAAAGAGAGTCCATGTACAATTTGCACAAATCAATGCTTTTCTCTCATTTCAGGTGAAGAATGCTCATAATGTGGCAGAGCGTGCGAGGATAGGCAGTGGCCAGGTGCAGATCGCCTGGTTTGAGCAGGAGGCCCTGGATCTGGAGAGGCGCCATGCAGCCAGGTGCACCGGTGTCGGTGAGGCTGGGGAGCCATGGGCAGGTATGCATGCCCAGCAGTGAGGTCAGCAATGTTCTCCCAACAGCCATAGCAGTGCTGAATGTTCAGTGATTGAAGTTTGCAACATGGCTTGACCATTGTTTATGGAAGGATGAGCGCATAATGATCCGGGGGACAGTGATGCACATTGACATTTTCTCCACATTAACTGATCCACTGTCCTTGTTCTTCCTTTCAGCATCAGTGGAGCAGGGTTGGGAGGAGGAGCAGCAGAGGCCCCCACTCACACCTGAGGGCCCTGAAGTCTCACCAGCATCACACCATCTCTGCCAGGCAGGCACCAGCGCAGATATTAGCACCTCGGTGGGAGAACATTGGCTAGTGTCCCGGGGCACAGCGATGAGGGCACTTCACAGTCGCTGGAGGAGCTGGCAGGAACAGAGAGTGCCCGTGGTGCCAGCAGTTGGAGGACGTCCGCGATGCAGCAGGGGCAGGAAATCAGCTAGGTATGCCGGAGCACCTGGGGGAGATACATGAGGCTATGCTTGGCTTGGCCTCCGTGTTGGAGAGTTTACGCAGACGATTACTGAAGCAATGAGCCACATGTCCAAGCGCCATTCATCCTCCATGGAGAGAGTGGCGACTCTCATTGAGAGGCTCCTCCAGGAGATGCATCAGGGCTTCCTGGGGATGCGCTCTGACCAGCAAGTTGTCACATTGTCATTGACCTCAGCTGGCCAGTGGCAGTGTGGGAGATGGTGTTGGCAGCAAGTTTCCCAGCTCGGTGCCCATCCATCCATGAGCAGGGGGGTCCAAAGCGACCTCACGTCGGTGCAGCACCTGCCTGTTGTCTCTGCAGGCACCTCTCAGGGTGCTCCGGATAAGGACAGCAGCTCCTCCATCCCTCTCCCAGTGATTCTCACATCCGGTGAGGTTGCGACGACTGGGGAGATGCCAGCTGTGGAACAGGCAGATCCCTCCCAGGTGGGCCCAGCACAGGCTCCATGTGCCAGAGGAGGGTGAGAACCAGAGCAATAGGTCAGCAGGTGAAATAAATGACTGGGAACCAGTGAATATGGCCAGCAGGACTAAGCGGAAGGGCAGGCAGGGAGAAATTACTGAACACAGTGGGACTGGGGGTCTGAAATGCATTTGTTTCAATGCGAGAAGTATAACACCCAAGGCAGATGAGCTTACAGCTTGGATTAGTACTTGGGACTATGATGTTATTGCTATTACAGAGATTTGGTTGAAGGATGGACAGGACTGGCAGATAAATGTTCCAGGGTTTAGAGATTTCAGGCAGGATAGAGAGGGATGTAGAAGAGGTGGGGGAGTTGCACTGCTGGTTAAGGGAAATATCACAGCTGGACGACAGGAGGACATCTCGGTGGGTTCATACAGCGAGGCAATATGGGTAGAGCTCCGGAATAGGAAGGGTGCAGTCACAATGTTGGGGGTTTACCATGGGCCTCCCGATTGCAGGCGGGAGATTGAGGAACAGTTATATAGGCAGATTTTGGAAAGATGTAAAAGCAATAGGGTTGTTGTGGTGGGTGATTTTAACTTTCCCTATATTGACTGGGAATCACTTAGTGCCAGAGGTTTGGATGGTGCAGAATTTGTAAGGTGCATCCAGGAGGGCTTCCTGAGACAATATGTAGATAGTCCAACTAGGGAAGGGGCAATACTGGACCTGGTATTAGGGAATGGACCCGGCCAGGCGGTCGAAGATTCAGTAGGGGAGCATTTCGGGAAATGTGACTATAATTCAGTAAGTGAATAAGGATAACAGGAGTCCTCGGGTTAAGGTGCTTAATTGGGGGATGGCTAATTATAACAATATTAGGCAGGAACTGAGGAATCTAGACTGGAGGCGGATGTTTGAGGGCAAATCAACAACTGACATGTGGGGGGCTTTCAAACGTCAGTTGATAAGAATTCAGGACCGGCATGTTCCTGCTAGGATGAAGGATAAGCATGGCAAGTTTCAGGAACCTCGGATAACGAAGGATATTGTGAGATTAGTCAAAAAGAAAAGGGAAGCATTCATAAGGGCAAGAAGGCTGGGAACAGATGAAGAATATAAAGAAATTAGGAAGAAACTTAAGCAAGGAGTCAGGAGGGCTGAAAGGGGTCATGAAAAGTCACTAGCAACCAGGATTAAGGAAAATCCCAAGGCCTTTTATACATATGTAAAAAGCAAGAGGGTAACCAGGGAAAGGGTAAGCCCACTCAGGGATCGAGGTCGGAATCTGTGTGTGGAGCCAGAAGAAAAGGGAGAGACTAAATGAATACTTCTCGTCAGTATTCACCAAAGGGATGGACTTAGCGGTCGATTTGTCTAGGGAAGAGTGTGTACATAGCCTGAATCATGTTGAGATCAAAAAAGAGGAGGTGTTAGGCGTCTTGAAGAATATCAAGGTGGATAAGTCTCCAGGGCCAGATGGGACTACTCCAGAATACTGAGGGAGACAAGGGAGGAGATTGCTGGGGCCTTGACAGAAATCTTTGTATCCTCACTGGCTACGGGTGAGGTCCCAGAGAACTGGAGAATGGCCAGTGTTGTTCCATTGTTTAAGAAGGGTAGCAAGGATAATCCAGGAAATTACAGGCTGGTGAGCCTTACGTCAGTGGTAGGGCAATTATTCAAGAAGATTATTCGTGACAAGATTTACTACCATTTGGAAGCAAATGGGCGTATTAGTGAGAGGCAGCATGGATTTGTGAAGGGGAGGTAGTGTCTCACTAACTTGATCGAGTTTTTCGAGGAAGTGACAAAGATGATTGATGATGGAAGGGCAGTGGATGGTATATGCATGGATTTCAGTAAAGCCTTTGACAAGGTCCCTCATGGCAAATTGGTACAGAAAGTAAAGTCGCACGGGATCAGAGGTGAGCTGGCAAAATGGATACAGAATTGGCTTGGTCATAGAAGAGAGAGGGTAGCAGTGGAAGGGTGCTTTTCTGAATGGAGAGCTGTGACTAGTGGACTTCCGCAGGGATCAATGCTGGGACCTTTGCTGTTTCTAATATACATAAATGATTTGGAGGACAATGTAACTGGGCTAATTAGTAAGTTTGCACACCACACTAAGGTTGGCGGAGTTGCAGATAGTGAAGAGGATTGTCAAAGGATACAATGGGATATAGATCAGTTGGAGACTTGGGCAGAGAAATGGCAGATGGAGTTTAATCTGGACAAATGCGAGGTAATGCATTTTGGAAGGTCTAATACAGGCAGGAATTATACAGTAAATGGCAGAACACTTAAGTGCATTGACGGGCAGAGGGATCTGGGTGTACAAGTCCACAGGTCACTGAAAGTGGCAACGCAGGTGGATAAGGTAGTCAGGAAGGCATATGGCATGCTTGCCTTCATTGGCAGGGGTATTAAGTATAAAAGCTGGGAAGTCATGCTGCAGCTGTATAGAACCTTGGTTAGGCCACACTTAGAATATTGCGTGCAATTCTGGTCGCCACATTAGCAGAAGGATATGCAGGCGTTAGAGAGGGTGCAGAGGAGGTTTACCAGGATGCTGCCTGGTCTGGAGTTTATTAGCTATGAGGAGAGGTTGGAGAACCTCGGATTGTTCTCACTAGAGCGACGGAGATTGACGGGCAACTTGATAGAAGTTTACAAAATTATGAGTGGCATGGTCAGAGTAGATAGTCAGAGGCTTTTTCCCAGGGTGGAAGAGTCAATTACTAGGGGACATAGATTTAAGGTGAGAGGAGAAAACTTTAGAGGAGATGTGTGGAGCAAGTTTTTTACGCAGAGGGTAGTGAATGTCTGGAATTCGCCGCCAGAGGAGGTGGTGGAGGCAGGTACGATAGTGGTGTTTAAGAGGCAGCTTGATAAATACATGAATAGGATGGGAATAGAGGGATACGAGCCCTGGAAGTGCAAAATGTTTTAGGTTGACAGGCAATATGATCAGCGCAGGCTTTGTTCTTTGTTCTAGGATGACTGCCAAGGTCATTGAGGCCAACAGGACAGTAGAGTCAGCAGGCTGTCTCAGATGCCATTCCAAGCGATGGGGCAGCACCATGAATCAGCATAAACATAAACATAAGGCATCTTGGGCACACCACGGATTTATCACTGGTGCTTTTGTGTTGGCCTGAGATGAGGTCTTTATGATTTGCTTTGAATTGGAACACCATTGTCATTTTGTTTCATAAAATTTCTTTGCCTCTGATATTAAATTCAGACATATGATCATGGCTGAGGGTGCCTCTTTTCTTCAATATGTGTATGGTTTCCAAAAATGTTAGGAGTGCTTTGTGGGACATTCAGCTTTATTAACAAGGCCCTTAGTTACTGTTCCTAACCTGGTAGATTTTGCACTTAGGTATTGAGTATGGAGCCTGCAGCCCAGGCTTGTCCTGGAGTTCCATCTGTGATGAGCTAGTTGGAGGATCATTGTATTAAAGCCTCCCAGGTGTCCCTGCCTCCCTGGAATATGCCCGGGTCAGTGTCTAACCCCTCAGCATTTCCCTATGTGTGCTCATCCTCGGATTCACTACTGGACTCATCGTGTGCAGCCACAGCCACTCCGTCAACATCTTCATCGTCCACTGCATCTTCCCTTTCTAGCTCAAGATTGTGGAGAGTGCAGCATGCAACCACTATCACCGACACATGATCTGGGGTTTACTGGAGTGCGCACCTAGAGTGGTCCAGGCATCAGAAGCGCATCTTGAGAAGATTGATGGTTCTCTCCACCACAGCCCTTGTGGTGCAGTAGCTTCTATTGTACCACTGTTCAGCTTCTGTTCTTGGATGGCAGAGACGGGTCATGAGCCACCTTCTGAGGGGTTAGCCCTTGTCACCCAGCAGCCATCCATCCAGCCGGGCTGGAGCACTCAAGAGTCCCGGCACCTGGGAGTGTCTGAGGATGTAGGTGTAGTGGGAGCTGCCTGGGTACCTGGCACAGACTTGTAGAATCAGCAGCCTGTGATCACACACTATCTGCATGTTCATGGAGTGGAAGCCCTTCCTGTTGACAAAGGCACCGGGCTCACCTGCTGGTGCCTTGATGGCCAAATATGTACAATCTATTGCACCCTGGACGCAGGGGAAACCAGCAATGGCCACAAAGCCTCTGGCTCGCTGTGTCTGGCTTGACTGGTCGCAGCGGAAGTGGATGAAGGTCAATGCACAGCTGAACAGAGCATCTGTAACCTGATTGACACAAGTGTGGACAGCTGATTTGGAGAAACCGCAAAGATCTCCCACCGAACCCTGGAAGGAGCCAGAAGTTGAGGGCAGCTGTGAACTTTGGAACCACTGGCATGGGGTGTCCACCCACACAGTTAGCGAAGATCTCAGGCCCAATCACCTGACAGATATAGTTGACTGTCTCCCTTGAGAGATGGAGCCTCCTTTGGCATTGCACCTCAAACATGTTGAGGTAGCTGCTTCACCACCTGTATACCCTGGCAGCAGGATAGTGTCGTCTTCTGCAACCCCTTCTGCCTTGGATTACATCTTGGTCCTGCACCCCTTGTACCTGCCCCTGTCCTCCCAAAGGTGGCTCCCCTGGAGACTGAATGTGCACTCGTGGGCTCTTCCCCCTTCTAACCCTCCCTTCCTCTTCAGAGGAGGTGCCTCCAGTGGAGAGTTCTGCTCCAATTCCCAGGCTATGGGAAGGCTTCCTGAAACTTGCAGGCCCAAAAAAGATTCCTCATTGCAGACAGCTGACCTGAAGGTTAAGAGTTCAGACAAAGCAGCTGGAATGTGTTTTGAAGTATTGCAGATCACACAGGCAAGTTTCAAAAACTTTGAAAAATCAATACTTGAGAGAACACTCTCCCCCCAATGAGCCCTCTTATCCTGCCCGTGGATGAGGTTTATACAAATGTGTCCTACCCACCTGCCCGTTGTGCCTGTGTGCCGACCTGAAGATTGCACGGGTGCCGAAAAATCAGTGTCAATTGGTGAGCCAAGGGCCTAAAGTGGCCCATTAATTAATGTCAGGCATGCAGCAGAGATCATTGTGTGCCAGCCCACTGAAATATTGTGATGATGCGCGGTAACGTCGGGATGCTCGCCTGGTGTAAGTGCATCATTTTATGCGCAAACATGCGGAGCCCCCCCCCGCACACCAACGGAAAAATTCTGCCCATCTAGGATTCTTAGGGGACTTGACAGGGTAGATGCTGAAAAGTTTTTTCCCCTTGATGTAGAGACTAGGACCAGAGGGCATAATCTCAGAGTAAGTGGGTGCCCATTTAAACCAGAGATGAAGAGGAATTTCTTCTCTCAGAGGGTAGTGAATCTGTGGAATTCTCTACTGCAGAGGGCTGTAGATGTTGGGTTGTTAAGTATATTCAAGCCTGAGATGTACAGATTTTTAATCAGTAAGGGAATCAAGGATTATGGGGACAAGGCAGGAAAGTGGAGTTGAGGATTATCAGGTCAGTCATGATCTCATTGAATGGTGGAGCAGACTTGATGGACCGAATGGCCTACTTCTGCCCCTACATCTTATGGTCTTATGGTCTTGTGTATTTCCAGTGATTTTCCTTTTTTTAATTGAGAGATGTTGAGTATTCAAGACTTTTTCTGCCTTGTCTCACTTGATTATTTCGTATACTCTTTGTACTTCTTCAGTCAAATTTATTTATTCATTTTCTTTCTGTTTAATTTGGATGCTTTCAGTTGTTACTGGTTATTGTGTTATGAATATGAAACCTGAGCCAATTATCTGCAAAAAAATTGATTATCATAGGGAGCACCAATGCCATTGAAGTATGACATAGGAAGTGTTGAATGTTCAACAAAACAACTCGAATGGCTATGTGCAATCCGAGCTTTCTTGATAATGAATTTATTTGATGCTGCGTTTCGTACCATAGCTCATTCAATTAATAAGTATGATGTCTCTGCAAGTCTCATTTGGAGCACCAATTCATGTGAACACTAAGGGAGATGTAATGAACGGCTTGAGAATCCTTCCCTTTTGTTGCAGATATGCACATGTCTAGGCTGAAATAAAAGTAGCAAGTGTGTTATTTAGATAAATCGTAGTGGAATGCTTGTTCTGCAAATCTCAAGTTAACATTCAAAGTGCAAACTAATCAACGATGAGAAATTTAGCTATAAGCAAATCAGCTGCAATTGCCTCCAATGAAGTGTGACAGGCAGGAAATGCATTTACATGCACCACTGATCGAGCTATTGTAGCATTGAATACAATGGGCGGAATTGTCTCAGATTTGCACAAAGTGTGGTAGTGGGAGGGAAAAAGGAAGTTTTACCCACAGGCCGCAATGGCGGGTTTTCGCACCATATCATTCCATTCCCGGCGCATCCCACCACATTAATAATGTATTCCCAGCAAACACACTGGATTGTTGGTGGGGCAGCCTCTGATTTGTTGGCCCTGCTGTCACCTCAGGCTTTCAGTAATCTGGGTGCCATATTTAAAGGGCACCCTGCCCCCTGCTCGCTGCCCCCTGCCTCCTGCCCCCTGCACAGAACTAGCACCCTCTAAGGGATCAGAAGTTGCTGGAAAGTCATGGCTGCCAAAGGGAGGAAAAATGCTGCCCCCAAATTTAACAAAGCATCTCTTGGGAATACCTACTGGATGCAGTGGAGGCCCACTATAAAGTCCTCTACCCCTACTCTGGAGGCAGTGGCAGCAGTGGGCAGCGCCAACGCCCTGCGAAAGAGAATATCCAGCCAGTGCTGAAAGAAGGGAATGGTCTCCGTTCTGCCAGGGTAAGTCACTCTCCTCATCACTCTCAACTCACACACTCACAAGCCATCACACATCCACAGGGATCTCACTCACTGCCAGTTCAAGAGACATTACCGTTCACTCTCTCACACACACCTTCATCTGTCCTGTGGATCATGTCCTCATCCCATCCATGGTACCCTCACCACCCGCAAATGCCAAACATCCTTCTCATCTGACCTAGCAAGCACCCTGTTTATGCTCTCTCCATCTGTCTTCATGCAGGACAAGCTGGCACGCAATAAAAGGGAGAAGTCGTAGACCACTGGAGGAATGTCTGACATCAGGACCCTCACAGACTTTGAAAATAGAGTCATCCAGCTGGCCAGAGATGATCTGGACCGTTTCTGTGCTGACGGTGAGGTCGACAGTGCTCAACCAAGTGAGGATCCAGCAGTGCAACATCCATCAGACAACCATACTGTGAGTGATGTGTCCTGTTTCACAGGTCACTGCCATTCACCAATTGTCTCCCCTTGATTTCGTGGGCACAATTGGAAAGCAACCGAGGGAGTCCATGGGCCAGGTCCTCAATTCAATCCCTAAAGACATCTTGGAAGAAGAATCTGATGATACCCTAATTGAAGACCCATCACAGTGCTCACGCACGCCCTCCACCAGTGCAGAGACTCACACCTTGATGAGGCCTACTTCTAGAGGAGCCTTGGGGTCACAATCTGGTGAGTATACCCCACTGTCTGACCCATAGCAGGCGGCGCCAGGGACTTCCCAGGTTTCCAGCACTTGGAGGACTGCTGGAGGTCAGGAAACTCCTGGGTCCACGTCAGATGACATGCCTCTGGACCCGATCATACCTCAGCTGCATTGCTGCACGGGCTGAACTCCATCGTTGGTCTCCAACAGTGTCAATGCGAGAGGGGTGCCAGGCTTGATCTCACTCCAGCTTCTCTTTCCTCTTAAGGAGTTGGCCAGGGGCCCTTGAGCACCCATAAGGAGCAGGTGCCCAGCACAGGGCCATCTACCCAGGGCCAGCAGGTGTCTCTGGGAGTGTCCATCCCTTCTTCCTGTGACCCCAGCAAGTCCAGCTCCACAGACTGAGGAGGATCCCAAAAGCAGGCCAAGGCCCTCCTCCAAGATCATCACAGACAGGACGTGGCAGTCAGCAGGCTGCCTCCACCTCTACTCTGGATGCCAATGAAGCAACAAGACGTAGCAGCAGGGTTAGGGTGATTAAGAAGATGTAGTTGCTCAGCCTGGGCACGGGTTTAATTACTTGTACTTAGTGTTCACTATTGTAAATAAATACCCAAGAATGTATCCTTGCCTAGGGCTCCTTGTTCTGATGAGCAGTGTTTGTGTCACTCAGATGTGAAACCTTCCTGCTCAAGATAAAGGCAAGTGGGGGCTGGCACCCATCTTCAGCATCTGTGACCGGTGACTCGGTGCTCCTGAAGGGGTCAGGTGCTGAAGGCAGACAAAGGATCAGATGCACTTAAATGTCAAGGCTCTGCATCTCCATGATATGATCCTGATCACAGAGTGCAAATGAGCTGCCATCAGCCGTACAGGAGTCAGACATTCACCGAGGTGCGTGAAGATCTATGGAGTGCCCTCACTGCATCTTGTCATCATCCTCCTGGAATCTAACGAGCATTCAGGCCTCCGCTGTGTCTCCATGACATGAGCCTGAGCACTGAGGGTATGTGCGCTGCCATCAGCCACACAGGAGTCAAATGTTCACAGATGCAAGATGAGGATGTCAGGACTGTCCTCACTGCATCTCGTCATCACTCTCCAGAAATTTTGTGGCTATGGGGGCCACCCAAGTGCACCTGCCTCGTCTGGCCAGTGCGATGGCCTCATCGTCGGCATCCTCGCCTTCGAGGACCTCATCACTGTCATCCCTTTCGATGTCCCCCTCATTGGCGGATACATAGAGCTCCTCCATCTCCTCCTCAAACAGGTCCTCCCCCTGTTGCAGCATTAAGTTGTGGACTGCGCAGAATTGAGGCACCTGAACTTAATTTTCAAATGCCTATCATTTGCTCCACCAAAGTCCAGGTCGCAGCCTGAGCCTCATTATACCTTCACTCTGCTGCAGTCTGAGGCCACTCCATTGGTGTCATCAGCCACGTCCTCTGCGGGTAGCCCTTGTCCCTGAGGAGCCAACCCTGCTGCCTCTGTGGACCCCGGAAAATGTCAGGGATCTGAGACCTGCTAAGGATGGAGGGGTCATGGACACTTCCTGGGAATTGTGCACAAACCTATAGGGTGTGTTTTTATTGGCCGCACTCCAGCTGAACATTCAGCAAGTGGAAGCCCTTGTGGTTGATATAGTTGACTCCTTGTTGTCACAGAGATCTATGCGCCACGTGAGCGCCTTCAATGGCACCGTGCACCTGTGGAAAACCTGAGATCTGGGCAAATCCCAGAGCTCTTGCATCCTGGCTTTCCTGACCCTGGGTGAAATGCACAAAGTCCTGTACCTTCGTGAAGATGGTGTCCACGACCTCCAAGATACACTTGCTCATAGAGGCTTGTTAGGTCCTGCACAGGTGCCCTTTGGAGCCCTGGAAGGAGCCTTTGGTGTAAAAATTGAGTTCCACAGTCACTTTCATGACCACTGGCAGTGGATGCCCTCCATATCCCCATGGCGCCAATTGCTGCAGCAGGTGGCATATGTGACTGATGAGTTCCCTAGACATGCACAGTCTTTGGCGACACAGCTTCTCAGTCAGTCATCTACCAGGATGACAGGCATCATCTATAGACCCTGCATCTAGCAAGGCACCTATGAGCAATGGCTCATTGTGGATCTTCAACTGCTAGTGCAAAGGCCCTGCTGCCCTTTCAACTTAAGGGAGGTACTCCTTCCTTTGCTGAGTCAGATGCCTCCACCGCACTCTTCTTCTTCTTCTCTGGTCTCTGTGAGCCATGAGCTAAATCACCAGGCTCCATGATCCTGATGTTCTCCTCCTGCAGGATGAAAAAGAGACTCGTGGGTTAACAAAGGTGTCCTAAGAACCTTTCTTGCTTAAGTCTAAGACCCCTCATGCATGCAGGAGAGTGCTGGCCAGCACTTGGGTGGCCAGTGTGTTGTGCACCCATTGGCTGTCCAAAACTCCACCCACGTCTGGACCACTCCACCTGACTGATTGGCGGCAGCTTCGGCCATTGGGCTGCATGCTGTGCTCTAAGCTCAGGTACAGACGTTCACCTAACCCACACTGGAAAGTTGCTCTGTAAGCTTGAACCATGAGTGATACTGGTCCAAACCACAATAAATACATTGCAAGGGGCTATGAGCACCTCCATAAGTCACTGCGCCATGGCCACCTTTCACAAGGGGATTCTACAACTTGCCCAGTCAGCCAATTGCTCTGCTTCCCCCTAAAATGCACATTAATTTGCTGTCTGCATCCAAGGGGTGAAAAGTTCTGGAGTATTTTGTGGCACTTCCATGCTTTCACATTGCTTGAGCGGGCAGAAAAACTTTAGAGGCCAGACTCCAATCATGTCAACAGAGCTGCTGCTGAATGAAGATTGCCGAAGATTGCTCACTTTTGACAAGCTTTTCCAAGTGTGGCCACTCCCTCACCTCCTCCACTTGCTCCAACCCTGCCCCCATGGCATGTGCTTGAGTATTTCCTTCAGCCTGTCTGTGCTCCTTCCTCCCGCTACCTTCTCGCCATAGAGCTCACCCCCACCCCCCCACCCCACACCACCCCCCCCCACCCCCCGGCCCCGCTCACCAAGACGCCCGATGCCAACGGGGCCGGAAATTCTGACCAGTAAGTTATATATTGTTTTTTTTGACCAGAAATGGATAATAAATGCTGGCCATGTCCCAAAAATATTTTCTTACAAGTGAGCAATTATTATCGTGCGAAGGCAAGTATTATCCCTTAGAGCTAAAAGAGTTTAAATTGGGATTCATCAGTGTCAATCTGGCAGATGGAGTATAATGTGGGAAAATGTGAAGTTGTTTAGCTTGGCAGAAAGAATAAAAAAGCAGAGTATTACTTAAACAGAGAACAACTGCAGAATTCCAAGATGCAGAAGGATCTAGATGTTCTCATGCATGAATCAAAAAGGTTAGTATGCTGGTACAGCATATAATCAAGAAGGCTAATGGAATTCTATCCTTTATTACAAAAGGAACTGAGCATAAAAGCAAGGATGATATGCTTCATGTTATGACGTGGCAGATGATATGCGCCAGGCAGACCAAATTCACAAGGGAAACCTGGTTAAGCTATCACAACGGTTTTGCAATTTGTATTTATTACAGGAAGACTTTATTACTAACTTCAGAAATAATGAGTCCACCAAGGCTTTTACAGATTTTCAAAATTAAATTAAAATATTTATTAAGAAAATTAAAGGGTTAAAGCACATACATAAGGTTATAATTACTTATACTATAACAAACCCTAACATTCTTAATTGACCTGAATCCCATTTACACACCCTCTTTAAGGCAACAGTCCAAAATAGTTTTTAGATTTAAAACAAAACCAGCAAGTTAATGCAGTACAAAAACAGAATTACCTGGAAAAACTCAGTAGGTCTGGCAGCATCGGCGGAGAAGAAAAGAGTTGACGTTTCGAGTCCTCATGACCCTTCGACAGAACTTGCGTTCGAGTCCAAGAAAGAGTTGAGCAAGACAACAGAGAGATACGGAAATCTTGTCGCAGAGTGGAACAGAACTTCTTCAAGGAGGTAGGCATTTCTTGAAGAGCAGTGGCAGTCAATTAAACACAGAGATAAGAACAAAAAAACTGCGGATGCTGGAAATCCAAAACAAAAACAGAATTACCTGGAAAAACTCAGCAGGTCTGGCAGCATCGGCGGAGAAGAAAAGAGTTGACGTTTCGAGTCCTCATGACCCTTCGACAGAACTTGCGTTCGAGTCCAAGAAAGAGTTGAGCAAGACAACAGAGAGATACGGAAATCTTGTCGCAGAGTGGAACAGAACTTCTTCAAGGAGGTAGGCATTTCTTGAAGAGCAGTGGCAGTCAATTAAACACAGAGATAAGAACAAAAAAACTGCGGATGCTGGAAATCCAAAACAAAAACAGAACCACAGCCAGGGGCGGCGAAAAAGTCGCCGCCAAGGGCCGCGGATCAGGTGGAATCGGAGCTCTAGGTCGCTTGGTCTTGATTTTCAGCCCGAATTTAAAATTTGGCAAGCGTGGATGTTTGCCACTTAGGTAGCGAAGAAACCAGGAAGCCGGTCACAAAGTTAGTGGTCCGAAGACCTACCCTGAATTACATCATCTGATGTGTGTTACTTTATTAATTACTTATTTACATTAACAAAGGAAAAAGCCGTAATTAAGTTAACATAATTGTAACCAACTTTAAGTAACACTAACAAATGGTTAAACAGAGTAGAATAACTAATCAAAGTGCCAGACAATTCTTAGGTTTACTTAACCCCTATTTACAAATACTCCACCTTACCCGCCCACCGGGGATCAGGCGTTAGGCCTCCCACCCTGGAGATATACAATACCCATCTCGTGCGGCCTCTCCGTCCTCCGTCTTGGGTCTTGTGACATCTCTACAGGTGGTCTTTGTGAGACAATTCTCTGACTACTGGTCTCCGAAGATCTGTAAAAGTTCCAATGTCAGAGATATTGTAAGTCTTGAAGCAAGCTGGGCGAAGGATTTGTACTTATCAATCTTCAGGAATCGCATGAGGCTGTTGTTCAGGTCGAGCCACTTGCCACGAGCTCCCATAACGAATCCAAAGTATCGTACTGACTTGCCGCCAGTCAGTTTCAGTATCTCCTCCTCAAGGTGTTTGTACTTGCGTTCTTTTTCGGCCCATGCTTTCTCCAAAGACTTGTTGTTGTCTTCGAAACGCACTGTCACATCCACCACCGCGACTACTTCGTCCTTGACGAGAACAAGATCGGGCTTCCACAGGGTCCCGTCCTTTCCGAAGAGCCTCGGTTCTAGGTGTGATGTCCAGCCGTATTTTGCGACAAACTGTTGTAAGCGGTCCAGTATTTTGTTGTGCCTTTTGATCCTTGCATTCTTTACGAACGGGCAGTACCCACTCGAAAGTGGAATTCTGAATGGCTTCCTCAACTTCAGTCACTTTACATAGCAGGTTTATGCATACATGGCTGGAGGCTTCTTGAAGGCTGTTTCATACACATCTGTTACATCTTACAGGACCTCTCCTCACATAGACTTTCATTTTCCTTTATACATGTTTCTCTCTCTTTAAATTGTAAATTCTATTGTTTCATATGTTTTTTAAACTGTATCTACTTCATAATTTAAAAACTTTCATGTTGCCAATATTTTCAGTAACCTTTGAGAAAAATAAACACACTCCTTAGCCTTGCTTATCTGGCTAGTTGTAAGCAGACTCAGATCCTTCTGAAATCCAAACAATTCCTTCATTTATCTAAAAAAAATATGAATTCCCTTCATACCTTACATGTTAAGCCAGCATCCATGTTTACTCATTAGCATTTCAAGTGCATTTCTATACCTAGCTTCTTTTGATGTTTTCAAGCTTGTATTCTACTTGAGTCCAAATGTAATTAAATTACACAGATAGACCCACCTATACATACACCCATAAACCTACCTCACAATAAACCAGAAAAAATTATGAAAATTATTATACTTTTGTCACATTCAGTTATATAGAGCATTGGTGAGGAGAATTTTTTTCTCTCAGAGGGTTGTGTGACTTTGGAATTCTCTGCCTCAGAATGTGGTGGAGGCGGGATCACTGAATATTTTTAAGGCAGGGGCAGATATATTCTTGTTAGGCAAGGGAATCAAAGGTTATCAGGGGTAGATGGGAATGTGAAGCTCAAGACACAACCAAATCAGCCATGAATAGTGGAGCATGCTCAAGGGGCTGAATGGCCTACTTCTGTTCATATTTCATATGTTTGTATGTTCGTTTGACACAGTACAGAAGCATCAACATTTCAGCAGAATAACAAATTGTTAAATCTGGATGATATTGACAAGCTTATGTGCTATTTTTAATATATTATTGGCAAATCTGTCATGGTAAATCAGGTGTTTTACAGTGGGATTGAATAATGTATCAGTCAGCTGGTAAGATGGAACTATTAATGGTGGCCTGACCCTTTAAGGTCATAGGCAAGGATTAGTGCAGAATTTTTCTGCGGCTGTTAATCGGTTGGAGGCAGGTATTCTGCCCCCGCTTGGGTGGAAGCCCCACCTCAGAAAGATGTCGGCCATTGTACTACAAGCAGTCTCATCAGTCAAAGTGCTGGAACCCCAAGATGGAGGTAAGTGCAGAGTTTTGTGGAGGGGAGGGGAAGGGGGGCCTGGGGATAACGGAGAGGGTTTGGTTTTCGGTGGGGGTGGTGTCGTGTTTTGAAGGTCAAGTGGAGATGGAGCACCCAGGGAGCTCATGTTTTGGAAGGGGCTACCGATTTTGAAAGGGGGCCAATAATAGAGGCCCCCCTGCCTGAGGCTCAAGCAGGATAGTCTGCCGGACATCCCCCACCCCCCATCTCTGACCCTTCCCACCAGCCTCAAAAAAAATGTAGCTAGGGCAGGAAGCCACACTCAAGTGTCCATTAATTGGCAACTTAAGAGCCATAAATGTGATGATGGAAATGCCATCCACACCACACCACCACCCCAGAAAATTGCACATAGGTTGGGGGTGTATGGGAGGGTGGCAGAAAGGACACTCTTGGAATTTTACTGCTCCCCAACCCCCGACAGCAAACCCACCAGTGAGGGCCTGTAAAATTCTACCCTTTAATTCTTGTCTGGCCTGAGAACTTTGTTAATTTGATTTAGAATTTCTGTTTTGGCTGCAGCTCAGAAGCAGCAAATATTTTAAGCTTGTACCTAAGGGCTGCATTTTACATTGCTCGTGTGAGTGACGTGTGAAGAAGTGGAAGCGGGTTGTTTGCCTGCATGTGGTGTGCGTGGGAAGTGTCTGCCAGGGGCGTGGATGAATGGTCCCCACACATCCACAATGCCAACCGAAGGAGAATCAGCACCTTGCAAGACTCTGTGGGGCAGGGGCACTTTGCCTGGGATGGTACCTGCAAGGGCAGCAGTGCTGTGGTGTGAAGTACAGAAGGATCAGAAATTGGGCATACCTACCTAAGTGGTTAATCCATCCATTCTCCAATTGTCTTCACAGGAGAAGAGAGCCCACAACAGCCCGCAAAAGATCCACAACAGGTGGGGGAGTGCCAAACTTGGCAGTGCTGATGAAGATGAAGGAGGACATCCCGGATCTGACCAGCTAACAGGGAGCCAGATCAGTTTGAAGAGAAGAGGTTGAGATTCGGGCTAGGTTTTGAGTTTCCGAGGGACCATCTCTCAACAATTGGGACCAGTGAAGAAATGTGCCTGAGACGGCAGATGGAATTGATCCGTGTTTTGCAATAGCTATAGATCACATCTGTGACAAGCGTGACATGTTGGAGGTTTCTGTGCGAGATGTAACTATTTTTACACAGTCTTCCTCATTATTGCTGAGTTGAACTGTGTTGTTCCTTCAATAGGTCAGTAATGGGCCCCAGCAGACACCATCCCCAAAGGACCGGCGTTAACCTCTGAGGAGGAGGAGGGAAACTCAGGGGCTGTATCGTCTCATCCTTGCTCTGCACCTAGCACCAGCTCAGATACTGGCATCTTGGTGTGTATGTGGCATCAGCTGGACCAGTAGCTCCAACTGGGTGGAGCACTGCACAATAGCAGGTCTAGCTGTTGGAGGCTGTGGCATTCCAGGACTATAACACTTAGAGTAGAGTCAAAGTCCAGCTCAATGCCGAGCCCCAAGCAGATGACAAGATGATGGAGTCATCCAGGAGATGCCCAAAAGGAGGTGCGTGAAGAGCTTGTAGAGATCCTAGAGGGTATGTGTGCCCTGGGGTGGGCAGTGGGGCAGCCCATCCAGAATGCTGCTTTCTCCCTCTCTTCTGAATCCTGTGGCCTCTTTCATCAAGAGATTGATGACTTTCACGGACACCCAGACCCAGCAACACAACCAGGGTACACATCTGGGTACATGTTCAGGCCTGCAAGCCATTATGTTGTCAATGTGCTAAAGTAGGCTGTGCCATTACGAGAGATGAACAAGGCACCTGCAGTCTCCACTAAGTCCTTGTTCATCTCAGGTAAGTGGGGAGGGCCAATTGGACTTCACCTTGTGGATAAGCAGCAGTCTACATCTGAGGGCTCCTCTCAGGTCACTCCTGATGGGGACAGTGTCTCTTTGCCCATCTGCCAGTGATACCAGTGTCTCAGGATGCTTTGGTGCTAGAGAAGGCTCCCACCACCGGACAGGAGTCCTTCACCATGACAGGGCCCTCATGTCCTTAGACAAACAGAAGACACCTTCCAAGAGGACAGAGGACATCTGGTCTTCTAGGCTAATGTGGCATCAACTCAGCAGCTTGCCTCCAGCTTAGATTTCAGCAATGGGGGAGCATCAGAGCGCAGCCTCTAAATGGGTGAAGAAGTCATTTAGATACAGAAGTGTCATCACGGTGACCAGTGGATGTGTAATGCTGAATGTTATGTTGGTCTCATGCACTTTATTGAATGATTATCACCTTTTATGACAGTGTCATATTTATGAAGGGTCTTGCTGCTACCTGACAATGATAAGGGTGGCAATGCCATGGCCTTTCCTGATGGAATTTGAAGGCCCATCGAAGGGAAATGTGCTAATGTAAGCATTTTGAATGTAGTAAGTGTTTGTTTAATTGGAGTGGACAGACATCAGATGACGTCTCCTTAATGCTGGCTGGGGAAAGCCTCCAACCATTGGCTGAAGCACCTCATATCAGGTTCTCCCTCATCTCCTTGGCACCTACACGTTGATGGCCCTCATGTGGCTTGACAAGCTGCTCTGAACCCTGATTTTCCTCTTCTGAGTCACCATAGGACTCATCATTTGAAAATGCCCGGCAGTCCACGATCTGACAGTTGTTCAACTCTTCCGTAATGCCAAGTTGCTGATCAGTCGAGGCATTGGGATCTCAATTTTAGCAGACCATTTGTCCTCTGTATAATTGTCCTGGTGGAAGCATGGCTCATGCTGTACCTGTCCTCTGCCTGATTGGTGTCATAAGCCAACTCTTTAACAGATAGTCCATGTTTCCAATTAACCAGCCATCTAGTTGCACTCAGGGCACCATCAGCTGTGGCACCTTGTAGTGCCTGAGCATATAGGCATCATGGTTCCTCACAGGGTACCACACACATACCTGCAGGAGATGCAGGTGGCGATGGCATACTACCTACACAGCCAGGGAATGAAATCCTTTCTGGTGCACAAATGTTCCTGGCTGGCCCACAGCACCTTGATGGCCACATGTGTGCAATTAAAGCCCCCAAACCCCCTTGCTCCCTCAGTCTAGCTGTTGTCATCAGTGGTAAACTTTATGAAGCCATCCACTCTCATGAACAATGAAGCAGTTACCATCCTGATACAACAATGGGCTGATGATTGTGATATGCCGCAAAGACCTCCTGCAGATTCTTAAAAGGATTCCAAGCTATACAAATTGAAGGCCACCATGACTTTCAGTACCACAAGCATCAGATGGTCACCCACACAGTTGGAACTTATCTTCCCTGCAAACATCTTGCTAATGGATGTGACTGCCTCTGTGAAAGAGGTGCAGCTTTCTATGACACTCATGCTCTGTCATCTGAAAATAATTTGAGCATTACCTGTACACTCTTCCTACAGTGTAGCATCTTCTCCTTAAGTGTCCCAGCATGTGGCTGGCTAGCTGGTTGCTGTTGTCTCTGGCCAGCTGCCTTACTCTCTCTGCTTCTTCTTCCATTCTCACTTGAGGAGCCTCCACCGGAGTGCACTATCCCCCTGGCCTCTGCGCCTCCTTTGTTTCTGCCTGCCCTGTGAAGGTCCCTCCTTGTCAGAAACCCCTCTTCCAAATGACTCTTTTACAACTGAACCCTTCACTGGCTCAACATCAGACATTTGCTCAGAGAGATCAGAAAACAACCCCCCTCACCTCTCACACAGTCTCAGTTGCAACCTCTGACTCCTCACGGTCAGGGCCCAGGAGAGGAGGATGCACATGATGCAAATCACTGGGCTCTGGGGGCTAATGGGGCCCAGCATTCTAAACAGTGTTCTTGTCATTGTCCAGACTGAGCAGCCAGAGCTTTAGAGCTGGAAGGCTGGCTTTAAGCCGGTCTTTCAGGTCAGTTTCATTGACAGTTGCTACGCTGCTGCTTCCGACCTTTGGTATGCTTCGTGTTCCGATTTTTTTTTAAATGCCTGCCAGAAAACCATGAAGCTGCCCAAAGGTCAGCAGCAGCAGTCCCTATTTGCAGTAGCTGTCACAAGAGCATTCTTGGTTGAAAATCTGGTTTAAAAAAGGTAAGTGAAATCCCTGGAATTATTTTAGAGCCAATTGTATGATGTGAGGGAAGGGTGGGGGGTTGGGGGGGGATCTTTTAAGGTCATTCTGGATGGATGAGATGAGCTGGGCTAGATGCTCTTTGTCATCCATAATTATCTTGGGAACATAGGGTGGAGTCATGGCTGGAGCTCTGTTTATTATATTGTTAATGGAAGTTTACTCTGAATAGGTTTTTGGGAGGAAATTGCCAAGGCAGGAATGCATAATAGGCTCATAGTGAATCAGTAACTTGTTTTACACTGCACATAATTCTCAAGAATCTTTTCCATTGACTCCAATATTGTCCTATATGTCTATTTACCTATTATCCCACTCTATCTTGATGCTTTTATGAGCTTTTGAGGTATTGAAATACCACAATAAAGTTATGTTGCAGAGTTGACATTGAAAAATATTGTAGTGATAAACAGTAATCAGCAGAGTCTTTAGATCTGCTTATCAAGAAAACACAGGTACAATTGTGAACCATTCAATCCTTGCCCTCTTAAAAGTTGTATTGCATAGAGACACCTGAAGGCTCCAATGCTTCTCACTGACAGGGAACGCCTATGTTGTTCAATCATTTCACTTTGTTGTTCAGGAGTCATTTGACCTTTCTACCCCATGAGATTACTGATAAAATAGAATCAATTGCACCCCTTAAATGAAATAATTTCATTGAATAATATTCACCCAGGCAGCATAAAGTCTTCTATTTATTCTACAGAATGGAAAGGACCTTATGTAGTTTAAGTAGTTTTCATGATCACAGAACATCCCAAAACACTAAGCAGTCAATGTAGTCACTGTAGTGAAACTGACAGTTCCAATTTTTTAAAAGCCAGTCAACCATGAAGCTGCCCGAAGACCTTTCCTGCTGTCAGCAACTATAAGTTTCTTTAAAAAAAAAACCCATTGACTGTCAGTTAAACTGTCAAATGCTGAGAATGGGGACTAATTGCAGAAAAGTGATTGGAAGGGCAGCAGGTGTGGGAAAGATAGAGCTGCTCTTCCGATCACAGATTCTGTCTTTCCAATGTTGGATATTTGCAAGTTCTTCCCTGCATTCTTTGATTTCTGTTGATTTGCTTGCCAAACTGGTTTTCAAGTTGCTCTGCTTGGTGCTACATGTTCCTTTCTCTCTCATGCTGATTGGGCTGTAAAGGTCATCTGGCAGCGCACTTCATTTTATGTATGAAAAAAATGAGCAAGCATATGCATGGATCAGTAAGTGTGAGTTCACTTGCTGAGGACTTTCTTTTGAAGCTCTCATGTTATCTTCCCTTGAAGTTGCTAAGACCTGTTGATTGTAATCTATTGAGGAAGCCAATGACAGAAGACAAGGCTGTGCAATCAGTGCTCAAATGACTCATAGCTCCAGCTCCTTCAATCATGGGTTTTCTCCCTCCTGTTCTTGCTGCTCCTCCAGAGACAGAATCTATGATTAAACCAGCAACAAGGGTGTAGGAAGGGGAACCTATGATTGGAGGAGTTCTAACAGTTATTCTGGGCATTCCCACTGGCCACAATGCATGAGTTTGCCAGCTGCTCTGAACGATTTGTGACAGCGTCTTCTGGAAGGCCAAGGAGAAGAAACAGAAAATGAAAGAAAAGGAGGGAGACTCCGATGATATCAAAACTGGAGCAAGCCTAGAGGAACTGTTAATCAGCCTCGTGCCAGGCCAGACTTGACTATCGGCTTCATCCACAGCACAAGCCACTTCCAGGGAGCTGGAACTTCGCTTCTAGTGGTAGTGTTATCTTGAGCGAGGCGAGTGAGTGCTGTGTCAGTGCGTTCATGGAGGGAGGAGGGAGCTTAGGCAGCAGTTATTGAATGGGACCATTCCCTCTCCTCCTCCCCATCTCTCCCTCACTCCCTTCTTTTTAATTCATGGGATGTGGGCTTCACTGGCTGGGCCAGCATTTAGAGCCATAAGACATAGGAGCTGAAATTAGGCCATTCAGCCCATCGAGTCTGCTCTGCCATTCAATCATGGCTGATAAGTTTCTCAACCCCATTCTCCCACATTCTCCCCTTAACCTTTGATCCCCTTACCAATCAAGAACCTATCTATCTCGGTCTTAAATACACTCAATGACCTGGCCTCCACAGCCTTCTGTGGCAATAAATTCCCTAGATTCACCACTCTCTGGCTAAAGAAGTTTCTCCTCATCTCTGTTCTAAAAGGTCTTCCCTTTACTTTGGGGCTGTGCCCTCGGGTCCTAGTCTCTCCTACAAATGGAAACATCTTCCCCACGTCCACTCTATCCAGGCCTTTCAGTATTCTGTAAGTTTCAATTGATCTATTGCCCATCCCTAGTCGCCCTTGAGGTGGTAGTGAGCTGACTTCTTGAACTGCTGCAGTCAATGTGATGTAGGTACACTCACAGTGCTGTTAGGATGGGAGTTCCAGGATTTTGACCCAGTGACAGTGAAGGAATGGTGATATATTTCCAAGTCAGGATGGTGAGTGACTTGGAAGGGAACGTCAGGTGGTGGTGTTCCCATCTATCTGCTGCCCTTGTCTTTCTAGGTGGTAGTGGTCCTGGGTTTGGAAGGTGCTGTCGAAGGAGCCTTGGTGAATTCCTGCAGTGCATCTTGTCGATGGTATAAACTGCTGCTACTGTGCATCGGTGGTGGAGGGAGTGAATGTTTGTGGATGTGGTGCCAATCAAGCGGACTGCTTTGGCCTGGACGGAGTCCAGCTTCCTCAGTGTTGTAGGAGCTTCACTCATCCAGGCAAGTGGGGAGTATTCCATCGCACTCCTGACTTGTGCCTTGTAGCTGGTGGACAGGCTTTGGGGAGTCAGGAGGTGAGTTACTCATCGCACAATTCCTCTGACCTGCTCTTGTAGTCACATTATTTATTTGGTTAGCCCAGTTCAGCTTCTGGTCAATGGTAACCCCCAGAATGTTGATAGTGGTGGATTCAGTGATGGTAATGACACTGAACATCAAGGGTTGATGGTTGGATTTTCTTTTGTTGGACATGGTCATTGCCTGACACTTGTGTGGCACGAATGTTACTTGCCACTTGTCAGCCCAAGTCTGGATATTGTACAGGTCTTGCTGCAACTCCCTTCTGCAAGTCTCCAACAATGAAACAATGTGAGCTGCAGTATGAAGACGGTCTTTATTTTCTATATAGAACAAGCAGTCGAAATATATAAAACAAAGCCTGAAAGGTTTCCTTGCAATCTAGGTTGCAAGTATTGAATCTTTCCACCAAATATGAATTTATTTCCACCGTGTCCATATGATGCAATGTGCCAAACATGTTAATGAGGGTTAACGTAGTCACCGAAATCAGTGATCAATAATAATGGGTTGTTTTCCTGCCAAATTAACAATATTCCACGATGTTGGAAAAATAAAATTTGCACTCTCTGGTTTGTTTAATAGTTAATAGTTGTGGTGGGACCACCTACAGGGTGCACACAAATTAGCTCTGCATTATATTATTGCTGCTCTTAATATTAATGACCCATGCTACATATTTATAAGGCAATATTTGTAACCAGGGCATTATCATTTTAGAAGGACCTTTCTGTGATTGTCTAGTGAATTGACTGGCCAGTCTTGAAAGCAGAAGATATAACATGCATGATTTAGGGGGGGCGGGGGTCAAATGGGGGGTGGTGGGGAGGAGTGTTAATAAGGGGCCCAGAAACAAGAGAAGCACAAGGGCCCATGATTTCTCCTCCAGCCCTGCTTGCTATACTTTTCTGATAAAGCTTTTTATTCTGCCTTTTTGCTCCTTGGACAACCATGCTGCGATTCCCTCCCACCCATGCATTCCCCGTGACCACTGTTAAATTTCCACAAGCAGTGGAAAATCACTGTGAATTGACAATGTAATTGCTACAATTAGCTTTCAGTTGGTCTGTATCGGAAGGCAAACAGGCTTCCGTTTTTTGCCCCACTTGCCTTCCTAATATTCCATCAGGCCTGATTTTACAGTGGATCGGCAGGTTTGCTGTGTGAACATAAAATTCTGCCCTACGTGTGATATTGGGAGTGCGATGTCCACAGGCACTGAAGTACCTTTTTAAATATGTTATCAGTCAATATCTTGTGATGCTGATAATTGTATGTAAGAAAATGCACTGTTTTATAAGGACAAGAACATGATACTATCTAAACCACAATTAGTTATTCTGCTACAGAAATGTAAGTGTGTAACTTTACAACTATAAAGCCTAATTAATGTTAAGAAAACTGAGGTTAGTTTCATTAAAAAGTTAATGGTTATTCAGGCTGCCTTTTGATATGATCAATCACACCATTTGCTTTCTGTGGTTCCACTCCTGTCCATATCAATATAGTCACAGTATGCCCAGCAATGGCTTTTCTTCCAACTCCTGCAGAGGAAATTCAAAGTTCCCTAAGGATCTAACCCACCCTGGGGTGGTGGTGCTGGCGGGGAGGTGGTACTGATTAACTCACTTGCCTAGATGTGGTACAGAATAATGCCAACAGCACAGGTTCAATCCCTGCACTGGCTGTGGTAGTTCTTTGGACTTGCCTCATCACCTTACCCCATCGCAACATGATGGCATAAGGCATGAATAACAACCCTCAGTCAACGATACTACTTAGTGTCTTAACAATCATAATTGGATGTTTGAAATAAAAACAGAAAATGCTTGAAAAACTCAGAGGTCTGGCAGCATCTGTGGAGAGAGAAACACAGAGTTAACATTTCAAGGCCGTATGACCCTTCCTCACATCACTCAGCATGGTAGCCTGATGGGTGTTGCACTGCTGGACCCTCGCTTGGTAGAGCACCGCCGACCTCACTGTCAGCACAGGATGGGTCCAGATTGTCACCGGCCAGCTAGATGGCTCTGATTTTAGTTGACTTCTCTACTTTCTCTAAGGGGAATAGGCCCAGCTTCTCCAACCTATCCTTATAACTAAAGTCCCTCATCGCTGGAATGATTCTCATCAATCTTTTCTGACCCTTTCTAATACCTTCCTGTCCTAATATAATAATATAATATATATAATAATATATAATTAATATATAATCATATAATAGTCTTGGTGCTAATTGGGAAAAATATAGTTATACCTAATTTACTTTTCTATCGCTGTCTTTTCTGTAAATCACATTTAATAATTCTTAATAATCCTGAAGAATAGTGTGAAATGCTGAACATCCCAGACGTTAATATTTAAATGACACACTTGCCTATTTGCGTTTGGTGCCTTCATCATCGCTGGTCCAGCCCACCAGCAAATGAACTGCCTGCCATGCAAATGGTACAGAAATGCCACTTTCTGATGCTGGCTGTCCAATTTACCTACAACTTCAGGGCAATGGCAACAGCCATAGATTGTTATTCTGGAGAAGTAACACATACCTTGTCTTCTGAAAAACAAAGACTTATCATGCAGGACTGACACTGTAAG
This sequence comes from Carcharodon carcharias, assembly GCF_017639515.1. Classification (NCBI taxonomy): domain Eukaryota; kingdom Metazoa; phylum Chordata; class Chondrichthyes; order Lamniformes; family Lamnidae; genus Carcharodon; species Carcharodon carcharias. The sequence goes on along the minus strand of NC_054467.1, from coordinate 186,157,314 downwards.
TATCCATGCAAGAATGCACAGGCAGGGCTCTCATGTTGCAGGCTGTAACCTGCAGCCAGATATTGTAACAAGGGTCTTGTCAGCTGTGAATTGTACTCTGCACCATCTGTTTCTTACAGGGAGTACTGTATAAACACAAGCTATAGCTAATTACTCAACCCGTTAGTGGATCAGGCAATATTGAATGTTTTATACGTCTGACTGTCAATGGGAAATTTTAACTCCCTCTGACTCATAGACGTTTACAGCACAGAAGGAGACCATTCAGCCCATTGTGTCCACGCCCGTCGACAAAGATCTAACTACACTAATCCCACTTTCAAGTGCTTAGCCAATAGCCTTGAAGGCTATTGCAATGCAAGTAAATTTCTAAATACTGCCACGTGTTAAAATTGAATGATTCACTTATAGGTGGCATAGTGGCAATAATACTAGACTAGTAATCCAGAGGTTAAGGCTAATGCTCTGGGGACATGAGTTCAAATTCCACCACAGTAGCTGGTGGAATTTAAATTCAAATAATCTTAATTGAAAGCTAATCTCAGTAATGATGATCATAAAGCTACCATTGATTGTCATAAAGGCCCATCTGGTTCACTAATGCCCTTTAAGGAAGGGAATTGCCTGGCCTATCTGTGACTCCAGACCCTCTGAAATGGCCTTTAGTTATAGATGGCTTACCATCTCCTTCTCAAGGGTAATTAGGGTTGGGCAACAAATGCTGGCCTTGCCAGTGAGGCCCACATCCCATGAAAGGATAAAAAAAATGAAGCTGCAATCCTGCTTCTAGTGGCTCAGTGCTTATCTGGCTCAGATGGATCTGAATTAATTCATGGTGATCAGGTTCCTAAGCCTCAGTCTTCAGATCCTGATGTGGGATCATGAGAAAGTGTTCAACGAGGAGAGACTGAGGGTCTGATTTTTACCCATTCAAAACTTAGTTGCATAGTGTTAAAATTGGGCCTTAGCCTTTGATACCCTGAAAATTTCCTTTCATCCATAAGGCCCAACCCTTCCATCCCCAGGTGGAAAATTGGAATGACAGTGGACAGTTTCTAGGCCACACGATCTACTCCTGCCAGAACTATCCATCTGGAAGGAGATTCTGTCATGGTTCTGCCCTACCAGTTTTCCACCTGGGAGTTAAAATTCCCCCTTGTATTTCATTTACTAATTTGTGTGCTATGCCAACTCCTGCGCGTGCCCGCTGACTGAAATATCGCATGAGTAAGGCTTTCTCAATAGCCTTAATTAGTTAATTAATGGCCTTAATAGGCCTTTGACAGTTTGGTGGGTGCACAGCCAAGTCGGCCGCTCGCCCGCCAAACTGAAAATCTAAATGACGTCTGACTTCACCCTGCTTCATTTTACTCCACGGCGAGTGGGCCACACCCCCGCTCGCCAAGCCAAAAATTCTCCCCCATCTCTCCAGCCATGCATTCATCTGGTCTATTCTCCTATTCCTGATCTCGCTAGCAGGTGGCACTGGGAGTAATCCTGAGATTCCTACCTTTGAGGCTCTGCTTTTTAATTTATTTCCATGCTCCCTATATTCTGCATTCAGAACCTCATCCCTCTTTTTACCTATATTATTGGTATGATATGGAGCACAACCTCTGGCTGTTCACCCTCCCCTTTCAGAATGTCCTTTAGCCGCTTTCTTAAATGCTACTGCTGGTGTTTCAGTGACCAAATATTCAATTCCAAGCTTTTGGTGAGCTGCTTGTTACTCCTTGTGCCCACTTGTATGCCAAAAAAAATTGATGTAATCTAATTTCTGTAGCTAACTGTTCAGATTCCACAACTCTGAAGTTTCATGTTTTGGATTTACTCCAGTGTGCACCTTTATATAGCACTGGTCAGGCCAGAACTAAAGTATTGTATCCACTTCTGGTCATCACATTTTAGAAAGGATATGAGGGGCCTTAAGAGGGTGCAGAGGAGCTTTACCAAAATGGCTCCAGGGCTGGGGAATTTTAGCTACAAAATAGGTTGGAAAAGCTGGGACTGTTCACGTTGGAGCAATGGTGATTGAGAGGAGATTGATATGATGTACAGGATTAAAATTGTGCCCTAGTCCCTGATACCCTGAAAATTTCCTTTCATCCATAAGACAAGGTACGCAAGGAAAAACTGTTCCCATGGTTCAGGACTGAGGACACAGATTTAAGTTTTTTACCAAGAGATATAGATGAAATGTGAGGAAGAACTTTTTTTTACGTAGTAAGTGGTAATGACCTGGAACTTGTTGCCCACGAGGATGGTGGGAGCAGAGATGATAAACTATTTCAACTGGAAATTGGATAGACTTGAAGGAAATAACCTTGCAGGGCTATGGAGATGGAGGGAACGGGACACTTAAGGAGCTCCTTCCCCGCTGCTGATTTGTTACTAATGGCTGGAGTTGTCCACATCAGGTCCTTCTCATGGGCTAAAGGATGGGGGTCCCTCCTCTTTGGGCAGCTTGTGCCCAACGGAGGTCACTCCTCATGGTGCACACCACTCCTCCCCACCCCAGCCGAGTGTTCTCTCCCCACCCTCCCCAGCCCGGTCCTCCAATCTGCACCCCAGCTGTGGCCTGCCAGGTTGTCCAGGTGGAAAACCCCAACTTAACTTCTTATCTGATTCCATCGATGATCGTCATTGGGGACTGCCTGAAGACTCAACATTATCCACCACTCCTGGTGGTACTGCTGGGACTGGAGAGTTGCCAGCCATCTGGTTAGCTGGCAGCTCTCAGGGGTGGAACCTCCTCCCAAATGGGGGCAGAAATTTCTCCCTGAACCTATTAATGACTCAACGGCCATAAGATTGGCTCGAGATGACCTGGCTAAGTGGAGGCCTTTTTAACCTGGGGATGGGGCCATCGCCTCAGCCTAAAGTTCCAGCCAATTTCTAGCTGCTCTTCCCATTAGGCTGACTTGGCAGGAAAGCCATCATAGCTGGGTAAAGTAGTCTAGAGTACAGGCGGTAAAGAAGGCAAATGGTAAGTTGGCCTTCATAGTAAGATGTCTTGCTGCAATTATACAGGGCCTTGGTGAGACCACACTTGGAATAATGTGTGCAGTTTTGGTCTCCTTATCTGAGGAAGGATGTTCTTGCTATAGAGGGAGTGCAGCAAAGGTTTATCAGACTGATTCCTGGAATGGTGGGACTGACATATGAGGAGAGATTGAGTAGGTTAGGATTATATTTGCTGGAGTTCAGAAGATGATGGGGGATCTCAAAGAAACCTATAAAACTCTAACAGGACTAGACAGGGTAGATGCAGGAAGGATGTTCCCAATGGTGGGGGAGACCAGAACCAAGGGTCACAGTCTGAGGATATGGGGTAAACCATTTAGGACTGAGATGGGGAGAAGTTTCTTCACCCAGAGAGTGGTGAGCCTCTGGAATTCGCTACCACAGAAAGTAGCTGAGGCCAAAACATTGTTTATTTTCAAGAAGGAGTTAGATATAGCTCTTGTGGCGAAAGGGATCAAGGGATATGGGGAGCGAGCGGGAGCAGGCTATTGAGCTGGATGATCAGCCATGATCATATTGAATGGCAGAGCAGGCTCAAGGGGCCGAATGGCCTACTCTTGCTCCTATTTTCTATGTTTCTATGTTTACCCAGGTAGTCGTTCACTCCACTGCATACATCTTGCAACTCATCTTCACAGGAACGGGGTCACTTCTCCAGACCGCACAGAGAAAACACAACTCCACAAAGAAAGCCCTGCCCTGAGCTTCTTCACTTCCCACAAATACCTTCTAACTGTCAACTTACCTTGCTGCTGGACTCATTCCCTAGGGCTCCAAGCAATGGCATCCTGCTCTGAAATCCCAGTCTGGTTCATCAGCCTCCTTGCCAGTCTTAGCATATTCAAGTGGGATCCAGTCCCTGCAATCTGGAGATAAGACCTAGGGGTTAAAATGTCCTTGGTCTCCCACTGGTGCTAATTTTTCACTTGTCCCGACCTCCATGCCACACTCACTCCCCAAGTTAAAGGTGGGTTTATAGTCTAAGTTAACCAAGGTTACTTATAGAACAAAGAGATAAAAAAACCCCAAAGCTATAATGCACAATGTTACTTCACTAAGATGCCTCATTAATGAAATGTGGACTGAATGATGGCCAGAATTTGTCTGGCCATAGGACCATTATGTTCACAAAATAATGGAAAACACCATTGTTATTGTCACAATAGTCAAAAAATGATGGTGTTGGGAAATAACACCAATATGGCATACTAAAGTCTTAACAAGCCATATAAAATGCTAAGGCCAGGCCCACGGGATATTACTTGAATTGGATAAATGCCCAAAGAGATTTTAATAGGATGACAAATCCTGTTAGTGCTGATGCACATATTTACCAACACAGTAGTTTATTTCTTCTTGGGCTGTAGTACATTCTTCACATCTTGCAGATAGCACTTGCTAAACCATAGTTAGAACATTAATCTGGAAATTACTGGTGATGTTTTCATATAAACATTAATGCACTTGTACTGTAATCCTCTCCATGCTTAATGATGGCATATAACCAGGTATTTATGTGCATGAATGATCAAATAATAACATTACCAATTGTAATTCCAAAACTTTGACAAACAATATTTGTCAGCCAGCTTTGGAAAAGACATCGGCCAAAATCTTTTGATTTCCTTTTAGTCAGAGACTGGAGCATTCCCAAAAGGTAAGTGTGGGATCAGTCGGAGTTCCCACGTAACTACATCCCAGCATTTATGCGGGAAGTTTAAACTTCCGATTGCTGGTTTTATCTTACCCAGATTGATCCGTGATTGGCCAGAACCATGCAGACTTGGATTGTTTGCACTATGCTTACCCTGGATTTACTTAAAGCTTTTCATAGAAGCCCATATCATCTATGGAGTGGCAATCACAGTTGGATTGCAGCTGCACTTGATCGCTCGACCTTCCGACTCAGACTGGGTGAGAACAGTGTAGGGCAGCCGTTTCCCGAGGCCTTCAGTCAAGTGCAGGAGAGTCGAGGGTAAGGAAGACATAGGGTGGCGGTGGAGTCTTAGGTGCTTGAAAGGTCATTGGGTGGGTGTTGGGGGGTGTTCTTGGGTTTGGAATTAGGGTGTTCTTGGGGATGTCAGGTGTGGGTGTCAGGCTAGGAGTTCAGGTGGTTCGTGGGAGCTGGGATGGGCAGTGGGGGGGATTGCTTGGTTATTGAGGGTAGTGGAGGGGGTATTAGGGTGTCCCGTGGGGGTCTGGTGGGAGCCTGTTGGGGTCCCATGGGAGTCAGGAGGGCACTGGAAGGGGCTGGGGGGTGGAAGTTGGGGGGGTTGAGAAAGTAGTCGGGAGTGTCCAATGCGCAGTTGAGAGGGAATTCGGGTGGGTGAGAAGGGTAATTGGTGGGTCCCATGGTGGGGGTATGGAGGGTAGTTAGGAGATGGAGGAGCTAGTCAGGGGGGTGGGAGGGTAGTCAGTGGGGTGGAGAGGGTAGTTTGGGGATCAGGTGGGGCAGTCCCATGGGGGATAGTTGAGGGGGGTGCCATGGGAGTTTGGAAGGGTTGTCAGGGTGGTCCCATGGGGGGTCAAGGGGGTAGTTGGGGGGGGTGGGGGAGTAGTCGGGAGCTGAAGTGTATTCAGGGGTGTTGGGGGATAGTCAGGGGGTCCCCTGGGGGATCAAGGCGGGGGGCCAGTACTATAGTTACCCAGGAGTTAGAAGTGGTTTTAATTCTTCTAATCTTTTCTGGGTAACTATTCCCGTAAGGCAGTCGGAATCATCTGAACACTGTGATTTAATTCGGAACATCAGATGGTTAGCAATGCTGGGTAATTGCCTAACAGAAGTTTGAACTTCCCGGGCAATTGCCATGCAATCCTGATGTGGGGACTTCCGTGGGACGTGGGAGAGGGAGCGTCAGCGCACCTTTGGGTACCCGACCCCTGCCAGTACATTGCCCTGGAGATTGGAAGTTATGGGCCAGCAGCTATAAAATGAGTGAAACTCTAAGTAAATCAGCTGAAGTGTCAAAGCACTCCAGAACCCACAACAATGTTTACCCCCTCCCCCCAACTCCCCACCTCAGACAGTGTTCACCCTCACTCCCCCGGCCATTCGAACCCCACTCCCCACCTTCTGACAACCCTCCACCCCCACACTGACCCTGTCACGCTTAACTACATCCCCATCCCGGATTGACCACCCAACCCCACCAGCCGCAAGCCCCCCCCACTACTTCCTTGATGATTCTGTACCACACAGAAGGAATTCCAGGAGCAGCTATGCTGCACGTTTCTCAGCAGGCCCGGGCTGGGCATCTGGTCAAGACTTACGCAGCTCCAGACTAAGGTAAATAAAAAGGAGTCAATTGGCAATCTGACAGTGACTGCCACTCCACAGAAGATTGATTGGAGAGGTTCCATAAAGCTTGACATGATCATTAGGACCCATGATAAAGGCAGAGTCACAATGCTGAATGTGCTATCACTTGGGAAAAGGACATTGAAAGAAATATAATGCCAGGGTTGAATTTTTCTGAGCTCATCTCTACAGGGTCAAGACAGGGCCTCTGTCCACTGCCACAGCCCGGCTGTGAGCCCAGCACAATTTCTTGGGTCAGAAGTCATTAGGTAAATCATTTTACAGAATCACAAAATTGTTATAGAGCAGAAGGAGGCCATTTTCCCCATCGTGTCTGCACCAGCTCTCCAAACCCAGTGGCACTCTCCAGCCTTTTTCCCATAACCCTGCACATTCTTTCTTTTTGGAAACAGTCTAATTCCCTTTTGAATGCCTCGATTGAATCTGCTCCACCACACTCTCAGGCTTCACATTCCAGGCCCTAACCATCTACTGCGTGAAAATGTTTTTTTTCATGTAGCTTTTGTTTCTTTTGCCAATTGCTTTAAATCTGTGCCTTCTGGTTCTCAATCCTTTCACAAATGGGAACAATTTCTCCCTATCTACTCTGTCCAGACCCCTCATGACTTATAATATCACTATCAGATCTCTTTCCGCCCTTCTCTTCTTCAAGGAAAACAGTCCTAATTCTCCAATCTATCTTCATAAGTGAAGTTCCTTGTCCCTGGAACCATTCTTGTGAATCTTTTCTGCAATCTCTCCAATGCCTTCACATCCTTCCTAAAGCATAGTGTCCAGAACTGGACCCAATACTCCAGCTGAGGATTCAGCCAATTAAATACTTTTTAAGTTTATACACCGTTGTAAAGCAGTGAAAATGTGGCAGTGGGGCTTCCATTGCAATCCCTCAGGAGCTGAGAGATGTTAATGTAGCAACAGGGGCCTAAACACTAAACCAGGGCATTGAAGACTGGAAAGAAAACTTCAACAGCTAAGTGGCCAGAGAAGAGGGGGCCCTCCTGATGCTATTGTAATTCCCTTTGCTTCTTTCGGGGCCTTTCCTACCACTACCTGGGGCAACTGACATGACTCATGAGTCATCATGGGGAACAGCATGGACAGGGGCAGATTGAAGTGAAATGAAGAAAAAACATGAACCCTGCAACCTTTGGCAGCAGTTGCATGTGGCCAATGAAAATCGAAAGGGCCACAGTTTTGGGTGTGATAATGGAAGAAACCCCACCCCAAGTGCTACAAAGTACAGATTATGCAGATTCAAGAAATCAAGCTTTCTAAATTAGAATTTGAATACAGTTGAATATTTCAAAAATACTAACAATAATTTATATATAGAGCCTTTAATTTAGACAGCATCTCAAAGAACAAAGAACAAAGAACAAAGAAAAGTACAGCACAGGAACAGGCCGTTCGGCCCTCCAAGCCAGCGCCGATCATATCACCCATTAACTAAAACATTTTGCACTTCCGGGGTCCGTATCCCTCTATTCCCATCCTATTCATGTATTTGTCAAGCTGCCTCTTAAACACCACTATCGTACCTGCTTCCACCACCTCGTCTTGCAGCGAATTCCAGACACTCAGTACCCTCTGCGTAAAAAACTTGCCTCGCACATCTCCTCTATCGTTTTTTCCTCTCACCTTAAATCTATGTCCCCTAGTAATTGACTCTTCCACCCTGGGAAAAAGCTTCTGACTATCTACTCTGTCCATGTCACTCATAATTTTGTAAACTTCTATCAAGTCGCCCCTCAAACTCCTTCGCTCTAGTGAGAACAATCTGAGTTTCTCCAACCTCTCTTCATAGCTAATAACCTCCAGACCAGGCAGCATCCTGGTAAGCCTCGTCTGCACCCTCTCCAATGCCTCCATATCCTTCTGGTAATGTGGCAACCAGAACTGCACGCAATATTCTAAGTGTGGCCTAACCAAGGTTCTATACAGCTGCAGCATGACTTCCCAGCTTTTATACTTAATACCCCTGCCAATGAAGGCAAGCATGCCATATGCCTTCCTTATCCACCTGCGTTGCCACTTTCAGTGACCTGTGGACTTGTACACCCAGATCCCTCTGCCCATCAATGCACTTAAGTGTTCTGCCATTTACTGTATAATTCCTGCCTGTATTAGACCTTCCAAAATGCATTACCTCCCATTTGTCCAGATTAAACTCCATCTGCCATTTCTCTGCCCAAGTCTCCAACCGATCTATATCCCATTGTATCCTTTGACAATCCTCTTCACTATCTGCAACTCCTCCAACCTTAGTGTCGTCTGCAAACTTACTAATTAGCCCAGTTACATTTTCCTCCAAATCATTTATGTATGTGTATACTACAAACAGCAAAGGTCCCAGCATTGATCCCTGCGGAAGTCCACTAGTCACAGCTCTCCATTCAGAAAAGCACCCTTCCACTGCTACCCTCTCTCTTCTATGACCAAGCCAATTCAGTATCCATCTTGCCAGCTCACTTCTGATCCTGTGCGACTTTACCTTCTGTACCAGTCTGCCATGAGGGACCTTGTCAAAGGCTTTACTGAAATCCATGTATATAACATCCACTGCCCTTCCATCGTCGATCATCTTTGTCACTTCCTCGAAAAACTCAATCAAGTTAGTGAGACACGACCTCCCCTTCACAAAACCATGCTGTATCTCACTAATATGACCATTTGCTTCCAAATGGTAGTAAATCATGTCATGAAGAATCTTCTCCAATAATTTCCCTACCACTGACGTAAGGCTCACCGGCCTGTAATTTCTTGGATTATCCCTGCTACCCTTCTTAAACAATGGAACAACATTGGCCATTCTCCAGTCCTCTGGGACCTCACCCATGGCCAGTAAGGATACAAAGATTTCTGTCAAGGCCCCAGCAATCTCCTCCCTTGCCTCCCTCAGTATGCTGGGGTAGATCCCATCTGGGCCAGGGGACCTATATTAATATTCTTCACCTAACACCTCCTCTTTTTTGATCTCAACATGATCAGGCTTTCTACACACTCTTCCCTAGACAAATTGACCACTTAAGTCTTTCTCTTTGGTGAATACTGATGAGAAGTATTCATTTAGTATCTCTCCCATTTCTTCTGGCTCCACACACAGATTCCCACCTCTGTCCCTGAGTAGGCCTACCCTTTCCCTGGCTACCCTCTTGCTCTTTACATATGTATAAAAGGCCTTGGGATTTTCCTTAATCCTGATACTTCATGAGACATAATCAAAATTATACATTGAGGCAAAAAAGGAGATATTGGGGTTTGCTAGTGTAACCAAATGATGTGTTTTAAGGGTGATCTGAAATGGGTAGTCAGGGGAGGTGGGGGGGGGGGGGGTGGGGGGGTTGTCGGTGGTGGTGGAGGCGGTGGTTGAAGGAATTCTGGGAGGGATTGCCAGAATGTGGTCCCTTTCGGCAGCTGAAGGCATGAACCACTGATGGGGCAAAGGGAGGAGGGATACACAAAGATGCAATAGAAAGAAAGGAGCATTCAGAATGGTAGGATCAGACCATGAATGGACTTAAATGCCCAAAACAAAAACAGAAAAACTCAGCATGTCTGGCAGCATCGGTGGAGAAGAAAAGAGTTGACGTTTCGAGTCCTCATGACCCTTCAACAGAACTGGGTGAATCCAGGGAGAGGGGTGAAATATAAGCTGGTTTAAAGTGGATCGGGTGGGGGGTGGTGTTGGGTAGGGGGAGAGAAGTGGAGGGAGGTGGTGTGGTTGTAGGGACAAGCAAGCAGTGGTAGGAGCAGATAATCAATAGATATCACAGACAAAAGAACAAAAGAACACAGAGGTGTTGAAGTTGGTGATATTATCTAAATGAATGTGCTAATTAAGAATGGATGGTAGGGCACTCAAGGTACAGCTCTAGTGGGGGTGGGGTGGCATAAAAGATTTTAAAATAATGGAAATAGGTGGGAAAAGAAAAATCTATATAAATTATTGGAAAAAACAAAAGGAAGGGGGAAGAAACAGAAAGGGGTGGGGATGGAGGAGGGAGTTCAAGATCTAAAATTGTTGAATTCAATATTCAGTCCAGAAGGCTGTAAAGTGCCTAGTCGGAAGATGAGGTGCTGTTCCTCCAGTTTGCGTTGGGCTTCACTGGAACAATGCAGCAAGCCAAGGACAGACATGTGGGCAAAAGAGCAGGGTGGAGTGTTAAAATGGCAAGCGACAGGAAGGCTTGGGTCATTCTTGTGGACAGACAGCAGATGTTCTGCAAAGCGGTCGCCCAGTTCATGTTTGGTCTCTCCAATGTAGAGGAGACCGCATTGGGAGCCATGAATGCAGTAGACTAAGTTGGGGGAAATGCTGCTTCACTTGAAAGGATTGTTTGGGCGCTTGGACGGTGAGGAGAGAGGAAGTGAAGGGGCAGGTGTTGCATCTTTTGCATGGGCATGGGGAGGTGCCATAGGTGGGGTTTGAGGAGTAGGAGGTGATGGAGGAGTGGACCAGGGTGTCACGGAGGGAGCGATCCCTACGGAATGCCGATAAGGGGGGTGAAGGGAAGATGTGTTTGGTGGTGGCATCATGCTGGAGTTGGCGGAAATGGAGGAGGCTGATCCTTTGAATGCGGAGGCTGGTAGGGTGATAAGTGAGGACAAGGGGGACCCTATCATGTTTCTGGGAGGGAGGAGAAGGTGTGAGGGTGGATGCACGAGAGATAGGCTGGACACAGTTGAGGGCCCTGTCAACGACCGTGGGTGGAAAACCTCGGTTAAGGAAGAAGGAGGACATGTCAGAGGAACTGTTTTTGAAGGTAGCATCATCAGAACAGATGCGACGGAGGCGAAGGAACTGAGAGAATGGGATAGAGTCCTTACAGGAAGCGGGCTGTGAAGAGCTGTAGTCGAGGTAGCTGTGAGAGTTGGTAGGCTTGTAATGGATATTGGTGGACAGTTTATCATCAGAGATTGAGACAGAGAGGTCAAGGAAGGGAAGGGAAGTGTCAGAGATGGACCATGTGAAAATGATGGAGGGATGGAGATTGGAAGATCATTCCCTCCGGGACACCCTGGTCCACTCCACCATCACCCCCTACTCCTCAACCCCCAACGATAGCACCTCCCCATGCCCACGCAAAAGATGTAACACCTGCCCCTTCACTTCCTCTCTCCTCACCGTCCAAGGGCCCAAACACTCCTTTCAAGTGAAGCAGCATTTCACTTGCATTTCCCCCAACTTAGTCTACTGCATTCGCTGCTCCTAATGCGGTCTCATCTACATTGGAGAGACCAAACGTAAACTGGGTGACCGCTTTGCAGAACACCTGGCGGTCTGTCCGCAAGAATGACCCAAACCTCCCTGTCGCTTGCCATTTTAACACTCCACCCTGCTCTCTTGCCCTTGGCTTGCTGCATTGTTCCAGTGAAGCCCATCGCAAACTGGAGGAACAGCACTTCATTTTCCAACTAGGCACTTTACAGCCTTCTGGACTGAATATTGAATTCAACAACTTTAGATCTTGAACTCCCTCCTCCATCTCCACCCCCTTTCTGTTTCTTCACCCTTCGTTTTTTTTTCCAATAATTTATATAGATTTTTCTTTTCCCACCTATTTCCATTATTTTAAAATCTTTTATGCCCCCCCACCCCCACTAGAGCTGTACCTTGAGTGCCCTACCATCCATTCTTAATTAGCACATTCATTTTGATAATATCACCAACTTCAACACCTTTGTGTTCTTTTGTTCTTTTGTCTGTGACGTCTTTTGATTATCTGCTCCTATCACTGCTTGCTTGTCCCTACCACCACACCACCCCCCGCCCCCACCGCCACCCACCTTAAACCAGCTTATATTTCACCCATCTCCTTGAATTCACCTAGTTCTGTGGAAGGCTCATGAGGACTCGAAACGTCAACTCTTTTCTTCTCCACCGATGCTGCCAGACCTGCTGAGTTTTTCCAGGTATTTCTGTTTTTGTTTTGGATTTCCAGCATCCGCAGTTTTTTGTTTTTATCCTTTTGTTTTTAAATGCTCAAACCCATTTTAACGATTCCTAGTGATCTCATTGTCACATTGGTAATAAAGTTCCCAATAAATCCATTTCAGTACACATTTTGAAATTTTTCCACATCCCTAATATTGTTTGAACTCAGGAGTGGATAGGACATATTGCAATGTTAGCCAAATAACAGTAAGGCTAATTAAGTCTTGAAAAGTGACCTTAAAATGTCTCTTATTGTCAATGTGGTCTTATTCCCAAATGAGCTCATCAAAAAATATAATTAAAAACTTCTAGCACAATGTTTAAGGTAATGTTTTTTTCTTTAAACACAGCTTATTAATGGTCATTGACCAAGCAACTCATCAGTGAAGCAGTATTTTTCAAGCCCACTCGACTGTTAGAATTAATCATCCTCTGAGGAATACAGGGCACTGTGCTTTTATTACTACACTACAATTTGCTTTCACAGGAAATGGCCTATGGAAAAGTTATTGGCATTGATTTTCTGGCCCAACTCCCAGGCAGGAGGCACTTTTGTACTAGGAAGAGAATTTCTGGGTCAGTTTTGTTGTCCCAATGGCAATAAACAGCTGATACCAACTATCCCTGCAGCCCACTGTTGAGTAGTGTGGTGAGAGATCCAATGTTGCAGCAGAATAATAGAGCTACAATTAAGGGAAGGGAGAGATAAACAATTTGGGAGGAGTAATGAGATTTAGAAGACAGCTGGTGGAAGCCATTATCTGCAGACTGGATATTTGAGCATGCGCTTAGTAAGAAAGAATTTGCATTTATATACGTTTTGTGACCTCAAGTTTTACAGCGAGTTAAGTACTTCTATAATGTAAATTGGGATTCCAAAGGGATTGATTGAATTAGAGTCAAGCAGTCGTGGTTAATGTTCTACATCACTATTGGTGAGACAACCATTTCAGGAAGTATGTGCTATCTCTTATTCAAGTTGTTCTCCCTGGTGTGGCCCTCATCTCTGCTCCCTTAAGTACAAAGGATGCAGACGTGAACATCTATGGCAGGTAACTGGCTTAAGTATATACCAACAGATCTGGCCACATAAATCACTATTGGATCCTGTTTTCCTTTGCCAAAACTGTCCACTATCCTGAGTTCAACCTTGAATGCCAAGATAAGCCCCACTTCTCTTCTCCAACACAAGCTGGCTTTTTAAACCACCCTTCCATGCCTCCATCGCCTTCACCTCCAATAATAATTGCAATGAGCTCATTGAATGTTTTTCTCACAAAGATTGAGACCATCTGCCGCTTTGCTCCCTTTCCCCCTACCCCACCTGGCCAAAATGCCCCTTATGTTTCCCAACGCCCTGGTCCTGAACTCATATCTTTCTCTAGATTCTATCCAATCTCCAATCTCCCATTCCCAAACTCACCTTGTCCTTCTGCTCCTTTGATTCTATTCCCACCAAGCCCTTTACCACCTAACTTCTCTTCCTGGCTCCAATATTGGCTGATATTAATTGTTCCTTCTCCTCAGGGACTGTCCCCTCCCCTTTAAATCTATCACTGCTCCTCTCCTCCCCATCTCCAATCTCCCTTTCCTCTCCAAAATCCTCAAATGTGTTGTCACCTCCCAAAATCTGAGTTTATCTTTTCCATATTTCCATGCTTGATTCCCTCCAAAATCACACATTGCATTCTACGTGACTGTGACCATAGTAAACTAATCCCCCTCATCTTTCTCAACTTATCTGCAGTCTTTGATATGGTTGACCACACCATCCTTCTGGAAAGTTTCTCCTCCATCATCCAGCTGAGTGGGACTGCAGTTGCCACATTCCATTCTTATTTATTGAATTGTGGCTGAGCATCATCCAAAATTGGAGGGAGTGGTCTACTAGGCCTTCCTCTCCATCCTGACAGTTGGAGCATTCCTACCACTACCTCAGGGGCTACCATTAAGATTCTGAAGTAGTAAAAATTCTGAGTCCCACCATGTAGTGAGCAGGGAAATGGAGGACAACAGCTGTCCCAGTGGGAGAAGGGGGAAGGAAATACACACACTGTTTAAGTTGCACTGTTTGCTGCTGTAATCTGATTTTGACTAGACCGGAGAGAAAAAATTGAACTCTGATCTCTGTCAAACTGGGGTACTTGTCTTCAAATATTAAGGATGGGCAGTGCTGTTGCAGGACAGCCACAGCAAATTATTTTACATGTTCGGGATGGTTAAGAAGAAACAATAAGGCTGATTCTTCTTCCCTTGCGCTAATTAGACACAATTAAAGTGTTACCCAAGCATAGCCCCATATAGACATACTTCCTGGAAGGGGCTTGTGTTCGGAACCAGATTCAGAAACATGATCCAGTAGCTGTGCTCTCAGCTACCAGCCTTGAGGAGAGCAGTAGCTAGTGTTGTGATATTGCTTTAATAGTGAACGTGTTCATGAGAAGTAACCAGGAAGTAAACCATGTGACCAGCATACATTGTGCAGAGGAGCTTTTTGTTTAGCTAGCAGCATGTCGTGTGAAGCCATTGCAGCTGTACTTTCCTGTTGAGAATAGCTGTCGAATCTTTATCGTAACTCTGTCTGATGGGCAACCCAGTACTACATCTCTAAAGAAACCAAACCTACATTTAGTTTACCAGTCCTGTGTGAGATTGGTAAGTTTATATTAAGCAAACATAGAAGTAGAACAGTGGAAGTCCACAAGGTTCAGAGATTAAAAGCAAAATATTGCGGATGCTGGAAATCTAGAACAAAGCAAAAGTACCTGGAAAAACTCAGCAGGCCTGACTGCATCTGTGGAGAGGGATACTGTTGACGTTTGGAGTCCGTATGACCCTTCATCAGAACTAAAAAATAGAAATGAGATGAAATATAAGCTGGTAGAGGAGGGTGGGAGGGACAAGTAGAGCTCGATAGGGGGCTAGTGATAGGTGGAGGCTGCCAAAGATGTCATAGACAAAAAGACAAAGGGATGTTGATGGTGGTGATATTATCTAAAAGATGTGCTAATGGGGAACAAGCAGGATAAATTAGTGGCAGATGGCCTTGGTAGGGGTGGGGTGGGGACAAGGGATCGAAATGGGCTAAAAGGTAGAGATGAAACAATAGATCAAAATAAATTTAAAAATAGGTGGGAAAAGAAAAATATATTTGTAAAAAAATTATAAATTATTGGAAAAAGGGGGATCAGAAATGGGGTGGGGATGGAGGAGAGAGTTCATGATTTGAAATTGTTGAACTCAATAATAAGCCCGGGAGACTGTAAAATGCCTAGTCAGAAGATGTGGTGTTGTTCCTCCAGTTTGCATTGAGCTTCACTGGAACATTGCAGCAGGCCAAGGATGGACATGTGTGCATGAGAGCAGGGTGGTGTGTTGAAATGGCAAGCGACAGGGAGGTCTGGGTCATGCTTGCGGACACACCGAAGATGTTCCGCAAAGCAGTCACTCAGTCTGCATTTGGTCTCTCCAATGTCGGGGAGATCGCATTGGGAGCAGCGAATGCAGTAGACTAAATTGAGGGAAGTGCAAGTGAAGCGCTGCTTCACTTGAAAGGAGTGTTTGGGCCCTTGGAAAGTGAGGAGGGGGGAAGTAAAGGTTCAGGTATTGCACCTTCTGCGTTAAGAGATTATATTGTGGAGGGAAGAAAGTAAATGACAGTAGTGAACATGTTTCAGTTGTTCCCATCAGAGTCTCTGATCTGACAAATGTACCAGAATAAGCTCCAACAGCAGCTTTCCTGATGGACTTCTGCATTTAGATGCCACATCTATGGGCATAGTGAAAAGTAGGAAGACCAAGAATATTCCCACTTCAATTCAAAATGAATACAGGCTCTGCGACAGATCCCTGAGCCAAAAAAAATGATATAAAGACACCACCTCAGTTTCCTACAAAATACTCTTAAAAACAAAAATAGATAGCATTAAAAATATAATATTTCAGAAAAATAAATCACGCATAAATGTACTAACCCCATTATCCAATTGTTGCATTCCTCCTAGCTAACGTGATCAACACACTGTTCTAGGGTTCAGAAATGTCTATAACTTGGATAATCCCTCTCCCAAAAATTCCTATGATCAACTGAGGCCTACAGGGCTAAGTCAAACAACCTCACTTCAACTGACACAAGCACTATGCATTCCAATGTATATTGCAGCACGAGCGCAAAGTGTACACCTAGATCATGAGCCTAATGTGGTCTTAAACCCAAAGCGTGCAGATTAGACCAGGCACAAGCAGATCTGAACCTTGTGGATTCATTTCAATAGTCATGGTACCCTTTTGAGAGATAAGATGCCCCTTTGGGTATGAACCTGGGGCACCTTTGGGAGAGGTAGGCACCCTTTGGGAGATGTAAGGTACCATTGGAGAGAGGTAAGGCACCATTTGACAGGATCCGGTGCCTTTTGGGATTGTTAACAGTAGACATAATTGTCCATAAAAAGTGCACAAATTCATTGGAACTGCCCAGCTGCCAAAAAACTGTCAAAGCTGTTAACAACTGTCAAACCTCATTGGAACTGTCAAGGCTGTCAAGGGATTTAACTCTGCTGGGCTTTAAATTTAACAAAATAAGTGTGGAGTTTAAAAAAAAATCAGTGCTTGACATTTCACTCTGTATGTTGACATAAGCCTGAGGGTTGTCATTATAAGATTTGTGCTGCATGTCTGATTTTACAATCTAACATTATCTTAGTAGGGTGCCTGTTAAATTGAGCAATTTGATTGACAGCTTCAATTGCTTATAGAATAGAAATGTTTGTTTTCATAAGAGGTTCGTTGAAGGAATTACAATGCAATGATTTTTTAATCAATGAGAGTGATTTTTTCATGGTGACGTCACCAATCAGCACAACTTTATTTTATGCCAGCATGGCTCCTGCAGTTTTCTCATGGTGGATACTAAGACTATTGGCATGGAAGGGGCAAGGGTAAACGATGGTGGGTGTGGGATTGGGTTGGCATGAGTTGGCACTAAGTTGACATAGGGGCTATAAAGGCTATAAAGGATTAGTGGGGGGACATGGGGTATAAGAGACCATAAAAGGTGGATAGAGAGACATAGGGTGGCATAGGGGGCACGAGTAGCCATATTGGGTGGGTAGAGGGGCATGAGATGGTATAGGGATATAAGAGGCCATAGGGCTGGGTAGAGGGTCATGAAGTGGCATAGAGGGTATGATAGGCTGACGGGGCTGGGTAGAGGGGCGTAGGCTGGAATGAAGGGCCATGGGGATGTGTGGGGGGCATGAAGTGGCATGAGGAATGTGTGGTGGGGAGGGAGGTTGAGGGGGTGTGAGGGGTGAGGGCTGGACAGCTTTTTTATTTGTTTTGTTCACTTTCTTAATAAATTCCTCAAAGTGCCGGAACAGAGAGACAGGCTTTCTGGCCAGCTTACTCTGCTCCTGGCAGCCTCTGCACTCATTCCAGGAGCAGCGGGCCCGACATCTAATCCAGCCCACCTGCTCAGAATGAAAATCCGATCTTTCAAACCTCTTTCTCCCGGCTAGGCTTGTCAGAGCTGGGAAATGTCCTGCCTCTATGCGAAAATGCGGGCCAAATTCTGCCACAAGTGCCACACAGGAAGTTCTCTCTCGCTGTTGGTGTGAGATGAACTTTACTGACTCCTTGTTTGCAGGGGTGGCATTTGCTTTGGAGTTTCTGAAACCATATGTCGTTGTGGTGACGAACTTCTGCCCACAACTGGGGTCGACATTTGCATCGATTGTCAGCTAGAGTTTCTGATTTGTGATTGATGCTAATGGCTTTCATGTCTTTCTTGACAGAGTCCTTGATTTGGAGATTTGGGTGCCCTGCTGGACTCTTGGCATGGGCTACCTCTTGGTATAGCATATCCTTGGGAATGTGGCCATCTTCCATGCTGTGCACATGCCCAAACCAGTAAAGCTTCCTTTGCTTGATTAACACAGTGTTTGGCAATGATTATAATTTTTCACACCATTTGCAAACCCACCAGCAGGGGAATGTCAATTTCTGCCCATTGTGCTCTTCTAATTGTTCTGATGCATTCTAAAAATTTTGGAAATCTGAATACCTTTCAATTCTGCGTTCAGTGCAAAATTAGAAATACCCCTTAATGAGGTGCAACCTGGTAAGCCACCCTACCATATTTCTCAATATGGCTGTTTCATTACACCATTGTTTCTAAATACCCTTTCTATTGGTTACTTCATTAAAATGCCTTAAGTTCCAGTCTGCCCTAGACCTCCCTCTTTTTCAATGATAATCAAAATCTTTTCCTGAACTTTGAGCCTTAAATGCAGCACCAGAGTTAGTTCTTTTCCCCTTTGACATTCTGGTGTGGAGTTAAAATATTTACATCATTTACAATACTAAGTTGGTGGGATAGAGTGTGTGATTGTTCTTTTTCAGCTGATTGAAATAACTATAAAGATTGAACAGTATTTGCAGCATTTACCCAGAAACAGTAGCATAGTGGAAATGTTACTGGACTAGGAATCCAAAGGCCCAGACTAATGGTCCGGAGACATGAATTCTGGATTAAAAACTCAGTCTTATTAATGGTGATGATGAAACTACCAGATTGTCATAAAAATCCATCTGGTTCACTAATGTCCTTTAGGGAAGGAAATCTGCTGTCCTTACCTGGCCTGGCCTCTATGTAACTCCAGGTGCACAGCAACGTGGTAGGCTCTTAACTGCTCTCTGAAATGGCCTAGAAAACCATTCTGTTGTAACAAACACGACAGAAAAGTTGCAGCACTATGGGCTCGATTTTCACAACTGAGGTGGGTAGCTCGAAAGACTTGGTAGACTCATCTTGGTAGAAGGTGCTCTGGGTTGGGGGGTATTGTGTGGGGTGTGAAGCAGTCATGGGATAGAGGTGGGCTTGATGTCCCAGAAGAAGATTGTAGGCATCCACAGGGGTGGCCAAGTGCAGAGGCGGGCTGTTTAAATGGCCTGGTTCTCTGAGACTCTATGACTCTTAATGACTCTATCATTAAATTTTAAGCCCTCTAGCCCTCACCCCTCATTATCCATCACTGCTCCCGACCACTCTCCATGCCACCTTCATCCCCTCATACACTCCATGCCAACTCGTGCCTCCCACCCACTACCAAGCCCTCATATAACACCATGCCAACTTAATGCCAAACCATGCCAACCCACCCACCACCCTTGGCCCTTATATCCTCATTCCAGCTCACCAGTATCCACCATGGGCAGAGTTTAGGAGCCATACTGAGATGAAATAAAATAAAGGTCTAAAATTGAAATGCAGCTTTCACTTTATTTTTAAAAATCCTATTCATATAATCCATTTAAAGCCTAATAACCCCTCAAGTAGTCAATCTCTTGTAAAAATAAATTTCTATTCATAGCCCCACATGAAGACAGCTAATCCTTTAAAAACCTCTTTGATTTGTCAGTCAAACTGTGAACTTAGAACTCTCTGCTGAGATAATAATAGGTTGTGGAAGTCAGCCAAGCATTCATTAAGACCTCTTAGGGAAATGTCAACAAACAGATATTGTAACTGTTAGGATAGAGTTTTTTTTTAACTCTCACTGCCACTGGCAGTCCATTTGTTTTTTTTTCATTTCAAAGGTCTGGACATTTAAATAATCTCACATCATGACAGTTAAACAAACTTTATCCACCCATTAAGAGCCTTTACATCTACTCCATAAAATTGTGACAAACACTGTGAGTTAAGGCCCTTGCTACAGCCAAAATGGGGTCTGTTTGGACACAGCACTGAGTTCAAATGGCCCAGGTGAGAGTGATTCACACCCTGCCTCCTTTCACCTACCTGCAGAAATTGGATCTATCGGAAATCTGAATCTGGGCTGCACCCACCATTTTGGAAGCTCCACAGTCTTCATGACTCCACAAAAAATACGGCCCTGTGGATGTGCCTACAGCACATGGGCTGCAGCGGTTCAAGAAGGTGGCCCGACACCACCTTCTAAAGGACAGTTAGGGATGCAAAACAAATGTCGGCCTTGCCAATGAAGCTCAGAAGCCATGAAAATTTTTAAAATAACAGATTTCCACCAGGAACACTTGGCTCCAGAACTGCTTACAGTCTTGGTCCAAACATGGACCAAAAAACTGAATTTCAGAAGTGAAGTGCCCTGTCAAGGCAGTGTTTGACTGTGGCATCAAGGAGCTCGAGCAAAATTGAAGTCAATGGGAATCAGGGGGAAAACTGGTTGGATTCATACCTAGCACAAAGGAAGATGGTTGTGGCTGTCGGAGGTCAGTCATTCAGCCCCAGGACATCACTGCAGGAGTTCCTCAGGGTAGTGTCCTAGGCTCAACCATCTTCAGTTGCTTCATCAATGACCCTCCTTCCATCATATGGTCAGAAGTGGGAATGCTCGCTTATGATTTCACCGTGTTTATTACCATTTGAAATTCCTCAAATATTGAAGTAGTCCATGTCTGCATGCAGCAAGATCTGTACAACTTTCAAATCTGGGCTGAAAAGCGCCAAGTGACATTTGCACCACACCAAGTGCCAGGAAATGACCAGCTTCTGCAAGACAGAATCTACCCATCTCCCCTTTACAGTCAAAGGCATTACCTTCACTGAATCCCCACCATCAACATCGTGGGAGGTCACCATTGAAAAGGAATTGAACTGGACCAGCCATATGAAATACTGTGGGTATAGGTCAGGCCAGAGGTTGAGGATTGGATGGTGAGTAACTCAAATCCTTACTCCTCAAAATCTGTCCACCATCTACAAGGCACAAGTTAGGAGTGTGATGGAATACTCTCCACTTGCCTGGATGAGAGCAACTCCAACAACACGCAAGAAGCTTGACACCATCCAGGACAAAATAGACCACTTTATGGGAACCTCATCTACCACTTCAAACATTCGGACCCTACACCACCGGCACACAGTGGCAGTAGTATGTACCACCTACAAGATGCACTGCAGCGACTCACCAAGCCTCCTTCGATGTAACCTTCTAAACATCAGCACCTAAGGCACCAGACACATGCAAACATCACCACCAGCAAGTTCCCCTCCAAGTCACTCACCAGCCTCACATGGAACTATATCGCTGTTCCTTCACTGTCACTAGGTCAAAATTCTGGAACTCCCTCCCTAACAGCACCATGGATGTACTTACACCACATGGACTGCAGTGGTTTACATAGGTGGCTCACCAGCTTGAACAATAAGAGATGGCCATCAAATGCTGGCCTAGCCTGTGATGCCCACATCACATGAATGAATAAACAAAAACAGATTTTAAACTACACGCTATGTGGAATGAAGCTCTGGACACTTTTTGCTGCATTTTAGATAAACTGTGTAATATAACAATTTTGATTCTTTTCTGCCTTTTGTTCCTGAGCAGATAGAAACATTCAAAGCAATCATGTGGTCACAATGGAGGGCAAAGTTCACCAGTTGTACATTTGGCTTGACAGACTCATTTGTTCAAGCTGACTAATAATAAATAAAAATCAATATCCCACACAAGTCAAGCTTTCAGGTTTTTAATCTTGCTGCGTAAGATTTGTTTCATGTTTTTTTTAAATCTAAGAATTATCAACAAAAATACTGAAAAGATTAGAGCAGGTCATCTTTTGGACAAACACGTTTAGAATGGCAGCATTGCCTAGGTTCTGGCAATGTTCTTGAACATATCATTTTGATATTGATATTGGCCTCAGATTTTTCAATAATTTGAATGGCCTCTCATAATTAATCTTTGTATGATTCAGTGAAATGGAAAGCAAATTCAAAACATGTTTCAAAGGTAAGCCTGAAAGAATGATTTTCATTTCAAGCAGCAATGCACACTGTCTTGCTGTTTTTAGTTTTATAATTATTCTGGATCAACCTTACAGCATTTGCAACACTAACAGAACGTTGCAGATCCTGTTACCCGACACTAAGCAAAATGCTGTAAGATAGCACCACTTCAGCAAAGAGGTAAGCCAATCACTTACATATCAAATAGTTACGGAACATAATTATAAGATATGCTAATCGTTTAATATGTAACAATGCACAAAATGTAAAACCTGAACTTTCATTGAAGCTCCATTAAATTTTCTTTGAACTTGAGCTAGATCCCAATCAATTTTCTGCATACACATCAATGCATCTACATCTCAGAAAACAATTTTCAGTGCAAAATCAAAACTTGCTAATAAAATGCACAGGAGCCATTTTGCTGTGTTTTTTCACCAGAAGTAACGTCAGCTATTGATTCTATTTGTCCCACTGTGCGTGATTAATGACATCTTGCACCCCATTCCCTGCAAATGGTGCAACACCAATGGATGCCAGGATGTTATTGGAGTCTATTCTAGCAGCGTAGTTGCAGAAGAGTATTAACTTTTAAATGGTCCTCTAGTGAAAGTAGTCTGTCGTGCTCAGCAAATATTATACTTCCTATACTTCCTGGAAAAAAACTAGGACCCCGCCAATCCCCACCCCCCTCCCCACCCCCTTCAATTGCCCTGAAAGGCAACCTGTCCTGCTGTGGCCATTTTTACCCCTTGCCCCAAGTGGGCTTGCTAGTGTAGATCTTGCCAAAATTATGCAAATCCTTCCAAACAGCAGCAGCCAAGTAAGATGAGTGTAAAGCCCCAAAAATCCCAGTTCTTCTACATCCCTGTAAAGCATTTACAAGAGTACAGAATAGGAAGAATCTTAAAGATCATGCAACTCCTAAAATACAAACTTTCACTATAGCGCAGGAAGAATTATACCTATCTGTAAACTACAGAATCCAGCTCCATTTGGCAAGTCAAATTAAAGTTACTAATGGGATTTGTTTTAAAAGTAATGAACTCACATGTTTGAACAGCATGGCAGTGAAATTAACTGGTGTTGAAGGGGGACTGTGAGCACCTGCCTTTATGTACCCCGTATCTGTAGGCCATGGTTTATCTACTGGTAATGGGTCTCTGAATATTCCAGGTTCCCTGTGGTCTGAATGTAGCAGCCAATCAGGGGAAGATTTGTTTTGGTCTACAGGTTGACCATGTTAATCTTGGTTATTGCTGTTCCAAGGGAAAAATCAGGACGTGTTGACAACTGTTGACTTTTGCATGTACACAGACTTGCACCTGTCTTCTGTTTCACCAAGCCATGTTGACATTGTACTACCCCTGCCAAATGGGTCAAGTGGCATTGTAAGTTCCTTAGCAGCTGCATGTTCACACTGACAAAACGTGGCTGTTGTCTAGGGTATTTTGTTACAGTTTATCTCACAATCCTCTTTGTCACAAATGTCCCATATCTGCTTACAAATGAAGGCTGCACATAAAAGGATGCAGAACCTGCAGAAAGAGGATCAAAGGTTAACCAAGCTGCAACAATTGATTTCTCCTGAGGAGAGGGCTAAGGGCTTTGGGAATGAGGATTCAATGGAGGAGGTGGTGATGACTGAATTAAGAGTCCTTCCACCAACTCATTGCTTATATTCTTTACTATTTACTATTTAATTCATCACTTCATCATTCATTCTCCACATTAGTGCACTTCAGTATAACACCTTGCAAACTATTGCCATGTTTGAAGGGATGTATTCTTGTGTGCATTGTGGAATATATTCTTCTGTTTCTGAGGCACCAAGAGCAGGAGCTAACTTAGCTAAATATGCAGTCTTATCAGTACAGTTTCCCATTTACATACACATATACGCATCAACCCTGATACACATCAGCCATCTTCTTATCCTGCCTTTTATTCTGCCTTTTTCAAGCATACTTCATCATATGACTCCTTACACCCACTTACCTTCCAAGCATACACACCTTCTCTTTCTATGTACTTTCTCATAAAAACAAAGGCTGGGCAGGATTTTTACCTCATCGGTTGTGAGCGGCTGGCTGGCCCAGGAGGGGCCGCAAAACCGACCGCAGGCCGTGATTGGGCCCCAACCGCGATTTCACGCTGGCTGACCAATTAATGGACAGCCAGCATGAAATGCACGCTGGGGAGGAGCGTGAGCGCTGAAGTATGCACATGCATGGGGTTGCATGTGGCGAAAGCTCCCTGAAGGCACAGAGCTGCCTCAGGGAGTTCAAGGATTTTAACATTAAAAATAAAGAATTAAAAAATAAGGAAAACAGGTACACGTTAAAAATTAGTTTTAAAAGTTTTTTTAAATCACTGGTCAAAGCCAGCATCCTGCCCGCCAACCAAGCTGTTAGATGGACAGCGAAAAATTAAATTAAATTTATTCATTAAGGGCCTTAATAGGCCTCTTAATTGTCAGTGGGCGTGCTGCCACCTCTTGCACATACCCTCCGAGTGAAATGGCGCTCGCCTGACGTCATTGCACGCTATTTTACTCTTGTTCGGATTAGGCATGCGTCCGCCAACTTGGGAAAAATTCTGCCCAGGGAGCTTAGATCACTGCATGATGAAAGCATCATGGCAGCTCCTTGGAATCTTGCACATACCTGCAGAAATATCTTTTTGTGGTTGGACACCAGCTGCACATTGATTGAGTAGCAGCCCTTGCTTGCCATACTCCTGTTTGATCTGGCGGTGTGTGGATTGACACCCTCCACCTTGGGAAGCCATCCAGAGCTGCAAACCTGCGTGCCTGTACACTCTGACTAGCATCATTGCAGGCAAAGTTTGCATAATTGCCAACCCTTGCAAATGTCCCAAAAGTCACCTGTCTTATGCATTTGTGGACAGTCTAACGGATAATTATCACAACTTCACACCCTTCATTCATTTGAATGCTTAGCCGCTTGACAAGATACCGGTCTACCACAGGTGTGGAGGAGCAGAACAACTTCCTGATCTCCACATTTATACATGAGAGGTGACTAGAAATTGCTTTCTGATTTACTCTTGAATAATGGTGAGCACCTCACCATTACTTCCACCATAAATTCAGCACCATCCACTGTGATGCTCTCTGAAACATCCTTGACTGCGATTCTAAGCTTGGGATATGCTTCTCTTAGGAATGGCTAGTACTATGGAAACCTTCCGATTCAACACAACGGGCGGAATTTACTATGCCTGTTGGTGGTGGGTGTGTTTGACGGCGTGAGCAGACAATATGGTGAGAAGGTCAAAAAACGGTTTCACAACGTTGTGAAACCATTTTGCAATTGTCCGCTCCACCCGTCAATGACGAGCCGCATTTCCCGCCTTCAGTTGTCGGGAACTTCATTGTAATGAATCTGCATATTATTACGAGCCCTGCTTGTTGGAATCATCCCCTCCGGGCACATCAGTGTGATTGCATGTCAATGTGTTTCACAATTGTACATAAGCGACATGCACCTGGCGAGCTGCACTTCGCTTGGGTCTTCGAGGTTTGTTTGCCTACCTTGCTTTGGGCAGCACTCGCAGTCATCAGTGACAGGCTTCACAGGCAGCACCATGTCACTTTTAGGGGGACTCACAGGCAGGTCTCTATCTATCAGACAAGCCATAAGGCAGGGGTGGCTTTTCAATGGCTGCAGGGCTAGGACTTCCTTGGGGAAGGGGGAGAAATGGCCTAAAGCAAGGCAAAAGGCTGCAGGGCGAGGGTTTTACTGAGGAAGGTGGGTATCCCAGGGTGTGTGTGTGTGTGTGTGTGTGATCTGTGCAAGTGGCCTCAAGATGGTGAGGGCTGAGGAGGCAGTCTCCAGAGGAGATGAGGCCAGATAGAGATGTGAGGGTGTGTGTGAAAGAGTGAGTGGTGATGTCGTGATGTCCCTTGAGCTGGCAGTGAGTGAGATGCCATTGAATGTGTGTGAGTTTGTGAGTTTAGAGTGATGAGATGTTTACCTTACTCGGCAGCATGGATGAGATCATTCATCAGCTTTCTGCATTAGGTGGCCAACCACTTCTGTGCAGTGTTGGCACTGACCATCACTGCTATCACCTCCCAAGCTGGAATGGTGAGATTGCTGGATCTTCTATGGCCAGGGCGGGGGTAGAGGACTTCCCGGTGGGCCTCCACAGCATCCAAAAGGTGTTCCAGGGTCGCTCCACTGAATCGGGCGGCTGCACTCTTCTTGGCTTTCAGGGTCATGTCTGCCATACAGCAGTCCTGGGCTGGAAGCACTGAAAGGTGTGCTTGTAGCTGCATTTTAGGTATAGCATCTGGCATGAAGAAGCTGTGAGGTGACAGCGTGACGGGCAAATGAGAGCCTGCTCACATCGAAATGGTGTGTTTCCCGGGAGTGCATGATTAATGAGGTGGGATTGGGATGATACAGCATGAAAAGCTGCCATTGTGGCCAGCGGG
This sequence comes from Carcharodon carcharias, assembly GCF_017639515.1. Lineage (NCBI taxonomy): Eukaryota > Metazoa > Chordata > Chondrichthyes > Lamniformes > Lamnidae > Carcharodon > Carcharodon carcharias. Next base: position 186,130,805 of record NC_054467.1, on the reverse strand, counting down.
TAAAATGTCCTATTTCCTGCCTGCTGCTGCACTTAGTGCAAATCTGAACCGATTCTGCCCAACCTCTGGAATAATCACAATGCGCAAACAGTTTGAGACAGCAAAGTTTCAACTCTCTCATAGGGACATTAGACACATGGATAGACCATTCAGCCCCTCAAGCCTGTTCTGATATTTAATTTGATCATGGCTGATCTGCATCTCAGCTCCATTTGTCCATCTTTGCTCCATGTCCCCTGATGCCAATACCAAAAATCTGTCAATCTCAGGTTTGAAAGTTTCAATTGATCCAGCGTCAACAGCCTTTTTGATGAGAGAGGTCCAGATTTTCACTGTGTAATGAAAGCCGTTCCTGAATTTGATCCTAAACAATCGAGCTTTAGTTTTAAGATGATGTCCCCTTGTTCTTTATTTCCTACCAAGAGGAATTAGTACAACCCTGTTGAATCCTTTTAACATTTGAAATGCTTTCACAGAATCATAGAATTGTTACAGCACAGAAGGAGGTCATTTGGCCTGTTGTGGCTGTGCCAGCTCTCTGAAGGAGCAACTCACCTAGTGTTACTTCCCCACCTTCTCCCTGTAGTCCTGCACATTCTTCCTTTTCAGATCATAATCGAATTTCCGCTTAAATGCCTCAATTGAACCTGCTTCCATCACATACTCTCAGGCAGTGCATTTCAGATCTGAACCATTCACTCCATCATTTCACTCCTCAGTCTTCTATGCTCAAGGACTTTTTTTCCCAAAATATACTTTATTCATAAAATTTGTAAATATTAATTATATAGCAGTTCAAATTTGACATTACATAGAGTGAAATACAGATCAGAGTGAAATGCAGTACATAAGGTGTCTCGCTACATTTGCCGTTACAGGTTATATTTACAATATACATTTATAATTCATGACAAACATTCTCTGGTGCATAAAGCCCAATTGGTTTCACACAGTTTCTATTCCCTCAGTTTACTTTGGCAGGAGGACTTTAGACAGTGGTCTTTGCCCATTGAGCCTTTGCAGCAGCGTCCCTTAGCATGTAATCCTGGGCATTTGAATGTGCCAGTCTGCAAAACTCGGTTGTCACCAGTTCTTTGCACTGGAAGACCAGCAAGTTTTGGGCAGACCAATGAGTATCCCAGTTGATTGTCCTCCAGCAGCAGTTGATGTTTATCTTCGTGTGTGCCTCTGGAAAGAGCTTGTAGAGCAGTGAGTCCTGTATTACGGAACTGCTCAGGAAGAACTTCATCGGAAACCTTTGCATCCCTTTACAGACCTGCTTTGCAAAGGAACATTCCAGAAGGAGCTGAGTGGCAGTCTCTTCCCCACTGCAGCTGCCTCAAAGGCAGCATGTGGAAACAGTGAGACTCTGGGTGAGACTTTGGGTATGCACAAAGGATCTTACAGGGAGAGCCCTTCTCACCCACAACCAAGCTTTGCCTTGGCTCTTGTTTGAAAGTCCTGATGATGAAACATTCCACTAAATGACCTTGACAGTCTGCTCATGAAATCATCCAACAGGATACAACATATCCTTTTCCTGCAGGTACTCCAGTACGTTACATGCAGAAACTGCCTGTTGGACTTGTGGTTAAAGTATGTTTCTGCACAAACTTTTCAATGATCCAACTGAATGCAGAATTCTGGGGCAACGTGGCCCGAAGCATCCTTCACAACACTGGGGACAGATGGAATTTCAACATGGAGTGACACTTAAGGCAGATTTTTAGGTCGGCGGAGGGGCACGATCAGCAGGCCAGGGAATGGCCTGGGAACAGACCACCAACTACGATCGGCCCCTGACCATGATTTCACGCTGGCTGGCCAATTAACAGCCAGCCAGCATGAAGCATGTGCAGAAATGCTCAGCACTGCCGGGGTGAGGACGGGAGGAGAGTGGGCACTGCCGTCAGCGTGGGCACAGACGAGCGCTGAATGAAAGGTCCCTGAAGGTAGAGAGCTGCCTCAGGGAACTGAGGACCTGAGAAACCAAAAATAAGGGTTCCAGAAGCTGAAAGTATCCATGCATGGTTACAAATCACGTGAAAATTTAGCTGCTGAAAATGCTGTGCACAGAAATTTACTTATATTTTATTTCATCACAGAAATCCCACCCATGGATGAGGTTTGAAGAAAAATGCAAAGGCTACCCAGTCGATTTGCAGATTCACCAACCATAAGGTTTGACGGGCAACATAAAATTAAAGACAATTGCAACATTAATGACCTTAATTGGCCTCTTAATTGTTGGCAGGGGCACTTACGACTTTTGCACGCACCTGCCGACCAAAATATCTCACGCGATTTCGTGTCCGATTGGGTCAGGCGCGCGCCCGCCCACCAAACTAAAATTTCTGCCCTTAGTGTTTGCATTGCGATGGACTATGCAGGGCTTGATGCAGCTACATACATAGATGGCCATTTGGATGAGGGTGACATTGCATACGTTTTTTTCTGCTATACCTAGAGGTTGGTACATTGTGTTCCAGTGGAGGGAATACAAGCCAATCTTATGCAATTTGTCCTCATGTTATAACCCTTTAAGCTCTGGTATCATGGGGCAGGATCTACCCTTCATCAGGCTGGGGCGGCAGGCGAGCCTGGGAGCAGCCGCAAAATGGGCCACCGCCCGCAATTGGGCCTTGACCGCAATTTCACGCTGGCTGGCCAATTAATGACCAGCACAATTGAAAGGCGTGCTGAAAGGATCAGCGCTGCTGGGATGGGTGGGTGGGGCGGGGGGGGAGGAGGACGAGTGCGGAAGTCTGCACATATGTGGGGGAGCGCATGCTGACAGCTCCCTGAGAGCACAGGGCTGCCTCAGGGAGCTGAAGATTCGGACAAAGGAAAAAAAAGATTTAATAAATGATATAAACATGTCCCCACATGTGACTCAGTCACATGAAGAGGGACATGTTTAAAATGAAGTTGAAAAAATTTTTTGAGCTTTTTCTTGCTGTTGGAAACCTCATCCTGCCCGTGGATGAGGTTTCATAAAAAATACAAATGCCGCCTGGCCTATTCGCCTGCTTACCAACTGAATGGTTGAGCGGGCAGTGAAAAATACAAATTAGTTAATACTTTAAGGGTCTTAATAGGCCTCTTAATTGTTGTTGTCGCACTGCCGACTCTCGCACACGCCCGCTGACCAAAAGATCATAAGAGCGTGCCTGCCCGACAAACGTAAAATTCTGCCCCTGGTGAATCTGCACTGCAACCACTCCAAGGTAATACATCCTTCCTGAGGAGTGGTGCCCAAACTGAACACAGCGCTCCAGATACTGACTCGAATTCTGTTCCCCAACAGATATGCTTCACGCTATGTAATATGTTCAATATTCCTATTTCCTTTCTATTACTAACCACCTGATTTCAGATTTATCATGTATTTTGCATTTTTCATTGAGACTGACAGTTTTACCCACTAAACACTGCAACTATAACTGCAAAGTATTTTGTTGCAGCTTGGGAATGCCTGACAGGAAGACAATTTATTCTGGAAGATTTTGATCACAAACTAACTATAATGGCAGCAGATAACTGAACGTGTCTAATTAAAACGTAATTCACTCTTTTGAATGACTTATAATCATCTCATAATGATGATTATTAATATGCATATTACTTTTCTTAGCCTAACAGAATCATGAATAATACATGATTCAGAGCGAACTTGTCTTTAGATAGCCCTTTTTCTATCCTTTGGTTACTTCAAGTGCATCATAGCCAAAGAATACTTTTTGGAGTCTAGTCACCTTATTTTGTAGGCAAACACAACAGCTATGAACTTGGCGTGAATTGGTGGTGCATGGGCTAAAGATGGTGGAGAACTGTACATCCGCACGGAGCATGAAGCGCGGAAGATTTTAACATTCAAGCTTCCTTTCCATTCCTTACGCTGGCGGATGGGAGTCAAAGTTTGTGGCTGCCAGAGTCTGACAGCCCACAGAAACAGTAAATCAGGGGCAGAATTTTGCCCCCCTTGGGCGGGCTCGACGGGCGGACCCAGGAGCGGTCACGAAACCGACCGCTGCCCGCGATCGGGCCCCGACCGAAATTTCAAGTTGGCTGGCCAATTAACAGCGAGCCAGCGTGAAACATGCGCTGCAGTGCTGCCGGGGCAGGAGGTGGGAGGAGTGCGAGCGCTGAAGTTCGCACATGTGCGCGGGTGTGCACAGTAAAAACTCCGTGAGGCACAGAGCTGCCTCAGGGAGTTGAAGGTTTTTAAACAATAAAAATAAAGCTATTTAAAATAATGAAAACCTGTCCCTGCTCATGTGACTCTGTCACATGAGCAGGGACATGATAAATGGGAGTGTTGAAAGTTTTTTTTTAAATCACTGGTTGAAACCTCATCCCGCCCATGGGATGAGGTTTCGCCAAAAACCTTTTCACCCACCTGCCAACTGAACGGTTGGAAGGGCAGTGAAAAATTTGAAACAATGAATTGATTAAGGGTGTTAATACGCCTTTCTGAATGTAAACATGTTCAAGTTAGCATAATGAGGTGGGGGGTGGTTTGTAGGTGTTTGGAGGTGCCACCCTCCATCTTACCCATTGCCCACCCTGCTCATGACAAGTAGCGGGGGTTAAAATTCTCCCAGTCATCAACAGCAGTGAACAGCAAAGTCTCATTGTGGCAGCAATGAACTGAGTGACCAATAAATCTTGTTTCATTGAGTGTTTTCCAGGACACTTCTTTAAATAGTGTATATCAATCTTATTTATATTCCTGGACAGGTACACAAGGTCTTTGTTTAACATAGCATCATAAGGATGACATTACCAACAATAGAGCATACTAAATTGAAAGAAGCACAAGTAAGTCGCTGTTTCACCTAGGACTGTTCACCCCGCAACACCCTGGTTTACTCCTCAATCACCCCCATTGCTCCCTCTCCTCACAGCATCTTCCTGTATAAGTACAGGAAATGCAATATCTACACTTTCAAATCACCCTTTCTCACCATCAAGGGCCCTAAACATTTCTTCCAAGTGAAACAGTAATCTACTTGTATTTCTTTCAATTTAGTATACTTTATTCACTGCTCACAATGTGGAGACCAAATCAGGTTGAGTGACTGCTTTACAGAAGACCTCATTTCAGCCCGCATGCATGACCCTGAGCTTCTGGTGGCCTCTGCCCCACTCTCACTCTGGCCTCTGCCTTGGCCTTTTACAGTACTCTAATGAAAGTCAGTGCAAGCTCAATGAGGCTTGGCAATGATTCTTTTACACCTCCTCATGATCCATCTTTTCTTTCTGAAAAAAGGGTCCTTGCCCTGAAATACTAACTCTGTTTATCCCTCCAAAGATGCTGCCAGAGAGAGTGCAGAAAAAAAAATCACAAAAATGGTTCTGTGAATGAGGTACTTCACTTACCCAGATAGATTGGAGGAGTTGGGACAGTTTTCCTTGGAGAAAATAATTTTGAGTGAAATTTGACATAAGTACTCAAAATCATGAGGCGTCTGGACAGAGTAGACTTGCAGAAACTGTCCCCAGTGGTAGAAGTATCGAGAACCGCCATGCCTTTCCTTACCTCTACACCTGTTAACAACCTGTTACAGCTCCTCCCTCTTTCCAATTTTCATGAAAGGTCATTGTCCTGAAACAGCTTTGTTTCTCTCTCCACAGATGCTGCCAAAATTTCTGGGTATTTCCAATATTTTCTGCTTTTTTAAATTCAGATTCCAGTTGGTCTTACTCAGCAGTTACAAACATTACGTCCTTGTTCAATAAAGATTGTAAAGACCTGCCCAGCAATTACAGACCAGTCAGTTTAACTTTGGCGGTGGGGAAACTTCTAGAAACAATTATCCTGGATAGAATTAATAGTCACATGGAAAAATGTGGATTGTTTCGGAAGAGTCAGCTTGGATTTGTTAAAGGAAAATCGTGTCTAACTAACTTGCAGGAGTTTTTTGAAGAGGTGACCGAGATGCTTGATGAGGGCAAGGCCATTGATGTGGTGTACATGGACTTCCAAAAGGCATTCGATACAGTGCCACACAACAGACTTGTGAGGAAAGTTAAAGATCATGGGGCAGTAGTAACGTGGATACAAAATTGGCTGAGGGATAGGAAACAGACAGTAATGGTTAATGGGTATTTTGCGCTGGAAGAAGGTTTGTAGTGGAGTCCCCCAGGGGCCAGTATTGGGACCTTTGCTCTTCCTGATATACCTAAATGATCTAGACCTTGGTGTGCAGGGGACAATTTCAAAGTTTGCGACTACACAAAACTTAGGAGAATTGTAAACTGTGAGGAGGACAGTGTAGAGCTTCAACAGGACATTAACACATTGGTGGAGTAGGCAGATAGGTGGCAAATGAATTTCAATGCAGAGAAGTGTGAGGTGATACACTTTGGTACATTGAACATGGAGACAGTATAAAATAAAGGATGTTATTCTAAAGGGTGTGCAGGAGCAGAGAGACCTTGGTGTATATGTACATAAGGCATTAAAGGTAGCAGGACAGGTAAAGAGAACTGTTTCTAAAGCATACAGCATTCTGGGCTTCATTAATAGAGCAGGGAGATTATGATGAACTTATATAAGACACTGGTTAGATCTCAGCTGGAGTATTGTGTACAGTTCTGGGTCCAACTTTAGGAAGGACGTGAACGCATTGGAGAGAGTGCAGAAGAGGTTTACGAAAATGGTTCCAGGGATGAGACATTTCAGTTATGAGGAAAGATTGGAGAAGTTGGGACTGTTTTCCTTGGAGAGGAGAAGGCTGAGAAGAGACTTTATAGAAGTTTTCAAAACCATGAGGGTTCTGGACAGAGTAGATAGGGAGAAGCTGTTCCCACTCGTAAATGGATCGAGAACCAGAGGATACAGTTTTAAAGTGTTTTGCAAAAGAAGCAAAGGTGAGGTGAGAAAAAACGTTTTCACACAGTGAGTAGTCAGGGTTTGGAATCCACTGCCTGGCAATGTGGTGGAGGCAGGTTCAATTAGGGCATTCAAGAGGGCATTGGATGATTATTTAAACAGAAATAAAGTGCAGGGTTACAGGGAAAATGCAGGAGATTTGCACTAAGTTAAAAAGCTCAGAGAGTCGTTGCAGACAAGATAAACTGAATGTCCTCCTACACCGTAACAGTTCTGTGATTCTGTGAGTTCAGCAATTCTAATGGCTTTAAAAAAGTATATATTTTATCATGCATTTTGTGCTGAGGAAGTTGAGAGTGATACTGTGCAATACATTTCCACTTCTGCTATACAGTGTCAGCATTAATTCCTCCTAATTCAGATGTAGCATAGTCAGGTGCAGCATAAAGCATCCTCCAGACTGCTTCAAGGTCTTAGGAATGCACATTGATTACACTATTGCCAGCACCAGAAACCCTTGTAATTGCTTTGAATGAAACTTCCAATTTAATCTGTTAAATTGTGGACAGTTTTATGCTTTAGAACGTCCTGAGCAGCTTGGGACATTTTACTACGTTAATGTGGCTAAATAAATACAAAACTGTTGTTGTAGAGCTACATTCACTAAGAACTGGATTGGGACTATCCAAACTCTGAGGATAGTATTGTACAAAGTAAATGCAGAACAGTTTTGCCCCAACAATATGCCTTAACATCAACCCCATAAGATCAACACACCTGTGCCATTGATTTCAATGGAAATGAAAGTCAAGAGAGATATATAATGGCTAGCTGATTCGACATTGCCTATTTTACACAATCTCCCAAAGACCATGTTATGAGTTCAATGAATACTGTGCTTCGTGTACTCTTGGCTGCTTCTAGTCAGTGCCTTATGGCAGAGGTCACCTGACTATGGCAAGCCAGGTAGGACCTGTATCACATGATTGCATTTCAATCACAACAGTCCAAATGACCTCCACCCCCCCACCCTTAATTTTTCTGTGCAGGAATACATTTTTGCCCACCATCTCAATACTTATAAGTATTTAAACATGTTAAAGACTTATCTATTTACCTCAATCTGATAAGATAACTGTTCTGAGGGCTGGCCCATTTTATTCAAGGAACCTTATTCAGACACTTGGTCCTCCATTAATCAAATAGTGCTAGCCAGCCTTACTCTGTCAAAACAATAAAAAGAATACCGTGAACTAATGGTTAAAAATTCTGAAGCCAAGTTCATATCAAAAGCAATTTACAAATAAATTACAAGACACAAATAGGCCATTTGACCCAACCAGTCAATGTGGGTGCTTGTTCTCTACATCAACAGTGGCTCTAATTGCAAATAGCCACCCTGTTCTTATCTCCCTTTATCTTCTTTTCTTTCAATCATCTACTTAATCCATTCTTAAATCTTCGCAGGGTGTCTGCTGCATTTCAGGAATTCCAGTCGTGTATTACAGCACTCTGTATAAAAAGGTTTCTCCTGCTTTCTGCTTGAAATATCTTATGTTTAAATTTATAACTACCTTGCCTTGTTTCAGATCCATCAATCATCAGTAGTAGTCTATTTCTATCCACTTTGTAGCATAAGAGTATTTGGGCAGAGCAAGGTTTAATGTGGCACTGGGGAACAGTCCCACCCATAGTATGATGTAGAGAGTCGCATGATGGTAGATTGTGGAATGAGGTTTGGAAGGAGCCAATATGGAAACAGCGCCCATGCAGGGCTGTACCTTGGAGATGTATATAGTTATGAGTTACTAATAAACGGCTGTGTTCAACCATACAAGCCTCCAGGCCTCTTAGTGAGGCAGCAAACAACCTTACAACATGCGGCAGTGAAGGATGGACCCTGAAATCCCAGAGAAACTGGAGACGGAACTCAGAATCTCAAAACATGAAATATTAAAGAAACTGAAATCTGACCTGAGCGAAGAGTGCCTAAATTGAAGATGCAGTTGGAGATCACCTAACAAGAAGCTCCGTTGCAGATATGGAGACTGAAGGATTCCACCTGGGCATATGGCGATCCATTGCTAGACCTGATCAAATGCTGAGTTGAGGGACCTAACTAGACCACAAAAGGCTGAGCAAAATTCAAAAAAGGGAAAAAATGGCTGAAAGGCAGCAGAAGGATCTACTGTGCAGATGAAAAGCCAGATGTGACCAAATGCAGAGGCAGAGTCATAGGACCAAGCTAGATCACAAAAGGCTGAGCAAAATTTTTTAAAAGCTGAAAGGCAGAAGAATAATCCACTGTACAGATAAACAGAAGAACCTGAATGAACACAGAGTCAAGGGACCAAGCCAAATCACAAAAAGGATGAGCAAAATGCAGTAAAAAGGCAGAAATTACCCTATAAAATAGGCAGCAATCAGGAACAGCACTACCACATGAGAGTGCAGCTGGAAGAAAGCTGCAGCAACACTTCCACAGCTGGTACTATAACACGTGGCAACCAAGCTTGACTAAATGAAAATAAATTCTTAAAAGAGCAACCAGAGCTAAAAATTCACTCTCAATTACATTCTCTAAGCTTAAAATGCCAAGTACCTGGGCCAAACGGCTTGACTGAAGATTTCCTGTAGAGCCATTTAGTTTGGAGATACAGGCCTGTGATCACTGCGAGAGCCCGCCAAGGTCCGATAAGCACAGGACGAATAAAGAAGAGAAAAGAAGATCAATTTGAGCTCATGCAAGGGTCAAACCAGACACAAAATTGGGTGGCATGGAGAAGAACATTTTCAGATTACAGGAGTACATTAGGATTAAGCAAAAGTCAAGAGTCCAAACTAATGCATTTTTATACTTATTTGGTGTATCAGTGGATGAAGTAATCCTAAAACAAAGTATAGATGCATCCTCAACCATATTTAATGAGATATTAAAAGCCTTTGACAAAGCCAGGCCAGCATTTGTTGCCCATCCCTAAATTTCCTGAACTGAGTGGCTTGCTAGGCCATTTCAGAGGGCAATTAAGAGTCAACCACAGCATTGCTGTGAATCTGGAGTCACATGTAGGCCAGACCAGGGGTAAGGATGGCAGATTTCTTCCCCTAAAGGACATCAGTGAACCAGATGGGTTTTTATGACAATCGATGATAGTTTTGGTCACCCTTACTGAGACTAACTTTATTTCCAGATTTTGTTAACTGAATTCAAATTCCACCGGCTGCCATGCTGGGATTTGAAGCCATGTCCCTAGAGCATTAGCCTGGGCCTCTGGCTTACTAGTTCAGTGACATTATCACTACACCACCATCACCCCATTTTAAACTCCAAGTTGTGGAAAATGCAGACCTTAAAGAAAGGTCAATAACACCCCCAATAAAGCGCCGAAGTTACAATAAGACCCCAGGCCAGGGGAGACAGGAGGCCTCAGGCCAAGGGAGACAGGAGACCCCAGGCCAAGGGAGACAGGAGACCCCAGGCCAAGGGAGACAGGAGACCCCAGGCTAAGGGAGACAGGAGACCCCAGGCCAAGGGAGAAAATACCTAACCAAACCACAAGATAGTCACAGACCATGTCAGCACAATAAAGTGCATGAGCTGAAGAGTTTAGTGAAGGAGAAAGAAGAGGCAGAGAAGCAGCCGAGTGGGTTAAAAATAGAGCTTTTTGAAAAAACCTAAGTTGCATCAACAGGCAGCAGTGCGGAGTGAGAAAATGGCTATGAATGAAGGAAAGCTACTTGAGGTAATCCAAAAGAAGCAAAACTTGCAAAAAGAAAATTAAACTATTCCACAGGAAAATGTTCATATCTAGGCTGAATTGGAAGAACTTAGCCAGAAGTGCTGCCAGGCATAACAGCAGGCAGAAAAGGTACTCAAAGAAGTTGCTGCCCTGAAAGACACTTTGAAGAATCAATATGTAGCCCTGGAAAAACATGAGGAACTAAAAAGGCAGTTGCATACTACTTAAGAAAAAGCTCCACTGGAAATATCAGTGGCAACAAAGCAATGCACAAAAGTACAGCATGAGCTTGCAAGTGGTCAACAAGAAAATAAACCGTTTAAAGAACAGTTGATTTTCCTTCAAATGCAAAAAGAGCAGTTAACCCTTCAGCAGCATGAAGAAACGAAGACTGTCTTGAACAGCAGAATAGATGAACAGCAGAACAAAGTCAAAGAGACTCTATTGAATTACAAGAAAACTCAAGACAAAGCAATTGAGCTTTGCAAAGAAAAGGAAAACCTGTTGAAGGACCTTCACATGCTGCAAGGATCCCTCAGGTCAAAGTTTGTTCCTCTGGAAAATTATGAAGAGAAGCAAAATGAATTTAATATCACTCTGAACAAATTGAAGAATTGAAGTCTTCTCATGCAGAGAAGACTTAGCAATACTCAACATTCCAGGAGGAAGACAAAAGGTACAAGAAAGAGACTGAAGAGTTAAAGAACCAGTTGCATGGAAAAGAAGATGTATTGAAAGGAAAAGCCATAGGACTTTCGAAGCTGTGAGCAGATAACAAAGCCATGAGTAGCACAATTACAGAACTGAAATAAGTTAAGGGACAGGCCTGGCCCACTGTGAAACCAAAATGAAGGACAAGGACAAAGCTCTGTTGCAGATGGAGAAAGAAAAGACAGAAATAAGATCGGATATGTAAATCTGATGCTGAAGATCAAGGAACTAAATGATAAAACATTGGATGCCCCTCAGATGTATTGAGAACCATTGAGTTGTTGAAAAACGAAATGGCTGAAATTAAAACCAAGAACCTAGAGTGTCAGGGAAAAGTTGAACAGTTACAAAGTAGAAGTTCTCACAAAGGAGCATGAAGATTCTAGGAACCAATTAACAGAAGTAAACTTAAAGAATGTGAGCTTGAAGGATAGCAGACAGGAATTAGGTCTGCTAAGAAGAAACTGTTCAGTGTAGAGAACCAACTTTCACATGCGAAAGATAAGTTTGCTAATGAAAAATTAGAACTTGATGAACTTCAAGTATTAGAAGTATCAATTAAGCATCATGAAAAATGCCTGGAACAGGAAAAGGGATAGCTACTGAATCCGAATGAGATTGACTGCAGAATTAGCAATCAAAACTGATGCAATGTTGGAACTTCATCAGGAAAAGAGCAATGAAATTCTTGGACTCTGATCCAATACAAAGAATATGAAAGATGAGATGCGCAGTATGGAAAAGCACATCCAGACTTTTAAAGCAGACTGTGTTAATCCAGTAGATTCACTTAAACTCTTGAAAGGTCACAATTTACATCAGCCAGTCCTCGATGTGCTGCTTGCACATAAAAATGAAAGCCACACTTCCTCAGAGAAATACCCATTCCCAACAAGAGAGAAACCCAACAGTGCATACATCGACATGGCTGAAGTCATGACCATCATAAGCTTTGGGTTCCACATAGCGCACAAATACATCTTGAAAAGTCCTTCATAACCTGGACCCTGCACATATCTGTTAGTGGCTGTCAAAGAGCCAATCAAAATGCCACTCTGTGCAACACTCAAACCATGCCCACTATGCCGAGAGTGCTAGTCAGAAGCAGGAGTTTACACCCACGGCCTTCAGATATGATTGTATAGGCCAACAGTGTGGCTGCAGCTACTGCACATTGTGCAGGGTGAGGCCACACTTGTGTTAGACCAACTCTTTCAATTACCTCCCACATTATTCATCCAGTATCAGCAGTGTATGACATCTGCAACATGCAGTGCTGCCAAACACCTTGGCTCCTTGTGAAACCATAGCCTCTACTATCTAGAAGACAAAGGCTTCAAATGTAGTAGGGACACAACACAAACATGCTTCCCTGGAGCATACATTGCATCGTGACATGCAGGGGATTGCACTTAAGAGACTGTGTAATGATCATGTGAGGACGACTGTCTTCAACACAGCAAACATTGAGTCCCTCCACCCAATCCATGAATATTGACTCCCTCCACCACTAACGCACAGTGGCAGCAGTGTGTACCATCTAAAAGATGTACTGCAGAAACACACCAAGGCTCCTTAGAGAGGATGCAGGTGAAAATGACTGCTGGTCCTCCATCAGGGTCTGCAGATCGGACACCATTAGTTAATTAGTCATTAGTTAAAGTCATCACACTGTCACTGTCACTGCACATGCCAGGAACCTGGTGAGACAAAGGAGATCTGTTTCATGGTGCCCTCGTCTTTCAATGATCAATGTGGACACTCGTGAAGAGACTACATTAAAATGGATTCACAAGTCGAAATTCTCACCTCTGTGCACTGGGCTCTTAACTTTGTCTGACAGCCCCCCCTCTCCACGCCCGGTTGCATGGGAGCATGCTGGCTCTCGAGCTCGAGGACATCCTGCTCGAATTGAGAGAGCGGCAGCAGGTTGGGCCTCCTCCTGTACTTGCCCTCTCAGCTTGGTTATGGCTTGTCTTCTCCTGAAAGGACAGAGGATCATTGATTAGTCCACTCTCCACCTGCAGCACCATTGCAGCCTGGCCAACCCCAGCTGAGGAGCATCTTGCAGGGCACATCCAAGTCATGGCCCTCAAGCCACAAGTCACTCAGTCCAAGCAGCCAGGGCTCACCCCCTTGGCCAACGTGATTGACAGTTGGCACTCAGACTCTAACACCCCTGAGGTCCACGGTGGGATGGCCAGACCTTAACACTTCTGCACACTGACCCATGCCAACATGGTACTCACCCTTCCTGAGTGCAGCAGGTCATTGAAGCACTTCCGGCACTGGAACCATGTGCGCCGCACCATGTCATAGCTGCTCATCATTGCTGCCACCTCCTCCCATGCCCTCTTGATGATGTGCGGTTGGCTTTTCCTCCCATCTCTGGGGACAAGGGTGACTCTCCTGGCAGCTGCCTCTGTCAGGAGGACAGCGAGGCACTCATCAGAAAAGCGGGTGGCCGAGTGCCCACCCGACCTGCTCTCCCGCCTGGCATTTGCAGCCGCACCCAACTCTACCGTTAGAACGGCAGACAGACAAACATCCTTCCCTGGAAGCCTTTTTCGGGCTACCTGGGCTGTTTTTAAACCAGCCGCTGGGTCACCATTGAACCTGGCGGCCGACAGGCCCCCACCCCTACCCGGCCCTTCCCAGCCAGTGGAGAGCTGCGCTAACTAATTCATTCTTAATTAATTGGCCCATCAGCGTGAAATTGCAGTCGGGGCCCGATCCCGGGTAGCGGTCAGTTTTGTGGCCACCCTGGGCCCGCCCACCATGCCTGTCTGACGAGCGGAAAATCTTGGCCTATTAGTTTTAACTTCCTGCATTGATAAGGAGGATAGTCTAATTGGAGGCAAATAAAATGCGCTGCTTTCTCTTAAGCCAAATTACTTAACATTATTACTTAATATTATTAGATTGGCAGCAGACAAGAACAAAGCGCACTTGTATGGCACCTTCAACACAGCAAAATGTCCCAAGGTGCTTCACAGGAGTGTAATCAGATAAAAATTGACTCCAAAGCAAAGGTGGGGATAATGTGATAGGGTGCGATGAGATGACTAAAAGTTAGGTCAAAGAGGTAGGTTTTAAGGTGGGTCTTGAAGGTCAAGAGGAAAATGGAAAGGTGTAGAGAGGAGGTTCCAGAGCCTGGGGCCTGACAATTGAAGGCAGGATCACCAACGTTGGAAAGAGTGGAATTGGAAATGCGCAAGGGGCCAATGTTGCAGTTTTTGTAAGGTTCTAGGACTAGAAATGCTGACAAGAGTATGGAACAGCAAAGGCGTGAAGGGTTTAACCACAGTGATGAGAAATTTAAATTTGGGGTGTTAGGGAGTCATAGTCATAGAGTTATAGAGGTCGACAGCACAGAAAAAGGCCCTTCGGCCCATCAAGTCTGTGCCAGTCAAACAAGTACCTAACTATTCTAATCCCATTTTCCAGCACTAGGCCCATAGCCTTGTATGCCATGGTATCACAAGTGCATAGTCAAATACTTCTTAAATGTTATGAGGGTTTCTGTCTCTACCACCCTTTCAGTCAGTGAGTTCCAGATTCCCACCACCCTCTGAGTGAAAAAATTCTTCCTCATATCCCCTCTAAACCTCCTGCCCCTTGCCTTAAATCTATACCCCCTGGTTATTGCTCCCTCCATCAAGGGGAAAAGCTCCTTCTTGTCTACCCTATCTATGCCCCTCATAATTTTATACACCTTAAGCATGTCCCCCCTCAATCTCCTCTGCTCCAGGGAAAATAACTCCAGTTTATCCAATCTTTCCTCATAATTAAAACTCTCCAGCCTAGGCAACATCCTGGTAAATCTCCTCTGCACTCTCTCTAGTGCAATCGCATCCTTCCTATAATGCGGATTCCAGAACTGCACGTAATACTCTAGCTGTGGCCTAACCAGCATTTTATACGGTTCCAGCATAACCTCCCTGCTCTAATATTCTATGCCTCAGCTAATAAAGGCAACTATCCCACATGCCTTCTTAACCACCTTATCTACCTGTCCCAATACTTTACGGGACCAGTGGACATGCACACCAATGTCTTTCTTATCCTCGGTACTTCCCAGGGTCCTACCATTCATCGTGTATTCCCATGTCTTGTTTGTCCTGCCCAAGTGCATCACTTCACTCTTACCTAGATTAAATTCCATTTGCCACTGATCAGTCCATCTGACCAGCCCGCCTATATCCTCCTGTAATCTAAGGCTATCGTCCCCACTATTTGCCACCCCACCCATTTTCGTGTCATTCGCGAACTTACTGATCAACTTTCCTACATTCAAGTCTAAATCCTTTATACATACCACAAACAGCAAGGGACCCAACACTGATCCCTGTGGAACCCCACTGGACACAGGCATCCAGTCAGAAAAACACTCCTTGACCATCACCCTCTGCTTCCTGCCACTCAGCCAATTCTGGATCCAATTTGCCAAATTGCCTTGGACCCCATGGGCTCTTACCCTCATTGTCAGCCTCCCATCCAGGACTAGGGGACAATATTGATCAGCAAATTTCTTACAACCTTTGGGTTTTGGGGCTTACTGTTAGTTAGGATACTGATGGAATAGGTTTGAAGGAGCTTAAGTTTCAAAATGAAAGTTGGGAGGTCAGCCAGGATAGCATTGGAATAGTTGAATCTCGAGATCACAAAGACACTGATGAGGATTTCAGTGGCCAATGGGTTGGGGCAGGTTCAGAATCAGACAATGCTACAGAGGTCAAAGTAGGCTTTTTTTGTGAAAGAGAAGATAGGGATTAAGTTTGGATACATACGGTAGCACCGAAGGCACATTCCATTGAGATTGATTTTTCTGGGGTAGATTTTAGTCTGTGCCTGTATTTGAATCAGGAGTTGGTGCTCTGCAATAACTACATGTCTGAATAGACAGAAATTAATCCTCCGACCACATCATCATACATGACACAAACTGCTAGCACTCGTCACATCTCCATATGCTCCCTACATGAGTGTTGACTTCAATTGCAGCTCACCTGTTTCACCAGCAGCCGCCATCAAGTAATTCCTGTGTGGGGATTTGGAGCTGGCCGGAGTCAAGGTGGTGGATAATCATAATTCCTGTGTAGCTGCAGGGGCATTCCCTGTTCTCTCATGTCCACAGGAATTCTTTTTTAAGAAAGGAAAATGCTTTTACTTCCTTGAAGCCGCTGCTGCATCCTGAGATGAGCAGGCCCAGTGTCTGTTTTTGATGATCTGCTTCTATCACTGCTTGTTTGTCCCTACAACCACACCCCCACTCCACTTCTCTCTCTCTCTCTCTCTCCGCCCCCCACACACACACCTTAAACCAGCTTATATTTCAACTCTTTCTTGGACTCGAACTCAAGTTCTGTCGAAGGGTCATGAGGACTCGAAACATCAACTCTTTTCTTCTCCGCCGATGCTGCCAGACCTGCTGAGTTTTTTCAGGTAATTCTGTTTTTGTTTTTGTTTTGGATTTCCAGCATCCGCAGTTTTTTTGTTTTTATCCCAGTGTCTACCCCGCTCATTGATAGACTAATTTCTGGATGGTGCCTTTAAACAGGCATTAGGTGTCTAATTTACATACATAATCTGGAGGACAGGTACAAAAATAATTTAAAAGCTAACTGAATGTTGACCTTATCCCAACAGGGCTGGAATACAAAGGTTAAGGGAAATGATATAACAGTTTTATAAATCTTTGGTTTGACAATGTTTGGATTAATAGCTAAGGAAGGATATACTGGCCTAGGAGAGGAGGAAAGGATATGAAGGGATATGGAGAAAAGGCAGATAAATACAGATCAAAGATCCAACAAATTTAGCAGTGGGACCAATATCCGTGCAAAGTGGGAACAGGCCAGCCCACCGCTAAATTAACACAACGTATAACCAATTTCTAACACTCATTTGGTTACACAGCACGGAAATATGAGGCTAAAAACTGAAAACATTATCAAGAAGAGATATGCTTTGGAGTCATGGACCAACTTTGCCAACGTGTTAATGAACATGCAATGAAACTGTAAGTCATCCCTTAACTTTGGGAAGGGATAAATAACTTCTATTATATATTTCAGTTAGAGCTATGATACTAAAGTAGAAAAGCCCATACTTCTGTTAATCATTCATGCCAATAATTTATTTCAACATTTAATGAAATTATGTAAATACCTAACATTCTGCTTTTGTAATTATTTGGTGTGCCAACAATAAATTAGCAAGCGATCCTCTGCCTTATGCAGCAGTTCTATTTGCAAAAGCACCTGTGTAGTCCAAACGTTAAATATTATTTACTAAATCTTACATCCCTGGAAACAAGCTGACAGAGGCCAACTTTGCATTGCATCCAAGAAGAACTCTTTGTACAAATCAACATCTGGACTTATCCTAGAGGTCAAGTAGTTCATATGAAAACCTTATAATCATTCAAGATACAGTTAGGGAAATGTGATTGGGGTGGTTGTAAGTATTCCTGCTGGGTGCCTCCTTCCTTCGTATGTTTTATTCATTCAAGGTACATGAGCATCACTTGCAAGGCCAGCATTTATTGACCATTCCCAAATGTGAAGGTGATGGTGAACTGCCTTCTTGAACTGCTGCAATAGGTACACTGACAGTGCTGTTAGGAAGAGGGTTCCAGGATTTTACCCAGTGACAGGGAAGGATGGCAATATAGTTCCAAGTCAAAATGGTGTATGGCTTGGAGGGGAACTGGCAGGATGATGGTGTTCTCATCTGCCTGATGTCCTTGTTCTTTTTGAGATTGCAAGTTGGGAGGTGCTGTCAAAGGAGAATTGAAAGTTGCTACAGTGCATATTGTACATGGTCCTTACTGCAGCAAGTATGTGGTGATGAAGGGAGTGAATGTCTAAGTTAGTGGATGGGGAGCTGATCAAGCAGACATGTTTATCCTGGATGGTGTCAAGCTTCTTGACTATTAATGGAGCTGCACTCATTCAGGCAAATGGAGAGTACTCCATCACACTCCTGACTTGTGCCTTGTAGATGGTGGACAGATCTGGGAGTTAGGAGCTGAGTTACTCACCACAGAATTCCCAGCCTCTGAACTACTCTTGTAACCACAGTATTTATATGGCTGCTCCAGTTAAGCTTCTGGTCAATGGTAACCCCCAGAATGTTGGTAGTGGGGCATAGAGTGATGGTAATGCCATTGAATGTCAAAGGAGGATTCTCTCTTGTTGGAAATGGTCATTGCCTGGCAATTGTGTGGTGCAAATATTAATTGCCACTTAAACGCCTAAGCATGAATGTTGTCCAGATCTTGCTGCATGCAGGCACAGACTACCTCAGTGTCTGAGGAATTGCGAATGGCACTGGTCACTGTGCAATTGTCAATAAACGTCCCCACTTCTGAACTGATGTTGGAGGGAAGGTCATTGAAGTAGCTGAAGATGGTTGAGCCTAAGCACTACCTTGAGAATCACCTGCAGCAATGTCCTGGGGCTGAGATGATTAGCCTCCAACAAACATAGCTATCTTCCTTTGTGATAGGTATGACTAGGTGAAGAGTTTTACCTTTGATTCCCATTGATCTCAATTTTGTGAAGGCGATTTGACTCATAGACTCATAGACATTTGTAGCACAGGAGGAGGCTATGCAGCCCATCGTGCCCACACCGGTCAACAAAGATCTGACTACACCAATCCCATTTTCCAGTGCTTAGCCCATGGCGCTGGAGGCTATGACAATGCAAGTGAATATCTAAATGCTTCTTAAATATTATGAGAGTTTCTGACTCAACCAGCCTTCCAGACACCCACCACCCTCTGAGTGAAAAAAATTCTCCTGAACTTCCTTCTTGGCCTTCTACTTCTTACCTTAAATCTATGCCCTCTCCTTATTGACCCCTCTACTAATGGAAAAAAGTGCTTTCCTACCCACCCTATCTATGCCCCTCATAATCTTATACACCCCGATCAGGTCCCCTCTCAAAACTTTGCTGCTCCAAGGAAAACAGCACCAGCCTATCCAATCTTTCCTCATAGCTCAGATCCCCCAGCCCAGGCAGCATCCTGGTAAATCTCCTCTGCATCCTCTCCAGTGCAATCACATCCTTCCTATAATGTAGCGACCAGAACTGCACACAATACTCCAGTTGTGGCCTAACCAGCATTTTATACAGTTCCAGCATAACCTCCCTGCTCTTGTATTCTATGCCTCGACTAATAAAGGCAAGTATCCCATTTGCCTTCTTAATCACCTTATCTACCTGCCCTGCTACCTTCAAGGATCTGTGGATATGCACACCAAGGTCCCTCTGATCTTCAGTACTTTCCAGGGTCCTACCATTCATAATGTAATCCCTTGCCTTGTTAGCCCTCCCCAAGTGCATTACCTCACACTTTTCCAAGTCAAATTCCATTTACCACTGCTCTGCCCACTAGACCAGTCCATTGATACCCTCCTGCAGTTTACGGTTATCCTTCTCACTATTTACCACCCAACCAAATTTCCTGTCACCTGCTAACTTCTTGATCATACCCCTTACATTTAAGTCCAAATCGTTTATGTACACCACAAACAGCAAGCGCCCCAGTACCGAGCCCTGTGGAACCCCACTGGAAACAGACTTCCAGTCACAGAAACATCCCTCTACCATCACCCTCTGCTTCCTGCCTGTCAGCCAATTTTTGATCCAACATGTGACTTTGCCTTGGATCCCATGGGCTCTTACTTTCTTGACCAGTCTGCCATGAGGGACCTTAACAAAAGCTTTGCTAAAGTCCATGTAAACCACATCAAATGCATTACCTTTATCAACACTCCTGGTTACCTCCTCAAAAAATTCGATCAAATTTGTCAAACACGACCTTCCCTTAACAAATCCATGCTGAATTTCCCTGATTAATCCGTGTTTCTCCAAGTGCAGGTATATTCTGTCCCTCAGAATTCTTTCTAGTAAATTGCCCACCGCTGAGGACTGGCCTGTAATTTCTTGGTCTATCCCTTCCTCCCTTTTTTAATAATGGGACAATGTTAGCAGTCTTCCAGTCCTCTGGCACCTCACCTGTGGCCAGAGAGGATTTGAAAATTACAGTCAGGACCCCTGATATCTTTTCCCTTGCCTCCCTCAACAGGGATACATCTCATCCGGGCCTGCGGATCTATCCACTATTGAGGCCTCTAAACCTGGTAGTAGCTCCTCTCTCTGTGTTAATTTCCTCTATTATTTCACAGTCCTCCACCTTGATGTCTATACCGGTATTGTCCTTTTCCATTGTGAAGACCAACGCAAAGTATACCC
This sequence comes from Carcharodon carcharias, assembly GCF_017639515.1. Lineage (NCBI taxonomy): Eukaryota > Metazoa > Chordata > Chondrichthyes > Lamniformes > Lamnidae > Carcharodon > Carcharodon carcharias. The sequence goes on along the minus strand of NC_054467.1, from coordinate 186,110,250 downwards.
ACATCTTCCGGGTTCACACACAGATTACCTCTATGGTCCCTAATTGGCCCCACTCTTTCCCTAGTTATTCTCTTGTTCTCTGTATCTTTTAAAAACCCCTTTGGGTTTTCCTTTATTCTACCCACCAATGCTTTCTCATGCACTCTCTTAGCCTTCCTAATTTTCTTTTTTAAGTTCCCTCCTGCACTTTTTATACTCCTCTAGGGACTCTAATGAGTAAGGCCCTCAGTATCTGTCATAAGCTTCTCTTTTTTTCTTAATCCTAATGTTTCTGTCCTTTGACAGCCAGGGTTCTCTGGACTTGGTTTCCCCACCGCCCCCCTCTTTGTCTTTATGGGAACATATTTGCCCTATACACTTGCTATTTGATGCCACATTTAGTCAAATGCTGCCTTGATTTCAAGAACATTAACTCTCAACCCATCTTTGAAATACAGCTCTTTTGTCTATGTTTGGACCAAGAGTACACTGAGATCTGGAGCCAAGTGGCCCTTGCAGAACTCGAACTGAGCATTGATGAGCAAGTTATTGGTGAATAAATGCCACTTTATTGCACTGTCAATTGCAGCTTCCATCATTTTGCTGACATTTGTAAGTAGACTAATGGAGTGGCAATTTCTAGATTGAATTTGTCCTGTTTTTTGTGGACAGGATATTTCTTGGCAGTTTCCCACCTTGCTGGGTAGATGCCAGTGTTGTAGTTGTACTGGAACAGCTTGGTTATTGACATGGCTAGTCCCAGAGCACAAATTTCCAGTATTCCTGCTAGGATATTATCAGGGCCCATATCCCTTGCTGTATGCAATGCCATCAGTCCTGTCTTGATAATATGTGGATTGAACTGAATTGGCTGAGGACTGGCATCAGTGAGACTGGGAACCTCAGGAGGAAGCTAAGGTGGATCATTCACTTGGCACTTCTGGTTCAAGGTGCTGGCAAATGCTTCAGCTTTGACTTTTGCACTGACCTGCCGGGCTCCGTTTTCACTGAGGATGGGGATGTTTGCAGAGTCTTCTTTTCCCATTAATTGTTTAATTTTCCAGCACCATTCATGACTAAATGAGGCAGGACTGCAGATCTTTGATGTAATCTGTTAGTTGCAGGATCATTTAGCTCTGTCTATTGCATGCTGCTACTACTGTTTGGCATGAGCCCTGAGTTGAAGCTGAAATAAAAACAAAAAATACTGGAAATACTCAGCAGGTCAGGCAGCATCTGTGGAGTGAAACAGAGTTAATGGCTGGTACTTTCCAGCAACCCACCCCTCCCCCCACCTCCACCCCCACCCCCAACTCTCTTGATTTCTCTGAATCTCAGTTCCCATATAGTAAGGGCCAGTATTTAAATCTTTAGTGATTGATGTGTTGTCCAGTCCAAAGTACGATTCTGTAGATGATCTTTCAATTAATAATTCCTCCAAAAGCTCATCTGACAGCCCCGAATATGTAGGACCCCAAAATTCCAAGGTCTGTCCAGCATGTGCTGCCATCAATTTTGGCAGGGGTATGCTGAAGGGCCAGGTTTTAGGCCGGGATCCAGCTACAAGAGCAGTATAAATGGTTGAGGCCAGGGGTGGGGATATTAGTCATTAGAATTCTCTACTCCTCACCTTCGTTGTTCAAAGATCCAGAATCAGTGGCCAGTACATCTGGTGAGACCGTTTATACCAGGTTGCTGAAATGATGGAAGGGGTGTCCTGGTCAGTATCAAGGCCTGAACCCCCTGAAGAAGATGTCAAATTGAAAAAAAAACAAAAAAAAATGTTCCCTTAAAAAGGGAGCTGGTTGGGAAAGGTGATTGATACTTATTGGGAGCGGTCATCTAGGCACTCTCCCCCTTTACCAGCAAACCAAAAGGATTTTCTGGCCTCTTGGCAGGCTGGTAGGCACCCGAGATGCACTGTTCAGGGCACATTGCTTTTATTGCTATCTAAAGCAAGAACCTCCTTAACTCTACAAACCCTGACACAATTAGCCAAGTAGGATCCATGGGATGGGAGCTGCAACAACATCCATGGAATTCTGGGGCCCATAACTTTAATGGACAATCATGTTAAACATGATGAACACTAACACGAACTGAAAGCTACAATTTCTCTTACTGTAATTAAGACACATCTAGTTCTGGAAATGAGCGCAAGTGATATATGAACGTTAAACTTAGTTTGCTTTCAACTACTTTAGTGGAAGTATCAACCTGTTGGTTTACAAATCACATCCATTTCAATTAAGCCTACCTAAATAGCACCAAAAGAAATGCTTTACATTTTTCTCTACATTTCAGAAAATGCAATGTGGCATTCATATTGTTAAGATGTGCACTAACTTCAAGAATGGTGTTTCTTCCAGGCCCTAAACTAGTGTTGAATTCTCATTCCAGTCCACACTACTTCCACCATCCCTGCTAATGATGGGCAACCTCCAAATCGGAAAAGTGACAGTAACCATTTGCCATTAGAGTTAATTACAAAGACAGCACTTAAAACCAAGTAAGTGCGTCAAGTATTTCGGGCAGTTCAATAAATGCTAATGCTGTGGTTTCCAATTTTAAAAATCTGCTGATTTTAGGCAAAGTTAGCTCTACAAGAAGTTTCAGTCAGCTGTTTGCACCTCATTAACATGCAATTACATTAGCAAAGATGCAACTGCTAACAATTAGGAGAGACAGTTGCTAAGTGAGATTTCCTGTTTTTAGAAAATATGTTAGTCATTTATTTTTTGGTCTTTCTATTCACCAGGTACAGTGAGCAAATCATGCTATCAATAAAAAGCCCATTGTGGTGGAAACTGGAAGCAGATAATTTGGCACAAAAGCAGAATACTGCAGATGCTGGAAACCTGAAAAAAACCCAAAAATGTTGGAAGTGCTCAGCATTTCAGGCAGCATCTGTGGAGAGAGTTAACATTTCAAGTCCCTGGCCACTCTGATGAATCTATATAAATACTTTCAGAAATTGTAGTTGCATTACCTTTGAGGTGTCAGCTGTGGCTCAGTTGGTAGCACTGAAAGCTGTGAGTTCAACTCCCATGCTAGAACTTCAGCAAAAAAGTCAAAGTTGACACTCCTATGCAGTATTGAGGGAAAGATGCACTGCCAGAGATGCTATTTTTCAGTTCAGATGTTAAGGCCACGCCTGCTCTTGCAAGTGGATGTGAAAAATCCCATAGCTCTATTTCGAAGATAGCAGTTGGGATTGCCATTGCTGAATCCTTCAATATCCTGGGGGTCACCATTGACCAGAAACTGAACTGGACTAGACATATAAATATTGTAGCTACAAGAGCAGGTCAGTGGCTGGGAATTCTGCAGCGTGTAACTCACTTCCTGATTCTCCATAGCCTGTCCACCATCTCAAGACACAGGTCAGTCGCGAGATGCACTCCGCTTCCCTGGATGAGTGCAGCTCCAACAATACTCAAGAAGCTCAACACGATCCAGGACAAAAGCAGCCTGCTTGATTGGCATCTCATCCACCATCTTAAACAGTGAGTCCCTCTGCCACCAGCGCTAAGTGACAGCAGTGTGAACCATATACCAGAGCTTCTACAGCTCCTCACCAAGGATCCTTTGACAGCACCTTCCAAACCCGTAGTCTCTACCGCCTAGAATGACAAGGGCAGTGGATATATGGGAACAACACCACCTGTAAAAAAAATGATCAGGGGAGTTCTCCTCAGGGTCCTGACCAATATTTATCCCACCATCTACATCACAAAAACAGATTATCTGGTCATTGTCACACTGCTGTTTGTGGGAGTGTAATGTTTGCAAATTGGCTGCTGCATCTCCTATGTTAAAACATTGACTACACTTCAAATATAACGTGTTTCAGGACATCCAATGGTGGTGAAAGATGCTATATAAATGCAAGTTCTTTTAAGACCTCAGCTGAAGAATTGTGGGCACCATACTTCAGGAAAGATGTGAAGGTCCTAGGAAGGATATAGAGGAGGTTTACCATGACGTTACCAGGGATGAGGGACTTCAGCCACGAGAAGAGGTTTTGAAAAATTCTCTTTGGAATGGAGGATGTAAAAAGGTGACCTAATTGGCATTTTCAAAATGATGAGTGATTTTGATAGAGTAGATAGAGAAAACTATTCCCTTTGGAGAATGAATCAATAAGCAGGGGTCACAGAATTAAAAGCAATCGCCAAAGATCGAGAGGGAAATTTTTTTTTTCACTCATAGAGTTGTCAGGATTTGGAACATTCTGCCTGAAAAGGTGACAGAAGCTGATTCCACAAATAATTTTAAAAGACTGTTTGAATGTTACATGAAGATGAGGAACTTACACGGTCCTGGTCAAAAAGCAGGGATGCAGACCTAAGCACTGAACCAGGGGCAGAATGGCAGGTGGTTTCTAAAATTAAATGGCATGACAGTGATGCCGTGCCCACCACCTACCTGGCCTACCTGCCCTCCTTTGATTTTCCCAGCGGCAGGGGAGGCATTGGCGGCCCGCTTGTTTGTGGGCCAACTGAGGCCATTAAAATTTCTTTTATTCATTCATGGGATATGGGCTTCATTGACTGGGTCAGCATTTACTCCCTATCCCTAGTTGCCCTTGAGAAGGCAGTGGTGAGCTGCCTTCTTGAACCGCCGCAGCCCCTGTGGTGTAGGTACATCCACAGTGCTGTTAGGGAGGGATTTCCAGGATTTTGACCCAGTGACAGTGAAGGAACGGTGATATATTTCCAAGTCAGGATGGTGAGTGACTTGGAGGGGAACTTCCAGGTGGTGGTGTTCCCATCTATCTGTTGCCCTTGTCCTCCTAGGTGGTAGTGGCCGTGGGTTTGGAAGGCGCTGTCTAAGTAGCCTTGGTGAATTCCTGCACTGCATCTTGTAGATGGTACACACTGCTGCTACTGTGCATTGGTGGTGCAGGGAGTGAATGTTTGTGGATGTGGTGCCAATCAAGTGGAGTGCTTTGTTCTGGATGGTGTCAAGCTTCTTGAATATTGTTGAAGCTGTACTCATCGAGGCAAGTGGACTCCTGACTTGTACCTTGCAGATGGTGGACAGGCTTTGGGGAGTCAGGAGGTGAGTTATTCATCACAGGATTCCTAGCCTCTGACCTGCTCTTCATAGAATCACAGAACCTTAATGGCACAGAAGGAGGCCATTTGGCCCATCATGTCTGCACCAGCTCTCCAAATGAGCATTATGACCTAGTGCCATTGCCCTGCCTTTTCCCCGTACCCTTGCACACTGTTTTTATTCAAACAATCATCTAATTCCAGATGCGAACCACTCGTTGTGTGAAAAGGTTTTTTCTCACGTCACACTAGTTTCTTTTGCAAATCACTTAAAATCTGTGCCCTCTCGTTCTGTCTTGATCCTTTTATGAGTGGGAACAGCTTCTCCCTACCTACTCTGTCGAGGCCCCTCATGATTTTGAACATCTCTATCCAATCTCCTCTCAGCCTTCTTCTCTCCAAGGAGAACAGTCCCAATCTTTCCAATCTATCCTTATCGCTGAAGTTTCTCATCCCTGGAACCATTCTGGTAAACCTCTTCTGAACTCTCTCCAATGTGTTCACATTCTTCCTATAATATGGTGCCCAGAACTGTACACAATATTCCAGCTGAGGTCTAACAAGTATCTTATATAAGTTCAGCATAACCTCCTTGTACTTGCTCTTGTACTCTATGCCACCATTAACAAAGCCCAGGATACTATATGCTTTATTAACTGCACTCTTCACCTGTCCTGCCACCCTCGATGATTTATGCACATATACAACAAAGTCTTATTGCTACTGCACCCTCTTAAAAATTTCACCCCTTATTTTATATTATTTGTCCATGTTCTTCCTGCCAAGATGCATCACCTCACACTTCTCCACATTGAACTGCATCTTTCACCTGTCTGCCCGCTCCACCAACTTGTCTATGTCCTCTCAAAGTTCCACACCGTCCTCTTTGCAGTTCATGACTCTTCCAGGCTTCATATCATCCGAAAACTTGGAAATTGTTCCCTGCATGCCAAGATCTAAATCATTAATATATATCAAAGGGAGAATTTTCTCCCCATCGGGAGTTTGGATGGGAGCGGGTGCATAGCCGATCGCTGCCCGCGATTGGCTGTGCACTGCCATTTTACATGGATGGGTCAATTAAGGCCTGCCCAGCATGATGCGCACCCAGAAGCACTGTGCGCTCCCTGTGAGGGCAGGGGAGGAGGTTGAGTCGGGGCCCGCGCTCTTTCGCGCATGCACGCAAAAGACTGCAGAAATCTCCTTGAGGCACAGAGCTTTCTCAGGGAGATTTGTTTGATTTTTGAAAATTTTAATAAAGAAAAAAAATATGAGCTGGGACATGTCAATGAATTTTATTAAAAATTTTTATTGAACTTTAAAAACCTTCATGAAACCTCATCCCGCCCATGGATGAGGTTTCATGATAAATGCAGAGGCTGCCTGGGCTCTTTGCCTGCCCGCCAACCTTAACCTCAATTAATTAGCTTAATTGGTGTTTAAATAGCCTTAATAGACCTTTGACAGTTCGGCGGGCACGCTGCCGATTCCGATGCGCACCCGCCAAGCCCAAGGTCTGAATGATGCATGCCTAATGTCACCGCATGTCATTTTACATGTCGGCGAGTGGGCCCTGCCCCCGATCGTCGACCCAAAAATTCTGGCCCAGGAAAAGCAAGGGTCCAAATACTGACCCTGGGGACCTCCACTAATAACCTTCCTCCAGCCCAAAAAATATCCATTGGCCATCGCTCTCTGCTTCCTATTTTTCAGCCAATTTTGAATCTACATTGCTACTGTCCCTTTTATTCCATGAGCAATAACTTTTCTCACAAGTCTGTTGTGTTGGACTGTGTCAAATGCCTTTTGAAAGTCCATGTACACCACATCAACAGCAATACCCTCATCGACCTTTTCTGTTACCTCTTTAAAAAACTCCAGCAAGTTAGTTAAACACAATTTCCCCTTTAGAAATTCATACTGGCTCTTCCTTATCAACCCATATTTTTCCATGTGACTATTAATTCTATCTGAATAATTGTTTCTAGAATCTTGCCCACCACTGAAGTTAAACTCACTGGTCTGTAATTGCTGGGCTTATCCTGACAACCTTTTTTGAACAAGGGCTCAAGATTTGCAATTTTCCAGTCTTCTGGCACCACCCGAGTCTAGGGAAGATGGAAAGATCATGGCCAGTGCCCCTGAAATTTCTACTCCTACTTCCTTCAATATCCTGAATGCATCTCATCCGGTCCCAGTGCCTTGTCAACTTTAAGTACCGACAGTCTATTCAACACTTCCTCCTTATCAATTTTGAACCCTTCTAGTGACAGAGTTTCCTTGTCTGTCACTATGGCCTGGGAGTATCTACCTCATTGGTAAAGGTGGTGCAAAATATTCATTTAATACCTCAGCCATGTCCACGTCCTTTGTCCATGTAAATTCCCTTTTAGGTCCCTAATCAGCCCGACTCCTCCTTTTGTCACCCTTTTACTATTTATATGCCTTTGGGATTCCCCTTTATGTTGGCTGTCAGTCTTTTCTCATAATCCCTCTTCGCTTCTCTAATATGCTTTTTCACCTCCCCTTTGGACATTCTGTCTTCCTCTTGGTTCCCAATTGTATTTTCTACCTGATACCCGTCAGAAGTGCACTTTTTCTTCTTTACTTTAATTTCAATCTCCTTTTTCATCTAGCTCTGGATTTGTTTGTCCTACCTTTCCCTGTCGATGGAATATACCTTGACTGTACCCGAACCAATTCTTTTTTGACGGTAGCCCATTGTTCAGCTACAATTTTTCATGCCAATCTTTCATTCGAGTCTATTTGGCCCAGCTCCATTCTTGCCCCATTGAATTTGGCTCTTATCCAGTTAATTATTTGAACTCTGGATTGCCTATTGCACTTTTCTATCATCATCCTAAAACGGACAATACAATGATCACTGTCTCCTAGATACTTTCCCACTAACAAACTTGGCCTGCCTCATTTCCAAGAACCAGGTCCAACAGTGCGTCTTTTCTTGTTGGATTGGACACTATTGCTGTAGAAAATTCTCCTGAACACAATCTCGGAACTTTTGCCCCTCTCCGCCCTTTACACTACCACTGTCCCAGTCTACGTTGGATAATTAAAGTCACCCATTATAACTACTCTATAATGCCTGCATCTCTATAATTTCCCTACAGATTTGTTCTTCTACGTCCTTCTCACTATTTGGCGGTCTATAGACTACACCGAACAATGTAACTGCACCTTTTTTGTCCCTTAGTTCTAGCCAAATTGATTCTGTCCTTGAACCCTCTGGGACATCCTCTTTCTCCAGCACTGCAATGCTCTCCTTAACCAATACTGCCACCCCTCCTCCTTTCCTATTTCTCCTTAACACCTTGTACTTGGGAATATTTAACACCCAGTTCTGATCTTCCTTGAGCCAGGTCTCTGTTATCGCCACAACATCATATTTCCACATGGCAATCTGCACCTGGAAATCCTCAATCTTATTTACTATACTCCATGCATTCACATACATGCATAGTCACCCTGATTTAGATTTTGTTACTTTCTCCCTTACCCCGACTTTACCTATTAACTTACTATTCTCTACACTAGTGCTCTCTGTCCCTCCCAGTATTTTGTGCAATCTGATATTCCTCTCTAAAATTTTCTCTTCGTTCCCACACCCCTGCCGAGTTAGTTTAAAGCCCTCCCAACAGCACTAGCAAAACACGCCACAAGGAACTCAGTCCCAGCTCTGTTCAGGTGCAACCCGTCCGGCTTGTACAGGTGCCATCTCCCTCAGAGCCAGCCCCAGTGTCCCAGGAATCTAAAGTTCTCCCTCCTGCACCATCTTTCCAACCACGTATTCATCTGTCTTATCCTCTTATTTCTGCACTCACTGGCACGTGCTACTGGGAGAAATCCAGAGATTACTACATTAGAGGTCCTGCTTGCTAATTTTCTACCTAGCTCCCTAAATTCTGATGTAGGACCACATCCCCTTCCTACTAAGTCATTGGTACCAATGTGGACCACGACCTCTGGCTAATCACCCACCCGCAGAAGAATGTCCTTCAGCTGCTCTGTGATATCTTTGACCCTGGCACCAGGGATGCAACATACCATCCTGGAGTCACATCTACAGCCACAGAAATGCCTGTCTGTTCCCCTAACCAATGAATCCCCTATCATTAAAACACTTCTTTTCTTCTTTCTCCCCTCCTGTACAGCAGAGCCATTCTTGGTGCCACAAACTTGGCTCTGACTGCACTCCTCTGAGGAACCAGTGCCCTCACCAGCTTCCAAAACAAAAAACTGATTTGTGAGCGGGACCCCAGGCGGCTCCTGCACTACCTGCCTACTTTTCTTGGACTGCCTGGTGGTTACCCATTCCCTCTCTGTCTCCAGGCCCTTAAGCTGCCATGTGATCACCTCTCTGAATGTGCTATCCATTTCGCTCTCAGCCTCACAGATGCATCACAGTGACTCCAGCTGCCGCTTGAGCTCTGAAACCTGGAACTCAAGTTTCTGCAGCTGAGAGCACTTCCTGCATATGTGGACATCTGGGACATTGGTAGCATACACGACTTCGCACATATTACAGGACACATGGTCCACTTGACCGGACTGCCTTGCCTTGCCTTAACTCTATTTCCCTTACATTATTTTTATTCTACTTTGGATTATTTATATTACTTTATTATATTGGTCCTTAAATTGGTCCTCACCAGTTCCTACTTACCAAGACCACTGCTCTTCTTTCAGAGGAAAGGTAGAAAAAGAAATGTGTACTTCCTCCTTTCTCAAAGAACTCTCTCAGTCACCAAACTCCAACTGAAGCTCTCTGCTGCAGCCAAACACAGCACTTCAGTGCAAATAAAGTCAGCACTATAAGATAGCCTACTTTTATACTCTGCGAACCTAGCCTCTAAAAACCTGATTAAGCCAGTTATCTAATTAATTAGATGCAGCTACAAGCAGAGCCTGCATGAGCCCTGGTTTAAGGCTGGACTAAAACTCACCTTCTTCCAACCCTAACAGCAACTTTTAGTTAATTGCTAAATTAAAGAAAGACTAGACTTTAGATAGAATTTAACCTTTAATTTAACCATTAAACTCCCTCAATCACCAAGCCACCGCTGAAGCTCTCTACTGCAGGTAAACACAGCAACACAGCAAACTAAACACAGCAAACAACAGTATTTATATGGCTAGTCCAATTCAGTTTCTGGTCAATGCTAACCCCCAAGGATGTTGCTAGTGGGGATTCAGCAATGGTAATGCCATTGAACGTTAAGGGGCGATGGTTAGATTCTCTCTTTTTGGAGATGGTCATTGTGTGGCACTTGTGTGGTGCGAATGTTACTTGCCACTTGTCAGCCCAAGGCTGAACATTGTCCCAGTCTTGCTGCATTTGGACATGGACTGCTGGAGTATCTGAGGAGTCACAAATGGCGCTGAACATTGTGCAATCATTAGTGAACATCCCCACTCTGACCTTATGATGGGAGAAGGGTCACTGATGAAGCAGCTGAAGGTGGTTGGGCCTAGGACACTACCCTGAGGAATTCCTGCAGTGATGTCCTGCAGCTAAGATGACTGACCTCCAACAACCACAACCATCTTCCTTTGTGTTGGATATGACTTCAACCAGTGGGGAGTTTTCCCCCTGATTCTCATTGACTCTAGTTTTGCTGGGGCTCCTTGATGCTACACTCAGCAGCCTTGATGTCAAGGGCAGTCACTCTCATCTCACATCAAGAGCTCAACTCTTTTGTCCATGTTTGAACCAAGGCTAATTAATGACCACTTAAGCGCTTCTGTCTGCGAGCACAGGGATTTTACCTGTGGTGGGGGCAGCCAGCACCATTTGTCCAGCCTGTCACAAAGTGAAATCTGGCGAACTAGTGGCTGGGCAATGGGGGGAGGGTGACTTCTTTATGGGCTCCCAATGCCCAATTCTCCCACCCAGAGTTCTCCTCCCCCCAACACCCTGACGATCCCTACTCCCAATTCACTGGGGCCTGACAACCTGGACCTGGCAAAACCCCACATTTACCTATAAATGCATGCTCTATTGGTGTTTCTTGCTCGGGGACTGTCTGCAGCCCAGCAGTGGCCACCACTCCTGGCGGAGCTACTAGAACAAGAGAGCCGCTGGCCATTTGATTCCCCAGCACCTCTCAGAGGCAGGACTTCTTCCACGATGGGGGAGGAAAGCCCTGCACCTCAAGCTGGTTAATGGCCTGACAACTGTTAAATGGCTGTAGGGTGAGCTGGCCGAACTTAGGTGGACATGCCCCCAACTTTTACACCTGGGGGGCGCAGTGTGGGTCCCCGCGTAAAATTCAGCCTTATGATCTGTGGGGACAAAATTGGATATTCCAAAAAATGGGACTGCAATGCATAATTAATCCATACCTGTTTCTTCCAATGCAGGCTGCATGCTAGCTTCTTGCTGCCTGTTCATTTAAATGATGTCTGCGTGCAGCCCAGTGCTGGTTGTGCTGCTGAGTGGCTGTACTCCTCATCAAGGACCCAAGTTTACACAAGGCTTGCATCATTTAGAACCAGCCTGCACTGCTTAGAGCCAGCCTGCACCTCTTAAATGGAAGGTGCATTCTCGCTGGAGCAGGGACTGGAACCGGCAGGGCAAGGGGGTCTGACCTGCAGAAAGAGTGACTTATGTCACAACAGGGCCAGGAACATGCTCCTAGTATCTCAGGTTCAGTATACAAGGCCACTTTGTGGAAGGTGGACAGGAGGGAAGATGCCCACTATCCACAGGGGGTGCCAGGAGGCCCTCCAGACAAACCCTTAGAAGGAAATGGAAGTAGATATCCATCGTTATCAAAGCAAGCACTGTAGCTCTGCAGACCTCGATGCAGTGCTGCAAGAGGTTGAAGAACCTCACATGAGTCGTCAAGATCAGTGAATTCGAATTCAAATGCCATAACCTTACTACTGAACCACATAGCCTAAGACACTGCTTAACTTATCACTCCCTCTTCCCTCACCTACTAACAATCTCTGTCAATTGGGACTCATACCCCACATCCATAGCTTCACCTTACCCTCACACACTGAGCATTGCTACAAGACTCACACCCCACAACTCACAATTTACACACACTGCCTGTTATTCAACCATGACAGGCATATCACCAAACATATTGCACCACACTCACTGTTATAGTGTCTTGTAGGACATGGAGCATAACCACAGGTGGGGGACAGGCACAATTGCATATCCTTACCCTGATGGAGGAGGCAGTACTCACCACCATTGGAGTGACCATGAGCCATGGCCAGTAGCAACAGTGAAACCATTGAAGATGAAGGTAGGTTCCTGCCTAGTTCTCGCTCTCACATCCCACTTCCCCCTCATCCCATAATCTCTTCTGATTTACGAGCTGAAAGATGGAGTAAACATGCACTTGTTTTCCTCATCTCCCCCAACCAATGCATTATTTTTTGTGCCTTTCTCCTTTCATTTACCCAGGAACTACAACCTTGCCAGGCCGTGGTGCAGGAAAATGAAATGGTAGAGGAAGAAGACAGTAATGAAGAAGAAACACTGTCACTCAATCTAACACACATAGTCACCCACTAAAATCATGACACTGCACATACTTTAGCCTTGATGTGGGATCTGCACGTGGTGAGTCAACGGGCACAAGTAGTCTGCAACTAGGGCAGAGGGAAAAGGTAGTGCAGGTACCAGCTTGGCGGAGAATGAAGTCATACACAGGCCCTGCAGACTGATGAAAGGTCACAGACCTGAAACGTTAACTCTCTTTCTCTCTGACACTTGTGCTGAGTAATTACAGCATTTTCTGTTTTTATTTCAGAATGGGATGTGTTGGTTGCTCCTGCCCTGCCTCCTCCTCTTCCTCTTCTTCCTCCTCACACACTTTAAAGACATCACCAAAATGGCATCCAACTCGGCCCATACCAGCAGAATATATTTTTGGACACCATTTTGGACCTGAAACGTCACCCACAGACCTGTAAATACAGACACAATGCATCTGAATTTTGCAGCTCCCAATTCTAATAAATGCACTGTTTAAAAAAACAAGTATTTTCTCAGTATACCAGATGTCACAAATATTATAACAAAAATTTATAATTGAACTGTACTGCATAGACCAAATCACATCAGCTAGATTATGACTTCCTAGCTGTTTTAAGGAAAAGTAATTTCAATTATAACATCTTTCAATATTAAACGAACAAATTGAATTCAGTAGCTTTTAGCTAAAGTATTTGATAAGCATCAGTTTAGTGTATGGATTTTTATACTGAGGACTAAAAATTATTGCACCTAATATTAAATTAATATGCATCTTCCCTTCTTTGCAACATAATTACCTTGAAACTTAGTGTTATTGAAAGTTCTGCTTCAATAATGTTTCAATTCAAAGCTTTCATTCATCGAACATCCCCAGGCTTAGATAAGTGTGCAATCCTTCCAGTATTTACATTTTTTCTTGCTTGCTTTTCATGTTCTCACTCATATACAATTTTTAAAAAAAATGTAACTGCATAAAATTATCTACTGGAAAATTATCACTGAAAGCAGCAATGGTAATACTTACTCTTTCTCAGACACTGATTAAATTACATGGCCTAGTCTGGAAGAGTGATCAGCTTATTTTACTTATTGTTCTTTTACAGTGTTGCTGCAAAGTGACTAATCGCACTCATAACACAGAAACACATAGCTCTGTACTAGTGGCGACAGTCCTGTTAGTGAAAGATACTGCAGTTGGACAAGAAGCTGGGGGAGCTATTTGCAAGAGAAAGATATCAACAAATTAGTGTTTCTTTGAAACTCAAACTGAATGTTTAGATGTGCACATCAATGGCTAGGCTTTCCCGGTCTGGTGGAGAAGGGGTTTGGAGGCAGAGTGGGGAGGCCAGGACAATAGTGGGGAACCGCGTTGGGACGGCGCCCTGACATATTATCCCACTGGGAGGCTTTCCCGCCGAGGGAAGGGGGCTGGCTGGGAACAGGGTCAGCTGCCTTCACAGACGTGGGCAGACAATAGCCCCACTGAAGGAATATTTTGCTGCAGCTCTGTATTTAATAATATCAGGACCACGAGGATGAAAAGCCACTGCCCTGTCAGTGAATAGGCCTGCGCTGCAATTTCCTACCACCACAATATCCCTATTGGCTTTGGCTGTCTTCAGTGCAGCCCTTTAGCATGGGCTGGAAAGGGAACCTTTATTTTGAGGTGCCTTCATGATCCCGACCTGCCATGCCCATCTTTCCCAGTGGACAGCCAGCGCAGTGGCTTTTCATCCTCACAGCCCTGATGTTGGGGCATGGGGCCTCTGGTCTGTCGTGGGAAGAGGACATTGATTGAGCTGACAGCCTCCGCACATGGCAGGGGGCCTCTCTGACATCGGTAAAATACCGGAGCTTGCGCAAAATAGTCCCTAAGTGGGGCTATTGTCTGCCCACCTCTGTGGAGTGGGCAGCTGACCCAGTTTCCAGCTACCCCCCGCCAGCCCCTGCCGGACAAGTCCCCCAGTGGCGGGAATCTGTCAGGGTACTGTCCCGACACAGCTCCCCACTATTTTCCTGCCTTCCCACCCTGCCTCCAACCCCTTCTCTACCAGGCCGGGAAAACCTAGCCGTAGATGAGCTGCCAGCCCTCTGATTGAGACGGCAGCATCAGGAGCCTGCAGGATGGTGAACACAAAGGCGGTCAGTTAGGAAGCCGCCTCCCAGGAGATTGCACTGCAGGTCTAGCAACTGGCAAGCAAAGGCCCGGAAAGCCCATTTGGTCCCGATGTCAGGGTTTCAGAGTCTGTGGGAGAATCCAGCTCTGACTATGGAGCCCCTCCTAGTGGGAGTACATGAAGGCACATTCCTGATGTAAATGACACTTCTGCAATTGTTATATTTGTGCCCCTTGATGGAAGCATGATTTTGTATAGTTAACGGAATAATACCATGGATCAAAGATTAAGTTGAGAAAGGATTAGTCAGCAGCCGCAAAATCTAATGGATTGTCCTGTAAATCACATCACTAATTCTGTTCGACAGTTACACTCTGGGAGTAAAATCTTGCCTCCAGTGCATGACTAAGTGGAAGATGCTATTTGATACTTGAATAAACTAATAAGCATCAAAGAAATTGGAGTTTCAAGGGAAACGGAAGAAGCAAACTCAAAGGAAGTAAAATGGTTGGAACTAATTTACATAACCATTGGGACTTCTCCAGTGTTTAAGACATTGTCTTTCTTAGAAAATGCCCTGTGATGAAAGTATACATGCTAAGAATTTTGTACTTTCATTAAAATATCTGAGTGCTAATAAGGTGGGTTTGATAGTGTATCAATCTGGTACCTATAAGCTTCAGCTTGCCCACCCTCCCACCCCCACATAGCAAGTGTCACATCAATTTGTTTTTTAAATAGTCATGTTAAATGGAACAAAATTAATCTTTACTTCAAACTTCAAAAGTAATTCAATGCCTAAAAAACATCACTTGGGATTGCAGTGAAATTGCATCAAAAATGCAGACAGAAGGAAAACGGCATGAAACTAGATAGAAGTGTTGAATAAAAGGCCCCCCAGTCCTTTATAAAGAGGAATATATTGCTGTTCTTTGATTCTTTCAAAGGTCACTTGCATAACTACACCAAAGGCACACAGTGAAAATGCAGTACTTACACTGCAGTCACATCTGGAGGAATAAAACACAAGCTTCAGCCTCTTAATGTGGGAAAACTCATAGTTCATCCCTCATCGAAACTAATTAGAAATATTGAATGCTGGACCAGTCATTGATCTGAAATGTCCACACTGTTTCTCTCTTGACCCATGCAGCTTGACCCCTGATTTCCAGCATTTTCTGTTTTTATTTCAGATTTCCAGGATCCGCAATATTTTGCTTTTGTATGAAAAATAAATGGTTGGACTGGATCATGAGTTACAATTGTGTAACAAGGATAAACTTTGCTTAAACATATCATTTGCACTTAATATTAACCGTGCTGAATGCACAGCAATAAATTATTGGAAATCTCTGACCCAACCAGCAACAGTTTCTTTATTTTGATGAAATTGTTAAGGGATCTAAACATACCCTGTTTTCGGGCAGATATTGGAAGCTACAAGTCCCGACAGGCTTCGAAGGTTTACACACATGTGCAGATTGGGAGTGGGCTGCGTGTGCCAAGTCCAAAGTTTTTAGTTCTTCTGGCCAAGGACAAATGCCCATCCAGAAGGAAAAAAACAGTTCAGACCAATACTCTTATTTCCCAATTTTTACTGGTGCTCCATTTTAAGTATACCAGACAAGTCCAGACCAGTATTCTTATTTCCCAGTTTTCACTGTTTTGTTTTCCATTCTGGGCAGTGTGCCTGCGTGAAGGAAAGAAAAGAAAATGGCGACAAAAGCCTGATCATGGATCCTAGGAGTTGGGCATCACAAGAGAAGAGTTAAGGGACAGGGAACAGGGAGAGATCCCAAAGGGGGAACCCAGTGAGGGAACCCAGGGAGAGGCCACAGAGAGAGAGAGAGAACTGGGGAAGGAGCCATCAGGAGGAAGAGACCATGGATAGGAACCACTAGGAAAAGGAACAAAGAAAGAGGCTCCAACCAGTAAGAGTGCTGCAGTAGTCAGGCTTTAAGTAGTGAGAGCTTGGGAGAAGCCTTGGAGAGTTGAAAAGGCAGCAGAAAGTTGGTGTCTCTGTGCTGAGCGCCATTGGGGATAACGCTACCCCTTTGGAACAGTGGTGTTCTGCTCAGCGTGGCTGAAGAGCTCAAGTTGTGCTTGTCAGTTGGTCCTGGAGTGCAGGGGAACAGAGTCTTGGGAGACGAGATTGAAACCCTGCATGGTAAGCTGTCATTGAAGGAGTCGAGTAGGAGCGGCTTTTGGAGAGAATTCCAAAGTGACATCTTCAAAGGTGAAGACTGGAATCTCTCCTGAGAGAGATAGCATTTCAACGAGACTAGTTGACTCACAGATAAAGGCAAAGTACTGCGGATGCTGGAAATCTGAAATAAAAACAGAAGATGCTGGAAAACCTCTGCAGAAGAATCATACAGACTGGAAATGTTAACTCTGTTTCCCTTTTCACAGATGCTGCCAGACCTGCTGAGTTTTTCCAGCATTTTCTGTTTTTATTATGGTTGATTCAGAGTTTACTAATATCTGGATGGGTCAGTGAGAAACCTGTGGAATCTGTCTTGGTTGTATTTGCTATTTAATGTGAGGTGTGGGTGTTAGGCCACAGTTTGCCTGTCAATTCACATTTACATCACGTTAATCCTGAATGTTAGAGTAAACAATATACATTGTAATTTGCTTTATCTTTCTGACTTTGTATAGCAAAGTTTATTTTGTTTGTTCAAAAACCATGGAATCTTGTGACTTTATTCTCTTAGTAAGTACCTTGAATCTCAAACTTTGTCAACTTTAAACAACATGTTACTGATCCCTAACTGGATTGTACCAATGACTTGGGTGTCCTGTCCAGGATCATAACAGAAATCTAGTTAGACAATTATATTGACTATGATTTTAACTACTGCCCCCACTCACCACCACCCCCCCCCCTCCCGCCCCCGACCTACTCCCCCACTTTTCTCCCAAACTAATAAGCAGGAGTGAATTGGATGACAGGGTAAAATTTGGAAACAATGTACCATAAATTGCAGAGTATAAGTTGACCTGACAAAAAAGACAACCCCATTTTTCTGGCCCTAAAAATGATGTTTTTGCATATAAGTCAATACCTTTTTCAGCCCCGACATGCTATATTCATATTTGTAGTCAGCCTCAATTTTTCCACTCCACAACTGCAAGCTTCACTTAGCAGCGCCTTATAACTGAGTGCAAGGAGTCAATATGGGCTATGTTGCAAAGATGTGTGAGAGTTTACGACATGCCCACTCTTTGTGTTGATGCAGATGACATTTCAAAATG
Organism: Carcharodon carcharias; assembly: GCF_017639515.1. Classification (NCBI taxonomy): domain Eukaryota; kingdom Metazoa; phylum Chordata; class Chondrichthyes; order Lamniformes; family Lamnidae; genus Carcharodon; species Carcharodon carcharias. The sequence goes on along the minus strand of NC_054467.1, from coordinate 186,092,320 downwards.
GCAGTCACTTACATGCATGCCAGTAGTTTACATTTACTCAGAATGGAATCGTCCCAGATTTGCACTAAACGTGATTGGTAGTGGGGGGGGGATGTAGGAGAAAGGACGTTTTGTCTGCTGGCCACAATGGCGACGTTTCACACTGTATTGTCTGCCTCCCACCTCATTAATTATGCAGCCACAAGAAGCATGCCGTCTTGCTGGCAGGATGCCTCTGAGTCGATCACCATGCTGTTATCCCACCATTTCTGCGCTCCGGGTGCCATATCTAAACTGCAGCCGTGCACACAGTTCTCAATGCTTGCTGCCCAGGGCTGCTTCAGTGAAGACATGATGCTGAAAGCTAAGAGGAGTTCAGTGACCTGTCACTATAAAGTCTTTTGGAGGTCCACTGTGATGTCCTCCATCTCTGCTCTGGCCACAGGAGATCCGGCAATCTCACCACTCTGGCTTGGGAGGATTTGGCTGTGGTGATCAATGAGAACAGTGCACAGAAAGTGTTGGCCATCTAGTGCAGAAAGAGGATGAATGATTCCATTTATTCCGCCAGGGTAAAGCAACCACCTCATCACTCTAAACTCACACACTCACAAGCCCATCACACATTCACAGGCATCTCACTCACTGCCAGCTCAAGGGACATCACCACTCATTCTCTCACACACACCCTCATATCTCCAACTGGCCTCGTTTCCTCTGGAGATTGCCTCCTCAGCCTCTTGAGGCCACTTGTATAGGTCAACATGTGTCCCCACACATACCCTGGGATAGCCCCCTTCCCCAGTTTGGCTCTCATCCTGCAGCCTCTGCCCTTGCCTGAGGCCACTTTCACCCCCTTCCTCAAGCAGGTCTTAACCCTGCAGTCATTGAAAAGCCACACCTGGCTTATTGCTGGTCCGATAGGTAGAGACCTGTCCGTGATCCCCCGCTAATAGTGATGTGGTGCTGCCTGAGAAGTTTGGTGTTGATGACCGTGAATGCTCCCGAAGCAAGGTAGGCAAAGAATCCTCAAATTCCCGAGTGGGGTGCAGCTCACCAGGTCCACGTCGCTTATGTACAGTCATGCAATCATGCCGCGTGCCTGGATGATCCAGCATGGGGGGTTAATCTAGCACGCAGAGTTTATAATTATATCAAGATGTATTAAAATAACATTCCTAATGTCTGGCGGTGGAGCGGACGAACATCAACTAGTTTCACAAAGTCATGAAATCGATTTTTGGCCTTCCAACCAAATTGTCCGCTCATTCCCATCATGATGATGGTGCAGATGAAAATTCTGGCCTCAGTGATTGGGGGAGAGCGAACTTTAGTAAAATAAGGCAGGATCTGGCCAAGGTAGACTGGGAACAACTACTTGTGGGGAAATCTACAGAGGAGCAGTGGGGGCCATTCAAAAAGGAAATGGGGAGGATACAGGCTCAACATGTTCCCTCCAGGGTGATAGGAAGGAGTAACCAGCCCAGGGAACCATGGATGACCAGAGATATTCAGGATAGAATGAGAAGGTAAAGAGAGGCTTTTAGCAGGTATAAGGGAAGCAAATCAGCGGAGGCATTAGTGGTGTATAGAAAATGCAGGGTGGAGCTTAAGAAAGCAATTAGGAGAGCAAAGAGGGGATACGAGAAAGCTCTGGCTGATAAAAGTAGGGAAAATCCCAAGATATTCTATAAGTATATCAATGGGAAGAGGATAACCAGGGAAAGAGTAGGGCTCATATGGGACCAAGGGGGCAATCTATGGGTGGAGCCAGAGGACATCGGTATAGTGTTAAACAAATACTTCACATCCATCTTCACCCAAGAGAATGAGGATGAAGGTATCGAACTCGGGGAGAGAGTCTGCGAGGTTCTTGAGCAAGTTGATATTGAGGGTGACAATGTATTGGAGGTGTTGGCAGGCTTAAAAGTGGACAAGTCTCCAGGCCTGAATGATTTGTGTCCCAGACTGCTGAGGGAGGCAAGGGAGGAGATCGCAGGGGCTCTGATCCAAATTTTTAATTCCTCTATGGACACAGGGGAGGTGCCAGAGGACTGGAGAACAGCTAATGTCGTTCTGCTAATTAAGAAGGGTTGTAGAGATAAGCCAGGGAACTACAGGCCAGTGAGTCTCACGTCAGTGGGAGGGAAACTAATTGAGAAAATTCTGAAGGAGAGTATCTATCTTCACTTGGAGAGGCAAGGTTTAATCAGGGATAGTCAGCATGGCTTTGTCAGAGGGAGGTCATGCCTAACAAATTTGATTGAATTTTTTGAGGAGGTGACCAGGTGTGTAGATGAGGGTAGTGCAGTTGATGTAGTTTATATGGATTTCAGCAAAGCCTTTGACAAGTTCCCACATGGGAGACTTATAAATGAGCCAAATGCACATGGGGTGCAGGGTAATTTGGTGAGGTGGATTCAAAATTGGCTTAGTTTAGGAGACAGAGGGTGATGACAGGAGGGTGCTTTAGTGATTGGAAGCCAGTGTCTAGTGGCACACCACAGGGATCTGTGCTGGGTCCCATATTATTCGTCATTTATATAAACGACATAGATCATAGATGACTATGTGGGGGGAGAGGATTACTAAGTTTGCCGATGACACAAAGATTGGCCGGCTGGTTAACAGTGAGGTTAAGTGTCTTGGGCTACAGGAAGATATTGATGGGATGGTCAAATGGGTAGATAAGTGGCAGCTGGAATTTAACCCTGAAAAGTGTGAGGTGATACATTTTTGAAGGAGTAATTTGACAAGGAAGTATTCAATGAATGGCATGACATTAGGAAGTTCTGAGGAACAAAGGGACCTTGGTGTGTGTATCCACAGATCTGTGAAGGTAGAGGAGCATGTTAGTGGGGTGGTGAAAAAGACATATGGGACACTTACCTTTATCAATCGAGGCATAATTACAAAAGTAGGGAGGTCATGTTGGAGTTGTGTAGAACCTTGGTGAGGCCACAGCTGGAGAACTGTGTGCAGTTCTGGTCGCCACATTATAGGAAGGGGTTCCGCAGGGGTCAGTGTTGGGACCACCACATTTCACTTTATACATTAATGATCTAGTTGAAGGAACTGACGGTATCCTGGCTAAGTATGTAGATGATACAAAGATAGGTGGAGGGACAGGTAGTATTGAGGAGGCGGGGAGGCTGCAGAAGGATTTGGACAGATTAGGAGAATGGGCAAAGAAGGGGCAGATGGAATACAACGTGGTGAAGTGTGAGGTCATGCACTTTGGTCGGAAGAATAGAGGCATAGACTATTTTCTAAATGGGGAGAGAATTCAGAAATCTGGAGTGCAAAGGGACTTGGGAGTCCTAGTGCAGGATTCTCTTAAGGTTAACTTGCAGGTTGCGTCGGTAGTTAGGAAGGCAAATGCAATGATGGCATTTATTTTGAGAGGACTAAAATATAAAAGCAGGGATGTGCTGCTGAGGCTTTATAAGGCTCTGGTCAGACCACATTTAGAATATTGTGAGCAATTTTGGGCCCCATATCTCAGGAAGGATGTGCTGGCCCTGGAGAGGGTCCAGAGGAGGTTCACGAGAATGATCCCAGGAATGAAAAGCTTAACATATGAGGACTCTGGGTCTGTACTCGATGGAGTTCAAAAGGATGAGGGGGGATCTGATTGAAACTTACAGAAATACTGAAAGGCCTGGATAGAGTAGACGTGGGGAAGATGTTTCCATTAGTAGGAGAGACTAGGACCCGAGGGCACAGCCTCAGAGTAAAGGGAAGATCTTTTAGAACAGAGATGAGGAGAAACTTCTTTAGTCAGGGAGTGGTGAATCTATGGAATTTATTGCCACAGAAGGCTGTGGAGGCCAGGTCATTGAGTGTATTTAAGACCGAGATAGATAGGTTCTTGATTGGTAAGGGGATCAAAGGTTACGGGGAGAAGACGGGAGAATGGGGCTGAGAAACTTATCTGCCTTGATTGAATGGCGGAGCAGACTCGATGGGCCAAATGGCCTAATTTCTGTTCCTATGTCTTATGGTCTTATGGTCTTATGGATGTGATTGAATTGGAGGGGGTACAGAGGAGATTCACCAGCACGTTGCCTAGGCTGAAACATTTAAGTTATGAAGAGAGATTGGATAGACTTGGGTTATTTTCATTGGAACAGAGAAGACTGAGGGGCGACCAGATCACCATGTACAAGATTATGAGGGGCATGGACAGGATGGATAGGGAGCAGCTGTTCCCCTTAGTTGAAGGATCAATCACAAGGGGACATAAGTTCAAGGTGAGGGGCAGGAGGTTTAGGGGGGATGTGAGGAAAAACCTTTTTACCCAGAGGGTGGTGACGGTCTGGAATGCACTGCCTGGGAGGGTGATGGAGGTGGGTTGCCTCACATCCTTTAAAAAGCACCTGGATGAGCACTTTGAACGTCATAACATTCAAGGCTATGGGCAAAGTGCTGGTAAATGGGGTTAGGTAGGTAGGTCAGGTGTTTCTCATGTCGGTGCAGAATCGATGGGCTGAAGGGCCTCTTCTGCACTGTGTGATTCTGTGTATAAGTCAACTCCTGTTGTTGGGTGGAGTTTTCAAAGCTTCAAAGATTGACTGCCCTACCCACATCTGCAGTAACTGCCACAATCCACAATGATATTAATGCCAATGATTATCAGGATCATTATGCTCATGGATATGTTGAAAATTGGGTCCCATGATGAAATTAGGTCCCCAAATTGAATTTAACTACTGCAGTAATGGGTGCACTAATCAGCAAAGTCACCAGGGAATGTTGATGATACTGGTCACAGGTTGATGGTGTACTTGAAGTAATAATAAGCTGATTGGGAAATGATCCTTTTTTAAAAATTCATTCATGGGATGTGGGCTTCGCTGGCTGGGCCAGCATTTATTGCCCATCCCTTGTTGCCCTTGAGAAGGTGGTGGTGAGCTGCCTTCTTGAACTGCTGCAGTCCATGTTGTGTAGGTACACCCAAAGTGCTGTTAGGGAGGGCGTTCCAGGACTTTGACCCAGTGACAGTGAAGGAACGGCAATATATTTCCAAGTAAGGATGGTGAGTAACTTGGAGGCGAACTTCCAGGTGGTGATGTTCCCATCTACCTGCTGTCCTTGTTCTTCTAGATGGTATTGATTGTGGGTTTGGAAGGTGCTGTCGAAGGAGACTTGGTGAATTCCTGTAGTGCATTTTGTAGATAATACACACTGCTGCTATTGTGTGTCGGTAGTGGAAGGAGTGGATGTTTGTGGATGTGTTGCCAATCAAGCAGGCTGCTTTGTCCTGGATGGTGTCAGGCTTCTTGAGTGTTGTGAGAGCTGTACTCATCCAGGCAAGTGGGGTGTATTCCATCACACTCCTGACTTGTGTTTTGTAGATGGTGGACAGGGGAGTCAGGAGGTGAGTTACTTGACGCACAATTCCTAGCCTCTGACCTACTCTTGTAGCCATAGTATTTATATGGCTCATCCAGTTCAGTTTCTGGTCAATGGATATTGATAGTGGGGGGGTTCAGTCACGGTAATGCCATTGACCATCAAGGGGTGATGGTTGGATTCTCTTTTGTTGTAGATGGTCATTGGCTGGAGCAAATGTTACTTGCCACTTGTCAGTCCAAGTCTGGATATTGTCCAGGTCTTGCTGCATTTGGACATGGACTGCTTCAGTATCCGAGGAGCCGCAAATGGTGCTGAACATTGTGCAATCATCAGTGAACATCCCGATTTCTGACTTTATGATGGAAGGAAGGTCATTAATGAAGCAGCTGAAGATGGTTGGGCTGAGGACACTACCCTGAGGAACTCCTGCTGTGGTATCCTGGAGCTCAGATGTCTGACCTCTAACAGCCACAAACATCTTCCTTTGTGCTAGGTATGAGTCCAACCAGCGGAGAGTTTTCTCCTGATTCCCATTGACTCCAGTTTTTCCAGGGCTCCTTGATGCCACACTCGGTCAAATGTGGCCATGATGTCTAGAGCAGTCACTCTCACCTCACCTTGGGAATTCAGTTCTTTTGTCCATGTTTGAACCAAGGCTGTAATGAGGTCAATAGTTGAGTGGCCTTGGCGGAACCTATACTGGGCATCAGTGAGCAGGTTATTCCTAAGTGAGTGCCGCTTGATAGCACTGTTGATGACCCCTTCCATTACTTTACTGATGATTGAGAGTAGACTGATGGGGTGGTAATTGGCCAGGTTGGTTTTGTCCTGCTTTTTGTGTACAGGACATACCTGGGTGATTTTCCACATAGCTGAGTAGATTGCCGTGTTGTAGCTGTACTGGAACAGCTTGGGTAGGGGTGCGGGCAAGTTCTGGAGCACAAGTCTTCAGCACTATTGCTGGAATATTGTCAGAGCCCATGGCCTTTGCACTATCAAGTGTCTTTAGCCATTTTTTTGATATCACGTGGAGTGAATCGAATTGGCTGAAGATTGACACCTGTGACGCTGGGGACCTCAGGAGGAGGCCGAGATGGATCATCCACTCGGCACTTCTGGCTGAAGATTGTAGTAAATGCTTCAGCCTTATCTTTTCCACCGAAGTGCTAGGCAAGGGTTGTTTAATTGTCCACCACCATTCACGACTGGATGTGGCAGGACTTCAGAACTTAGATCTGATCCGTTGGTTGTGGGACTGCTTAGCTCCGTCTATCACTTGCTGCTTATGCTGTTTGACATGCAAGTAGTCCTGTGCTATAGCTTCACCAGGTTGACACCTCATCTTTAGCAATGCCAGGTGCTGCTCCATGCATGACCTCCTGCACTCGTTATTGAACTAGGGTTGATGGTAATGGTAGAGTGGGGGATATGTCGGGCCATGAGGTTACAGATTGTGTTCGAGTACAATTCTGCTGCTGCTGATGGCCCACAGCGCCTCATGGATGCCCAGCCTTGATTTGTTAAATCTGTTTGAAATCTATCCCATTTAGCACAGTGGCAGTCCCACAGAGCACAATGGAGGGTAACCTCATTGTGAAGGTGGGACTTCGTCTCCACATTGACTGTGCGGTGATCAGCCTTACTAATACTGTTCTGGACAGATACATCTGCAGCAGGCAGGTTGGTGAGGATGAGGTCAAGTGTGTTTTTCCCTCTTGTTGGTTCCCTCACCACCTGCCGCAGTCCCAATCTAGCAGCTATGTCCTTTAGGACTTGGCTAGGTCGGTCAGTAGTGGTGCTACCGAGCCACTCTTGGCGATGACATTGAAGTCCCCACCCAGAGAACATTCTGCGCCCTTGCCATCCTCAGTGCTCCCTCCAAGTGGTGTTCAACATAGAGCAGCATTGATTTATCAGCTGAGAGAGTGCAGTATGTAGTAATCAGCAGGAGGTTTCCTTGCCCATGTTTGACCTGATGCCATCAGATTTCATGGGGCCCATAGTCAATGTTGAGGACTCCCTGGGTAACTCCATCCTGACTGTATACCACTCTGCAGCCACCTCTGATAGGTCTGTCCTGCCAGTGGGACAGGACATATCCAGGGATGGTGATGATGGTGTATGATTCCACGAGGATAACTATTTCAAGCTGTTGCTTGACTAGCCTGTGAGACAGCATAAGCCCCCTGATGGTAGTAAGGAGGACTTTGCATCGTCAACAGGGCTGAGTTTGCCATTGTCATTTCCGGTGCCTTGTTTTATTCCTTTTTTGAGGCTTTGTAGCAGTTTGGTACAACTGAGTGGCTTGCTAGGTCATTTCAGAGGGCACTTAAGAGTCAACCAAATTGCTGTGGGCCTGGAGTCACATGTAGGCCAGAGCAGGTAAGGACAGCAGATATTCTTCCCTAAAAGGCATTAGTGAACCAGATGGGTTTTTAACCACCATCCGCCATGGTGGGATTTGAACCCAGGTCCCCAGAGCATTACCCTGGGTCTCTGAATTACTAGTCCAGTTACAATACCACTACGCCATCCCCTCCTCTCTCACTCCTGCTATTGACTACTGTCACCTATACCCACTTCATCTTTGTTATGAAAACACCTTCACCTTGTCAATTGTGTGAATTCGCAACCCTCAGCCCCCTGCTCTGCCCACCCCCCAATCCCCCACAGCACCCCTTCTGGCTCTTACAGTACCCAGCAGATGTTCTTCAGAAGCTGCACTGGGCCTTCAAATAGGTGTCTGGAGATTACGTCATGTGGGTGAGCAATGTACCCACCAATGCATGACAATGATATGAAGCTCAAAAGCATATTTCAAATGAAGATTGGTTCTCTGTCATGAAATGCTATGGACTCATCACCCAATTCCACACCTTTCCCATCTCTGGAATAACACTGGCCATTGAATTCTTAACACTTATGTTTGTGCATTTGGAAATTGGATCAGGGTTTCCCTATGCCAGGCATCTCTTTGTTCAGTATCATGGGCCAGGATTTTGCCCTTATTGGGCAGGCTTGGCAGGGGCGGGCGGGAGCAGTCAGGAAGTCAACAGCCTCGTGCGATTGTGGCCGATCTATTATTTCACACTAGTAGGTCAATTAAGGCCCTCCCAGCATGACACGCATGCTGGGACACTCAGCGCTGCCTGTGTGGGGCAGGTGGGGAGGAGGGTGAGTGGGGAACTTGGAGTATGCATGCTGGCGCACGCAGGAAAAGCTCCCTGAGGCACAGAGCTGCCCCAGGGAGCTGAAGATATGAAAAAAATCAAAAATAAAGATTTTAAAAATGTTACAAAACATGTCTCCTCGTAATTGGTATTTTACTGGCCTTAATAGGCCTTTTAATTGTCGGTGGGCGTGCTGCCGACTCTTGCACGCGCCCACCGACCAAAATACTGCATGAGTGCGTAATGATGTCGGGACGCTCGCCTAACATCATCGTGAGTAATTTTACACTCGTTCGGGTTGGGCGTGCACCCGCCCAATGAGCTAAAAATTCTGGCCATGTACATTTACAAGAATAATTACTTTGGAATTGGACTTAAAACTGGTTTTCCTATTGTTGAGTATATAAGCATTCACATCAGTGTAATTCATCAGGTGAAATAATAAACTACAATTAACAAAGTAAAGATTAATTAATTCACAGCCACATAACATTTTGAAATACTGTATTACTTGTCCCATGATTTTGACACAGGCCCTCTGATACATAAGTACATTGTTTTCACTTGAATTAGTTGAAGTTCAATGTTCAGCCATTGGTAAGTTTCTCATTCCTTTAAGAACACTTTGCAATTTAAATTAAATACTGAAAATGTTGGACTTTATCAGGGAGAACAGCCATGTGAAATATAAAATTTTAATCACGAAATTGCTTATTATTTCCTTCAGCTAAATATTTTCATGCATTAGTTGGTTGCTTTTATGTGATGACCTAAAGGTGCATAACTGTAATGGTTTGTACAGTCCTATTCTAAGTCTCCAGGCAAACTTTGGCTTGTTGTAGGCTTCTTGAAATCAATAGAGAATCTGATTAAAATTTTGCTCGAGTTTGAAGGAACGATTGAAGGAAAAATGCCAAATAAATAAAGAGTAATATTAAGGAAACCATATGTTATTTTGTAATTAGCTGACTATATACATTTGTCGCTAACATTGTAATCATTGATTAGTCAATTAGCCTACTGGCTGCTGCATTAAGTGTTTACTGATACCAGTGCTCTAAATAATTTGATTTGTTCTACAACATACTACAGTTGCACTTTTTCAGGTTCCATCTCTTGTTATCTTGGTGATCTACTATCTTCAGCTGAGGGGACCAGTGAGAAGACCTGCCAACTGCTCCTAAATCCTGGTTTCAGATCTAGACTATAAACCCAGCAGAAAGTTTCCAAAGCTGGAGATAAGCTTATGCTATTTTTTTCCAGTTGAGAACATTTGCCTCTGCCAAGATTAAAACACATGAGAAGTTATCTTTAAACTTTGTGGAATTAAGGCTTTTTTGCACAGTTAAGGTTCCTTTGCCTGCCAGCCACATATGCAATGTATTTCAATGCTAGTCCATCCTGTTTAATGAATTCATGGATTGACTACTGGAATTTGGAGTTCATTAGGAGGATCTGTCTCTGGGCATCACACAATAGTTACATGTTGATGCATGTCTCTGAATGGCTGGCAGCACCTCCATATCTCCATGTGAGTACAGAATATGGCACCAAACAGTGTGTGCTGTATAACAACAACTTGCATATGTAATTCAGTGGGCCTTAGGATGTTTTATGACTTTAGATTCATAATATTCCAGATTTTGCATTCAGTGGCGAAGCAAGGCTGCTCACTGTTGAGCTCTAAGAAAGCTGCACTGAGAGATCTAACTAATTCTGCGGTGAGAATATTAATTCTCTCAGCATGCAATCAATTGTAGCATTGTTTAATGGAGATTCCCAGTGTCAAACTTATATATCGTCAAGCTTCCCAGGCAACCAATCACATTCAAAATTCTCACAGACAGCCAACCAGGCAATGAAAAACACTAAGAATCAAATCGCTTTAAAAATTTTACAGAGATCAAAGCGGAGATTGGGGCATATATGCAGGGTTAAGGTAGAAGATGAAATATGGACTAAAGTTCTATTTTTGTTTTAATTATTTTTAAAAGTCTACTTTTAGAATCTAGTGTTTGATCATATTGGAGTGATTTAACAATATTCCACAAATATAACTGTTTTGGGGGCAAAATCAGTTATTCAGCAGTTGTTACGATTTAGGTCACCGTTAAAAAACTAATTATTTAACAAGGTGTAGTTTTTAATGGGGTTTCTAACAGCAACATGAGGGCAGAAAAGGGGAAGTTCTCACCAGATCACTGATTGCTGGCTCTAGTAGGGAGCGGTGGGAGAGCAGTAAATGATAGATCGCAATTTCAGGATTTACGGATATACAAATATGCAAAATAGGAGCAGAAGTTGGCCATTGAGCCCCTCAAGCCTCTGTTTTAAACTGTGTTTGTGCTAAACCCTGAAGTGGTAGTCAGATTTGGATGGATAAACGATGAGGAAATCTGACAGTTCTCTGTCAAAAAAACCACAAATTCCAGGCCTATGAATCACAATAGCTGGAAATGGACCAAGCTGCAGGGGAATTAGAAGAATCAATCATGTGCATCAATAAAAGAAGAAGTTTCGTAGAGGCTTTTAAAGGTGATTATTTTAAAGATGAGGAGGATTATTGCGAAATGATTAGATTTAGAGTGGCAGTTCAAAAGGATCTACATGGCTGAAACTTATCAGTGACTGAGGAGCATTGAGTGGATGAGAGATTGCATGGAAGGCACAGAAGGGAGTTGACTGAAGCAAGAGAGATAGGAATCAGAGTTTGGGGTTGGAATGAAAAGATGCAAGGCTATGGACAAATTTAAACTACAACATAGGGCAGGATTTTTCAACTGCGTTTGGGGGCGGGCCCAACATGCCGACACATAAAATGACGCGTGATGATGTTGGGCGCGCGTCCTGACATCATTGAGATATTTTGTTCAGCGGGCGCACGCCGGAGTCAGCTGCGCACCCGCCGATACGTAAACGGCTTATTAAGGCCATTAAGGGAGTTATTAAGGTCATTGTTGATGCTGCCCGTCCAACCTTAAGGTTGGCGGACAGGCAAAAAAGCCAAGCAGCCTTCACGATTTTTAAGAAACCTCATCCACGAGCGGGATGAGGTTTCCTAAAGCTTTTATTAACTAAATAAAAATTTTTTCCTAAATATAAAAACATGCCCCATCTCAGTTGACACAGTCACATGAGAGGACATGTTTAATTATATTTTTAAACCATTTATTTAATAATTTAAGTAGTGATTCAATCTCACTGAGGCAGCTCTGTGCTTCAGGGAGATTGAAGCACTCTTTTGTGTGCATGTGTGAAGGAGCGCTGGCCCTGACTTGTCCACCTCCCCCCGCCCACACAGGTAGCACTGAGCGCTACGGCTTGCACCTAAATTGGCCCACCCACTTAAAATGGCAACGCGGAGCCAATCGCGATCGGCTCTGCAACCGCCCCTGCCCATTCCTGCTGAGCCCACCTGCCGCCTGAAAAATTCAGGCCAGACCATAGATTTAAATTTGGTGTGCTGGGTGATAGGAGCCAGTGGGAGTCAGCAACAATGAGAGGAAGGTAGGGCTTAGTGTTGGACAGGATGGGGGCAATGGGGTTTTTCAGCAAGTTGGAGTTTATATAGGGCGAGAAATTGGAAACCAATAAGAATGCATTTGAGAGGCCAAAGGTTTAGGTCACAAACATGTGGATAAAGGTTTCAATGAGATTAAATGGGTGCAGTATGAGACTGTGGTCTCTATCTTATAATGGAATGGATATAGGGTGTGGCGTCCGTGATATACATGTTCAAGTTCAGTGAGGACGTTAATGTGTGTCAACTGATTTAACATGAGTGAGCATGAACACAGAATTTTTGGTAAGAACATTTTGCTAAGAAACTGATGGCACTGCACCTGTTTTTAAAAGCATGAAATCAATGTCAAAGTGTCCATTATGGTGAGTCATGTGTGTACACTTATTCTGTGTACCAGTTGCTGTTTTGGTTAGTGTGGTAAAGTGAGTAATCCTGTCCCTTTAAGAGAATGTAAGTGTACTGATAATGTGACAGCACAGATGAATCACTATACAGCATGGACATTTGGGAACTGTAAGTCTAGTTCTGGAAGTTTCTGAGTGAGCAAGTATGATCTGGTGATCTGCCTTATGTCTTAATAAACCATCACTGTTTATTCTTACATCAGTCTCTCCCCGTTATTGATTGCAAGCGGCAATTAAGGAGAACATAGTAAGATACACAGATAGAGCTCAGTTGGCCAACAAACTCATTTACCCAAGACATAAAAGTGGCGATGAGGATAAAGAACAAAAGAAAATAAATTTCAAGACGGGTGAGCAATGCATTGGAAAAAGCATCTGGACTTAACTTGTAAAGTAGGTGACAGCCTGCAATCAGAGCAGAAAGCAGTGCTGCAGTTCAAAATGTTTTTAAAAACCCTGCAGAACCACGATTGCAGGGATCTCGCCAAAACTCAAAAAGAGCGCAAAACCCAGTAGAGAAAAGCCGACAGCTGCAGAGAGAGACAGAGCTTTAAAAAATGGTGCATGCTCTTAAAGTGGTAATATATTTAAACTGGTAAATGCATGAAAAATGGTGATGGACAGAAAATTATAAGAGACCCCAGGGAAAGTACAACTCTGTGGTAAGCCAAATACCTAAATTCGCCATTATTAGGAACACCTATAAGAAGCTCAGTCCCCTTGCAGTCGTTCACGATGCTGCAGTTTGGGCATTCAATCCTTTTGACCCCATTTCAGATGACTGGTCCCTGTATATCAAACGTCTAGCATTCCTTTTTACCGCTAACGACATCGCAGGGAAGGAGAAGAAGAGGGTGATTCTTTTGTCCTCATGTGGGAGCAAAACATATGGGCTGATCCGCAGCCTTACATCAGCTAGCACCCCAGACTCGAAGACTTTTGACGAGTTAATAAAAATTGTACAGAGCCACCTGAGACCAAAGCCCTCAGTTACTATAAAGCGCTTCATGTTCAATTCAAGGAACAGGTTTCCAGAGGCTGACTATATGGCTATTTTAAAGGCATTAACTGAGCACTGCGAGTTTGGGACGTTCATTAGTGTTATGCAGAGAGACCGGCTGACATGCGAGTTTGGAGATGGTACTATCCAAAGGCGTTTGCTAGCCAAACCTTGTCTAGACCTCAATAAGGCATTAAAATTAGTTACCACGATGGAGAGTGCTGTTAGAAATTCCGAAGTTATAAAAGATAGACAAAATGGCGCCATCCATCTGGTTGAGCGGGACAATCCAGCAACCAGAGGCGCAAAAATTTCGGACTTCACAGAAAGGCGGGAAATGCTCTCTCGCTCCAGATAGTTGAAAAACAATGGTACTGCAGTGAAAACCCACAAAATGAATGAGAGAAATACATTCATGCCTCAAGTGATCGAACGACAACTCAAACAAGTTGAGTGCTTTTTCTGCCATCACTATGGCCACATAAGGCGGCACTGCAGTAAAAAGGCTAAAACAACACTATAAAGGCAGAAGGAAAAATCATGAAATATGCCTCATGGAAGTGCCAGAAGAAATAGAATCAGACATCCATTCATTAAATAACCTCAAAGGGGGTAGAACCAAGCCACTTCAAGTAGTCATTACAGTTGATGGACAACCCGTTAAGGTGGAAGTTGATACGGGAGCATCAATGTCCGTCGTTGGAGAGCATACATTTAGATATCTGAGTAAAGGCACCCATCCTTTGAAGTTAGAAGTTTCGGACACAAAGCTGAGCACGTACACGGGCGAAGAAATAAATGTGAAAGGGGTATGTCAAGTCAAGGTACAGTATGAGGAACAGTCTGCAAAATTAACCCAAGTCTAATATCAGGGAGGGGACCAGGTCTCCTCGGAAGGAACAGACTGGGAGAGATAAATCTTGGGGGCCTGCTAAGTTCCTAGTTCTAAACCAGAAGTGTTGCTGCAAGAAAAATTGAGTACGCAAAGACCTAATGGGAGAAGCCCGTAAAAGTGTTACACCGGGTCAGAGTTCAAGCTGAAGTCAGCACCTTTTGACAAGAAATCGAGACTCTATTAAAGGACTTTCATGTGCTACAAAATTCAATCCTAATTTGTGCCACGAAAAAGATATTAAGAAGAAAGGGAAGAGTTAAGTCTGTCTCTGGCTGAGTTAAGGAACAAATTAGCTGAGGAAGGGCAACGATATGCACTTCTCCAGGAAACTATTAATGAGAATAGGAAAGAATTGGAAGAGCTGAAGCGACAACTGCATAAAAGCCCTGGAGTTCTAAAGCTAGAAGCCCTGAAATCTCGGAAGAGCTGTCGGAAAACCCAACTACTGAGCTCATTCATGTTTAGCTCGTGCCTGAGTCTAGTCCAACCAACAGCAAAATTAAAGGGAAGACAGAGGGACGGGTCAGTGCTACCAAGGAAAGGACACACAGGAAGAAAAAGAGAAATTATTGACAGCCCTCGGAAAGAAAAACAAAAGGTTTTTATTTCCTTTTCCTCTTTCTCCTCACACATCATGTAGCTCCTCGCAATACTGCTTTGTGCTTGTTGCCCTTTATCTGTTTCAACTTGGAGGGGAGGGGCAACACGAGTGAACGTGACTGCACCCGGAAGATGGTGAAATTATCCACTGAGCGACATAGTGGGCAACTGCCCCTGAAAGGAAGTTCTCGGAAACACCTGCCAAGGTTGTTGAATTGAGATGCTCAACACGATTGAGAAAGCCTCCTGAGAGACTTGACCTTTAAATAGATATTGTATAAATAGTTAATGTGTTTTAAGCTTGTTAGCTGTAATTTTAAGTAAAGGGGGAGGGATATTGTAAAGTAAGGTACCCTGTTCCTTTAAGAGAGTGAAAGTGTACTGATCATGTGACAGCTCTGACAAATCACTGTTCAGCGCGGGCAACTAGGAGCTGTAAGTCTAGTTCTGGAGGTTTTTGAGTTAGCACATATGATCTTGTGATCTGCCCGATGTCTCGATAAACAATCACTGTTTATTCGTACATCAGTCTCTCCCCGTTATTGATTGCAAACAACAATTAAGGAGAACATAGGTAGGCATGCAGTTAGAGTTCAGTTGGCCAACAAACTAATTTACCCACTACATAAACGTTAGAGCCTCTCAGTAAGCATCCAGGACGTGTGTTTGAATCTGGCATTAGGTCCTGGTTTTACACATAAAATGGGCTAATGGCTGTCCCATATCCCTTTGCCAAATTGGATTTGGAATGATAGCAGCAAGCACAGTCCAAACTGCAGTCAGATTCTTACAGTGCTTTTAAGGTAGAAATGAATAGTCCCAAAAAAAGAGCAGAACCAGGTTAACAATAAACACAGAACTCTTAGCTTGTCCAAAATCAGAGAGCTTAATGGTCTTTGCTCACTTTCCAGAATGCTTGAAAAGAAAAGTCAGAAAGACTGATGGTGGGCTACAAAGCCAGGACCAAGATAAAGATTCTGACTGCCACAGTGATAAGGGCAAACGCTGGAGGAACTGATAAACAAGGTCTGAAGAACTGTCAGAATTGGAAAATATACCCAAATGTGGAAAATATATAAAAGCAGCCAATCCTGCTAGGAGGTTTGGGTGACATTTGAACAAGCTGGCTGAAGAGAAGAACCTTCTTATTCCCCAATTTATTTCTTCATTCTTGAGTTCACCTTAACCCACAGCCCTAATCCCCTAACCTTAAATCCTAACCCTTAACCCCAACCCCAATTACTAACCATGCACCCTTTACCCAGAACTGAAATGCTTAATCCCTAACCCAATCCCTAACCCTAAATCCCTGATCTTAACCTCAGTGGTGTTTTTTGACACTCTGGTTCCTTTCTGGTAAAAACAGTTGTGCTTGAAGATGAAAAGCTACAAGAGAAAGAATTCAAACAGGTCCATAATGGAGCAGGGAATGAGATGCATGATTGCACAAACTTTGTACTGCCTCCTCTTCAACATGGCTGTAGTGTGCAGCCTGGTGCGTGACAGGCTGCTGTCTGGCTGCAGGCTCAGCAGGAAGTCCAACAGTGCATGTGGTGAGCACTGACATACAGTTAGCCTACTCTACTGAAAGGCAATGCCGCTTTTAAAAGAGAGGTGTATTCAAGCTACGACAGCTTTGGAACAATCTCAGAAAGTGTTTGATGGAAGGAAAAAGACTGGTATTGGAATAACAGGCCAGAGAGAGGGCTCCCAGATTCTCTGATCTGGTAGAGGAGGGTTTAGTCCAGGGTGCTGAAAGCAGCAGAAAAGTCCTCTTCTCATGGGGGTCCAGGAAGTCCTCAAAGCCTATGTTGGGAAGGGAATTGGAGCAGGTGCCAGGATGGCACATCCCCCAGCGTTTGCCCTCAAGGGCCTGATTATTATGCCAGAAAAAGTTGTAAGATGTCACTCAAGTGGCCAAGGTCAGTGAATGGATCTTCACGTGACATCTCCTAATCACTACACAGCCCCTTCTCAGGTTGCTCATGCACCACAGCCTTAACCCTCTGCCATCAGGACTCTTGTCTAATGTTCAGATGCTGCACCTCACCCTTGCACACTTACCAATATTGCCAACCTCATAAACCCCTCTCGTTGCTTCCATATAGCTCCAGCAGGCACATCACCTGAATACATTGCAAAACACTCACTGAAATTCTTCATTGTCTATTTCAGGACAAGGTCACACATAACAGGAGGGAGCAGCTGAGAACCAGTGGGGAAATGGTACGCCCATATTGCCTAAGATCTTTGAAGGAGACAGTACTCCTTATTGATTGAGGCCATTTCATCCAGCGTTATCAAGAGCAGTTAGGATGATGGCATATTTCTCCCTTATGTTCCTTCTGAAATCCCAGTTCATCTTCATTCTGCTCTCTGGCATGCTGCAAGCTGCAGATGGTGTGACTATGGAGCTCTTGCTTCCCATCCCACTCCAAACTGCTTCCATCACCCTAACCCTCCACTTTTGTATTTTTGCTTCCTGATACTCAAGGCTTCCCACCTGGCCAGTACTGCAACCTCACCATAGAGAGTGAGAGCTCTGATGAGGAAACACCATTATTTGAGCTGACAATTGCAGACACAAGCCCAGATCCTGACACTGCTCAGATTTAGAGGGCAGTTTGGAGTTGAGTATAGGGCATGTGATGAGCCACCGGGTATGAGAGAGCTGTAGGCAAGAGAGGGTAAAAGAAGAAAACATGTGCCTCTCAGGGTATGGCTGCAGATGAGTTCTGCTACAGAGAATTTAGATGAGGAGCTCAATGGGGTGGCATCCAGGAAAATACTGATGGGCATGCGCCCAGGAATGCTAGTTGCATTGGCAGCCCTAAAACAGAGCCTGCTGTCACTGTCAAGGAGTCCAGCTCCAATTTGACACAGGGCTTCACCTCTAGACCTGCGAGGCCATTCTTTCCAGCATGGAAGTGGTGGCCAACACCTTCACAGCACTTGTGGACCCAGCTCTGAAGCAGCCTCTGATGGCCAACATTTCAACTTCCATTACAGCACAGGCAGAATCCATCCAACATCTCAGTGTTGCAGTGGAAGCTCAACCTCAGATCATGAGGTCCATACTGGTTGCTATGCAAGCCCAACTCAGCGCTATCCAGGCTCAGACTGCTACCATAACGCCTGAAGATACCATTGCTCAAAGGGACTTGCAGACTCTCACAGCAGTCCAGCAATCTGTCCTCCAACAGGCCGCTAGGATTGCTGAGGTGTGGCCCCGGAGGACTTGTGGCTCCATGCATCATCTATCTGCTGTCCACTCTCAGGTCTCCCTCACTGCCACTGCACCAATGCTGCTGCTTTTGCCTTTTGGTCAGCCATCCTAGACTGCTCAGCAGGTCTAGCAGCATCTATGGAGAGAGAAACAGAGTTAACATTTTGAGTCCATATGACCCTTCTTGAGAAGAAGTGTTATATGGGCTCGAAATGTTAACCTTCTTTCTCTCTCCACAGATGCTGTCAGACTGCTGAGTTTTTCCAGAATTTTCTGTTTTTGTTTCAGATTTCCAGCATCTGAAGTATCTTGCTTTTATCACTCTAGACTGCTGAGGTCCATACAGTTTGAAGCCAGCAATCAAGTCCCAGAGTTGCTCGAGGGCATCCTGCAAAGTCATCTGTAATCTCATCCACTGAATGTCAGCAACCTTCCACAGCAACTGGCTAGAACTGTGTGAAGCACTGTGCCAGGCAAGGATACCCACAAGAGAGGCGTTAAGCAATTGCACAAAGGTGAATAGTTCAGCTTTGTATATATTATTGGAAGTACAGTTGAATTAAGTTGTTCTGGACTGTTTTGGTGCTGTCTTTTACTTCAGGATTTTGGCCAAAAGGACATTGTGATGCTCTGTAGCAGAGGGATGGAAATGTGGAGGATTGTGGAGCAGTGGTGATGTGGGGATGAGAATTCAGGGGGACTGAAGTCTGATGATACGCTCCGAGGAAGCCCCTCTGGAGTGAAGAGATTCCAGATGCCACCTCCCTTTCTTTTCCTCCTCCTATTCCTCCTCTTCCTCCTCTTCCCCACCTTTCTCTTCTCCCTGAATTGGCCTCCAGATGCCTAGTAGCAAGGGCTGCTTCCTCAATATGGCAAGGTTGGGGAGGATGAAGTAGGCCACCATGAATTTGGAGGCCCGCACTGAAAAGTACTCAGCGGCTTGCCCCAAGTGTTTTAGTAAGCAGAACCATTGTTTCAGATTGCCAATGGTTTGTTCCAAAACATTCCTTGTGGCAGCATGGCTCTCATTGTAGACACTCTGTACGTGCGTAGCCCAGTGGCAGAAAGAAACCAGGAACCAAGTTTAGAATGCCACCAAGGAGCAGCCACTAGCTTAACATGGCAGCCCAAAGATGATGGGTATGGTCAACTAGTGCAGTATGAATCCATCATGGCTGCTGCCCAGATGGGGAAATTCACCAAGGTTATATTCCATGCATGGTCACATACCAGTGGCACGTTCATGGAGTGATTGCCATTGAGGTTACAATAAATCTCCCCAATAATAAGTGAAGCCCGCAGAGCTGTCTACATGCAGTCGAAGGCACCCTGCACCATTGGGAGTCTCCAGCCTGCCAAAGCCCCATGTGTTCGCACCTCCTGCTTCTCTCTATTAAGAGAGAAATTGAGAGAGTTCCATCTCCTGTCTCACAGGGCTTTGGTGGCTTCCCTGACATTCCCTGAAATGTTGGAAATGTCACCTGCCTTTCTGGGAGAATTCACACTGGTCTGAATAATCTTCATGACTGATCAGACAGATGGCATCAAGTGGGGAATGTGTAGTGGGTGAGGAGCCACTCAGAGCCAGAGAATGTTCAACAGGGCTCCTGGCATCACCTGGGCCTGAAGGAAGCTTCATGTGTTTAAAGTTGCCACTTTCATTTTGAGTGTTATTAATTTTTGATAGTGATCTTCATGGTCACTGACAGTGCTTTACTTACCTTGCTCTGTAGCTGTAAAGGTCTTGTTGTAGGAGATGGCACAGTTCAGTGACTATATGCTTGGTGAAACATAACCGCCTTAGATGTTGCTTCTGCCTGAGGTGGAGGTAGGAGAAGTGCACAAGTTCAGCTGGGGTGATTAAGAGAGGATGCTATCTGGATCAGTAAGGCCCAAAATGGCACAGGGCAAATTGTCCCAAACTAGGATTGTTTAAATAGTGCTCACAAAGAAATGAATCTCACTGCTGGATCTGCACGATTGGCATAACTTTGGATCATAGAATCTTAGAATAATACGGCACAGAAGAATTGGCCTTTTGTACCTGTGCTGGCTCTTTGAAAGAGCTATACAATTAGTCGCATCCCCTGCTGTTTCCCCACAGCCCTGCGAATTGACCCCCTTCAAGTATTTATCTTTTTGAAAGTTACTGTTGAATCTGTACCTGCCGGCAGTTCAGGAAATGCACACCAGTTCATAACAACTCAGGATGTCAAAAATATTTCCTCATGTCTCATCTGGTTCTTTTGCCAATTGCCTCAAATCTATGTCTCACCTGGTTAGTGACTTTTCTGCCACAGTAAATAGTTTCTCACAATTTACGCTATCAAACCTTCCATGATTTTGAACAACTCTATCAAATCTCCCCTTAATCTTCTCTGCTCTAAGGAGAATAACTGCAGTTTCTCTAATATCTCCACAATCAGCCCTCATTCTGGCAAATCTCTTCCACACCCTCTCTTGACATCCTTCCTAAAGTGTGTTGCTAAGAATTGGTTCCAGTATTCCAGCTGGGGCCTAACCAGTGTTTTGCAAATATTTACTATTGCTTTTGCTTGCTTTTCCTTGCTTTTGCACTCTATGGGCGGTATTTCCCGTCCCCTCCCACTGACAGGCTCTTTTGATCCCGCCGAAGTGAATGGAAGTTTGAATGGCCCGCCGCATCCACTGCAGCGGGACCTACAGCATCAAGGCTGAAAAATCCTGGCCTATCCCTTTATTTATAAAGCCTAGGATCTCATAAATCTTTTTAACAGACTTCTCAAATTGTCTTACCTTCTTCAATGTTTTGAGTAGGGCAGGGCAGAATTTTCCATTTGATGTGTGAGGGACAGTCCCGCATGTCCCTGCATAAAATGACGCACAGTGACGTCGGGCGAGCGTCCCTTCATCGCGATATTTCACTGGCGGGTGCGCGATTAAGTCCGACGCACGTCCACCATGAATTAAAGGGTCACTTAAGGCCCTTTAGTGTTCAATCAATGCTGATTTTCCAGTGTCCATGTGATCTTTGGGTCAGCGCACAGACATAACGGGCAGGCAGGTAGCAGGCGTTTGCATTAACTCATCCATGGGCGGGATAAGAGGGCTCAGTGGGGCTGTGATTCTGCTCTGTGAAGTATTTATTGCTGAAAGTTTTTGAAACTTGCCTGTGTGATCTGCAGTATTTCAAAACGCATCCCAGCTGCTTTGTCTGGACTCTTAACTTTCAGGAAAGCACTCTGCAGTGAGGAATCCTTTCCAGGCCTGCAGGTTTCAGGAAGCCTTCCCTTAGCCTGGGTATAGGATCTGATCTGCTGGAGGCAGCTCCTCTGAGGAGGAAGGGAGAGCTAGAAGAGGGAGGAGGCCAGGTGTGGGCACATTCAGCCTCCAAGGGAGCCAGCTTTGAGAGGACAGGCGCAAGCACAAGGATGTCAAGGCCTTATAGAGGGTGCAGAAGAGATTTGCCAGAATGAGGGCTGGTTGTTGAAATATTAGAGAAATTGCAGTTGTTCTCCTTAGAGCAGAGAAGGTTAAGGGCAGATTTGGTAGAGGTGTTCAAAATCATGGAGGGTTTGATAGTGTAAATTGTGAGAAACTATTTATTGTGGCAAAAAAGTCAGTAACCAGGTGAGACATAGATTTGAGGCAATTAGCAATTAGCGCACTCCAGTAACCCCCAGAATGTCTGTCAGTGATAGTGGTTGCATGCTGCGCTTTCCACAACCTTGCACTGGAAATGGGGGACGCACTGGACGATGAAGACATCGACACAGGGGCTGCGGCTGCACACGATGAGTCCAGCAGTGAGTCCGAGGATGAGCATGCACAGGGAAATGCTGAGGGGGTAGATGCTGACCCAGGACAACTCCAGGGAGGCAGGGACACCTAACTTTAAACCAACTAACTTTCAGCCAGCACACCACATTTGGATCACCAGGACAAGCCTGGGCTGCCGCCTCGATATTCAACACCTAAGTGAAAAATCTGCCAGGTCTAGCAGATATTGCACTTAGGTGTCAAATATCGAGACAGCTTTATTTTCAACTAAAGGCCTTGAAAATAAAGCTGAATGTCCAAAAAATCACTCAATACACTTTTGTCAACTACACACATGCAGAGGAAATAAGGCACCCTCAGCCATGGTCACACATTTGCATTTAATGTGTGAAGCAAAAGAGCTTAACACAAATAGAAAACAATAGTGTGAACAATCAAAAAGAAATCATAAGGACCTAATCTCGGGCCAACACAAAAGCACCAGTGAAAAACCCATGGTGTGCTTATGCTTGTGTGTGTCTTATGCTTTCGTTTCTGGGTGCTATGTCTTGGTGCTGCCCCATCTCTGGGAGTGCCATCTGAGACAGCTTGCTGACTCTGCTGTCCTGTTGACCTCGATGACCCTTGGTGGTCGTCCTCTGGCCTGTGGAGCCTGTGTTGGCCCCGCCTGGGAGGGAGCTGCTAATTCCACGGCTGGCATCTCCCCAGTCGTCGTAGCCTCACTGGATGATAGTCACCGGGAGCGGGGTGGAGGAGCTGCCGCCCTCATTTGGAGCACCCTGAGAGGAGTCCACAGAGACGACAGGCAGCTGCTGCGTCGACGTGGGTGGATGGGCATCAAGCTGGGAAAGTTGATGCCCACACCATCTCCCACACTGGCACTGACCAGCTCAGGTCATTGCCGATGTGAGGGCTTGCTGGTCAGAGCGCATCCCCAGGAAGCCCTGGCGGGTCTCCTGGAGTAGGCTCTCCATGAGAGTTGCCACTCTCTCCATGGAGAGCGCATGGTGCTCAGACATGTGGCTCATTGCTTCGGTGATCGTCTGCGCAGACTCCACCATGGAGACGAAGCCAAGCATAGTCTCATGTATCTCCCCCAGATGCTCCCGCACACCCGGCCACATTTTCTGCACCTGCTGTGTTGCGGACAACTCCAGAGGCACATCATCAGGCACCGACTGAGCATATGTCTTCTCCTCTGACTGCTGGCGCCATTGGCACTCTCTGTCTCTGCCAGCTCCTCCAGCAACTGTGAAGTGCCCTCACTGCTGTGCCCTGGGACACAAGCCAATGTTTGAATTCCCACTGAGGTGTTAGTATCAGTGCTGGTGCCTGCCTGGCAGAGACAGTGTAACGCTGGTGAGGCTTCAGGGCCCTCAGGTGTGAGAGGGGCCATCTGCTGCTCCTCCTCCTGGCCCTGCTTTGATAATGCTGAGAGGAAGAACAAGGATAGTCGATGCAGACAATGACAAAGTTCATCCCTTTCCCCCAGGCTCATCATACGCTCAAACTTCCATTACCAATGGCCCAGCAATGTTGCAACAATAATTAATGTAACAATCAGCAGTGCTATGGCTGTTGGGAGAACAATGCTGACCTCACTGTTGGGCATAAATACCTGACCGTGGCACCCCAGCCTCACTGACACCAGTAGACCTGGGTGCATGGCACCTCTCCAGTTCAAGGGCCTCCTGCTCGAAGCGGCTTAGTATGGAAAGCTGTGCCTGGCCGCTCAGCCATGTTCTGAGCATTCTTCTCCTGAAAAAGAGAGAAGAGCATTGATTAGGGCAAATTGCACATGGACTCTGCTCACGTATGGCTCACCCCAACCAGAGTGGGGCATATCAGGCCTCCAGTGCCTCCTCACCCCACTGCTGCTGATCACTCAGACAAAGATGCTAGGCCTGCCCCCCAGCCCCCCACCGCTCCCTTGGACACATGCCGCCTCCATCACATTAGGATCCACATGGTATTTCCTCCCATAGCAAGGAGGCACAAGCACGTGCAGCATAGAGGGCAGCAGGTAGTTCGTTGCCAAGCCACCTTGAAGCTCCTCTTCCACCATCTCATCACCCTGACTAGTTCATGTCCTGGAGTTCTGAATCAGCGCCTAGGTGCAGCTCCTCCACATTGCCCCCAAACCAGTCATGTGGGATTAAGATCAACACGTGCTGCGGGGGAAAACTCATCTCCTCATGATCCACTCAGGTTGACCTTAGCATGGGCAGTATCTGCTGGCCCACCCAGCAAAGGATAAATGCCATCAATGATTCAATACAGTCACGACACAAAGACTTGTGGGGGTGGTGGCCGCAGAGGGTAAGGCTACCTGCTGGGTTAAATGCCCAATGCCAACATAGAACTCACCCTGCCAGAACGCAACAAATTGTTGAAGCGCTTACGGCACAGGATCCAGGTGTGCCGCACCACATAGTGGGAGCTCACCACCTCCTCCACCTCCTCCCAGGCACGCTTTGTCATGTGTGGGGGCCTGCTCCTCCCATCCTGGGGGACCAACACCTCCCATCATGCTGCCACCTCCTCGAGGAGGGCAGCAAGGCAGCCATCTGAAAAACGAGGGGCACATTGTAGCCTGGCCAGCTTCACTGGCCTACCCTGCAGCCTGGCCTACTCACCTGAACCCCTCTGCTGCGGCCTGGAACTGGCCATTGTAAGCAGCCTACAGGAGGCTGCCAGGCCTTCTTTTAAACAGACTGCTGGGTCGTCATTGGACCCGGCAGTCTGTGCACGCCCGCTGCACACCCCTGCTATCCTCGAGAGTCGGGAAATACGCTGTGCGGGCCATAATTGGCCTGCCTGTGTAACATGGCAGCACGGACCCAATTACAGGTGGTGATCAGGTCCGCGCCCGCCTGCACCCACTCCACCCGCCCCTGCCAGATAGAAAATTCTGTCCTCAGTGTCTCTGTTCATGCATCTACTATATAATTTATTTTATATTGCCTCTCTTCATTCTTCCTACCAAAATGTATCACCACACTTCCTTGCATTAATTTTCAGCTGCCATTTCACCAGTTTCCAGCTGCCATTTTACCAGTTTGTCTATGTCTTCCTGGAGTCTGTTATATTCTCCTCAATTTATTGCATCACAAAGCTTTGTGTCATCTGAAAACTTTGAAATCAGACCTAAGTCTAGGTTATTAGTATATATCAAAAAGTGTTGTGGGCCTAATACCAGCTCCCTGAGGCTCACTGTAGCTTCCCTCCAGTCTGAAAGCCATTAATTCAGCATCATACTCTGAGGCAAAAATTTTCCCTATCAAGGGGGTTATGCAGGGGCGGGCCAGGATGGGCGTGAACCTGATCAGGGCCACGCCCCTATTTTACGTGGGCAGGCCAAATAAGGCCCGCCCAGCGTGAGGCGTGCTCAGAAGCGCTGAGCGCTCCCCATGTGGGCGGTGGGGGGATTACCGAAGTCAGGGCCTATATGCGCGAAAAAGCACAGAAACCTCCCTGAGGCACGGAGCTGACTCAGGGAGATTAAGTTCAGAATGAAAGTTTTCATTAAAGACAGAGAAAAATTATTTAGACATGTCCCCTCATGTGACAGCGTCATATGAGCTGGGACATGTTTATCAAATGTTTGAAATTTTTAAATTTAATTAATAAACACTTCATGAAACTTCATCCCGCCCGTGGATGAGGTTTCATGAAAAATGTGAAGGCCACCTGGGCTCTTTGCCTGCCGCCAACCATAAGGTTGGACGGGCAGCATTCTTAGTTACTTTAATTACATTCTTAATGGCTTTAACAGGCTTTTAACAGTTTGGCGGGTGCGCAGTGAAGTCGGCTGCACACCCGCTGAACTGACAATCTAAATGGCGCACGGTGATGTCGGGACCCCCACCCAATGTCACTGCGTCACTGCCCCGCTCACTGGCCCAAAAGTTCTTCCTCTGCTTTTTGTCCTTTAGCTAATTTTGAAGCCATGCAGTACCTGTCCCTTTAATCTCATGGGCTTCAGTTTTGCTATCAAGAATATTATGTGGTACTTTATCTATCACCTTTTGAAAGCCTATCAACCCTATGAAAGCATATTACCCTCAACCACTCTCTCTAATACTTTATCAAAGAACTCAATCAAGTTAGTCAAACTGATTTACCTTTAACAAATCCATGCTGGTGATCTAGTGATCCATATTTTCCCAAGTGCCAATTTATTTCTCCTGGATTATTGTCTCTAAAAGTCTCCCCACACCAATATTAGGCCGAGTAGCTTGCATTAGCCTGATTTATCCCCCTGAACAGGATCAGTCTTATATTGGTTCAGTATTACTACTGTAGATGTCGGCGTACACAAAATGGGGGTCGCCTTATACGCAAAGTATAAACAAGAATTGTCAGCGTGGATGTGGGTGGTCGCCATTTTGAAATGTCATCACCATCCAATTCAAAGAGTGAGCCTGCTTTAAACTTGCGTGCATCTTCACAACACAGTCCTGATCACCTGCTGGATCCCTTGTGTCCGGCTATAAGGTACTGGTAAGTAAAACATGCATTTGTGGGGTGAAAAATTGAGGTTGACTATTAATGCATGTATAGCTTGGTGTGGCTGAAAAGCTGATGGGGGGTGTGGGTTGGTAAACTTATACACTGATTATATGCCAGAAAAATGGGATCATCGTATGCGCCGTGATTTACTGTGATTTAAAAAGAAAATCCTTTCCCTTTGTCTCTTTATTGAATCTTTAAACATTTATTGCTGTCCTCATCTTTTCAGTTTCTTCCTCTTCTTTTACATCTAGGTTATCCCACACTTCTTTGACAAAGTGAACTATCATGATATTCAATTATTCATTAACAGAGAGAGTATTTAGTTATCTTCTTGTGTTACAGTTTCTCATTAACATTCCTCATTAAATTCTGCGCAGTAGCATTTGTAGGTGTGGTTATTATCTCAGCAATAGGCATAATAAATCCAATTAAAGGAAGATACAATTCTCTCATTCATCATATTTATATCTCCCTGCCCTCCTCAATTTTACCCATTCAACAATAATTGTAATTGCAATAGAAACTCTCGGGAGGAGTCACGTTCCATTGTGAGAGATCAGCATTCAACAGTCTCTCAAAGGGAGGCAGGCAGGAAAATGGAGTTAAGGCCATGATCAGATCAGACATGATCTTACTGAATGGTGGAGCAGGCTCAAGGTGCCAAATGGCCTACTGCTGCCCCTATTTCCAATTTCTTATGTTCAAATAATTCCAAGAATTTTCTCCCATTACTCTACTTCCTGCCATTGGTCCTGAATTTTCCATTTTACAGCTTAAACAAGTATACTGTTACACCTTGAAGTAGTGTTCCAATTTACCTTTTCTATATTGCTTTATTTCACTAAGGTCCTCTCTTTGATTTTCCTTTCATTATTATTTGGAGAAGGGCCTCTGTGCAACGTGGCCATAGCCTTGCTCTAATCCTGTGACCTCTGATGTCATCCTTGGTGTATAAAAACTTGAGAGCAGAAGCCATTTTATCCACCACTCGGAACAATTACTGAAGTTTCTGCTTGTTTTCCACAATCTTGTGACTCTTGTCTGTGCCACTTCTAGAGCCCTTTGTGGCCGAAATTGGACTCTACCCAAAGTGAGGTCTGACCAGAGAACTATACATTAATTGGACTGCCACCCTGTCAGCGGCCAACTGACCCAGGAATGCATTTTTTCAGTGGCAGCCAATTAAGTAGCTGATGCTGGGGTTGTTGTTCCTATTAAGGACAGCAACCCATTCCTAAGAGCTGCCAATCCAATTGGAGGGCTTGTAGTTCAGCACCCTCAGCAGCACCTCTGGCTGCACCTCGACGATGAGGCCACATCAATAGTCAACATGCTTGAAGACGGATAAGTGGAGTCTAGGGACAGTGAGGCCAGAGTCTCCAAATAGGAGGACAACTCACCCCTGTAGCCTGCATGAAGGTGCTGCAGTTTACCTGGAGGATTTTCAATGCGGTGGCTGGCCCCACAGCTCCTGATAAAATGCCAGCGGAGGCGGGAAGATGCCATTCATTGGCCCCCTATGTGGAGCAATTGGCCTTCAATCAACCCTGGATGGATGGGGCACCTGGCGCCTTTCCCACTGCTGACAAAATGGCAAGGCAGCAGGAAGAAATCAGGCATGCCACCTGATGCCTTCACATACCAGCTGTTTTTGTTTTCATTGGATGCAAGCGTTGCTGGCTAGGCTAGCATTTATTTCCCATCTCTAATTGCCCCTGAGAAGGTGGTGTTGAGCTGCCTTCTTGAAGCACTGCAGTCCATGTGGTCTAGGTACAACCAAAGTGCTGTTAGGGATGGGTCTCTAGGATTTTGATCATGTGATAGTGAAGGGTTCCAAGTCAGGATGGTGTGGCTGGAGGGAAATTGCACGTGATGGTGTTCCCATACATCTGCTGCCAAAGACCTTCTAGGTGCTGGAGGCCACGGGTTTGGATGGTGTGTTTGAAGACACCTTGGTGACTTCTTGTAGTGCGTCTTATATGTTAGGCTTGTCCAACTGGCCGCCAGATGCGACCCCGAAGCCATTCTATGCAGCCCCCAGTGCCAAGTTTCAAAATGCCAATCAAACAAATAAGTTGGAGTGGAAAATCCTAAAAAGAGCTGCCCCTCCAATCATAGACTGTTCCACTCCAACCTTGCTGATGATAGGCTCACTAGTGAGCCTATCAGCAGCAAACATGCGAGAGAAGTGCCTAGCACTTTCTTGAAACCTAGATTCACTTCGGCCAGTAATCTTTTCTGAATAGTGCCCTCTTTTACACCACACATTAAACGATCTCCAAGCATGTGGTTCAGAGTTGTACAAAACTCACAATGTTCCATTAGCTGCTTCAAATTTGCCACATAGCATGCAATTGTCTCACCCGGGGCTCTATTTTGTGAATTAAACCTGAACCGCTGCATCGTGTCTGAGGGCTTCAGTTGAAAATGACCCTTCACAAGGTCCACCAATTCATCGAAATTCTTCCAACGTGAGGCACTGGGTGCCATCAAACTGCGAATCAAGCTGTAGGTTTTGCTCCCACAAAGACTCAAGAGGATTGCTCGACTCATCTCTTCCCCCGTACTCTCGTTCACTTGAAAAAAGGACGTGAGGCATTCTTTGCATTGAGACCAATCATCTGTGGCAGGTTCAAAAGGATCAATCCTCCCAAATTGTGGCACTTTGAGAAAAGATAACTTCTTCAATTCTAACAGAGCTTGCTAGTTACAATCACTGGGTGAGGTACAGTGCCAATTTCTTTCCAACTTGATTTCTTTTGTTCAATCCTGTTTTATCCTTGTTGCCATTAATGATAGAGTTGATCTGCAAACGCTTCTTGGGTTAAGTTTATTTACAATGTACTCAGCTGCAACTACATGTGTGCTTTCAAATCTAATTCTATGTCTGCACTGACTCCTGAGGTAGCCCACACTATTCTCCTATTGGTTACTACAGATCATGTGATCTTGCCTAACAAGTATTGTTCTTAAAGGTACATTTCTCACCAAATAAAACCATAATTACTACAATTCCTATAAACCAAATCCAGCAATGCCTCCTTCCTTGTTGGACTGGAAACATATTGGTCTAGAAAATTCTCCTGAACACACTTCAGAAACTCTTCCCCCTCTCTTCCCTTTACACTATTACTATTCCAATATATATTTGGTCCCTCAGTATAACTGCTCTATAGTTTCTGTACCTTCCTCTAACTTCCTTGAAAATTTCTTCCTCTATATGCACTCCCTGTGTGGTACGTAACTCTGATATGTAAGGGAAATAATTAATTTAGCAATCTGCATTTGGTAAGGAAACCCAATGTATTTTCCAAAATCTGATTTAAAATTCTCTGAACAACGCTCACAAACCTCTTTCCAAACCTCATCATGACTAGTCCCTTCTCCATCCCTATCCTTTGTACAGCATTATTCCAACTTCAACATGATCCACACTACAAGAGATCCAATTAATTTAAAGTTGTATTAATTTTAGGTTTCAACTTTGATATAGTTGCTGACAGACATTTTACTAAGTTTTGAGCTGTATTTGGCTGTAGCAACTCTTTTTTGATCATAGAAGGGATTGGAGCTATTATGATCAATGAATATGTAATTTCTACATAAATGTGGATGTTCTGCTTTAAGATGGTCCTTTATATCACTGACAGCTCAGAATAGTTAATATTTGACAGACGCTTGTAGCAAGAAGAACAACATCTTTCAAAGATATGAAGTAGTAAGTTATCTGTGAAGGACTGTTATGGATGCAGGTTTTAGTGTTTATAAGTATTTTTCAATTAGCTTAATCTTGCACTTTAATTTTATTCACAATATGTTTCAGGTTCCTTTCTGGTATTGCTCTTAACATAGCAAATGATGTGTTGAAATTTATGATTTAGAGTTACATGAAGTATTCTATCTGTATCTGTTGCAGCAGGATTGCTGTCCAGTTGGAATAGCTTACCACCTTGTGAAGCTTTTCATCCAAAGCACGTGGTACATATTTCAACTTCTGTTGAAAACTGTTATATCTAAGAAGAACTCTGGATAAATCAATCCCATAACATTTAAGACATTAAGTCAGCTAGAACTAGAAATTTTTCCATGCATTACATTTACCCAAAGGCAAAGTCATGTACCCATTTTGACTTTGCCCATGGGATTAATGCTATGCATGGAGGAATTTCTAGCCCCTGATGACCTTGATACATAAAGTTTCAGCTTGGTTAGGTTTATAGTTCCTTTTTCAGCCACATTTTATTTCCTGTATTTTCTTTTGTGTTTCGTAAATCCAGTCAATGGGCCCTAAAAGAATTGAGTGCTCACAATTGTGACTGTATAACCACAATACCTTAAGGTAAAATGCCTGGCATGCATTCAGTTCCTTCGGTTGATTTATCCCATCACAGGTATTATAAAATATCCTAATTTGTACACTTTTATTGATTTTATTTTAACTATAGGGGGAAAGCTGGTGTTATACTGGTAGCAGCTGAGAGCACCCTGTGCACATTACTATCTTTCTGCCAGATTGCAATTTTCTCAGCTTCTTCTGTAACAGATTGAAATTTCTTCTGACAAAAAGGGAGGATGCTTCTTTTCTATGCGAATAAAATTCCACTGATGAAATTGCAGGGATAAGTAACTTTGAAATATGCATTTTTTGAGAATATTATTTAGTGAAAATGTTGTTAATTATAAAGGAAACCAAGGGTTTACCGCCATTTTGTAAAAATTATTTTACCACTTTTCACAAACACAGTTTATGTTATTTTGTTGACCATGATTAGGGTGTTTATTTTCATGGCATTAGTATGCTTTATTACCCTCAGATTGATTTTTTCCAAAATTAAATAATTTCCAGCAGCAAGCTTTAGCGAATTGTAAAATGAAGAAGATTATTTATTAGCACACACATGCCCCAGCAGTTTAAATGCAATGTCTTACACAGGCTATCACGCACACAAAGATTTGATACAGATGAAGGAAAAAGCAATATGATTACAATTTAGAATTATTTCAGTCTCTTTCCTAGCAGGACATAGTAGTTTCTTGGATGAATTGATGCTTTAGCTGGAGTGGAGTTCTTGTAAAAGCAGAGGATTGTCAATAAGCTGTGAAGCTTTTTGTAGTTGAATTGTCAAGAGTTCGGCTCTCAGGTGAAGTTGAAATTGGAATAAGTTGGGGGAGAATCCTTCTCCCACTTTCAAGGTATAGCTGTTTTACCTTGGCTGCATAGTTGTCTTGCAGCTTAGATGGTGTTTCTGATGGTATCTGTCACAGT
Organism: Carcharodon carcharias; assembly: GCF_017639515.1. Classification (NCBI taxonomy): domain Eukaryota; kingdom Metazoa; phylum Chordata; class Chondrichthyes; order Lamniformes; family Lamnidae; genus Carcharodon; species Carcharodon carcharias. Next base: position 186,060,625 of record NC_054467.1, on the reverse strand, counting down.
GTTTCTGAACAGAATAGCATCTGCTGTTATATTTAAAAAGAACAGGTAGCAAACATAACTATCTTTACCATGTGACATGTGATGAGTCCAACGTTCTCCTTCCAAAAAAGGTGGTGGGTTGGTCGTATACTCATCTTGAGTTGTAGCCTTTCACATTTTGAGTGTTTTGAGACATCCAATTTCTTTGTGTTTGGATGTGGAGCCATCACAATTCAATGAAAAGTCAATGGGATCCATTTCATATTTACCTACCACCCATGGAGTTGTTATGTCTCTATCATCCCTCCTGACACATGGAGATGAGTTGTCTGCAGAACCTTTTGTTTGTATTTTTTGGTCCATTCTCAAACAATAGGATATGTGAATCTCACAGGTGGCTCTAGGATTCCTTCACTCTGGTCCATATTTAATCAGGTTGCAGACTCTATTGTCAAACAGTTCAAATGCTAAAGATATCACATGATATGCTGTGGTCATCTGAAGTTTTTGTGTCCATTTTTAAAAAAAGATAGCTTTAAAATTTGTAATATATTCATGCCTGTACTGGGCATGATATGTTGAATAGCCAACAGTTTGTTTTTTTTATCAGCCATTTACTTTAGACTATTTCAAATAATGTTGTAAAGAGCTTCTGAGTAAATATATTTTGGAGTACCAATGACAAATATTGTCTCTCATTTTACCAGTTTTAATGTGACGCTCTCTTCAAAAATTTCACAAAAGGCGGAATTTTCCCAGATTTGCACTAAATACGTTAGCAGGTGGGTGAAACAATGTTCTACCTGTCTGCTGCGATAGTGGGTTTTCACTCTGTATCGCCCCAAACCCGCCTCATTATTTATGCATTCCCGGGAAATTTCCATGGTGCATGGGGTCTCAGTCGCCCTCCTGCCATCACCCTGCCATTGCATCACACCGGCTGCCATGTTTAAAAGTTAGCCACCAACACACTGCTCATCATTACTAGCTCAACACCACTGCCTGGGAGACATGGCCAGCAAAGGTGAAAAGTCCACAGCACCCTCCCGACCACTACCACCCCACCGCCCCCACCCCACCCACCCACCACCCCACCCCCCACCCCCCCCGCCACCCAGTTTAATGACGGGATCCTCGAGTGATTGCTGGCTGCCATGGAGGCTCGCCATAATGTCCTGTACCCCTGCTTTGGCTGCAGGATGGGCAGCAATGTGACCAATCTGGCTTGAGAGGCACTGGCAGCGGTGGTCAACACCAATACCCTTTGGAAGAGGACAGCCTCCCAGTGCTGCCAGAGGATGAATGATCTCTTCCGTTCCCCCAGGGTAAGACACTCTTTCCATAACTCACACGCTCACGAACCCAGCACACATCCACAAGGCTCTCGCTCACTGCAAGTTCAAAGGACATCACCACTCACTCTCTTACACAAGCCTTCATTGTTCTCAGCCTGTCCATGGGACCACTCACCATTGCACAGGCCTGGCACATTTATCATCTGGCCTGGCAGGTGTCCTGCTTACACTTTCTCCATCTCAATCCATGCAGGACAAGCTGGCACACAACAAGAGGGAGAGGTCGTAGACCAGTAGTGGAATGCCTGAAATCAAGGCCCTCACGGACTTTGAAAACAAAACCATCCAGCTGGCTGGTGAGGATCTGGACCAGTCCTGTAGTGATGGTGAGGTCAGCACAGCTCTACCAAGTGAGGATCCATCAGTACAACCATGCTGTGAGTGATGTGTCCACTTTCACAGGCCCCTGCCATGCACTCATTATCTCCCCTTGCTTTCGCAGGCACATCTGCCAAACAGCCGACAGAGTCCATGATCCAGGGCCTCCAATCAAGCCCCAAAGAAACCTCTGAAGGGGAATCTGAAGGCAACCTCGAAATTCCGCCACAACACTCACCCATACCCTCCACCAGCGCAGAGACACACATCTCGGTGGGACCTAGCTTTAGAATAGACACAATATCACAATGTGGTGAGCAGATTGAAAGGTCTGATCCACATCAGGCAATGGTAGGGACTTCCCAGATCCCCAGAATCTGGAGGACTGCTAGAGGCCAGAACTTTGCTGAATCCAAGTCAGATGATGAGCCTCTGGACTCGGTCATGCCACAGTTGCTGGAGCTGCAAAGGCAAGCTAGGGAACATCAGGAAGGGATGTCTGCTGCACTCCTCAGATTGCAAGGCACAATGGAGGAGCCTGTCTGCCTTCAGTGTGAGGTGATAGCGCCGGCATGCCAACGCACTGAGGTCAACACTGGCAGGAGGGCGACTGCCATGGAGACCTTCATCCAGGATATTGCTCCTGCATAGCTGCGTGGGCTCAACTCCATTGCTGATGCCATAGTTAGCCTCCAACAGCGAGAGGGGTGCCAGGCAGCTCAGTTTCACTCCAGTTACCCCTTTCCCTCATGGGATCAAAGAGGGACCCGCAGGAACCCAAAGGGAGGAGGACTAGCAGGTGTGCAATTCGGGCCCATTCACCCTGGTTACTCCAGGAGTGACCTGACCATCCGAATTCCTTCTTCCTGTGACCTCTGCAGAGTCAGCCTCACAGGCCAGGGAGGTGCCACTGCCACATAGCAGGACCCCAAGAGCAGGTCAGGGTCCTCCAAGTCTCAGCCCTCCAGAGGATGTCCGCCAAAGTCATCACAGACAGGGCGTCACAGTCAGCAGGCTGCCTCCACCTCCAGTGTGGATGCCCGGGGAGCACCAAGACATAGCGGCAGGGTTAGGAATGTTAAGGAGAAATATTGCACAGCGTGGGCACAGGTGTTAATCACTTGTACACACTGTCCACTATTGTCAATAAACTCTCAAGAGTGTCTCCCTGCCTGTGGCTCCTTGTTCTGATGAGCAATGTTCTTGTCACTCAGATGTGAAACCTTTCTGCACAAGATAATGGCAGGTGTCTCAGTCCAGGGCTTCTTCCCTGTGCTTTGTGCAGCCTTCAGATCAAAGTGATGGTCTGGCCGCACACTCCCTGGAAACATTACTGATGCCTGTGTCTTGGCAGTGCTGGTCATTGCTGCCACAATGTAGTGGGCAGGCGCCACAGAGTTCACTTATTCTCTCTGTGTGCCCTCAGCACATTTAAGGAGGGGCTTCCTACATCTCTTCAGCATTTGTGACCACTGATCCTGTGCTCCAGCTCATGAAGGGCTCAAGTACTGAAAGCGGACAAAACATCAGATGCTTCTAATGTTTCTTGGCTGCGTTCCCAGGGGTAGGTGGGATGCAGATTTGAGGTTACTATCAGATCAGCCATGATCTTATTAAATGGCAGAAGAGGGTCAAAGGACTGAATGGCCTCCTCCTGCTCTTTGTTTGCATATTCATTTACACATTCTCCCTGTCAAGACCACACAGGATCTTATATATTTCAATGAAGTCACCTCTTACTCTCCTAAACTCCAGCTATGTCTGTCCCCCTTTCCTCATTACCTATTTCTCACCTTACCCATTCCAGGTATTAGTTTAGTAAACCTTCTATGAGCTACTTCCAATGCATTTCCATCCTTCCTTAAATCAGGAGACCAATACTGTACATAATACTTCAAATGTGGTCCCACCAATGCCCTGTATAGCTGAAGCATAACTTCCCTAATTTTGTATTCAATCTCCCTCACAATTAACTATAACATTCTATTAGCTTTCCTAATTACTTGCTGTACCTGCATACGAACCTTTTACGTTCATGCCCTGGGACCCTTAGATTCCTCTGCATCTCAGAAATCTGCAATCTCTCAGCATTTTATAATATGCTTCATTTTTAAACTTCATGTCAAAATAGATAATTTCACATTTGCCCACATTATACTTCATTTGCCAGATCTTTGCCCAATCACTTAACTGATCTATTTCTTTTTGTAGCCTCCTTATGTTCTCTTCACAACTTACTTTCCTACTTATCTTTGTATCATCAACAAATTTGGCAACCATTCCTTCAATCCCTTCACCCAACTCATTTATATAAATTGTAAATGGTTGAGGTCCCAACTCTGATCCCTGTGGCATACCACTTGTTACATTTTGCTAACCTAAAAAAGCCCCATTTATGCCCACTCTCCACTTCCTGTTTGCCAGTCAATCTTCTATCCATGCCAATAGGTTATCCCTATACCATGAGCTTTTATTTTCCACAATAACCTTTGCTAAGGCACTTTATCAAATGCCTTCTGGAATTACATTTCGTCTTCTGGGAGAATCTAGAACTAAGGGTCACTGTTTAAAACGAAGAGGTCGTCCATTTAAATCAGAGATGATGAGGAAATTCCTCTCTCAGAGAGTTGTGAATCTTTGTGAAATTTTTGAAGAAAGCATCACGTTAAAACTGGTAAAAATGAAAGACAATATTTGTAATTGGTACTTCAAAATATATTTACTCAGAAGCTCTTTACAACATTATTTGAAGTAGTCTATGGTAAATGGCTTATGAAAAATAAACTGTTGACTATTCAGCGTGCCACGGCCCAGTACAGGTGTGAATGTATTATAAATTTTAAAGCTATCTTTTTTCTTTAAATTGACACAAAAGCTTAAGATGACCACAGCATATCATGTAGATTAAAATCCCCACGATTATCATCACGCCTTTCTGACAAGCTCCGTTATTTCTTCCTTTATACACCGTCCTACTGCGTAGTTACTATGAAAATAAATTGCATAAATAATTGAATTGATTAAAAAGAACGTTAGTAAGTCAGATTAATAAAAATTGCCATTCAGCATTCACCCATGATGGATAAAATGTAAAATACATTTGTAATAACTAGTAGGCCCAAATTTTTTGTTTTTGTTTGCCAATTTCTTTTGCTGATACAATTAACTATATGCGGGTACGATTTCCCAACCTCAAGCCATCCTCCACCCAGTACTGATTCCGCAGGAACCTTCAACACTTTGAGATGCCTAGCACCTGTTTGTGGTGCTTCTTCAACTTTTAAACGTCTATTGGGGCTGTTCCATGTCCTTCATAGATACCATCATCAGTAAACACAGGAGGCAAATATTTACTTACTAATTAGCTTTGCCATTTGCCCACTCTCAAATACAAAATGGCCCCCTTTATCTCCAAATGATTCCATTATTTCTTCAATATTACTTTGGCGGAATTTTCCGTGCCCATTGGCGTCGGGCGTGTTCGGCAGCATGAGCAGACAATATGGCGACAAGGCCAAAAATCCATTTCACAACATTCATTTTGCGATAATCCACTCACCCTGCCAATGGCAAGCTGTGTTTCCTGCCGTCGGACGTCAGGAAACTCATTGCAATACATCCACATATGATTATAAGGCCAGCCCACCAGAATCATCCATCCATGCTGGGTCATCCGTCCACGTCAGAGGGAAAACACATCGGTGCAGAACATGTCTTGACAAGTGCGATGTGCGGAAGACGGGACTTGCCATCAGGGCCTTGCTCACATTACAGACATCTGAGAAGCAGAATGTGCTGGAGCTCAACAGCAACAGGACCCTGGATAAATGTTCATGGCATGCTGGGTGGATTCTCAGACATGGTTTCGCCGCAAAGCAGCTCACGGAAGGTGGAAAGTCACCACTGAGGGTCTGCTCACAACAGTTGATAGTCGAGGGGGTGGAGAGGAAGGTCCAGCTGTGTCTGGGAGAGGAAGATGTACTGGGGTGGGGTGGAGAGAAGAAGGTCTAGGATCGACTGGGAGAGGAAAAGTTGTCGGGATTGGTGAGGTTGGGACGGGGGAATGAAGCAGTCGGGGGAGGGCATGTGTGGTTGGCAGGTTTGTGGGCACCAAGACATCGCAGGGTGAGTTTGGGAGGGGGGAACAAAGTTATTGGGGGGGGAGTGTTGAGGAGGACCAAAGGTGAGTTAACTTAGGGGGGGGAAGAAGGTGTCAGTGGGAGTTTGGAGGGGAAGAACTATGGGGGAGGGGGGGAAGGTGACAACTGGGGAGATAGGTGTAAAGGTGTTAGAAGGTGTAAGGGAAGGAGTGCCGAGGGGGGAAGGAAGGAGTGCAGGGGGGGAAGGAAGGAGTGCAGGGGAGGAAGGAGTGCAGGGGGAAGAAGGAGTGCAGGGGGAGGAATTAAGAAATAAGGCTGGAGGAAGGAGTGAGGAAGAGGGAAGTACTAAATGTGGTAGAAGAAGTAAGGATGTCTGCAGGAGTGAGGAAGGGGGTTGGAGTCTGGAGTGGGGGATGTCCAGATGAATGTGCAAGGGAGGGCTCTGATGCCTCCTGGGGAGTGAACTGAGGGTGGGCATAGTATGAGGGAATGGTGAGAATGACCAAGGGCATAGTGAGCTGGAAGGATAGGAGGGTGAGAGCTCAATGGTCTCGGTAGAAGGGTAAAGGGTGGTTGCTGGGGATTCAGAGGCAGACATGGACTGTAGGTGTGGGGAGGAGGAGGTCAGGGAGGTGAATGTGGATGGGGGTGGGATTTTCGGGAAGGAAGGAAACGTGCACATTCACCTGGACATCCCTGAAGGAAAAGGATTGTGGCTGGTAGGTCACAGAGGTGAGGTGGAAGGTGATGCCAGGTGGGATCGACAGTGATGGGGAAAGGAAATGGGTGACTGGGGGACGGGAAAGGATGGGGAAATGAAAGAAAAAACTGTATTACTACTATGCTGGCTAAATCAAGAGTGAAATGAAAGAGCTGGTGGATGAGATCAGGTGCTTCATGGGAGTGTGAACAGTGGGCGTGCGGAGATGCAAGTTAGCTCAGATGGTCAACTGAAAGCAAACCCAGCAGGCAGCATTCAAAATGCTCAGGACATTCTGATGAGTGCGATACGGGAAGGATCCCTGTGAGTGGGAGAATGCTTGCAGGAGGCTCCGAAAGGACCTGCCCCATACACATGCGCGCGCACACTTTTCTCTCCAGAATCACTTGTGGGCCGGTTGCATGCAGCTGAACTGCTAATAGTGGGGGGATGCAGTGGAAGGTTTCACGAAGCCTGTCAATGAAGCTGAAAGACACCATTACACATTATTCAGTGAAAGTGCACATATTCCCAGATTGTAAAGTGACAAAATGTGTTCACCCATGCAACCAACTGTGATCAGAATTTCTTAACTTTTGAACGCCTTAGACATCTAGGTGCTGCCCTGACATCCACAGCAGGGATGGAGACAGCCTGTGTAATGCTTGGCTGTGTTGCTTCTGATAACTTTGACGTGGGTCCTCTGGAGAGCCAAGGCCTTGGGGGCCCTGGCTTGCTTTGGCTGTCCTCCTGTTGGCCAGTCACTCTCTCTGTGATGACAGAGGAATGAGGTTGAGGGGGTCAAAGGCAAAGGGGACTCGGAGGAGATGACAGCCTCTGAGATTCCTGAGTGGATGACCTGGAGGTGTCCAGCTGCCGCTCTTCCTCAATCCGGGTGCCTGGGGGCCTTGGCCTGACTCCTTGAGGGGAAGGAGCATCCGGAGGGACATCAAGGTGCCCCGGTTCCCACCCTTGTCACCACAGCAAGAACTCGCCCTTGGCTACCATGATAGATTTCAGGTCTGCACACATCTGTGTTTTGCTGGACCAAGGTCTCCATGGCGTCCCCTATCCCCAATGAGACCTCCATACACATATATGTTAACACCACTTCATCAAGGCCCACACCTCTGACTCACGTGCTGCTCTGTTCAGAGCTTCCAACAGTTCTGCGTGATGTTCCCCTGCCTTCTGCTGACTCCCCAGGATGTGTTGGAAGGCCAAATCCAGAGGGTCATCATCAGACTCAGACCTCACAGATGCCTCTTCCCCAGCAGTCCCCCGAGTGCCAGGGAGCTCAGCTGAACCTGCCTCCTCTTGTTGTGGACACGTGTCTGTGCAGTGACCACCAGATTGTGAACCTGATCCTGTTCTAGATCTAGGTCCCACCGAGGCGTGTGTCTCTGTGTTGGTGCAGGGTGTGGGTAAGCGCTGTGAAGGATTTTCCAGGCTTCTTATTTCCAGCTCTTCAATGGAGGTGTCCTCTTGGCTGGAGGTGAGGACCTGGTTGGAGCTGAGGGGCAGAGCTCCCTGTAAACCAAAGTAGAGTTAATTAGTGCATTGCAACAGAGACAAAAGCAGGAGCGGGAGACAGCACTCACAGTTGTGTTGAAGGAGGGATGATGTGCAGGATCCTCGTGAGGGTGTTCACTGCCTACTTCACTGTCATCACAGGCAGGGTCCATGTCCTCACCAGTCAGTGTGGTGACATGCTCCTCAAAGCGAGTGAGGGACCTAATGTGGGCCACTCCACCCCCGGTCTGAGACATCTCCCTGCTGATGTGAGCCAGCTTCTCCTGCATGAAAACAGATGGAGAGAGTGTGAGCAGGACTTTTGGCACTACACAGAATGTTTGTATGGTGAGCAAAGACTTGGGCAGGATGAGGACATGAGCTCGAGAGGCTTTGAGCCTGATGGAGATGTGAGGGTATGTGTGTGAGAGTTAGTGTTGTCCCTTGAGATGTGAGATCTCTGTGGATGTGTGATAGGTTTGAGAGTGTGAAAGTGGAGAATGATGAGAAGAGTGACCTACCCTGGTGAAACAGAGATCATTCATCTTCTTGTGGCACTGGGTGGCTGTCCTCCTTTGCAGGGCAATGGCACTGACCACCACTGCTACCACCTCCCAAGCTGGATTGGTGATGTTGCTGTCCATCCTGCAGCCAGAGCAGTGGTAGAGGATGTCACTGCGGGCTTCCACTGCATCCAAAAGGCGCTCGAGGGACATGTCATCAGACCTTGGGGGCTGCAGTCTTTTTGCCTTTCATCCGTGCAGCAGTTGTGGGCTGAAAGCACTGAGAGGTGTGCGCACGGCTGCACTTTAAATATGGTGCCTGGTGCGGTGAAGTGGCAAGGAGATAGCGTAGCAGGCGAATGAGAGTCTGCCTGCCATTGAAATGGCGTGTTTCCCAGAAATGCATAATTAATGCTGTGGCATTGGGATGATACGACGTGAGAAGCTGCTATTGCGTTGATGGGTACAACGTCGTTTTTCCTGCCTGCTACTGAATTTATTGCAAATCTGGGATGATTCCACCCTTTGACTTCTTACATAGTTATAAAACAATTGTCAACCTATGCTAATTGTCAATTTTCTGTACTTTCTCCTCTATGTTAGTGAGAGGGAGTGGCAATACCATTGGGCATGTAATCCAGGGGCTCAGGCTAATGTTCTAGCAATTCAAACCTCACCATGGCAGTTGGAGAATTTAGATTCAATTTATAAATTTGGAATTAAAAAAGCTGGCCACAGTAACGGTGACTATGAAACCATAACAAAAACAGAATTATCTGGAAAAACTCAGCAGGTCTGGCAGCATCGGCGGAGAAGAAAAGAGTTGACGTTTCAAGTCCTCATGGCCCTTCGACAGAACTTGAGTGAGTCCAAGAAAGGGGTGAAATATAAGCTGGTTTAAGGTGTGTGTGTGTGGGGGGGGTGGGTGGGGGGGGGGGTGTGGTTTGGGTGGGGGGGAGAGAGAGAGAAGTGGAAGGGGTTGGTGTGGTTGTAGGGACAAACAAGCAGTAATAGAAGCAGATCATCAAAAGATGTCACAAACAACAGAACAAAAGAACACATAGGTGTTAAAGTTGGTGATATTATCTAAACGAATGTGCTAATTAAGAATGGATGGTAGGGCACTCAATGTATAGCTCTAGTGGGGGTGGGGAGAGCATAAAAGATTTTAAAATATCTAAAATAACGGAAATAGGTGGGAAAAGAAAAATCTATATAATTTATTGGAAAAAACAAAAGAAAGGGGGAAACAGAAAGGGGGTGGGGATGGAGGAGGGAGCTCAAGACCTAAAGTTGTTGAATTCAATATTCAGACTATGAAACCATTGTTGATTGTCATAAAAACCCATTTGGTTCACTCATGCCATTTAGGGAAGGAAATCTCCTGTACTTACCTGGTCTGCTCTGCATGGGATTCCAGATCCACAGCAATATGGTTGAATCTTAAATGCCTCTGAAATGGCCTAGTAAGCCAATTGTTTCAAACAGTTACAAAGTCAAAAAGGAGATAAATTGATGGACCATCTGGATTTGATAGGCACTGGAACCTGTTGACCCTACAAAGTTCTCCTTACTAACATCTGGGGGCTAGTGCTGGAATTGGGAGAGCTGTCTCACAGACAAGTCAAGTGGCAGCCTGACACAGTCATACTCACGGAATCGTACCCTACAGACAGGGTCCCAGACGCCACTATCACCATCCCTGGGGTATCTCCTGTCCTACCATTAGGACAGGCCCACCAGAGTTATACAGTCGGGAGTTGCCCTGGGGGTCCTCAACATTGTCTCCGAAGTGTGATGGCATCAGGTCAAGCATGGGCAAGGAAATCTCGTGCTGATTACCATCTACCATCACCAAACCGCCCTGCACACCAGCCCCCCACCCACCCCCACAACTTCAGCTGTTGAATCAGTAATCCCTATTGAACATTGCAAAAAGTACTAAGGGTGGAAAGGGCACAGAATGTACTCTAGGTGGGGTACTTCAATGTTCATTACCAAGAGTGGTTCGGTAGCACCACTACTGTCCGAGCTGGCCAAGTCTTAAAGGAAATAACTGCTAGGCTGGGTCTGTGGCAGGTGTTCGGGAACCAAGAATATGTGAAATCCTATTTGAAATTATTCGAACCAATCTATCTGTCACAGATGCATCTACCCTAACAGTATCAGTAGGAGTGACCACCGCACTCCGGGAGATGAAGCCCGTTTTTGCACTGAGGATAACCTCCATCGTGTTGTGTGGCACTACCACTGTGCTAAATGCAATAGATTTTGAACAGATCTAGCAACTCATAACTGGGTATCCATGAGGCATTGTAAGCCATCCACAGCAGCAGAATTGTACTCAGCTGAGTCCTAAAGGACATAGCTGCTAAACTGGGTCTGCAGCAGGTGGTGAGGGAACCAACAAGAGGAAAAAACATACTTAACCTCATCCTCACCAGCCTGTCTGCTGCAGATGCATCTGTCCATGAGAGTATTGGTAAGGCTGACCACTGCACAATTATTGTGGAGTCCCACCTTCACACTGAGGATACCCTCCATTGTGTTGTGTGGCATTACCACTATGCTAAATGGGATAGATTTCTAACAAATCTAGCATCCATGAGGCGCTGTGGATCATCAGCAGCAGCATCCACCCGAGGATAAGGTTTCCAAAAAAAATTGCAAAGGCCGCTTGGCCTTTTTGCCTGCCCGCCAACCATTAGGTTGGACGGGCAACAAAAAATTTAGGTTAATTGAAAATGAACTTTAAGTTAATTGATTATCTATTGGCCTTAACAGGCCTTTTAACTGTCGATGGGCACATGCTGGAATCGGCAGCGCGCCCGCTGACCGAACTATCATGCGACTGCGTGTTGACGTTGGCACTCTTGGCCGACGTCAACGGGCGTCATTTCATACTCGAGTGGGTTGAGCGCTGCCTGCCCGCCGAGCAGAAATTTCTGCCCTCAGTCTTTTAGCGATTAGAGCTTAAGAAAAAATCGGTTGCTACTATTGTCATAGAAATGGACATATGATGGGGCAGTGCAAGGAAAGATTCAAGCAGGCTTGTAAACAAGAGATGAAGACCAATGAAGTATACAATGACAAAGATCCTGAAACAACATAATGGTGAACATTAATTAATTTTAGAAGAAACAGCTGCCAAACTAAAAACATATACGGATGAAGACATTCACGTAAAAGGCATAAGCAGAGTAACTGTCCATTATGGAAGCCAATCGGCAAAACTACCAGCGTTAGTATTGAGAGGCAGAGGACCAAACCTCCTAGGGCCATATTGGCTAAGGATTACATTGGACCTGTCCTGGGAACAATGTTTCTACTCATTGTCAATGCACATTCAAAACGGTTGGATGTATACGAGATGAAGTCACCACCGTCGGCAGCTACAATTGAGAAACTACATCAGAGTTTTGCCATTCACGGACTACCAGAAGTAGCCATTTCTGATAATGGCATGGCATTTACAAGTGCTGAGTTTCAATGGTTTATCAGCCTCAACAGCATCACTCATGTGAAAACTGTACTGTACCGCCCTTCATCAAACAGACTGGCCGAAAGAGCGGTTCAAATGTTCAAGGCAGGCATGAAAAGGCTAACTGGCAATTCCTTGGCAACCAAGCTAAGACACTCTCTTTTTCATTGCAGGACTACCCCTCATACAAAAACATGTGTTACACTTGCAGATTCATTGTTGAAGTGCCATCTCAGGATGAGATTGAGGTTAATAATGCCGATTTAGAGGGGAAGGTGGAAAGGGGTCAAGGAAGCCAGAAAACTAGACATGACTGGTGTAGTCACGAGAGGAAATTTACAGTGGGAGAGCCGGTATACGTGAAAAATTTCAGGGAAGGACCAAAGTGGTTACCGGGTGAAATAAGTGCAGTGACTGGACTTCCATCTTACCATGCAGAGATGGAAGACCGGATCATTCGAAGAGAGAGACAAATCGCCAAGATCTGGTTCCACCAGTGATCATGACCGGGTCTGCGCTTCCAGTTGAGGATTCTCAAACCAGGACTGACATGTATGATGTTCCTGTGAGAGTTGAGGATACAGAACTGCAAATGCCTGCCGAGGCACCTGATATTCAGGCAACTCCGGAAAAGGAGGTTCCCGACAAAGAATCCGAGGTTGTGGAGCTGTAACGTTCCACACGTACCAGGAAACCACCTGAACTTGTAAATTCCTTACCCAGTGTAAATATTATGTTGTCTTGAAAAATATGTACTTGTAAATATATGTACAGCCAAAGGGGGAGAAACGTAGTAATTATGGTTTTATTTAGTGTGAAATGTACCTTTAAGGTACATTAAGGTACTTGTTAGGCAAGATCACATGTAGTAACCAATAAGAGAGCAGCACGGACTACCTCAGGAGTCAGTGTAGAGATAGAGTTGGATTTGAAAATACACATGTAGTTGTTGCTGAGTACGTTGTAAATAAACTTAATGTTTCCACTCAAGAAGTGTCTGCAGATCAACTCTATCATTAATAGGACAAATCAGCCACCCTACAACAGGAAGGACATGGGACAAGTGGATCAAGTGTCAATAGCAGAATGTTAGGGGGACAGTGATCATGGATTCTGTTCAAAAACAAAAACAGAATTACCTGGAAAAACTCAGCAGGTCTGGCAGCATCGGCAGAGGAGAAAAGAGTTGACGTTTCGAGTCCTCATGACCCTTCGACAGAACTTGAGTTCAAGTCAAAGAAAGAGTTGAAATATAAGCTGGTTTAAGGTGTGTGTGTGGGGGGCGGAGAGAGAGAGAGAGAGGTGGAGTGGGGGTGTGGTTGTAGGGACAAACAAGCAGTGATAGAAGCAGATCATCAAAAGATGTCAACAACAATAATACAAAAGAACACATAGGTGTTAAAGTTAAAGTTGGTGATATTATCTAAACGAATGTGCTAATTAAGAATGGATGGTAGGGCACTCAAGGTATAGCTCTAGTGGGGGTGGGGAGAGCACAAAAGATGTAAAATAAATAAATAAATAAAAATAAATAAATAAATATTTTTTTTTCTCTTTTTATAATGGAAATAGGTGGGAAAAGGAAAATCTATATAATTTATTGGAAAAAAAAGAAAAGGAAGGGGGAAACAGAAAAGGGGTGGGGATGGGGGAGGGAGCTCATGACCTAAAGTTGTTGAACTCAATATTCCGTCCGGATGGCTGTAAAGTGCCTAGTCGGAAGATGAGGTGTTGTTCTTCCAGTTTGCGTTGGGCTTCACTGGAGCAATGCAGCAAGCCAAGGACAGACATGTGGGCAAGAGAGCAGGGTGGAGTGTTAAAATGGCAAGCGACAGGGAGGTTTGGGTCATTCTTGCGGACAGACCGCAGGTGTTCTGCAAAGCGGTCGCCCAGTTTACGTTTGGTCTCTCCAATGTAGAGGAGACCACATTGGGAGCAACGAATGCAGTAGACTAAGTTGGGGGAAATGCAAGTGAAATGCTGCTTCACTTGAAAGGAGTGTTTGGGTCCTTGGACGGTGAGGAGAGAGGAAGTGAAGGGGCAGGTCACCCCACCAGCCTCCGCATTCAAAAGATGATCCTCCGCCATTTCCGCCAACTCCAGCATGATGCCACCACCAAACACATCTTCCCTTCACCCCCCCTATCGGCATTCCGTAGGGATCGCTCCCTCCGGGACACCCTGGTCCACTCCTCCATCACCCCCTACTCCTCAACCCCCTCCTATGGCACCAACCCATACCCACGCAAAAGATGCAATACCTGCCCCTTCAATTCCTCTCTCCTCACCGTCCAAGGACCCAAACACTCCTTTCAAGTGAAGCAGCATTTCACTTGCATTTCCCCCAACTTAGTCTACTGCATTCATTGCTCCCAATGTGGTCTCCTCTACATTGGAGAGACCAAACGTAAACTGGGCGACCGCTTTGCAGAACACCTGCGGTCTGTCCGCAAGAATGACCCAAACCTCCCTGTTGCTTGCCATTTTAACACTCCACCCTGCTCTCTTGCCCACATGTCTGTCCTTGGCTTGCTGCATTGTTCCAGTGAAGCCCAACGCAAACTGGAAGAACAACACCTCATCTTCCGACTAGGCACTTTACAGCCATCCGGACTGAATATTGAATTCAACAACTTTAGGTCGTGAGGTCCCTCCCCCATCCCCACCCCCTTTCTGTTTCCCCCTTCCTTTTCTTTTTTTTCCAATAAATTATATAGATTTTCCTTTTCCCACCTGTTTCCATTATAAAAAGAGAAAAAAAAATATTTATTTATTTATTTTTATTTATTTATTTATTTTACATCTTTTATGCTCTCCCCACCCCCACTAGAGCTATACCTTGAGTGCCCTACCATCCATTCTTAATTAGCACATTCGTTTAGATAATATCACCAACTTTAACTTTAACACCTATGTGTTCTTTTGTATTATTGTTGTTGACATCTTTTGATGATCTGCTTCTATCACTGCTTATTTGTCCCTACAACCACACCCCCCCCTCCACCTCTCTCTCTCTCTCTCTCGCTCCGCCCCCCACACACACACACCTTAAACCAGCTTATATTTCAACTCTTTCTTGGACTCGAACTCAAGTTCTGTCGAAGGGTCATGAGGACTCGAAACGTCAACTCTTTTCTTCTCCGCCGATGCTGCCAGACCTGCTGAGTTTTTCCAGGTAATTCTGTTTTTGTTTTTGTTTTGGATTTCCAGCATCCGCAGTTTTTTTGTTTTTATCTATGGATTCTGTTCGATATGGAAAAGGGCAAGGAGCAATCCAAAGTAAAATAAAGAATTGGTGGAGTGCCAATTTGAATTAAGTGAGAACAAATAGGCCCAGGTAAAAAGGAGTCCAAAATTGGCAGACAAACCGTAATTGAACATGGGCTGCCTTTAAAGAGGAGATGGTTCAGGTACAGTCAAGGTATATGTTCATGAAGGGAAAAGTTAAGACAAACAAATTCAGTACTTTCTGGGTGATAAGAAAGATAGAGAGTAAGTTGAAACAGTGAAGGGTGTGTATGACAGATATCAGTTTGATACTCCAAGCAAGAACCAGGCTGAATAAAGAAAGTTCAAAGAAGAAGAGGAAAATAAGTAAGACGGAATGTGAGAGCTTGAGAGAGTCTGGCAGCTAACACAAAAGGGAATCCAAAAGTCTTCTATAGGTATATAAATAATGAAAGGGTGGTAAAAGGAGGAGTAGGGTCAATTAGATTGAAAAGGGGATTTATGCATGGAGGCAGAGGGCATGGCTGAGGTACTAAATGAGTACTTTACATCTGTCCTTACCGAAGATGAAGGTTCTGCTAAACTCACAGGGCAGAATTTTGCCGTTGGCAAGCTGGGGGTGGGGCCCGTTCACTGATGTGTAAAATGACATGGGATGATGTCGGGCGGAACCCCTGATGTCATCCCGCCCTGTTTGAATCTTCAGGAAGGCGGGGGCGCAGCAAAATCAGCTGCGGGCCTACCGACCTGTCAATGGCCAATTGAGGCCATTGACAGGATCATTTAAACAATTAAAGGACCTGCCCATCCAACTTTAAGGTTGGCGGGCAGGCCAGGAGATCCGGTGGCAAATACAGAAAATATGAAACCTCATCCATCAGCGGGATGAGGTTTCATGCAGGGTTTTAAAAATTTTAATAAAGTTTTCCTGTAAATTATGAACATGTCCCATCTCATGTGATTTTGTCACATGAGGGGGACATGTTAGGGAATTTTTTTTTCTATTTTTAATATTTTTCAAAGTGGAAGTGATCTCCCTGAGGCTGCACCTCAGAGAGCCAATGAGTACAGGCCCAATCTACTCAACCTCTCCTTATAAGAAAATCCCTCCATACCCAGGATCAACCTAGTGAACATTCTCTGGACTACCTCCAATGCCGGTATATCTTTCCTTAGATAAGGGAACCAAAACTGTTCACAATATTCTAGCTGTGGTCTAACTAGTATCTTGTATAGTTTTAGCAAGATTTCCCTATTTTATCGTCAATTTCCTTTGAAATAAAAGCCAACATTCCATTTGCCTTCTCTATTATTTGCTGAACTTGTATGTTAGCTTTTTGTGATTCATGCATGAGGACCCCCAAATCCTTCTGTGCTGCAGCTTTCTGCAGTCTTCATTTAAATAATATTCCGCTCCTCTATTCTTCCTGCCAAAGTGTATAACCTCACATTTTCTTGCATTATATTCCATCTGCCAAGTTTTTGCCCACTCACTTAACCTGTCTATATCCCTTTGTAGACTGTCATCCTCATCACTTGCCTTCCCATCCATTTTTGTGTCATCCACAAACTTGGCGATAGTACATTCACTTCCCTCATCCAAGTCATTAATATATATTGTAAATAATTGTGGCCCCTGCACTGATCCCTGTGGCACTCCATTGGTTACAGGTTGCCATCCTGTAAATGTCCCGCTTATCCCAACTCTCTGTTTTCTATTAGTTAGCCAGTCCTCTATCCATGCTAATATACTACCCCCAACACCATGGGCTCTTATCTTTTTATGTAGCCTTATGTGTGGTATCTTACCCAAACACATTTTGGAAATCCATATATATTACATCTACTGATTCCCCTTTATCTATCCTGCTTTTTACCTCCTCAAAGAATTCTAATAAATTTGTCAGGCATGATTTCCCCATCATGAAGCCATACTGACTCTGCTTGATTATATTATGTATTTCTAAATTCTCTGCTATCACATTCTTTATAATAGACTCCAACATTTTCCCAATGACAGATGTTAAGCTAACTGGCCTACAGTTACCTTTTTCTGTCTCCCTCCCTTTTTGAATAAGGGTGTTACATTGGCAGTTTTCCAATCCTGTGTGACTTTTCCAGAATCTAAGGATTCTTGGAAGGTTACTACCAATGTATCCACTATCTTTGTCGCTACTTCCTTTAATATCCTAGGATACAACCCATCAGGTCAAGGGGATTTATTGGCCTTTAGTCCCATTAGTTTCCCTAGTGCTTTTTCTCTAGTGATAGTTATTGTATTTATTTCCTTGTCCCATTTTTCCCCTTGATTATTTAGTATTTTTGGAATGCTATTAGTGTCTTCTACCGTGAAGACTAAAGCAAAGTATTTATTCAATTCCTCTGCCATTTCCTGGTTCCCCATGATTTCTCTAGCCTCATTTTCTAAGGGGCCTATGTTCACTTTGGCCTCTCTCTTCCTTTTCATATATTTGAAGAAGCCCTTACTGACAACTTTATGTTACTTGCTACTTTACCCTCTAAGTTTATTTTCTCCCTCTTTTTTTTGGTCATCTTTTGTTGGTTATTAAAACTTTCCCAATCCTCTGGTTTACCACTAATCCTTGCCACATCTTTTGTTTTTTTCTTTCAATGACCCTTAGAAGGGTCATGCAGACTTGAAACGTTAACTCTATTTCTCTCCGCAGGTGTTGTCGGACCTGCTGAGTTTTTCCAGCATTTTCTGTTTTTGTCCCCATTCTTTACACTTTATTTTAATTAATGTTTTTAATACACAAGTATCGATCTTATACTTAACAAGCTATTTTTGAGAAAAAGAGAAGAGAAAAGACTAGAGATCTAAACACAAACTAAATACCTTAATTTTACTTTAAAGACTAGAAATACTCATCAATCGCACTCACTAATCAGCTGCTGTCCCTGTACTCTTCATGACGTCACTCTGCCACTGGAATCACTGCAGGTAGCCCTCTCAATCCATGCCTTTTATCCTCTCCCGCTCACCTCTCACTCAAAATATGCTATTTTGAGCCTTAGGAATATAATAAACCTTAATAACTTACCAGATATTTGCCAATTAACCAGATTCTTCTCCTGTAGCAGAGCTATAATCAATTTCTGGAGGCTGAAAAAGTTTAGGCAAAAGCAAACAAACACCTTTTTCCCTTCCTCCGCCTATCTCTCTGAAAAGCTCAACACCTGGCACTCTGTTGTAAGTTGCGCTAAGTTGGCTACTTATATATGTGGGAAGCCGGGAACATTACCAGTGCCTGGGACCAGCACGTGTGCAGGAAGTGTGTCCAGCTGCAGCTACTGGAAGCTCAGGTTTCAGAGCTGGAATGGCGGCTGGGGACACTGTGGAGCATCTGTGAGTCTGAGAGTATCATGGATAACACATTTAGAGAGGTGGTCACACCGCAGCTGAAGGGATTTGAGGAAGGAAGGGAATGGGTGACCACCAGGCAGTCCAAGAGAAACAGGCAGGTAGCTCAGGAGTCCCCTGGGGTCCCACTGGCAAATCGGTATTCCGTTTTGGAGGCTGATGAGGGTGCTTGTTCCTCCAGAGAGTGCAGACAGAACCAAACCTCAGGCACCACAAGCAGCCTGTCTGTACAGGAGGGGAGGAGGAGAGGAAGAGCAATAGTAATAGGGGATTCTATTTTCAGGGGAACAGATAGGCGCTACTGTGGCTATCAATGTGACTCCAGGATGGTGTGTTGCCTTCCTGGTGCCAGGGTCCGGGATGTCACTGAACGGCTGCCGGGCATCCTGAAGGGGAAGTGTGATAAGGCAGAGGTCATGATACATGTTGGTACCAATGATATGGGTAGAAAGAGGAATGAGGTCTTGCATCAAGAATTCAAGGAGTTAGGCAGTAGACTGAAAAGCGGGACCTCTTGGGTGGTAATCTCTGGATTACTCCCAGTGCCATGTGCTAGCGAGCACAGAAATAGGGGAATAGCGCAGATGAATACATGGCTTAAGAGTTGGTGCAGGAGGGAGGGTTTTAGATTCCTGGATCACTGGGACCGTTTCTGGGGAAGGTGGGATCTGTACCAACCGGAACCAGAGCGGGACTAAAATCCTTGCAGGTGGGTTTCCTAGTGCTGTTGGGAGGAGTTTAAACTAATTCGGCAGGGGAAAGTGTCACAGAATGTTAGCAGAATAGGGACACATCATAATACAGTAAAACAATCAAGTCAGAGGGAGTACAGCTGCATTAAGTTTCAGGGGAGTAAGGCAAGGCTGGATGGCCTCTACTTTAATGCCAGGAGTACTACAGGTAAAACGGATGAGTTAAGGATGAGGATTGACACATGGAATTGTAATAAAGTAGCCATCGCAGAGACATGGCTGAGGGAGGGACAGGATTGGTAGCTCAACATTCCAGGATATCGAATCTTCAGGCGAGACAGGGAGGGAGTAAAAGAGGAGGAGGCATTGTATTATTAGTTAAAGAGTCAGTTACTGCAGTAAGGAGAGATGATATCTTGGAGGGGGCATCGATTGAAGCTTTATGGGTGGAGCTTAGGAATAAAAAAGGGGCAGCCACATTGTTAGGTGTTTTTTATAGACCCCCAGATAGTCAATGGGAAATTGAGGAGCAAATATGTGCACAATTTGCGGAGGTGTGTAAAAGCAATAACAATAGGATAATTATATTAGGTGATTTCAACTTTCCCAACATTAATTGGGATAGTATTAAGGGTTTGGATGGAGTGTATTTTTTAAAATGTGCACAGAAGAACTTTTTAGGTCAATATGTAGAGGGTCCAACAAGGGACGGCACATTGCTGGACCTAATACTGGGGAATGAAGCTGGACAGGTGGTTGAGGTGGTGGCGGGGGAGCATTTTAGTGATAGTGACCACAACATGGTACAATTTAAAACAAAAACAGAATTAGCTGGAAAAACTCAGCAGGTCTGGCAGCATTGGCGGAGAAGAAAAGAGTTGACATTTTGAGTCCTCATGACCCTTCAGCAGAACTGAATAATATTAGGAGAGGGGTGAAATATAAGCTGGTTTAAGGTGGGGTGTGGGGGGGAGAGAAGTGGGGGGGTGGAGTGTGCTTGTAGGGACAAGCAAGCAGTGATAGGAGCAGATAATCAAAAGATGTCATAGACAAAAGAACAAAGAGGCATTGAAGGTGGTGATATTATCTAAGAGAATGTGCTAATTAAGAATGGATGGCAGGGCACCCAAGGTACAGCTCTATTGGGGGTGGGGTGGAAAGACTAACAGGGCTTAAAGGTATAGACTTAAAAATAATGGAAATAGGTGGGAAAAGAAAAATATATATAAATTATTGGAAAAAACAAAAGGAAGGGGGAAGAAACGGAAAGGGGGTGGGGATGGAGGAGGGACATGTTACAGTTTAAGCTTGTTATGGACAAAGAAATAGTTGCAAAAAAATGTTTTGGATTGGGGGAGAGCAAATTTTAGTCAAATAAGGCAGGATCTGGCCAAAGTAGACTGGGAACAGCTACTTGTGGGGAAATCTACAGAAGAGCAGTAGGGGGGCATTCAAAAAGGAAATGGGGAGGGTACAGGCTCAACATGTTCCCTCTAGAGTGATAGGAAGGAGTAACAAGCCCAGAGAACCATGGATGACCAGAGATATTCAGGTTACGATGAGAAGGAAAAAAGAGGCTTTTAGCAGGAACAAGGGGAGCAAATCAGCAGAGGCATTAGTGGAGTACAGACAGTGCAGGGTGGAGCTTAAAAAAGCAATTAGGAGAGCAAAGAGGGGATATGAGAAAGCTCTGGCTGGTAAAAGTAGGGAAAATC
Source organism: Carcharodon carcharias (assembly GCF_017639515.1). NCBI lineage: Eukaryota > Metazoa > Chordata > Chondrichthyes > Lamniformes > Lamnidae > Carcharodon > Carcharodon carcharias. The sequence goes on along the minus strand of NC_054467.1, from coordinate 186,039,660 downwards.
CCCAAGATATTCTATAAGTATATCAATGGGAAGAGTATAACCAGAGAAAGAGTAGGGCCCTTTAGAGACCAAGGGAGCAATCTATGGGTGGAACCAGAGGATATTGGTCGAGTGTTGAAGAATACTTCACATCTGTCTTCACCCAAGAGAATGAGGACGAAGGTATGGAACTTGGGGAGAGGGGCTGTGAGGTTCTTGAGCAAATTGATACAGGGAGTGACAAGGTATTGGAGGTGTTGATAGGCTTAAAAGTGGACAAATCTCCAGGTCCGGATGATTTGTGTCCCAGACTGCTGAGGGAGGCAAGGGAGGAGATCGCAGGGGCTCTAACCCAAATTTTTAATTCCTCTCTGGCCACTGGGGAGGTGCTAAAGGACCTGGGAACAGCTAATGTTGTTCCGCTATTTAAGGAAGGTTGTAGAGATAAGCCAGGGAACTGCAAACCAGTGAGTCTCAAGTCGGTGGTAGGGAAACAATTAGAGAAAACTCTGAAGGAGAGAAGCTATCTCCACTTGGAGAGGCAAGGTTTGATCAGCATGGCTTTGTCAGAGCGAGGCCTTGCCTAACAAATTTGATTGAATTTTTTGAGGAGATGACCAGGTGTGTAGATGAGGGTACTACAGTTGATGTAGTTTATATGGATTTCAGCAAAGCCTTTGACAAGGTCCCACATGGGAGACTTATAGAGAAGACAAATGCACATGGGGTACAGGGTAATTTGATGAGGTGGATTCAAAATTGGTTTAGTTGTAGGAGACAGAGGGTGATGACAGAAGGATTCTTTAGTGACTGGAAACCCGTGTCCAGCAGCATGCCACAGGGATCTGTGCTGGGTCCCCTATTATTCGTCATTTATATAAACGACATAGATAACTATGTGAGGGATAGGATTAGTAAGTTTACGGATAACACAAAGATTGTACAGATGGTTAACAGTGAGGCTGAGTGTCTTGGGCTGCAAGAAGATATAGACAGGATGGTCAAATGGGCAGATAAGTGGCAGATAGAATTTAACCCTGAAAAGCATGAGGTGATACACTTTGGAAGGAGTAATTTGACAAGGAAGTATTCAATGATGGCATGACACTAGGAAGTTCTGAGGAACAAAGGGACCTTGGCGTGTGTATCCATAGATCTCTGAAGGCGGAGGAGCATGTTAGTGGGGTAGTGAAAAAGGCATATGGGATACTTGCCTTTATCAATCGAGGCATAGATTATAAAACTAGGGAGGTCATGTTGGAGTTGTGTAGAACCTTGGCAAGGCCACAGCTGGAGTACTGTGTGCAGTTCTGCTCACCACATTATAGGAAGGATGTGATTGCACAGGAGGGGAGATTCACCAGAATGTAGCCTGGGATGAAACATTTCAGTTATGAAGAGAGGTTGGATAGACTTTGGTTGTTTTCGCTGGAGCAGAGAAGAATGAGGGGTGACCTGATTGAGGTGTACAAGATTATGAGGGGCATGGACAGGGTGGATAGGGAGCAGCTGTTCCCCTTAGTTGAAGGGTCAGTCACAAGGGGGCATAAGTTCAAGGTGAGGGGCAGTAGGTTTAAGGGGGATGTGAGGAAAAACTTTTTTACCCAGAGGGTGGTGATGATCTGGAATGCACTGCCTGGGGGGTTGGGTTGCCTCACATCCTTTAAAAAGTACCTGGATGAGCACTTGGCACCTCATAACATTCAAGGCTATGGGCCAAGTGCTGGTAAAAAGGATTAGGTAGGTAGGCCAGGTGTTTCTCGCATGTCAGTACAGACTCGATGGGCTGAAGGGCCTCTTCTGCACTGTGATTCTGTGATACCCACCACTTGTTTACCCATAACCTTAACAATTTAATTGACATAACACTAACATTTCAGGCTACTGAGATGCAGACTAGTCTTCATTGTGGATCCTCCATGTGAGAATTTCCTCTTCTAGGCCTGTTCTCTCCAACATCATTGATCATGTTTGGGTAAATTGGAAGATCCAATCCATGTTGACACAATTGAAAATTAAACCAAAGGAACTGGACCCAATGTTTCTGGTTCCTGAATTTCAGCTAATTTATGCTGGAAGGGCACTGCATAGAAATCCAAATTCTCACCATTTTGTACACTTGAAGACTCTTGGTTTCTGACTCAGTAGTTAAATTTAATTATGTTATTGTGGAGAATGTCTTTTTTGATTTTTATTTTACATTCTGTAAAAATGTTTTTTGATGAAATATTTTGTTAAAATATTTTAAAATAAATTGAAAATTAAGTGTTTTTCCTGCTTCACTTCCATGTAGCATTTTATGATCATGGTACATGTTATTCCAATATATTTCTGTGAAGAATTAACACTGGTTCATTACAAATTATTTTGTCTTGTAACTTGGTTTCTTTGATATGAACATTTGACTACATTAAACTTAGTACACTTTAGATTACTGATGATCATAGTCCAACTTGTTTAGATCTGGATGAGTCAGGTTGTCTGCCTGTTTCTCTCTCCACAGATGTTGCCAGACCTGCTGAGTTTTTCCAGAATTTTCTCTTTTCATTTCAGATTTATGAACATACGAACAAGGAGCAGGAGCAAACCATTCAGCCCCTCAAGCCTGTTTCGCCATTTAATAAGATCATGGCTGATCTGATAGTAACCTCAAATGTGCATCCCACATACTCCTGATAACCTATCACCCCCTTGCTTACCAAACATCTTTCCACCTCTGCCTTATAAATATTCAAAGACTCTGCTTCCATCTTTTCAGGAAATGAGTTCCAAAGACTCACAACCCCCTGAGTGAAAAAAATTCATCTCATCTCTGTTTTAAATGGGTGACCCCTTATTTTTAAACAGTGAACCCTAGTTCTAGATTCTCCCACAAGAGGAAGAGCAGACCATTGGGATGCTGAAGATGTAGTTCCGGTGCCTGGTCTGCAATACGGTCTGCAGAGGGTGTCATGTATCATAGTCATCAGCTGCACCCTTTACAACCTGGCGCTGCAATGAGATGAGGAGCTGGCTGAGGAGGAGATGGAGGAGCTGCATGTCTCCTCCAATGAGGAGGACGTTGACGGGGATGAGGGTGAGCGGGACCTTGGTGGTGATGACGACGAGGCTGAGACTCTCGCACTGGCTAGACAAGGTAGAGGCCCTCATAGCTGCCAGATTTGTGCAGGATGATGATGACATGCAGTGACGTGTCCCCGTAGATCCTCTCATCACAGTTGTGAATGTTTGACTCCAGTCTGGCTTATGGCAGCGTGAATACCCTCTGTAAGAATGCTCCTGTCATGGAAATGCAGTGGAGGCCCTAATAGTCGCTCGATCACAGAAGGATGATGACATATTTCACCTCTTTTCTATTTTTACTTAGTGCTGTTGAAGGGTCATTCGGACTCGAAACGTTAGCTGTGTTCCTCTCCGCAGATGCTGCCAGAGCTGCTGAGTTTTTCCAGATATTTTTGTTTTTGTTTTGGATTTCCAGCATCCGCAGTTTTTTGCTTTTATTTTATGACAACATGCAGTGCGGACACTCCATAGATCTTCACATAGCTTCTGAGAATGTCTGACTCCTGTCTGACTGAGGGCAGCTTGCTTGCGCTCCATGATCAGTGCCATCTCAGAGATGCAGCCATGAAACTTTAGACGCATCTGATGCTATGTCCACCTTCAGCACATTAGCCCTTCAGGAGCTGGTGCACAGCATCACTGGTCACAGATGCTGGTGTGATGGGGGCCAGCCCCACCTTAAAGTTGCTGAGAGCACACAGAGAGAGTGAGGGAACTCTGTGGTGCCTGTCCACTACATTCTGGCAGCGAAGACCAGCACTGCTGAGGTGCAGGCATCAGTAATATTTCCAGGGAGTGTGAGGCTGGACCATCACTGTGGTTTGAAGGCTGCACAGAGCACAGGGAAGAGGCCCTGGACTGAGACACCTGCCTTTTATCTGTTCAGAAAGGTTTCACATCTGAGTGACAAGAACACTGCTCATCAGAACAAGGAGCCACAGGCAGGAAGATATTCTTGGGAGATTATTGACAATAGTGAACATTATGTACAAGTGATTAACACCCGTGCCCAGGATGTGCAATGAACTCTCCTTAACTTTCCTAACCCTGCTGCTCCATCTTGGTGCTCCCCGGACATCCACAGTGGAGGTGGAGGCAGCCTGCTGACTGTGACACCCTGTCTGTGATGACTTTGGCGGGCGTCCTCTGGAGAGCCGAGACTTGGAGGGCCTCGGCCTGCTTTCGGGGTCCTGCTGTGTGGCAGTGGCACCTCCTCGGCCTGTGGAGCTGGAGCTGCTGAGGTCACAGGAGGAGTGTCAGATGGGCCGGTCACTCCCAGAGTCACCTGGGTGGATGGCCCTGGAGCGTACATCTGTTGATCCTTCTCCCAATGGGTGCCCGAGGATCCCTGGCTGACTCTGTGAGCAGAAGGGGTAAATGGAGTGAGATTGAGCTGCCCAGCAACCCTCTCGCGTACACACTGTTGGAGGCCAACTATGGTATCAGCAATGGAATTAAGCCCACACAGCAGTGCAGGAGTGAAGTCCTGGACCAAGGTCTCCATGGCGGCTGCCATCTTGCCAGTGTTGATCTTGATGCATTGCAATGCCGGCGCTATAACCACGAACTGAAGAACGATGGACTCCTCCATCAGGGCTTGCAATGTGAGGAGTGCAGCGGACATTCCTTCCATAGAACCATAGAAAAGCTACGGCCCATCTTGTCCATGCCAGCCCAGGGACACCCAGGTGCCTTTTCTAATCCCACCTTCCTGCACCCGGCCCATAGCCCTGCAGCGTACAGCACTTTAGGTGCAGATCCAGGTACTTTTTAAAAGAGTTTAGAGTTTCTGCTTCTACCACCAACTTAGGCAGTGAATTCCAGACACCCACCACCCTCTACATAAAAAAGTTCTTCCTCATGTCTCCCCTACACCTTCTGCCACTTGTCTTGAATCTATGTCCCCTGGTTCTAGAATTATCCACCAAGGGAAACAATTTTATCCAGTCCACTCCATCAATTCCCCTCATAATTTTGTGCACCTCAATCAAGTCACCTCTCAGCCTTCTTTGTTCTAAAAATAACCCCAACCTATCCAATCTTTCCTCGTAGCTACACTTTTCTAACGTTGGCAACATTCTTGTAAACCTCCTCTGCACTCTCTCAAGAGCTATTACGTCCTTCCTATAATGCGGTGACCAGAACTGCACACAATACTCCAAATGAGGCCTCTCCAGTGTGATATACAATTCCAACATTATGTCCTTTCTTTTATATTTTATACCTCTGCCAATGAAGGAGAGCATTCCATCTGCCTTCTTTACAACCTTGTCTATTTGAACTGCTGCCTTCAGGGACCTGTGTACTTGTACACCAAGATCTCTCACTTCATCTACCCTGTTGTTCCCTAGCTTGCCTTTGCAGCTCCAGCAACTGTTCCATGACCGAGTCCTGAGGCTTGTCAACTGACTCGGACTCAGCAATGTTCTGGCCTCCAGCAGTCCTCCAATTGCGGGGGGCCTGGGAAGTCCCTGCCTCCATCTGCAGTGGATCAGAAAGTGCAATGCTCTCACCAGATTGTGATCCCAAGGATACTCTAACACTAGGTCCCACTGAAATGTGTGTCTCTGCACTGATGGAGGGTGTGGGTGAGTGCTGTGACAGGACTTCAGCGAGGGTGTCTTCAGATTCATCTTCAAAGGTTTCTCTGGAGCTTGCTTGCAGGCTCTGAGTTGTGGACTCTATTGGCTGCTTCCCAGGTGTGCTTGCAAAAGCACGGGGAGATAATTAGTGCTTGGCAGTGGCCTGTGAAAGAGGACACATCACTCACGGCATGGTTGTCTGATGGATGCTGCACTGCTGGATCCTCACCTGGTAAAGCAGCACCGACCTCACCGTCAGCACAGGACCAATCATGGTCATCGCTGGCCAGCTGGATGGTTGTGTCTTCAAATTCTGTCAGAACTTTGATCTCCGGCATCCCTCCACCTGTCTGCGACCTTTCCCTCCTGTTGTGATCCAGTTTGTCCTGCATGGATAGAGATGGGGAGAGTGTATCAGGACTCCTTCCAGGCCAGATGATAAGTATGCCTGGCCTGTGTGGGTGGTGAGTGGTCCCATGGATGGGATGGGGACAATGACGGTGTGTGTGAAAGACTGAATGGTGATGCCCTTTGCACTGGCAGTGAGTGAGGGCCCTGTGGGTGTGTAATGGGTTTGTGAGTGTGAGTTGGGGGTGATAAAAAGAGTGACTTATCCTGGCGGCAGGGAAGAGATCATTCATCCTTTTGTGGCACTGGGTGGCCATTCTCCTCTGAAGGGCATTGGCGTTGACCACTGCTGCCACTGCCTCCCAAGCTGGGCTGGTGACATTGCTGCCCATCCTGTGGCCAGAGCACATCCCGCGGGCCTGCACGGCATCCAGCAGTCACTCGAGGGACCAGTCGTTGAAGAGGGGGGCTGCAGTCTTTTTGCCTTTGCTGACCATGTCTCCCAGGCAGCAGTGGTGAGCTGGTGGTGATGAGCACTTTGCTGGCAGTTGCCTTTTAAAGATGGCAGCCAGTGTGATGCAACAGCAGGGTGATGGCGAGCAGACGAATGAGAGCCCACCCACTATGGAAATGGCATGTTTCACGGGAGTGAATATGTAATGAGGTGCTCTCTGTAATATTGGTGTGAAAATGCACCATTTTCATGAGTAGGACTCCATTTTACCCACCTGCTACTGCAATTCTGGGAAAATTTAGCCCCAGGTAAGGACAATAGATTTCTTTCCTTAAAAGAACCAGATGGGTTTGTAACAACAATCAACAATGGTTTCTTGGTCATCATTCAACTTTTAATTTAAGGTCTTTATTGGATTAAAATTTCATCATCTACTGTGGCAGGATTTGAACCTGGGTCCCCGGATCATTACCCTGGGTCCATTGATAATACCACTATAACGTTGCCACACACACCAGCGCCCCCATCCCTGTTGAGATTCTAAGTATACAGTAGTAGCCCTCCCCAAGAGGGACACAAACTGATATCAGTTTTCTAATTTGTACAACAATCTCACACCCATTAAAACTTAAAAACAAAATAGAGATCAAGTATTTGACCTATCTGGAGGTTGGGGTCATTATGAATTTGCCAAGTAATGCATTAGTAGCGGCAGAAACTAATGGCATTCTGCCACAAAATATGATTGGTTAGTCTTACCACAATGCAAGGTCAGAGAAAGGCAGAGACTGGAAGCCTGATATATTATTATGTGAAGAGATTCCCTGGCAAGGATATATTCCATTCAGTTTGCTGGAATGCATCACTCAGAACCTAATGTACAGGGTACCATGTTCACATTTAAGAGGTTGTCGCTCTGATTTAAACAATGTTTTAAATCCATAATTTATACATAAATATATTCCAGTAGGCTGAAATGTTTTAAAGAATTGTATTGTTTGTTGACCCTTTAAGCATTGTTAATTTAAGAAGATAACATTTACTTTAATCATATCAGCCAATAATTTCCCCTTTTTGGATTATTTGTATTTTACATCCAGGATTTAGATTATGAATGATATCCAAAGTTTTATTCCTTGTGTACTCTTCCAATCGTTCCTTGTTGTACAATTTCTGTAAATGCACCTAGCTGAAAGCAGCTCGTCAGAGGAAACTGTCATCCTTCGCAACTGAAGCTGTGGTTTAAATGGCATAGAAGTCTAGAGATTCATAATTTTATTAGTGCAACCAGAAAAATGCAAGGGAAATAACTGTGTCACAAATAGCCGTGTTAGTAGGAAATATCTGGTTATCTCAGTTCTCTGTCTAGAATATGCATGTTCTCCTTCATATAAATGCAAGTGTCTCTTCCTACAAGTCCTGCTTATTAACGCTTCGCGAAACCCCACTGCACTATTTGAGCTCAATCTTGCTCCGAAAGCTGCACTCAATCCCATTACAACTCTTGAGCAAATCTTCTCATCAGCCCTGAGGTCAACACTCTTACCATCCAACAGTTAAATTCCAGCACAAGGACTAACATTAAAATTCCTTCAGATCAAACTTGCTAACCATCAAATGAGGCCATATGGGTAGAAGTAAAAAACACAAAAGGGGCAAAGCAACTTTTGGGTGTGTACTTTAGACCCCCAAACAGTCTGAGAGAGATAGAGGATCAAATATGTAATTAAATTTCAGAGAAATGTAAGAATAATAATGCATTAATAGTAATGGATTTTAACCACCCAAATATAAACTGGGATAGTTTTAGTGTGCAAGATAGTGAGGAAGCAAAATTCTTAAGCTTCTTAAGGGGAACTTTTTTAGCCTGTACATAGAAAGCCCAACAAGGGAGGTGGCAGTTCTGGACATAATAATTGGAAATGAGCCCGGGCAGATGGAAGGTGTATCAGTAGGGGAGCATTTTGGAGTTAGTGACCATAACTCAGTTAGATTTAGGATAGTTATGGAACAGGATAAGGTTGGGCCAGGAATAAAGGTTCTAAACTGGGGAAAGGCTAATTTTATTAAGATGAGATACAATTTGGCCCAAGTGGACTGGGAGCAGCTACTTGCAGATAAACCTGTGTCAGAGCAGTGGGAGGCATTCAAGGAGCAAATAGCAAGAGTACAGGGCAAGTATGTTCCCGTAAAGACAAAGTGGAGCCCAAGTCTGGAGAACCCTGGATTAAGAAAATAAGAGAAGATTATGGCAGATACCGATGGCTCAATATGGCAGTTATTGGAGGAGTATAAAAAGTGCAGGGGGGAGCTTAAAAAAGAAATTAAGAAAGCTAACAGAGTGCATGAGAAAGCATTGGTGGGTAGAATAAAGGAAAACCCGATGGGTTTTTTAAAAGATATAAAGAACAAGGGAATAACTAGGGAAAGGGGAGGGCCAATTAGGGACCATAGAGGTAATGTGTGTGTGGACCCAGAAGACATGGGTGTAGTCCTCAATGAATACGTTGCATCAGTCTCCACAATAGAAAAGGATGACACAGGTATAGACATCAGGGTGGAGGACTGTGAAATATTAGAGGAAATTAACTTAGAGAGAGAGGTGGTACTAATGGGTTTAGCAGCCTTAAAAGCAGATAAATCTACAGGCCCAGATGAGATATATCCCAGGCTGTTGAGGGAGCCAAGGGAAGAGATATCAGGGGCGCTGGCAGTAATTTTCAAATCCGCCCTGGCCACAGGTGAGGTGCCAGAGGACAGAAGGACTACTAATATTGTCCCATGGTTAAAAAAAGGAGGAAGGGATTGAAGGCCAGCCAGTCTAACCTCAGGGGTGGGGAAGTTACTAGAAAGAATTCTGAGGGACAGAATATATCTGCACTTGGAGAGATACAGATTAATCAGGGATATTCAGCATGGATTTATTAAGGGAAGGTTGCGTTTCACAAATTTGATCGATTTTTTTGGGTAGGTAACCCGGAGTGTAGGTGAGGGTAACGTATTTGCTGTGGTCCATGTGGACTTTAGCAAGGCTTTTGATAAGGTCCCTCATGGCAGAGTGGTCAAAAAAGTAAGAGCCCATGGGATCCAAGGAAAAGCGGCAGGTTGAGTCCAAAATTGGCTGATGGGCAGGAAGCAGAGGGTGATGGTAGAGGGATGTTTCTGTGACTGGAAGTCTGTTTCCAGTGGGGTTCTGCAGGGCTCAGTGCTGGGGCCCTTGCTGTTAGTGGTGTACGTAAATGATTTGGACTTAAATGTAGGGGGTATGATCAAGAAGTTTGTGGATGACACGAAAATTGGTAGGGTGGTAAATAGTGAGGAGGATAGCCGTAAACTGCAGGAGGATAACAATGGACTGGTCAGGTGGGCAGAGCAGTGGCAAATGGAATTCAACCTAGAAAAGTGCAACTGGGGAGGGATTACGAAACAAGGGATTACACTATGAATGGTAGGACCCTGGAAAGCACTGAAGGTCAGAGAGACCTTGACATGGATATCCTCAGATCCCTGAAGGGAGCAGGGCAGGTAGATAAGTTGGTTAAGAAGGCATATGGGAGACTTGCCTTTATTAGCTGAGGCATAGATTAAAGAGCAGGGAGGTTATAGTGGAGCTGTGTAAAATGCTGGTTAGGCCACAACTGGAGCACTGCGTGCAGCTCTGGTCACCACATAATAGGAAGGATGTGATTGCACTTGAGATGGTGCCGAGGATATTTACCAGGATGCTGCCTGAGCTGGAGGGTCTGAGCTATGAGGAAAGAGTGGATAAGCTGGAGTTGTTTTTCTTGGTGCAGCAACAGTTGAGAGGGGACCTGATAGAGGTGTATAAGGTTATGAGGGGCATAGATAGGTTGGATAGGAAGGCACTTTTTTTCCATTAGTAGAGGGGTCAATAACCATAAGACCATAAGACCATAGACATAGGAGCAGAAATTAGGCCACTTGACCCATTGAGTCTCCTCCGCCATTCAATCATGGCTGATAAGTTTCTCAACCCCATTCTCCTGCCTTCTCCCCGTAACCTATGATCCCCTTACCAATCAAGAACCTATCTATCTCGGTCTTAAATACACTCAATGACCTGGCCTCCACAGCCTTCTGTGGCAATGAATTCCATAGATTCACCACTCTCTGGCTAAAGAAGTTTCTCCTCATCTCTGTTCTAAAAGATCTTCCCTTTACTCTGAGGCTGTGCCCTCAGGTCCTAGTCTCTCCTACTAATGGAAACATCTTCCCCATGTCCACTCTATCCAGGCCTTTCCGTATTCTGTAAGTTTCAATCAAATCCCCCCTCATCCTTCTGAACTCCATTGAGTATAGACCCAGAGTCCTCAAACGTTCCTCATATGTTAAGCCTTTCATTCCTGGGATCATTCTTGTGAACCTCCTCTGGACCGTCTCCAGAGCCAGCACATCCTTCCTGAGATATGGAGCCCAAGGTTGCTCACAATATTCTAAATGTGGTCTGACCAGAGCCTTATAAAGCCTCAGCATCACATCCCTGCTTTTATATTTTAGTCCTCTCGAAATAAATGCCAACATTGCATTTGCCTTCCTAACTACCAACTCAACCTGCAAGTTAACCTTAAGAGAATCCTGCACTAGGACTCCCAAGTCCCTTTGCACTCCAGATTTCTGAATTCTCTCCCCATTTAGAAAATACCCCATGCCTCTATTCTTCCTACCAAAGTGCATGACCTCACACTTCCCAATGTTGTATTCCATCTGCCACTTCTTTGCCCATTCTCCTAACCTGTCTAAATCCTTCTGCAGCCTCCCCGCCTCCTCAATACTACCTGTCCCTCCACCAATCTTTGTATCATTTGCAAACTTAGCCAGAATGCCCTCAGTTCCTTCATCTAGATCATTAATGTATAAAGTGAAAAGTTGTGGTCCCAACACTGACCCCTGCAGAACTTCACTTGTCACTGGCCACCATCCTGAGGAGGACCCCCTTATCCCCAGTCTCTGCCTCCTGCCAGACAGCCAATCTTCTATCCATCTAGTACCTTGCCTCTAACACCATGGGCTCTTATCTTACTGAGCAGCCTCCTGTACGGCCTTGTCAAAGGCCTTCTGGAAGTCCAAGTAGATAACATCCATTGGCTCTCCTTTGTCTAACCTACTCATTACCTCTGAAAGAATTCTAACAGATTTGTCAGGCATGACCTCCCCTTGATGAAACCATGCTGTCTTTGCCCTATTTTACCATGCACTTCCAAGTATTCTGAAATATCATCCTTAATAATGGACTCTAAAATCTTACCAATGACCAAGGTCAGGCTAATCAGCCTTAATAACCAGGGGGCATAGAGTTAAGGTAAGAGTAGAAGGTGAAGAGGGTAGTTGAGGAGGATTTTTTTCTCCAGAGGGTGGTGGAAATATGGAAATCACTGCATGGAAGGGTGGTTGACTCAGAAACTCGTAACATTTAAGAAGTATTTAGATATTCACTTATGTTGCAATCACCTCCAGGGCTATGTGCCAAGCGCTGGGAAATTGGATTGATGTAGTCAGATCTTTACTGACTGGCATGGACACGATGGACCGAATGGCCTCCTTCTGTTTTGTAAATATCTATGAGTTTATGAGAAAAATCCTGGACTCAAACTTGCTATAGTCCCTGAACTCAGCTCCAGTGCTCTCCTTGAACACAATCACAGTAGCAGCACTCAGTTTACATGAAGGTAAGCGATGGATGACTAAGAGATTGAAATGAAACAGCAAATTGTTATTTTAACAAAGTAGTTGGAATAGAAGACAAATATCTATTAACAAATCATAAAATTGCATAGAATGTACAACATAAAAAGGGAACAGTTAGTCCATTGTATCCATGCCAGCTACTTGGTAGCGCTATCTAATTAATCCCCTGTCTTTTTCCCATAACCCTGTATAAAAAGCTCCATCCAAGTGTCTATCATTTCTCTTTTGAATATTCCTATTGAATATGCTTCCAGCATCTTTTCACTCAGTGCATTCTAGATCATTACCATTTGCACTAAGTGCAGTAGCAAGCATGAAAAAGAGATTTTACCCACCAGCCCCAATGGCAGGTTTTCACGCCATGTTGTCCCCTTCCCACCTCATAAATTATGCAGTCACTGGAAACATGTCAGATTGCTGGCGGCAGGCCTCTGATTGGCCCACCATGCTGTTACCTTGCCGCTTCCTCACACTGGATGCCATGTTTAAAATTAAGCTGCATGCACACCTCACAATGCTTGCAGCCCAGGACTGCTCCGCTGAAAACATGGCCCCAAAAGCCAGGAAGAGTTCAGCCCCTGATTCAGTGACACAGCCCTCGGACTTTCTGGACACCATGGACGCCTGCCGCGATGTCCTCTACCTCCGCTGTGGCCACAGGTGGCCCATCAGTCTCACCACTCTGCCTTGGGAGGCAGTGACAGAGGTAGTCAGTGCTAACGCTGCACACAAGAGGTCGGCCATCCAGTGCAGAAAACGGATGAATGAGCTCATCATTGCCATCAGGGTAAGTCAACCATCTCTTCAATTTCAACTCTCACACTCACAAGCCCACCACACATTCACTGACATCTCACTCTGCCAACTCAAAGGACATCACTACTCATTCTCTTACACACAGCCTCACATCTCCACTTGGCCTCATCTCCTCTGGAGATGGCATCCTTATCCCGCCCATGGCACAACTCAGCACACACACACACCTGGCAGCCTTCTCATTTGGCCTGGCATGCTCCTTGCTCACACTCTCACCATCTGTCTTTACGCAGGACAGGATTGCACACAATCAATGGGAGCAGTCCCAGACCTTGGGGTGGTGTGCTGGACATCAAGGTCCTCACTCTATTCTAGAGTGAGCATTGGAGCTGGCAGTAGAGGACATCCACAGTTCCTGCGGTGATGGTGAGATTGGTGGTGAACACCTGCATGAGGATCCTGCACCACATGATCCCTCTCTCAACACAACTCTGAGTCCACTGTTCTGTGATCAACACAGCTGCCAAGGACTAATAATCTCCACTTTTTCTCAAGGGGCATTTGACATGTCACCCGCAGGCAACATTGAACCTGACCCCAGCGCCAAGAGTACCTTGGCTGAGGAATCTGAGGGATGCACCACCGAAGGCCCATCATGGCGCTCACCCAAACCCTCCACCAGCACAGAGATTCATGCCTCGGTGGCACCTATATGTACAGTAGTCTCAGGATCATAATCTGGTGAACATAGCACACAGTCTAATCCACAATAGGCAGAGGCAGGGACATCTGAGGTCGGCTGCACTCGGAGGACTGCTGGAGGCAAGGAATCTGCTGAGTCCAAGTCAAATTATGAACCTCTGGACTCAGTCACAAATCAGTTGGTGGAGCTGCAAAGACAATCATGGGAACATCAGGGAGTGACGTCTGATGCACTCCTCAGATTGCAAGGCCCAATGGAGGAGTCTGTCTGCATTCAGTCCAAAATGATAGCGCCAGCATACCGATGCATCAAGGTCCACACAGGTAGGATGGCGGCCGTCATGGAGACCTTGGTCCAGGATGTTTGTCCTGCACTGCTGCGCGGGCTGAACTCCATCGTTGATGCTATATTTGGCCTCCAACAGTGTCAACCCAAGAGTGGTGTGGGGCAGCTCAATCTCACTCCAAGTTCCCCATCTCCTCAAGGAGTCAGCCAGGTGCCATCGAGTACCCATGGGGTGGAGGACAAGCAGCTCAACACCCTAGGGCCATCCATCCAGATGACTCCAGGATCTGGCTCATCCAAATCCCCTCTTCTTCTGATCCCCACAGCTCCAGCTCCACAGGCCGAGGATGGTGCAGCTGGCCAAAGGCAGGACATCCAAAATAGGCTGGGGCCCTCCAGAGCTCGGCCCTCCAGAGGACACCCCCAAGATTATCTCAGACAGGCTGTAGCAGTCAGTAGGCTGCCTCCACCTCCTCTGTGGATGTCCAGGGAGCACCAAGACATAGTGGCCGGATTAGGAAAGTTAAGAAGATGTAATTGCACAACCTGGGCACAGGTGTTAAATACTTGTACATAATATTCAATATTGTAAATAAGCTTCCAAGAATGTCTCCCTGCCTGTGGCTCCTTGTTCTGATGAACAGTGTTCTTGTCACTCAGGTGTGAAACCTTGGTTCCTGCACAATATAAAGGCAGGTGTCTTAGTCCAGGGCCTCTTCTCAGTATAGTGTGTAACCTTCAGAGCAAAGTGATGTTCTGGCTTCACACTCACTGGGTACTTTAGTGATGCCTGCAACTCGATGGTGCTTGTTATTCTGTCAGAATGTCGTGGGCTAGCGTCACAGAGTTCCGTCTTTCTCTCTGTGTGCTCTCAGCACCTTTAAGGTGAGGCTGGCACACATCTCGTCAGCGTCTGTGACCGGTGATGCTGTGCCCCCGAAGGGGACAAGTGCTGAAGGCTGACAAGGGATCAAGTGCTTCTAAAATTTCACGGCTGCGTTTCTATGATATGATCCTGATCACAGAGCGCACGCCAGCTGCCTTCAGCCAGACAGGAGTCAGACATTCGTGAAGGCTATGTGAGGATCTCTGGAGTGTCATCACTACATGTTGTCATCATCCTCCTGGAATCTAACAACTTTTAGGGCATCCGCTGTGTCTCCATGACATGAGCCTGAGCACTGAGGGTATGTGCGCTGCCATCAGCCACACAGGAGTCAAACGTTCACAGATGCAAGGTGACGATGTCAGGACTGTCCTCACTGCATCTCCTCATCAATCCCCACAAACCTTACGCTTATGAGGGTCTCCCGAGCGCGTCAGTCTAGTCTGGCCAGTGCAATGGCCTCATTGCCATCATCCTCACCTTTGAGGACTGCATCACCTTCAACCCCTTTGATGTCTTACTTACCGGAAGAGACTTGAAGCCCTTCCATCTCCTCCTCAACCAGGTCCTCCCTTTGTTGCAGTGCCAGACTGTGGAACACGCAGCAAGCTACAATGATGCACGACACCCTGGGTGAACTGTATTGCAGTGCTCCACTAGAACTGGCACTGGAACCTCAAAGTCTGTGTCACAGTATGAGCCTCATTTAACCTCTCTCTGCTGCAGTCTGATGCCACCGCACAGTGCGGGCAGCCTCTGTGGACCCTGGAAGATATCAGGAATCTGAGACCTACTGAGAATGTAAGGAGTTATGGATACTCGCTGAGAATTGTGCGCAGACCCGCAGGATGTGTTTGTGGTAGTCGCACACCAGCTGAACGTTCAGCAAGTGGAAGCCCTTGCGGTTGATGTAGTTGACTGCTTGTTGCCATGGAGATCTAAGTGCCATGTGACTGCAGTCAATGGCATGCTGCTCCTGTGGGAAACCTGAAATCTAGACAAATCTCAACACTCTTGCTTCCTGACTTTCCTGACCCCGGGCGAAATGCACAAAGTTCGTGAAAATGATGTCTATAATCTCTTGGACACACTTGTGCATGGAGGCTTGTGAGAACTTGCACAGGTCACCTGCGGAGCCATGAAAGGAGCCACTGGCGTAGAAATTGAGTGCCATGGTCACTTTCACAGCCACTGGCAGTGGATACCCTACATGTCGCTGCGGTGCCAAATCTTGCAGCAGGTGGCATGTGTGACTGACCAGTTCTCTAGACATGCGCAGTCTTTGGCGACACTGGTTCTCAGTCATTTGCAAGAATGAAAAGTGGCATTTATAGACACTGGGTCATGCGAGGCGCCACGACCAACTGCTCTCTGTGGATCTTCAGCTGCATGTGCAGCAGGCCTTGCCGCCCCTTCATCTTGAGGGAGGTGCTCCTCGCTTTGCTGAGCCAGGTGCTTCAGCCGCACTCTTCTTCTTCTTCTCTGATCCCTGTAAGCCATGAGACATACCGCTAAATCACCAGGCTCCATGATCCTGATGTTCTCCTCCTGCAGGAACAAAGAGAGAAACCCGTGGATTTGCATATGTGTCCTAAGAACCTCTCTTGGTTAAGTCTGAAGGCCCCTTCACACATGTAGGAGAGTGTTGGCCACCACTTGGATGGCCAGTGTGCAGTGCGCTCATTGGCTGTCCAAAAGCCCATCCACCTCTGCCCCACCCCACTTGACCGAATAGCAGTAGCTCCGGCCATTGGACTGCTTACTGTGCTCTCAGTTCAGGTGCAGGCATCCACCTAACCTGCACTGTAAGGCTGCACTGTTAGCTTAAACCATGAGGGATTCTGGTCCAAACCTTAATAAAGACATTGCAAGGGGCTGTGAGCGCATCCACCAGTGACTGTCTCAGGGCCAGCTATTGCAAGGGGATTCTACAACTTGTCCAGTCGGCCAATTGCTCTGCTGCCCCCTAAAATGCACATTAATTTGCAGTCTGCACCCGAGGAGTGAAAATGGAGCATTTGGTGGCACTTTTATGCTTTTGCATTGCTTGAGTGGGCAGGAAAGCTTCAGAGCCCCGACTCCAAGCATGTCATTAGAGCTGCTGCTGAACATACTCAGCTGCTAAAAATGCTCACTTTTGACAAAGTTGTCCAATCCCCCTCCAGCCCTCCACCCTCCCCCATGTTCATGTATACTTCCTTCAGTCTGTGCTACCCTGCCTCCGCCCCACCCCCCCAGCCTGAGCTACCCTGGAGCCCTTGTCCCGGCTCCACACTGAAAGCCAGACAGGAAAGAGTAACTTGCCTGTGGCCCCCTCCCCCACGCCGAATGCATGGTGTCTCTTCCTTGATGTCCTACGGGTGATGCTTGCAAGTGCTGTGCAGGGTTGTGTGCACTTACCTCCAAGTTCCCCTCAAAGTTTAGCTCGCCAGGTGCACGCATTTTAAAGGTAGTCATGAAACACGCAGTTCTGAAGTCACGCCAACGTGGGCAATAAATTTGACCTGGGGATAGTTTCTGACAAGCAGGGCTTATACTGAGATGCTAAAGTGTTGAAATGACCTGCAGCAGCAAGAAATGTGGCTGCGATTGATAGGTGGAGCAGACAATCGCAGACTGGTTTCACAATGGTGCGATACCAGTTTTTGGCCTTCTTGCCATATTGTCTGCTCTTGCCCACCATGATGTCCACCACCAACAGGACCAGACAGTTCCACCCCTCATTTTGCCTCTGGTTCTTAGCCAACCACTTTAAATCTGTGCCCTTTTTTTAAAACTTATTCATTAGATGTGGGCATCACTCACAAGGCCAGTATATGCTGCTGAGAGGTGGGGGGTGGCGGGGTGGGGGGGGGGGGTGGGGGGTGGGGGGTGGGGTTGAATGTTTAAGATGGTGGATAGGATGCAAAGTAAACAGGTTTGCCCTGGATGCTGTCCAGCTTCTTGAGTGTTGTTGGAGTGGCATTCATCAAAGTAAGTGAAATGTAGTCTATTACACTTCTGACTTGTGCCTGCTAAATATTGTAAATGTTCAGGGCATCAGGAGATGTGTCACTTGCCCCAGAATACCAAACCTCTGACTTATTCTTGTAGTCACAGTATTTATCTGGCTAGTCCACATAAGTTTCAAGTCAATGGCAACCCTCAGGATGTTGATGATGTGGATTCAGTCATTGTAATCCTATTGAGTGACAAAAGGCAATGGTTAGTTTCTCTCTTGTTGGAGGTAGTCATTACCTTACACTTATATGGTGCAAATGTAAATTGCCACATATTAGCCGAGGTCTGAATGTTGTACCGGCCTAGTTGCACGAGGGCACGGACTTTCGTTATTCGAAGAGTTGCAAATGGAACTGAACACTATGCAGTTATTAGTGAACATCCCCATTTTTGACCTTAGGGAAGACCATTGATGAAGCAGCTGAAGGCAATTGGAACTAAGGCAAAGCCCTGAGGAACTGTTACAACAATGTCCCAGGACTGATGGTTGACGTCCAATAACTATAGCCGTCTTCCTTTCTGCATTGACTTCAATTTTAATAGGGGTCCTTGATGCTATGCTCATTTAAATGTTGTCTTCATGTCAAGAGCAGCCACTGTTACCCTACCTCTGGCACTCAGTTCTTTTGTCCATTGTTGCGAATATCTAGTTCATAGCTCCTATTAACATTTTAGAGGCAACGTTTAGTTCTGGGAAGATTATTGTTTTAAAGGTAAGGAATTAAAATGCTGGGCTTTAGAGAGTGGGCAGAATTTTGCCCTTGGTGGGCGTGCAGGCTCCACCGGCTTGGCTGCAGGCGGACAGCTGACCTCCGCCACCGAAACGGGGCCCACCGCCATTTTGAGTTGTGGGCCAATTAAGGCCAGCCCAGCGGTCCACCCGACAGGAAGCACTATGTGCTTCCTGTACAGGGTTGGGGTGGGGGTGGTAGGAATTCTCCATCTGTCAATTTACCTGGGTGCTTGCAGAGAGAGTTAGTTGTAGTTTGGGCCTCATGTGGTTTGGACGATATAAAAAGTAAACCTGAGTGCATTACATATGAGGTTATAAACCATATGATTAAGTTAATAGTGCTTATTTTTTTAAATTCTTTTATATATATAAAGCTTGTTTTGCTAAAAAGAAGTGAATTTTTGTGACATAAATCATGTTAAAATGAGGTGTTAGGATTTCTTTTTAAGTGTTAATGATCTCTACCTAGATTGTAACAGAATTGGAAGCTCTTGGCGGGATTATTTTGAATCCACAGAGGTGCACTGGGCAATTCGCTAAGTTTAAGCTAACAAGATTTAACAGTGAAATTTTATTGTATTTATTGAGTAACAGTAATTACATTGTCAATTGAGAAAACTTTTCTGGAGAGGGAAGATTTAGTCCTGAGTGATTTTCAACAACTAGCCAAGGTTAGGTTAATGAAATTAGCAGAAAAGTTGAGGTTAGAATTAAAATAAAGGGCTATAAAAGCAGACATAATTGAGCTAACAGCACAGCATCTGGGATTGGAAGAAAACAAGCCTGACCCAGGTAGAACACAAATTGAGTTGGCTAGAATTCAGCGGCAGATGAAGCAGCTTGAAATAGTAAAAGAAAAAGAAATTTAAAACTTGAAAAAGAGCAAGAAAAAGAAATGTGAAGCCTTAACCTTGAACCCCAGAGAGAGAAGTTAGCAAGGGAGAAAAGAGATGAGGAATGAGAGTTTCAAAGAGAGAAATCAATCGGACAGTATCAACTGCCTAAAGAAAAGCTTAGGTTATGGGTGAAAGAGAGGCTAATAGTTTGAATGATGAGTCGAGTCCCATTCAAAGCTTTGATTTAACAAAGAACCTTCACCTAAATTCAATGAGGACGGATTTGAAAGATATTTTATTTTGCTTGGAAAAGTGACTACAAAGCTTGGGTGGCCAAAGAACACATGCATTCTCTTATTTTGCACAGTGTTTTGGTCTTTAGGAAGAATAATTCTCAAATTATGAGACAGCTAAAACTGTGGTCCTTAATGCTTATGAGCTTGTTCTCAATGTGTATCAATAAACATTTTTGACTTTGAGGAAAAGACAGAGTCAAGTATTTGTAGAATTTGCCAGGGAGAAAGAAATGTTGTTTGACAGGTGATTTTGATCAATGAAGTTAGAAGAGACTTTGATGAGGTGAATAGTCACTGTCAGGTAGATTGTAAACAGTATTTTTTTTATTATTTATTTACAGGATGTGGGTATCACTGGCTAGGCCAGCATTTATTGCCCATCCCTATTTGCCCTTGAGAAGGTGGTGGTGAGCTACCTTCTTGAATTGCTGCAGTCCCTGCAGTGTGGGTACACCCACAATGCTATTAGAGAGTGAGTTCCAGGATTTTGATCCAGCAACAGTGAAGGAACGGTGATATATTTCAAGGTTAGGATGGTGAGTGAATTGGAGGGGAACTTTCAGTTGGTAGTGTTCCCATGTATCTGCTGCCCCTGTCCTTCTAAATGGTAGTGGTTAGGGGTTTGGAAATTGCTGTCTAAGGAGCCTTGGTGAGTTCCTGCAGCACATCTTGTAGGTGGTACATACTGTTGCCACTGTTTGTCAGTGGTGGAGGAAATGAATGTTTGTGGATGGGGTGCCAATCAAACGGGCTGCTTAGTCCTGGATGGTGTCAAGCTTCTTGAGTGTTGTTGGAGTTGCACATATCCAGGCATAGGGGCTATCAAACAGTCTTGCTTGATATTGACCAGGACTTTGAAGGCATCTGTTTCGGAGCTCCCACTCAAGACAGTTGCAGTCATATCATCATAAAACAGTTGTAAGATTATGAAGAAGTTTCTTGGACATCCAAATCTCTGGAGCACAATCCACAGTGCTTCACAATTCACTGAGTCAAACGCTTTGGTCAGGTCGATGAATGCAGTCAAGAGTGCCTGGTGTTCTGAACATTTTTCTTGGATTTATCTGGCAACAAAGACAATGTCAGAAGTTCCCCTGGAATGTCTAAAGCCACACAGTTTCTCTGGGAGGATTTCCTCCCAGATTCAGGGCGTGAGTGATAGGAATTTTCCTGCTATGGACAAGAGGGAAATACCTCGAAAGTTTCCACAGCATGATTTATCACCCTTGTTGAAGATAGTTACAACTGTCTCATTCCTGAAGTCAGGGCCGGGGGGGAATAGTTTCTCCTTCCAAATCTGTATGATGAGTGCATGGAATCTTGATGTGAGCAAGAACCCACCAGCTTTGAAGACCTCAGCTGGAATAACATTGGGGCCGCAGGCTTTGCTGTTTTTCATCTGTTATATTGCTCTCCTAAGGTTCTCCAATGGATATTGCCATAGGATAACAGGGGGTAGCCTGGAGAATATCAGCTGCCACAATGGGTTCACAGTTGAGGAATTGCTGGAAATCTCTTTCCAGTAATGACAAATTGCATTGTTATCCTTGAGATATCCTTAAGATCCTGTGTGTGAAGGGAATTTTGTCCATTTGGCCTTGGTCTATAAATGGCCCTGGTGGCTTCAAAAAAGCTCTGCCCATGACAGAACTTACATAAGCATTATTAGCCTTGAAATCAATGGAAAAGAAATTTGGTCTGTTCGTGGAATGAGGTGTTAGGAATGGGGTAACAATCTGCAACACCAATTGACACCCCGGCTGCACGTTAAACACTTACCTCATATTGTCCAGTTGGAGTAATCAATGGAAGACATGTTCAGATAACTGTCAACCTGGCTGCAATACCAGGTCTGCTGCAGCTGTTGCCTTAAAAACCAAAGAGCAATTTCTCTCTTTCCTTTCGTACCATTAGAACAGCAGAAACTCTCAGAGAAACATCAAACACGGATGATGAATGGTTCACTGGTGCTTCATGCCTAGACTGCTGTACTTCTCCACAAATGTTGACTTTTTTGATGAACAAAGAATTTTAGCTGCACGTGCTCACTTCTGTTGTCGGGCATTATTCTGTAAAAGTGATACAAAACTGTATATTTTAACATTTTGCTTCTGTATAATTTGACACCCCAACTTCTCATTTCTTGCAATTGTTCTGGAAGTTATATACTGATTACTAGTAAGATTACCACTGAATCCTGAATAATTTAGAAGTATGGTAACTGTAGGATCAAGGCATACCACTGGACCTGGGTATCATAGATGTTTATGTGATTATATTTCAAGTCTATAGTCACAAAATTAGATTTAGAGTAACAAATGCTGACTCCAGTAGGTTTAAGGGAAATAAATGGTTGGCAGATTCCTTCATACTAGAAGAAAATTTGTTACAGTTTTCTGTTGCTTAATTATTTCAACTCTCTATAAAACTGTATAGGAATAATAACAGAAAATTTAAAACATCGGTAGATAATGCGTAATAAACAATATGTTTCTCAATCTAAAAGTGAGTTCTGCCCATTCCAGTGACAAAGGGTAGAAAATGTTCACAGTACTATGGATAAGTGCTTCATCAAAAGGAATTGAAGCAAGATTTACGTTCATTCATTTATAGAAACATAACCTTTAGTTAAATTTGAACGTCAGTTCAACCCCCATCAAAAAAAGTGTCACAGTGCTGGTGACCCAATATTCTTATAATTCTTATCTCAATGTTTGATGATAACAAGACTATGAAAAGCAGAATAAGTGTATCAAGTTCTCCTTATGTTCAATATCTCTCAATACTTTTGGTAACATATGTCTGAAGATTCCCACTCCTGCTGTGGTGGATTAAGCATGTCAGAGTGAAACTTGTACCAGCTGGAGTTGGATGCAAATTACTCGTTTGGAAATCTCAGGGTCAATTGTTTTAAATAACATTGGGACAATGGCGAGAGTCGCATTACTGGAGGACTGATATGCTGGGGCAGATCAGAAAATTCAGGGAGGCAAACTTGTATCTCCTCTGAGGCTGAAGTCGAGAAGGTACTTGCCAAAATCGCAGAAGGGAGGACGCAATAGATGGAGTACCAGGGAAAAACCCATCTCATGCAGCAACATAGGTCATGTGAAATTAAATGGCTGTGGTTGCAAGTTGAACGTTTAAAACCCCAAAGACCTACTTGCAATGTCAAACAAAATGTAATGACCTCACCAGGTCAACAAAGCTAAGATTTAAGATTAATAAGCCATTAAGATTTTCCATCAGCAGTCTCCAGTGGTTGCTTTAAGAATATTGGTTAGGATTGCTTTAGACCCAGCAAAACTTAAAAGAACAGGCATGACACATGCTCTGCCCAGTAAATTTGAAAGCAGGATCCCAAAATAGGTATTAGGCCCTTGATTAGATATTCAAGGGGCCTATCGCCTATGTTACGCAGGTTCCCACACAGTTTGAAGTTGTCGGCTACCAATGTAGCAGCCAACCCACCTCTGGAGACAACTCTAAGCAGATCTGATGCACAATATCATGAATGAAAATTTGTCACCATCCATCATGAAAGTTTAGTTCAATAAATGGGTGTGATGAGGATCAATTTCTCCCTTAGTGTGTTTTCAGATAATTGAAACATAGTTAAGTGCATTGATACCTCTGGAAACAATCATCAAACATTGCCCTTTGAGGTATCCCATGCCACCATATTCCTTGCCTCAGAAATAAAGTTATTTGACAGCACGTAAGTCAGGTGACTCATGTCATGTAATGCATGCTAGTACACTGAAGGCTTACAACATGGGTTTGGAGAACAAGTGGGAAAGCAGTATTGTACCCGTCAGGCTCTTAACTGGCCAACAGTGCACCTACCCGGGAATTTAGAACCTCGGGGGCGGAAACCTTGCTCACCTGGAGCTGCCAGCCACTCAACGGTGAGCAGGTCTTCATTATCAGCAGAACAACCAAAGGACCCAAGCCACAGGTGAGTGAGTTTCTTAAATTCAGTTGACGGATGTGGGCATCACTGGGTAGGCCAGCATTTATTGCCCATCCCTAATTGCTCTTGAGAAGACGGTGGTGAGCTGCCTTTTTGAACTGCTGCAGTCCATGTGGTGTAGGTACATCCACAGTGCTGTTAGGAAGGGGGTTCCAGGATTTTGACCCAGCGACATTGTCTGGCACTTGTGTGGCGTGAATGTTACTTGCCACTTCTCAGCCCAAGCTTGGATATTGAGAGAGCGGTGATATAGTTCCAAGTTAGGATGGTGAGTGGCTTGGAGGGGAACTTCCAGATGGTGGTGTTCCCATGTGTCAGCTGCCTTGTCCTTCTAGATGGTAGCAGATGTAAGTTTGGAGGTGCTGTCTAAGAAGCCTTGGTGAATTCCTACAGTGGATCTTATAGATGGTGCACACTGCCACCACTGTGCGTCAGTGGTGGATGGAGTGAATGTTTGTGGATGGGGTGCCAATCAAGCAGGCTGCTATGCCATGGATGGTGTTGGTCTTCTTGAGTGTTGTTGGAGCTGCACTCATCCAGGCAAGTGGAGAGTATTCCATCACACTCCTGACGTCTGCCTTGTAGATAGTGGACAGGCTTTGGGGAGTCAGGAGGTGAGTTACTCGCTGCAGAATTGCTAGCCTCTGACCTGCTCTTGTAGCCACGGTGTTTATGTGGCAAGTCCATTTAAGTTTATGGTCAATGGTATTCCCCAGGATGTTGATAGTGGGCGATTCAGTGATTGTAATGTCTTGAGCATCAAGGGGTGATAGTTTCTCTCTTGTTAGAGATGGCCATTGCCTGGCACTTGTGTGGCACAAATGTTACTTGCCACTTGTTAGCCCAAGCCTGGATATTGTCCAGGTCTTGCTGCATTTGGACATGGACTGCTTCAGTATCTGAGGAGTCGCAAATGGTACTGAACATTGTGCAATCATCAGTGAACACCCCACTTCTGACCATATGATGGAAGGAAGGTCATTGATAAAGCAGCTGAAGATGGTTGAGCCAAGGACAATATCCTGAGGAACACCTGCTGTGATGTCCTGGAACTGAGATGATTGACCTTCAACAACCACAACCATTTTCCTTTGTGCTAGGTATGATTCCAACCAGCAAAGAGTTTTCCCCCATTTCCCATGGTCTCCAGATTTGCTAGGGCTCCTTGATACCACAGTCTGTCAAATGTAGCCTTGATGTCAAGCGCGGTCACTCTCACCTCACCTCTGGTGTTCAGCTCTTTTGTTCATATTTGAACCAAGGCTCTAATGAGGTCAGGAGCTGAGCTGCCCTGGCAGAACCCAAACTGGGCATCAGTGAGCAGGTAATTGCTCAGCAAGTGCCACTTGATAGCAATGTTGATGACCTCTTCCATTACTTTATTGATGATCGAGAGTAGACTGATGGGGCAGCAACCAGCCTAGTTGGAGTTGTCCTGGTTTTTGTGTACAGGACATACCTGGACGATTTTCCACATAGCTGGGTGGATGCCAGTGTTGTAGTTGTACTGGAAAAGCTTGGCTGGGGGGCGCAGCAAGCTCTGAAGCACAAGTCTACAGTACAATTGTCAGAATATTGTCAGGGGCCTTAGCATTATCCAGTGCCTTCAGCCATCACCCCCAGCTCCTCATCCCCTTCCCACGGCACCGCCCCAATCTTATTGCAGGAGGTGCAACACCTGCCCCTTTACCTCTTCCCTTATCACTGTCCAAGGCCTTAAACAGTCCTTTCAGATGAAGCAGCGCTTCACTTGCACCTCCTATAAATAAATAAACAAACAGACATAGATAGACAGGTAGATAGATAGATCAAATTAATTAATTAATTAATTAACTTGCACCTCCTATAAATAAATAAACAAACAGACATAGATAGACTGGTAGATAGATAGATCAAATTAATTAATTAATTAATTTTAAAAGGGGTCAAGAAGGAGGAGAGAGATCGTGGTCTGAAATTGTCGAACTCCATGTTAAGTCCAGAATGCTGTAAGGTGAAGCAGGAGTATTCACTGTTCCCAATGTGGTCTCCTCTACATTGGGGAGATTTAACGCAGACTGGGTGACTGCTTTGCAGAACACCTTCACAAGCATGACCCAGACCTTCCTGTTGCTTGCCACTTCAACCCACCATCCTGCTCTCATGCCCACATGTCCATCCTTGGCCTGCTGCAATGTTCCAGTGAAGCCCAGTGTAAACTGGAGGAACAGCACCTCACCTTCTGATTAGGTACCTTACAGCCTTCATCTCCACAAGGACTATGCGGAGATCACTTCTACCGATACTGTCATAGACAAATAGAAATAAATATGATCTGACAACCATTGCAGAGACATGGCAACGGGATGACATAGGTTTAGATCTTTATATTGAAGGGTATGTGACATTTAGGAAGGACAGGAAGTCAGGAAAAGGTGGAGGAGTAGCTCTGTTAATTAATGATGGAATTAGCATATTAGAGAGTGATGTCCTTACTTCAGGAAGCCAGGATGTAGTTGAGATGAGAAATGTTAAAGGCATTTATGGAAGTGGTGTCCAGGCCCCCAATTATAACTACATAGTAGGGCAGAGTATAAAAGAAGAGATAATGGGAGCTTGTCAGAAAGGTATAGCAATAATCATGGGGGATTTTAATCTACGTATAGACTGGAAAAATCATATGGGCAAAGGCAGCCTAGATGAGAAGTTCATAAAATGTTTCTGGGATAGTTTCTTAGAACAGCACATTCTGGAGCCAACCAGTGAGCAGGCTATACTAGACCTGGTATTAAGCGATGAGGTAGGATTAATTAGTTACCTCCCAGTGAAGGCACCTCTAGGAAGCAGCAATCATAATATGATTGAATTTTACATTCATTTTGAGTGTGTCCAAGATTAGTATTATAAACATAAGGGTAATTTTGAGGGCATGAAAGCAGAGCTAGTTAAAGTGAGTGGCAAATGAGGTTAAGGGATAGGCCAATAGAGGTTGAGTGGCAGGTATTGAAAGGGACATTTCCGAATACACAGAATATATACATTCCAATGGGAAAGGAAAATTCCAAGGGGAGGGCCCAACATCCATGGTTAACTAAAGTTAAAGACAGTATCAAACTCAAAGCACATCAAAGCTTTCCTGCCAGACAATGACTATCCTGATTAGATCATTGTTCATTGTGTATCGCGCAAACTCACAAACGGGCAAAAGGCCACCACTTTCTGACCTGAAAATTGTTCTGTCCACCAGAAGTTACCCTGGAAAGTCAAAGTATCTCAAAGATTTGAATAATAGATTAAGCAAAAACAAAAAAATGTTGGAGAAACTCAGCAGGCCTAGTAGCTTCTGTGGGGGGAGAAATAGCTGATGTTTTGAGTCCGTATGACCCTTCTTCAAAGCAATATTAAGCAAACCTTTTCATGCTGCTGCTATGCAATGGCTACACGAGTGGTATTTTCCACTAACAGGATGTTGCCATCAGTCCAAAAAGACATTCTGCCCATCACATAATTGAGCAATGTCAGATACTTAAGCTATACATCCCAAATATTGGCCGATCAAATCAAACAACATGTTCCTCCATTGTTTGTAATAGGCAGACTACCGACCATTCTCAACCAACTCCCACCTGCAAAACCAAAAACAAAACACCTTATGTTAGATGTGATTCCACTGCTGGGCAGTACTTGCTGAACAATCCTGAACGTGCTGACAGCTACGCTAACAAGCAAGTTAAGAAAATCAGTTGAATTTAGACTGTGGTTCATTTACACTTGCTAGAAGTGACATACATTCATATGCAGACCTGCCCTCTGCAAATGAAAGGAATATGTTCAAATCTTGCACTTTTTTTTGAATTACCTGGGAGCTTGGGAAGCCTATAATTCCCCCTTGCTTTCTCCAGAGCAATGCCTCAGCCAATTAGAGTCAACTTTCCAACAAAGCATTACCCTTGTCTCCTGTATTATAAATTGCTGTGATTGTTTAAAATTTGGCATTCTTGCATTTGTCCTAATAAATGCAAGATGAAAAGCTTCATCAGCATGTCTCTCTTCCTAGCAATATTCCAGTTCTCTACCACCAAGGGACTGTTCCTATTTAAAAGTTATTAACCTGCTTCAGCCAGGTTGTGTTTCCAACAGGAAACTCATCCTAAGAAAATGGAAAGAGGTTAAATTGACCAAGGCCTTTCCCGCTAGTGCAGCAGTGTGAACTCACTGCTCACCATGTCTGCCCCACAGTGCTTGTGTATTCCAAGTTAAAATCAGGGGTAGTTAGCTTTACACTTTTGAGTGTTCCAAGTGATTGTTGTGTTGGCAGAATTGGCTTCTCTTCAAGCCTTTTCTGGCACATTAGGATGAGATTTCATGAATGCTGTAGAAGTGCAGTTTCCTGCACCCTCCCCAAATTTGTCTCCTAAATGCGGCAAATTTGTATAATAATGAGGCTTAGCTCATGGAGCAGAAAAGCCTTCTTGCCTCCATCATGCACACCCAGCATAAAACTCAGCATTGACACAGAACTAGCACAGGGGACAAATTCTCAGTTTTCAGCTCCTCATGTGCCATGCTTGTCCTGCACCAACAGGGAAAAGGAGTGCAGTTTAAAGTCCAGAGTCCTCAGTGGCAGACCCTGACTGCGACCCGCCAAGCGCTCATTGAAGGCCGACTGTTAAGGCTGAACTGATAAAGCAACCCTGAAGCAACCCTGAAGCTTTCATTGTACAGAAAGATGTTAATACTAATGCAGGAAATGTACTCAATTTGCATAACATTCATGAATTATTCATATCATTATTCATGACAGGATAGGCATAGCATATTTTGAATTGTTGGCAGCAGCTGTCTCGATTTGAGAATGACTTCTATAAAGGGACATGAGTTTCTGCATGGTTCTTTATGTGACTGAACAGGCTGATTCTTCAGTCACATTTATTTAGGCACATGAGGCAAGACATCCCATGAGGAAGCAGGATCCAGATTTTCAGGGTCTGCTTCCTTTTCTTTCCTTCTCTGCCACCATTCTGCCTCATTACGGCATTGGAATCAAAGCCTGATGAAGCTTGATGGACATGTTGCTGCCATTTTGAGTGATTAGTAGCAAGTTCCTCCACATCATTAATGTCAATGCTGCTGCACTTCAAAGAGAGTTTCAGATTTAATTTGAAGTGTTTTCTTTGTCCTCCCCTGGAACGTTGACTATTTGAGAGTTGAGAAAACAGGACCTGGTGGGGACGACAGTTTTCGGCCATCCAGACGCAGTGCCCAGTCCATTGAAGTTGATTTTGCAGGAAGTTTTGCATTAGCGTTTGCTTGACGTTCTTCTCATAGGATGCAGTGGAGGCATTGCTGATGGAATTTCTCTATGTTTCGCTGATACACAGCCTGGGTCTCACTGCATACAGGAGTGTGGTGATGACAGCTGCTCTGTACACTAGAACTTTCATTGACTTGCGGTGATCTTTGTCGTCAAACGCTCTCTACCATAGTTTGTAGAAGACTGACCTGGCACAGCTGATCTGGGATTGGACCTCCTCATCAGTGATGGCCTTTTGAGAGAGGTGGCTGCCAAGGTCTGAGAAGTGTTGAACATATTTCAGAGTCTCTCCTTCAACATATATGTGAGGTGGAATATTTAACTGAACAGATCTGGGTTGACATATGAATTTTGTTTTGGCAACATCAAGGACAGGTCCAGTCTCTTGTATGCAGAATTGAAAAGATCGAAAGTGGCAAATCTGGTGCAGAGCGGGCAAAGACACTGCGTTCATCTGCAAACTCTAGATCATGTATGACTATGGTGGTCAGTTTAGTTTTGGCATGGAGGTGATTGAGGTTAAAGAGTTTGGCATCTAGATGGTGTTTAATACTGACACCAGAGGGCAGTTGATCTTTGATGAGGTGAAAAACCACTGTAAGGTAGATTGTGAATAGGCTATCATATAGAATTGCTTGACACAGGTCCGGATTTTGATCTCCCACTCAAGCGACATCATCATGAAGCAGTTGCAAAATTGTAATGAAGTTTCTTGGACATCCAAATCTCAGTCATTAGAGCCTCATGGTTTACTGAGTTAAAGGCTTTGGTCAGGTTGATGAATGCAATGAAGAGTTCCTGGTGTTGTTCTCAACAATTTTCTTGGATTTGTCTGGCAATAGAGGCCATCTTGGAGGTTCCTTTTGAAGATCCAAAGGCATCCAGTGGGCTAGAATTAGTGCTACTGCCACAATACCCGCTGGTGGACTGGGTAGTTGTCGGGGATTTGGCACGGGCCCATGGTGGTCAGCTGAACCTAGCAGCGAGCGGGACATGGGTGACACTATCTTGCTGCTGGTGGGGGATGGCACTGATACCTGGAAGCCCCCATCACATGATGGTCATGAAGGAGCTGGTGACATACTTAAAGGGAAGCCAGCCCTATGTAGGGAGTTGGAAATTGTCTTGCTGGCTTTTTAAGAAATCTCTGCAGTTTAAATCTCCAACATCTGAATCTCTGTTGTTCCAGCAGAAAAAGACGTTGCAAAGTCCAGGGAGGAGTCGGTGATTCAGGAGAATCCATGTCAGGATTTTTCCTGCTATGGACAAGAGGCATTAGCTCAATAGTTCCCACAACATGAGTTTTCTCCCTTTTTGAAAATAATTACAATTGTCACATTCCTAAAATTGGGGGTGGGAGTAACTCTTTTTCCTCCCAAATCCATAGAATGATTGCATGAAGTCTTGATGTGAGCAAAGGTCCACCAGCTGGAATACCATCAGAGCTGTAGGCTTCATTGTTTTCCATCTGTTTGATTGCTTATTGCAGCTCTTCCATCAATGGTGGTTCACCAATGCATTCTACTACAGGGTACTGGCAGACAGACTGGAGAGTACCAGCTACCTCTATGGGTTCACAGCTGAGGAGTTGTTAAAAATGTTCTTTCCAGCATTAACAGATGTCATTGTCATTCTTAAGAAGAGAAATACCATCCTGTTAGCAAAGAGGATTTTGTTTATTTGACCTTGATTTATAAATGGCCCTGGTGGCATTAAAAGAGCTTTTCACACTTTGGACATGTTGCAATGGCCCAGCACAGGAGGGTGCCAGAAAATAGGCCCAAATGCAACTTACATTTTTGTTATAGAGTTGATCTTCTCGGCAACTTTTCTTGTTGGACACATTTGACTTTATTTACAAGAGAGCAGCAGTAACTACATGTGTGCATCAAACTCTACAACTGAAGAAGAACTCTCTCCTAGAGGTTCCCTGCGCTGCTAACTCATTGGTTTACACAGATCATGTGATTTTACAACATAGGATTATTCTTAAAGCTACAGTCCTATGTTTACCAAAACTATAATTACTACATTCCTCCCCTTTTAAATTTTGTACATTTTGTATTTACAAAGATATTTAACTCATTACATTACAATTTTTATGCAGGTCATGAAATTACATGTTCAATCTTTCAGATGGTTTCCTGATCCGTGTGGAACGTCACAGCTCAATGACTTCCATTTCTTTGACAGCAACCATATTCACAGGAATCGCATTAACGTCATCAGGTACCTCATTAGGCACAGGTAGTTCAGTGTGATTCCGTCATTCAATATGATCATGGCTAATCCCCTAACAGTTTTTCCAACCAAAGTGGATAACTCCGCACTTATCCATGTTATACTACATCTGCTATGTATTTGCCGGATCATTCAACCTAACTAAATCGCTTTGATGCCTCTTAACACCCTACTCATCGCTCACATTCCCAACAAGCTTCATGTCAACAGCAAACGTGGAAATGTTACATTTGGTTAACTCATCCAAATCATTGTGAATAGCTGGGGCCCAAGCACTGATCCCTGCCGTATTCACTAGTCACTGCCTGCTACTTCAAAAAAGACCCATTTATTCCTACTCTCTGTTTCCTGTCTGCTAACCAATTCTCAATCCATGCCAATATATTACCCGCAATCCAATTTACTTTAATTTTACACATTAACCTCTTATCAAAAGCTTTCTGAAAATCCAAAAGCACCACATACACTGTTCTCCTTTATCTATTCTGCTAGTTACATCCTCAAAGAACTCCAATAGGCTTGTCAAAAATGATCTCCCTTTCATAAATCCATGTTGACTTTGTCTAATCCCATTGATATTTTCTAAGAGTCTTATTATCACAGCCTTCATTATAGACTCTAGCATTTTCCCTGCTACTGATGTTAGACTAACCAATCTGTAATTCCCTGTTTTTTCTCTACGTTCCCTTTTAAATAGTGGGGTTATATTTGCCACCCTCCAATCTGCCGGGACTGTTCCAGAATCTACAGAATTTTGGAAGATCACAACCAATGCATCCACTATTTCTGTAGCCACCTCCTTTAGTACCCTGAGGTGTAGATTATTAGGCCCTGGGGATTTATCGGCTTTCAGTCCCATTAATTTCTCGAACACAGTTTTGTCAGTAATACTAATTTCCTTCAGTTCCTCCTTCTCACCGTCGATTCCCTAAACTTCCCTCAGTGAATGAAGGATGAAGAGATTCAATGAAGAGTGCAGGAGGGCATGCCAGGAGCAGCACCAGCCATACCTCAAAATGAGGTGTCAACCTGGTGAAGCCGTAACACAGGACTACTTATGCCAACCAGCATAAGCAGCAAGTGATAGACAAAGCTAAGCGAACCCACAACCAACGGATCAGATCTAAGATCTGCAGTCCTGCCACATCCAGTTGTGAATGGTGGTGGACAATTAAACAGCTGACTGGAGGAGGAGGCTCCACAAATATCCCCATCCTCAATGATGGGGGAGTCCAGCACATCAGTGCAAAAGGTAATGCTGAAGCATTTGCTAAAATCTTCAGCCGAAAGTGCCAAGTGAATTATCCATCCTGACCTCCTCCAGAGGTCCCCAGCATCACAGATACCAGCCTTCAGCCAATACAATTCATTCCACGTGATCTCAAGATAAGGCTGAAGGCACTGGATACTGCAAAAGCTAAGGGCCCTGACAATATTCCGGCAATAGTTCTGAAGACTTGTGCTCTAGAACTTGCTGTGCCCCTAGCCAAGATGTTCCAGTACAACACTGCTACAACACTGGCATCTACCCAGTTATGTGGAAAATTGCCCAGGTATGTCCTATACACAAAAAGCAGGACGACTCCAACCCAGCCAATTATTGCCGCATCAGTCTACTCTCCATCATCAGTAAGGTAATGGAAGGGGTCATCAACAGTGCTAACAAGTGGCACTTGTTTAGCAATAACATGCTCACTGACACCCAGTTTGAATTCTGCCAGGGCCACTCAGCTCCTGACCTCATTATAGCCTTGGTTCAAACATGGATAAAAGAGCTGAACTGACAGTGATTGCCCTTGATATCAAGGCCGCATTTGACCAAGGAGCCTTAGCAATACTGGAGTCAATAGGGGGAAAAATCTCAACTCGTTGGAGTCATACCTAGCACAAATGAAGATGGCTGTGGTTGTTGGAGGTCAACAATCTCACCTCCAGGACATCACTACAGGGGCTGGATTTTACTGTCGGTGAGCAGGGGCGGGGCCCGCTCGCCGACACTTAAAATGACACGCGGTGACATTGGGCGGAACTCCCGATGTCACCACGCCCCATTTAAATTTTCAGGAAGGCGGGGCACAGCAAAATCAGCTGCTTGGTGGGATGTGGTTTCATGTCGGATTTTAAAAATTTTAATAAAGTTTTTTGGGAAATTATGAACATGTCACCTGAGGGGACATGTAAGGGAATTTATTTATTTCTATTTTTAATATTTTTGAAAGTAGAGGCGATCTCCCTGAGGCAGCACCTAACCTCAGGGAGATGAGTGTGCTCTTTCATGTGCATCATGAAAGAGCGCACTCTTGATTTTAGGCATTCACCTCCACCTGCACAGGGAGCGCATAGCACTTCCCTGCGGACATCACGCTGGAGGGCCTTAATTGGCCCACCCACATAAAATGGTGCTGTGCCTCCGATCGGGGGTGTCAATTAGAAGCGCACCTGCACGCGCCCACCCATCATCTTCCCCTCTGACGGGGAGAAAATTCAGCCCCAGGAGTTCCTCAGGGTAGTATCCTCGACCCAACCATCTTCAGTTGATTCATCAATGACCTTCCTTCCATCATAAGGTCAGAGGTGGGAATGCTCACTGAGATTGCACAACGTTCAGCACCATTTGTGGCTCCTCAGATACTGAGGCAGTCCATGTCCAAATGCAGCAAGACCTGGACAATTTCCAGGCTTGGGCTGACAAGTGGCAAGAGACATTTGCACCACACATGTGTCAGGCAATGGCCATCTCCAACAAGAGAGAATCTAACCATCACCCCTTGATGTTCAATGGCATTACCATCACTGACTCCCCCACTATTAACATCCTGGGGGTTACCATTAACCAGAAACTGAATTGGACTAGCAATATGAACACTATGGCTACAAGAGCAGGTCAGAGGCTAGGAATCGTGCAATGTGTAACTCACCTCCTGACTCCTCAGAGCCTGTCCACCAACTACAAGGCACAAGTCAGGAGTGTGATGGAACATTCTCCACTTGCCTGGATGAGTACCCACAACACTCAAGAAGCTTGACAAAGCAGCCTGCTTGATTGGCACCACATCCACAAACATTCACTCCCTCCACCGCCGACGCACAGTAGCAGCAGTGTGTACCATCTACAAGATGCATTGCAGGAATTCACCAAGACTCCTTAGACAGCACCTTCCAAACCCACGACCACTACCATCCAGAAGGACAAGGGCAGCAGATAGATGGGAACAGCACCACCTCAAAGTTCCACTCCAAGTCACTCACCATCCTGACTTGGAAATATATCGTCATTCCTTTACTGTCGCTGGGTCAAAATTCTGAACTTCGTCCCTAACAGCACTGACTGTACCTACACCACATGGACTGCAGTGGTTCAAGAAGGCAGCTCACTGCCACCTTCTTGAGGGCAACTAGGGATGGGCAATAAATGCTGGCCCAGCCAGCAAAGTCCATTTCCTGTGATTGAATTAAAAAAAAGATAGAACTGAAGTAGCTGTTTAATTGCTCTGCCATTTCCTTTTTCTGTATTATAAATTCTCCCATTTCAGCTATAAGGGACCTATGTTTGTCTTTACCAATTCTTTTCTTCTTACGTAATTATAGAAACTTTCACAGTCCTCTTTTATGTCCCTTGCAAGTTTACCCTCATACTCCATTTTTCTCCTCTTAATCAATCTCTTGGCCCTCCTTTGCTGAATTTTAAACTGTTCCCAATCCTCAGATTTGCTACTTTTTCTAAGAATTTTATAGGAGTCCTCTTTGGGTCAGTACTATCCTTAATTTCTTTTGTTAGCCATGGTTCGGTCATTTTTCCTGTTGCGTTTTTGAGCCAGAAAGGAATATATAACTGTTGCAATGCATATATTCGTTCCTTAACTATTAGCCAGTGCCTATCCACCATCATGCCTTTTAATGAAGTTCCCCAATCTATCTTAGCCAACTCAAACCTCACACCTGCGTAGTTTCCTTTGTTTAGATTTGGGGACCCAGTTTTGCATTGGACTACTTCACTTACTAACCTAAGGAAGTATCCTATCATGTTATGTTCATTGTTCCCTAAAGGGCCCTGCACAACAAGATTATTAATTAACCCCTTCTCATTGCACTAAACCACATCTAGGATAGTCTGTTCCCTAGTTGGTTCCTCGATGTACTGGTCTAAGAACCATCTCATACGCACTCCAGGAATTCATCCACCACAGTATTATTGCTAATTTGGTTTTCCCAGTCCATATGCAGATTAAAGTCACCCATAATTACTGTAGCACCCTTGTTACATGCATCTCCTGTTTAATGCCATCCCCTACCCTTCCATTACTGTTTGGAGCCTATAGACAACTCATATTAATGTTCTCCACCCCTTGTTGCTTCTCAGCTCCACCCAGACTGATACTACATCTAGATTTTCTGATCTAATATTCTCTTTCACTGTTGCACTGATTTCATCCTAACTAACACCACACCGCCTCCTTTTCCTTTTTGCCTGTCCTTCCTAAATATTGAATACCCTTGGATATTCAGCCTTGATCACCCTGCAACCATGTCTCTGTAATCACAATCATACCGTACCTATTTGCATCTATTTGCACTGTTAATTAACCTACCTAACTGCAAATGCTTCGTGCATTCAGATACAGGGCCTTTAAACTTGTCTTCTTACACTTTTTTTGTGCTATGGCCCTATTTGTTGCTAGTTCCTGTTTCTTTTCCTTTCAACTTTTGATATTTACTTTTCTGTCTTTCATTTCTATCTTTGTTTCCCTCTCTTGTGCCTCCCCAGTCAGATTCCCATCCGTCTTGATGGATTGCTGCAGCGCACCTTGTAGATGGTGCAGACTGTTACCTCTGTGCGTCAGTAATGGAGGGAATGAATATTTACGGTGGTGAATGAATTGCCAGTCAAGTGGGTTGCTTTGTCCTGGATGGTGTTAAGCTTTTTGAGTGTTGTAAGAGCTGTATTCATCCAGGTAAATGGAGAGTATTCCATCGCACTCCTGACTTGTACCTTCTAGATAGATGACAAGCTTTGGGGAGCCAGGAGGTAAGTTACTCAGCGCACAATTCCCAGCCTCTGACCTGCTCTTGCAGCCTCAATATTTATATGGCTGGTCAAGTTCAGTTTCTGGTCAATGTTAACCCCCAGGTTGTTGATAGTGGGGGGATTCTGCGATGTTCTCTGCTGCTCATTTGTGCAGTTCCTCCTTGTGGCCAGTTTCAGCATAGGCAGCCGGTACCAACTCTCTTCCACTGAGTGCAGTTCCCTTTTAAGTGGGATAGAATGCCTTTAGGTGGAGCAAGTTGGCTGCACCATATGAGATCAACACATGCTGCTTCACCTCCGGTCAGCACTTGTGCAAACAGCAATGTAGGCCCCATTCATAGCAACACCACAATCAGGTAAATGAGGATGCAGCACCAGGTTTGTTTGTGGACTGCCTCAACCACAGCGGCACAGGCCAGTCAAAAAATAAAACCCCTGTATTTGAAAATGGATTATAATGGATTTTTAATCCCTAATCTTTCCCTACTTATTCTATTGAAACCCTTCATAATTTTCAACATACACACTAGATCTCCTTGCAGACGCCTTCTTTCCAGCAGAAATAGTTCCTGTAGCTCAAATCTCTCCTGATAATTATAATTTCCCATCCTTGGTATCATCCTGGTGAATCTATGCCACACAACCTACATGGTTTAATATCCTTTCCATATTGGGATTACCAAAATTGCACACAGTACTATAGCTATAGTCAAATCAAAATTTGACTCCAGACTCATCAAATTGCAAAATATAATGGGAGGAAGAATTGGTCTAGAATTTTCCCAAATCTCTTACAATAATTTTAGGAGAAATTGTGGGGAAAGAGCATTTTTCACCATTGATCCTATTGTCTGGAATTTCTATTTATCTTCTGCCAAAGAATCCCCATGGAAAAAACAAACACTGATGTTGAGTCCAACATGAGTCAAAGAAGCAATGCAAATCATTCCACCCACTTACTTGCTAAAATCTACTAGACCCGTCTGAGATGAGATTGTAATACACATTTAAAGTGGTTTGTCCAAGGTTGTTCTGAATTGAAGGCACAAAGTTTAAGGTTCTCCCCACAGTGGCCAGGGTTACACATGTCCAATAGTATGTGATGCACCTTTTCAAAGTCAAGACTGCCATAAACCACCAAGAAATCCTTCCTTGTCAAGGACTTGTTAGCGTCTCTTGATATTCCAAAGTTAGAACTTGATCATCTATGAACATCAGATTCTCTGGCTTCTTGTCTTCATATTCCTCAAGTGAAGACCCTGCAACTGCCTTACAGATAATATCCACAATTTCCCAGAGATTATTGAGATATTTGGTGATTGCAAAATTGTTGGATCTTCACTATTTATTCCTAGAACATTCTCCTAATACATTAATTATTATTGATCATCTGTCTTTTTCTTAATGCAAATTTGGCTGTTACTTATTTCCATTTAACTACAGATAATGCTACAATTTAGAACAATAGAAACAGATTACTTCCAATGTGTCACATCCAGACCCTAATGTTTGGTAAATAGGCAGAAAGAAAGATCTGGCATTTATGAAGTGCCATTCATGACCTCACTAAAGCTCTTCACCATCAATGAAGTCCTGTTGCAGTGCAATGACTGTACAATTTATTAAATATGTTTACTCATTTCTACTAATGTAAAACCCTGTTAGCATCTCTTGCTAGTTTTTATTTTACTAATGGTGAAGAGTAGAGTGATGGGCGGCAATTGGCCGGTTTGGATTTGACTTGCTTTTTGTGTACAGTACAGCTGCAACACTGGCATCTACCTGGCAATGTGGACATACCTGGGAATACCTGGGCAATTTTCCACATTGCCAGGTAGATGCCAGAGTTGCAGCTATACTGGGGTGCAGCAAGTTCTGGAGCACAAGCCTTCAGTACTATTTTTGGAATATTGTCAGTGCCCATAGCTTTTGCAGCATCTAGTGCCTTCAGCCATTGCTTGATATCACGTGGAGTGAATCGAATTGGCTGAAGACTGGCCTCTGTGATGCTGGGGACCTTCAGAGGAGGCCAAGGTGAATCATCTACTCGGTACTTCTGACTGAAGATTGTTGCGAATGCTGCAGTCTTATCTTAGAGTCTATCTCATCAGGAAGGGAAATTATGGTTGTTTATTTAGGAATGTGAAGATTTCTTTGTTCGGCACAGATGTCAGGCTAACCATTTGATTAGGCCCGTTAGCGTGATTACATTGTGCTCAGTCAATTTGAGGCAGGTAGCATGCTAACCTCATGCTGCCTGCTCATCTTCATGATTGTAGCATGCAGCCTGGCGTGAAATGCGCTGCTGACTGACTGCACACTCAGCAAGGGACCCAGGTGTATGCATGACTAGCATAATGCATAGCTAGCCGATACTTCTTAAAGGCAGACTGCTCCTTTTAAAGGGGGGAAGCACTGCTGCTACAGCAGCTGTATCAAAAAGTCTTTGATGGAAGGAAGAAAACTGTAAATGGAGCAACAGGTGATAGAGAGGGGGCCCCCAGCTTGGTTGATACAATGCTGGAGGCCATAGTCCAGGAGGTCAAGAGGATAAGAGAGGTCATGTTAGCATAAAGGCATACCATGTGAAGGGAATAGGAGCGGTTGGCCACAGAGACTAATTAATAGTGTCTGACCCCGAGGGCTTAGCTGCAGTGCCAGAAGAATTAAATGACCTCACGTGAGTGGTCAACTTCAGTGAATGCATTTTCAAATGACAACTTCTAACCACCACAACACCAACTCTCACATTGCTCAATGCACTATACCCCCAGCGCTCACCAATCAACAATGAGGACTCATGCCTAACAGTCAGATGCTCCATCTTATCTTTGTACACTTACCAATGATGTAAATGTCACACTCTATTCTTGCTGATAT
The DNA here is from genome assembly GCF_017639515.1 of Carcharodon carcharias. Classification (NCBI taxonomy): domain Eukaryota; kingdom Metazoa; phylum Chordata; class Chondrichthyes; order Lamniformes; family Lamnidae; genus Carcharodon; species Carcharodon carcharias. Next base: position 186,000,620 of record NC_054467.1, on the reverse strand, counting down.
AATTCCAACTATTCATAAAGTGAATGGCACCTAACCTGGAAGCCCCATTATGATCACTTTAAATATCATTTGAGGGGGGGGTCCATTGTGCAGCTGAATGCAGGTTCAGCTGAATGTGAGTGAAAGGGGACATTAACAGAAACTGCAAGGTCCAAAATGCCTGGTCCTGCACCAAATCAACATCAGTGGCTGTTTGATATCACAATCTGCCCACTCTGCATGCCACCGGCACACACACAACATGCTTGCATTTTAGTCCTTACAATCATGGCATGCCTCGTGGTTCCAGCTAGAAATGGTTCAGCTGCTTTTTTAGGAGCTTTGAGCTGAACTTTGAAGTTGTTGTGATGACTTTCTGTTTTATTTTCTGCCTCCTTTTCCCTGCCTTCTGTGTTTATCATTCTAGGTTACAAACTGCTGAGCAAATTGGGAGGAGTAAGTTTTGTTCATCAGTCAAATGTATTACATGCTAAATTTGAGCCAGGAATTCGATGTATCAGTGTCACTCTGCATTAATTGAAGTTACACAATGCAGGACAGATATTGTTAGTGCAATTGTAGGTGCAATTACTTTTGTTCTTAATTCAATTTGACTAGTGATATATTTACCATTAATTAAAGCTGTGTTTTCTAAATACAGCTCAGTACAATTATATTTATATTAATGGGTTCAAGAAACAAGTATATCCATTTCTTCAAGAGGAGAGGTGACAGAAGGATATAAAGAAGGCAGGAAGTTAGGATTGAAATGAGCCAAAAAAGGTGTTGATTTTCGGATTGAATCACCTTTCCTATTGCTAAAATTACCTAAGATCATGCGTGTCCCCCCACAGCTCGCATCCTGTTATAAAATGTTTTAATGTTCAGCGTTTGCAGAGATGTGACCGTAGGCTTAATCTCGCGAATATTAAAAATACATCAAGCATCATCAGCTAGAAATGTCTACATGCAATTTTCTTAAACTATCCTTTACTCCTGATCTGCCCCCGTGACTTCAATGACGTGGCTTGACTTTCATTGTTTCACAGAACAGTTGCATGTTGGAAAGAACTGTGCACTTCAGCAAACTGTTCAATTACTGTTCAAACAGACAATGTCCTGAGTCACTTCTGAATTGATCAAGGTTAGAGAAAATTTGCACCCAATCCTGTGAAATGGATCTCTGGTGTAGAGCTCTGTGAAAAATATTCCATTTCACTTAGAACACCTAAGAAGATCTAATCCGAGAAGTGCCAAAGATGATAAAGTTATAGAAATAATGTGATTACTATCTCAAGGTGTACTATTTAGCTGACGTCATCATTTTAGGAGACTGAAAAGTATACCATATATAATTTATAACCAGTGATTAATATGGCAAAGAAACATGAACAGCAAAGCTCTAATTCCATATAAATTGGTAGATATTACTGCCTCAGCTGCATGTGCAATGATCCAAATGAATGTGATATTCTATCTCCCGTTTACCTGTGTTATTTTTGGGTCTGCTCAGTTTTCCATGATTGTCAAGCTTTCAACTTTATTAAAGCTGCAGTATCTTTTTCCAATAAACTGTTTGAAGTGTCACACCTCTTTCTCAAACTCAGAATGGACCAGCCAATTATTATTGCTATGAGACTATATTCAAGATTAGGATTACTGGAATAGAACTAAAAAAAATTCCGAACAATCTAAATGACCAAGTAATTACAGGCAGTCTAATCAAACAATAATCATCATTGTTGAATCTTGTGAGACTTAAATCACGATTAGGAAGTGGCTCTCCATCACATGGAGAAACCGTAAAGTGAATCCTGGCATCATCCCAGCATGCTAAGGATGGGGGGGAATGTGGCGCAGATATGTCCCTCCTATTTGGGCACTCATTGGCCCATGGAGGGGTCTCGGTGCAGCAATGGTTGCTTCCCCAGCAACAGTGTTGTCTGCACTCATCAACATAGACCCCTCCAACTCACCAGGGTCTGTCTGACTGGCCCTAGCATGCCCAGACCTCACCTGCATGGTTGGGAGGGTGGCATCCTTCATGGCATCCAGGTGCAGTCGCAGAGTGGCCATTTTCTGAGGATAGGCAGTCATCAAGGGACAGCAGCCCTGACGGCAACCACTTAGTTGCTGGATCCCCCAAAAATGCAGCCAATGGTCCTGCAAACAACCAAGGCAGGGTACTCCCAGTTTTCAAGCTTGTTGCCGGGACACCCAATGCAAGAAAAAAATTCAACCATATATCTCTTTTTTCTGACCACCATGAAATGGCTTCGTAGTTGCCATTGTGCCATAAAGGATCTTCATCAGATATTCAGATCACATGGCCTTACCATTGTGGCCTTACCATCATGATCAGAACATCCATGTCAGCTTTCTAAACACGTTCTAACCATTTGATCATCATTCATTGTCCCAGACAGTGAGTGATCCCGTTTCTTAATGGGGCCTGAATATGTCGTCCAAGTTTCATAGGCATAAAACTGGGCCACCTAAACTTTATCCCTGTAAACTTTAAGTTTGATCTGCAGACTGATGCCTCCATTGTCCTGCTAGTATATACATACACACACAAAGAGGGGAGGCTGGTACTGAAGCAAAATACTTCAGGTGCTGGACATTGGAACTGAAAATTCTGGAAAGGTCTGAAATCTAAACAGGAAATGCTGGAAAGATCTGGTGTGAGGTCAAATACTTAAAACATTAACTCTGTTTATCACTCCACTGGTGCTGTCAAACCTGCTGAGCATTTCCAGCATTTTCTGCTTTTATTTAGGGGGATTCTAATATGAGCCATGACCTTTGTAGAACCTGGATCACTTGTGAAAATAGTTGGATTCGCAGTAAGGTCAGGTGGAGCACAGACATGTGTCACTCTGCTCCCCTGACAGAGACAGAATCTATGAAGTTTATGTGAAGTCTGATATAAACATGGAGCTTTCATTTATGTGGCATTGTTCTGTTAACTGGATCCATGCCAGTTTGGTGAAGTTAAAATGAGACACAAAAGCTTTCTTTGCTGGAGAGAGTTTATTGTCTTAGTTCACAGTCAACACAACTCCAACCCACCAGTGTCCTAGCTATCCCCATTTATAGGTGCACAAATACCCATCATTTGTTTAACAATGGATTGCCATTAATCCTTAACAATATAATTATTAAGACATTGGACATGTTCATGATCTCAGACAATCCCAAACTGCAGTACAGCCAATAAAGTACTTTTTGAAGTATAGTCATTGTGTAGGAAATGCAGCAACTGATTTGAACACACCAAACTTCCACAAGAAACAATGTGATAATGTTTTTTCAATTTTGACTAAGGGATAGATATTTGCTAGGAAACAAAGGACAAGCCCCTTGGTCTTCTTCAAAATATTACCATGGGACCTTTTATACCCACCTGAGAGGGCAGGCAAGTTCTTGGTTTAATGTCTCTCCTGAGAGACAGCGCCTCAGGCAGTGCAGCACTCCCTTAGTACTGCACTGGAATGTCAGTCTAGATTGGTGTGCCCAAGTCCCAGAGTGAGTCTCAAACCCACAACATTCAGATTCAGAGGTGAGAGTGTCATCAACTCAGCTACTGTAGACTGAGGACTGAGATGAAGAGAAATTTCTTCACTCAGAGGTTGTGAATGTTTCGAATTTGGATATTTTTATTATTGGTTTGTGGAATAAGTGTGTCAAGGCCAGTATTTATTGCTCATCCCTAATTGCCCTTAAGAAGTTGGTGGTGTTTGTACATCCATAGTACTATTGGGAAGCATGTTCCAGAATATTGAGCCAGTGACAATGAAAGAATGGTGATAGTGTTCAAAGTTGGTCCACAATGCTGCCACTATGTGCTGGTCATGTCCTGTAGGAAGGTATTGGATAGGTATTAATCAAGTGGGCTGCTTTGTCCTTGAATTTTTAAAAATTCTTTCACAGAATGTGAGCATCATTGGCTGGGCCAGCATTAATTGCCCATTCCTAAATGCTTAAGAAGGTGGTGGTGAGCCGCCTTCTTGAACAGTCCATCTGGTGTAGGTCACCTGACCTGGGGGTTTGAAGGTCAGATAACACATGTTAGAGCCTGTCTTGATAGAGTTCAGTTACTACAGATATATGTTCATGTTAGAAAAATGTATTATCGATAAAATTAGCTCGGCTTGTGTGCATCACTGGAACATAAAACAAGATGACAACCATCTGCAAGTTCCCCTCCAAGCCACTTACCATCCTGACTTGGAAATATATTGCCATTCCTTCACTGTTGCTGGATCAAAATCCTGGAACTCCCTTCCTAATAGCACTGGGGGTGTACCTACACCACATGGACTGCAGCGGTTCAAGAAGGCAGCTCACCACCACCTTCTCAAGGGCAACTAGGGATGGGCAATAAATGCTGGCCCAGCCAGTGACACCCACATCCCATGAATGAATAATAAAAATATATAGTACAGAGAGCCGTATAGTATGTAATACTGGAGTCCACAATCAGCTATTATCATGCCATTTTCCCTTTTTAAAAAAAACTTTTATACAACTCAAGTACACAAAATCTCTTATCTATCTTTTCTCACTCTGTTTTGATCAGTCTGTTTTGTCTTTTACTCATATCTGTTTTTTTCACAATTCTTTGACTGGATATGCTGAATGGTGACAGAGGTAATTTTGAAGGACAAGGGGTCTTCTCCAGCTCTGTGTCACTATCACCCCTTGGATAATTTTCAGGACTCTCAGGCTTTGTCTTGATATCCGTTGCTTCACTGGTGCATTCTGGTTTTTGATCTTCAGCTACACTTTCTGATTCAGAGTAGGGTTGTGTTTCATTTGTTTTCCCTAAGAATTTCCGGTTTCTCCTGTACTCTTGTCTATCTGGAGTCTGCACTATGTAAGACCTTGGTTCTCCTGTTATTCCTGTGGCAACAGCAGGTTTCCAGATTCTTCATGCTGAATCCTCACTGTCTCTCCCATGTTCAGTCAGGCAGAGGTCGGGCGCCTCGATCAAAATACTGTTTCTGCTTCTGCTGTCTCAGTTTGAGCAGGTCCTGCACGCTGTAACTCACTGGCTGTGGAAATAACAGTTGGGGTGCAGTTGGAAGCTTAGTTCTTAGTCTTCTCTCCATCAGGAGCTGTGCTGGAGATGATCCAATGCCCTCTAATGGAGTATTCCTGAAATCCAGCGGAGCCAGGTAGGGATCTCTTCCATCTGCCTTTGCCTTTTCAACAGGTGTTTTAAGGTTTGCATGGTACGTTCCACCATTCCATTGGATTGTGGATATTTGGGATTTGACATAGTGTGGCAAAACTCCCAGTCCTGTGCAAATTTGTGAAACTCAGTGCCTGAGAATTGTGGACCATTATTTGAGATGAGCATTTCAGGTATGCCATGGCGAGCAAAAATTGATTTTAAATGATTTATAACAGTGATGAGAAAGAGCGCACGGATCTCCCTGAGGCAAAGTTTGTCTCAGGGAAATCAGCTCTGATTCAAAAGTTGACAAAGGTGATAAAAAAATCTCCCTGACATGTCCCCTCATGTGTCACTGTCACATCAGTTGGGACATGTCCTTAACTTTTGTTTAAACATTTGATAAACATTTAAAAGCCCTCATGAAACCTCATCCCACCCATGGATGTGGTTTCATGCTTTTTCCGAGGTTGGACGGGCAGGTCCATCAATCAAGTTAATTAGTTTTTTAATGGCCTTAAAAGGCCATTGACAGTTCGGCGGGTGCACAGCTGAACTGAAAGTCTAAATGATGCATGGTGACGTTGGGATGCACGCCCGACGTTTCCCCATGTCTTTTGGCACATCGGTGAGCGGTCCCCGCCCCCACTCGCCGACCAGAAAAACCTGCTCACTGTTGTCAAATGTGAAAAAGTCCACTCCAATTTTCTTCCAGGCCCTCTCTGGAACACTGTGTGGTTGAAGTGGTTCTGATTGTTGCGACTTACTGTACTTTTTGCACATTGCACACACATTCACCATTCCCCCGATTTGTGCTCCCATTCCAGGCCAATACATTACATCTCGAGTTCTTCTCCTGTATGATTCTATGACGAGGTGACTTTCATGTATGCACTGCAGCATTTCCTACCTCAGTGTTTCAGGAATTATGATCTTTTCTCCCTTGAAAAGTATTCCTTCTGCTACGTGAAGTTCCTCTCGAAAGTTCCAGTACTCTTGTACAGCTGAAAGGGCTCCACTCTGATGTGTGGGCCAGGCAGTTTGCACAATCTGCTGAAGTTTTCTCAGGATGGTGTTGTTCTTGGTCACTTCCCTGACCTCATCAGTTTAGTTACAGCCAAACATAAGTTCTTCGTCAGCATGTGAACCTGGGCTTTCATTTCTTTATCCTCTTCCTCCGTGATGGGTAGTTATGTACGTGACAGAGTGACTGCGATGTACATTTCCTTGCCCAGTTTGTATTTAACTCTTACCTAGTACTTCTGCAAACACATTAGTAATCTTTGGATTCTTGGTGGTTCACAGTTCAGGGGTTTTTTAAGTATAGCTTCCAAAGGCTTATGATCAGACTCTACATCCACATCCTTGCCATAGACAAAGAAATAGACAAAGACTGGTGGAAGTGTTCTAGCCCAAACACAATTGCTTTCTCTATTTGGGCATACGTTGCTGTGTTTCAATCATTGCCTTTGAAGCGTACACCACTGGTGCCTCATTTTGCAAGAGGGCAGCTTCCAGGCCAGTCTTTGAAGCCTCCACTGAGATCTTGATTGGCTGACTGACATCGTAATACTTTAACACTGGTGCCTAGGTCAGTGTTCTCTTCAGGCTGATCAAAGTTTCCTCGTGACTTAGTTCCCAGTGCCATTCCACATCATTTTGTAAAAGTTCTCTGAGAGGTGCTGTCAGGTCTGAATGTTCGGAACAAATTTCCAAAGATAGGTCACCATTCCAAAAACCTCTCCAAGTCTTTCTTACATTCTGGGGGATGGCAGGTTCACAACTGCTTCAATTTTACTCAGGTCCGGCTTCAGTCCCTCAAATGTCCCAAGTATTTGATTTCATGAAAAACTATTTTGCACTTTTCCTTCTTCAACTTGAGGTTCCTTTGTCTAGCTCTGTCCAGCACCTGCCTCAATCTGTGGTCGTGTTCTTCTTGTGAGTCTCCCTAGACCAGCACATCGTCGATATAGGTTTCCATGCCTCTAACCTTTCAAACAGCTGCTTCACTGTTCTGTGGAACACCTCCAGAGCCAAATTAATACTGAAAGGTAAGCATAAAAACATGTATCACCTTTATGGTGTGTTGAAGGTACAGAGATAGGAGCTGCGTTCATCTAGCTTGACCTGCCAGAAGCCTGAACTCACATCCAAGACTGAATAGTATTTAACAGCAGCTAGCTTGCACATGATCTCTTCTACTGTGGGCAGCTGGTAATGCTCTCTTTGTACTGCCTGATTAAAGTCTCTGGGATCCAGACTCTCAGATTCCCATCTGATTTTTCTACAAGTACAATTGGATTAACCCGCTTTGTCGGTTCTTCAATTTTCTTAATGATGTGAAGTTTCTCCATTCTGTCCAACTCTGCTTTCAGTCAGTCTCTCAGCATTACTGGTATTTTCCTGGGTGGGTGTATTTTGGGTGTTGCAGTTTTGTCAATCTTGATGGTGTGTTCTCCTTTTAGGCAGCCAATCTCCTGGAACAGATCTTTATATTCACTCAGGATGTCATCAGTGGTGACAGTCATCTTCTTGATTAGCGTCAGATTTTCACAAACTTTGATTCCAAGAATAGGTTTTGCATCAGTTTTCACCACTATGAATGGAAGTGCTTGTGACTGTTTTTTGTAGTTCACTTTAAGTGTGCACTTGCCTTCTAGAGCAATTTTTTAATCTGTATAAGAAGACATCTTCGTTTTTGTTTCGGTTAGCTGTTTTTCTTTCCTTATCTTCTGATACAGGCTTATGCGAATGACATTTGCTTGTGTATCTGTGTTAAGCTTGAAATTCATCATCATGTTGGCAATTTTTAAATCAACCTTTCATTAGTCTTCTTTGGAATTTATTGTTATTGCACCAATGAAAAGTTTAGTTTCAGTGTCTATGTCATCGGCAATTGTGTGCACTTTCTTCGATTTACACATCTTAGTGAAGTGATTTAGTTTATCACAGTTCTTACACTGCTTTCTGTAGGCTGGACAACTATGCAGTAAATGCTCTGTTCTGCATTGTTTGCATTTAAATGATTTAATAGCAGTTTTGTTCTTTTTACTTTTATGCTGTTTATTTGTTCTTTCCTGGGGTCATTTCTGTTTAACTGCATCCAACTGCTTGACCATATGAGGCTTATCATCTTCTTTCATCTGTTTAATCTGGCATTTCATTGTCTCTGTCACTCTGCAGATATTTATTGTTTTCTCCTGCGTGAGATCAACTTCTCTCAGAAGCCATTCTCTCCGCTTCATTTACAATCTCACAAATGATTCTATCTCGGATGAGTGATTCTTCAAGCTCTCCAAATTCACAAGACTTAGCTCACTTTCTCAACTCAGTTACATACTGACTAATGTTGTCACTGCCTTATGTGCAAATACAAAATCTCTATCTTTCATACTTGATGTTTTTCTTAGGGCTGCATTAGGCATTGATTTTTTTCTATTATTTCTTTCAAGTCATTTCATTTCTCATCACTTTCAAATCTGAATGTGTTATAGACTTAAGGGGCTTCTTCCCTTGCTACATGAATAAAGATGGAAGACTGTATCTGAAGGTCTTTTTTATTACTGCCTTTCACTGTGAAGAACAGCTTGAATCGCTGCCAGAACCTCCTCCAGTTTTCGGCGAAATTTCCCTCCAAACTAAGATCTGTTAGCAGTTTCAGAACCTCCATTGTTACATTTAGTTTACTTATGTGACCATGGGCAGAAATTCTCTCTCACCAGGCAGACGCTCGCCTGACCCAAATAAGAGTAAAATAGTGCACGATGATGTCAGGTGAGCATCCCGAGGTCATCACGCACTCTCATGATATTTCGCTTGATGGGCGTGCACGAGAGGCAGCAGCTCACCTGCCGACAATTAAGAGGCCTAATAAGGTCCTTAATCAATTAATTAAATCGGCGTTTTCATTGCCCGTCCAACTGTTCGGTTGGCAAGTGGGCAAAAAGGCCAAGCGGCCTTTGGAATTTTTATAAAACCTCATCCACGGGCGGGATGAGGTTTCCAACAGGAATTAAAAATTAAAAACAGGAGTCACATGAGGGAACATGTTCACCTTATTTTATAAATCTTTATTTGTGCTGTTATAAATCTTCAGCTCCATGAGGCAGCTCTGTGCCTTCAGGGAGCTTTCAGTGTGCATACCCGTGCACATGCGCAAACTTCCGCACTCATACTCCTCCTGCCCCTACCCCAGCAGCATTCAGCATTGCAGTGCACGATTCATGCTGGCTGACCGGTTAATTGGCCGGCCAGCGTGAAATCGCAGGTGGGGGCCAATTGTGGACAGTGGTCGGTTTCGCGACCGCTTCAGGGCCCGCCTGCCATGCCCGCCCGACGTGAACAAGATTCAGCCCCATGTCTTGTTTTTGTTTCAATGATGCACACAGACCATCAACATTGTAGCTGAGCTAACTTTACTGAGAACGCATTTTCGAACATGAACACATATCTACAGTAACTGAACTCTATCAAGACAGGATCCCTCATGTGCTATCTGACCTTCAACCCCCAGGTCAGGTGACCCCGTATATAGTACAGAGCACTGTAAAGTATCTAATATTGGAGTCCACAGCCACAATCAGCTATTATGCCAGTGGTGTTCCCATGCATCTGTTGCCCTTGTCCTTCTTGGTGGTAGAGGTCACGGGTTTGGAAGCTGCTCTTAAAGTAGCCTTGGTGTCGAGCTTCTTGAGTGTTTTTCGAGTTATATTCGTCTAGCCAAATGGACAGTATTCCATCACACTCTTGACTTGTGTCTTGAATTTGGTGGACAGGAGTTACTCACTGAAGAATTCCAGCCTTTGGTCTGCTCTTTAAGCCACAATAATTATATGGCCAGTCCACTAAAGTATCTGATTAATGGTAACCCCCAGGATGTTGATGGTGAGGAAATTCAGTGATGTTAATGCCACTTTGACTGTCTCTTGTTGGAGATAATAATTGCCTGGCACATTGTCACAAGGCTGTTACTTGTCACTTATCAGCCTGAGCCTGACTGTTGTCCCTGGTCTTGTTGCATGTGGGCATGGGCTGCTTCATTTTGATCTTTATTTTCTTTGTACTATTGTACTTTGATTCTGAATCTTGCGTCTGACCATGCAAATGCACAGAATTCCCATATTTGTACAGGAAGCCCGCGTGAGAGATATGACATATGCTTTGGCAGAATAATGTTTGTGAACTGAATTGTGACCAAAGCCTTTGATGATTTGGAATCTGGCCAGTAGAGAGTTAATAATTTGTCATCAGCATACAATTTTGGGCTCGATCCCATCAGACTGCGCTCCATAGGTCTCTGAATGTTTGTGAGTGAGGATAAGACATCACTCCCCAGAGTCTTCATGACTAATCAAGAAGCAGTCCCATAGAAATTTTTTTAAGATTATATAAATAAATTAAGTCAGCTGTGACAGCTATTCTGCAGCTTTAGTTACCTTACCCATGGGGCAAACACAACTTAGGCCATTATATAAGACATAGACAGTTATAATACTTCATTTTCATTGTTACTTCCGGTGAAAAGATTTAGGGTAAAACCAATGCTGGCAGTTTTTCAATTAATAACAGGAACCTCTTCCAATTCTACCAGCAATCAAGATGTCCAGTTTTAAGATTTTAAGGGTGACATGAATTATGAATAAATGTGGAAGTCTTTCAAATTTTATAAAAAAGGAAAACAGTAAATGAATCAGAACTAATGTTACTGCCATTGTTTTCCTCCTTGTGACTGGAACAGATGACACTGAGTTGACATTATTTGTTATAATTCAATTAATAATAGTAATGTGACTTAGCCAATAGAAAATCTGCTTTGGGAATCATAGACATGGGAGGTTGCTCAGAAGAAGGTCAGTTATCAATTCCTCAAGGCAATTAGGGATGGGCAATCAGGTGATTCTCCAACATTTTGTACATCTTGACCACAGTTAGGAAAAAGATGTCCAGTTCTGTTTCTGACATGCTGTGCTTTCCTAATCACTTCCATTTTACTATTGTCAGCACCAACCAGTAGTGTTGATTGCTGCAGTAACTCAAGTGGGCTAAGGGGAACAGTTTTAGTATGCCTTTTTTCAGACCTTATTTCAGCTTTAGTCCAAATATGGACAAAAGAGCTGAGCTCCAGAGGTGAAGTGATACTGACTGCCCTTGACATCAAGGCAGCATTTAACCGAGTGTGGCATCAAGGAGCCCTAGCAAAATTGAAGTCAATGGGAATCAGGGGAAAATGCTCCACTGGTTGGAGTCATACCTAGCACAAAGGAAGATGATTGTGGTTATTGGAGATCCATCATCTTAGCCCCAGAACATAGTTGCATGAGATCCTCCGTGCCCTATGCCAACCAGATTCAACTGCTTCAACAATGACCTTCCCTTCAACACAACAAGGTCAGAACTGGGGATGTTCATGGTGATCGTTCATTGTTCAGTATCATTCCTCAGATACCGAAACAAGGTTGTGTTGGCAAGCAATAAGATCTGGACAACATTCAGGCATGGGCTGATAAGCAGCAAGTAACATTCGCACAAGTCAGGAGCATGATAGAATACTGTTCATTTTCCTGGATGATTGCAGCTCCAACAACACTCAAGAAGTTTGACAGGGCAAAGCAACCCTCTTGAATGCCATCCTTTTCACTGTCTTAAACATTCATTCCCTCCACCAACGGGCGCACAGTGGCAGCAGTGTGTACCATCTACAAGGTACACTACAGCAATTTGTCAACAGCACTTTCCAAACCCACAACCTCAACCAATTAGGGCAGCAGATGCATGGGAACACTATCACTGACAAGTCACACACCATCGTGACTTGGAACTATATCATTGTAACTGGGTCAAAATCCAGGAACTCCCTTCCTGACAGCACTGTGGGTGTACCTACATCACATGAGCTGCAGCAGTCCAAGAACAGGTCTCACTACCACTTTCTCAAGGGCAGTTAGGGATGGGTAATAAATGCTAGCCTTGATATCCCATGAATGAATAAAAGAAGAGGTGGTACAAGTCTGGTTAGTAGTCAGGGACAGGAGAATGTAACTGCGAATCACATAGGTAATGTATGCTGGAGGAGCCTCAGCCTTTGCCTTTATCTAACAGGTATGTTTGAAGGTTTCTTAATTATTTTAAAAATATTTAAAAATTAACTAAACTAAAAGTGCATAAGTAGAATGCCACGTAAATCATAAAGTTTCTGAAGAAGCTTGAAACATTAATTCTGTTTCTCTTTCCACAGTTGCTGCCAGGCCTGCTGAGTTTTTCCAGCACTTTCTGTTCATATTTCAGATTTCTAGCATCCACATTATTTTGCTTTTATTTTAGCCATGTAGATAATACTGTGATACCTTGTTGCTCATATGTTGTGTTGTCAAGCCTGTCTGTTGTTTAGCTGTGGTAACACACTAGAATCCATTTGGCATTATCCATTTCTCCTGATGATCATAGCCCTAACATTAACCTTCCTAGAGAGATCATTAGGAACAGTTTTTGTTCAATAAGCCTTAATTATCTTTAATGATAGCAGCTACTCACCTCCCATTTCTATCTCCTCCACTGTCATACAATATTATGTCTCCATTTTCATCAATATGATTTGCATGACTTCTGCTGTGCTTATGATTTCCCATAGAATTTTTTCTTATATACTTATTAGCTGCCATGAAGAAAGTCCTATAAATAATTTTGATAATTCTCCAGTTGTTAAATTAATTGTAATGCCATATTAAGAGACAGCAAGGGGATCTCTAACAAGTATCCCAGTCACCTCCTATACTGTACCATGTGACTCATAATTACCATGCAAATATAACTTCAAGGTTAAAAACAGGTAGTAAAACATTAGTTAGGCAATGAAAAGGCATTCACAATTTGACATTAATAGAAGATAAATTAATAGAAGTGTTAAGAATGGACTCCAACAACACTCAAGAAGCTTGAAACCATCCAGGACAAAACAGCCCACTTGATTGGCACCCCTTCTACAAAAGCAGCAGACACATGAGAACACTACCACCTGGAAGTTCCCCTCTAAGCCACTCACCTTCCTGACTTGGAAATATATCACCGCTCCTTCACTGTTGCTGGGTCAAATCCTGGAACTCCCCCCGTAACCACACTGCGGGTGTACCTATATTATATGGACTACAGCGGTTCAAGAAGGCAGCTCACCATCACCTTCTCAAAGGCAATTAAGGTTGGGAAATAAATGCTGGCCTATCCAGTGATGCTCACATCCTGTAAATAAATAAAAGAAAATCATCAGAGAACATCGCCACTTCTGAGCTTATGATGGAGGGAACATCATTGATGAAGCAGCTGAAAATGATTTGGCCTCAAACACTACCCTGAGGAACTCCTGCAGTGATGTCCTATGGCTGAGATGATTGATCTCCAACAACCACAACTATCTTCCTTTGTGCCAGGTATGGCTCCAATCAGCTGAGAGCTTTCTCCCTGATTTCCACTGACTCCAGCTTTACTAGGGCTCCTTGATGCCACTCTTAACAGGATTATGTATAATTCATAAGTAAGGTAGCTTCTCTTTTTATAACTGAATTGAGCGGAGATTCTGCTGCTGACTATGTAGTTTTAAGGTAAATGAAAACTTTATATTGCAGGCAAAGTATTTTTTTTAGATGCATTTGATGATCTTCCATTATGAAATTGTCTGCTGTCTTTCTGTTCAGCAACATGCTGTGAAATACCTTCCTTGGGACTGATAATCATGCCATCCCTCCCCATTTGTTACAGTATGATAGCTATTCTCTTTTGGTAGCTTTGTATTATGATCCAGTACCTAGCCTTGGTTTCTTATGTGCATGTTATATTTGATTGTCACTTTTGTTCTTATATTCCTATTATTCTTCTTCATTCTTGTTATGTTATCATTCTGCTGTCTGGTGTAGTGTCAGCGTGGCTCAGTGACAGCATTATTCCTCGGAGTCAGAAGGTTATTGGTTGAAGTTGCAATCCAGCAGTTGAGCACATGATGCAGGCTGAGATGTGAGTATAGCACGAAGAGCACTGCATTGTTGGGGCTCTGGTTCGAATGAGACGTTAAACTGTGGATGTGTCTACTTCCTCAGGTGGTTCAGACTGACTTTTAAAAAAGGAGTCAGGAGTTCTTAACCAAAACCTGCTCCCTAACCAGCAGCACCAAAGCAAATCATGGTTATCTATCTGAGGGCTCTATAAGCAAACTGACTCCTGCATTTTCTTACAGCTCTGGGTGAAATATATTGGCTGTAAAGTACTTTGAAATGACTTCAGCTTGATAATGTCTTCTTTAACTTCTTGAAATTCAAATTACCCTAATTTTATTTACATTGTTGTCACATTTTTCTCCTTCAAGCATTGCTCCACCTCTCATTTCACATTTAAAATCTTATTATGCCCCCAAGCTGCCAACCTCAGTTTCTTTCCAAGATATACTCTCTTTTTTATTCCCCACTGTCTCTGCAATGAATGACGCCTTGTCCATCAAACCATCTGTAAATAATATGGTAAATCTCCCACCACTCACATTCCTTTACTGTCATTCAGCTTCACTTTCTCATAACCGTCCTTAGAAAACCTGTCCCAAAATTACTTGCAACTTATTAACCTTGCACCCTCCATTTACCATAATATTAATGCAGCTATTAGTCTGCTTACCCATTTCCTCACCCTTACATTTAATGCCATCAATAATGCTGAGCAGACATCTCTCCTTTGGTCAGGAGAACGCTAAGTGCCCTCAAGATGACCCATGCTTTTGCATCCTGGTCACTGCTGACCAAGAGAAATGCCATCCAGGTCTTTATCACCTTGCCAGACCTAAGTAGGTCATTGAAACATTTCCTGCACTGGAACCAGTTCCTCTTTGTCATTGCCTCCAACAACACCTTAAGTAAAGTATCAGAAAAACGGGCGCTCTCCCTACCCAATGCCCTCTGTTCAGCTTCACCTCTAAACTTCAGAAGAGCAGAAACCATAACAATGGCTGCTACTTGCCCTTTAATTCAGGCCAGTGCCTCCTTTAGTCCCACCTCCTTTCCCTGTCTGCTGCTGCTAATTGGGCGGCAACTGGACTCTGGGCCAATTAACATTTCTACCAATTAAAATAACAATGCATACACATTGGCGACATAGTGTAGGGTCAGGATACAGAAGTGAATGCAATGGCGGGGACACTAGAATTGAAATCCCACCTAAGCACTCTCAAAAAGCCCTTCTTCAATCCCTCTGTTCCTGAAAACTACAGCCACATTTCCATCCTCCCTTTCCTCTGCACAGTCCCTGAACATCCTCTATGTCTAACAATCTGTGACCATTCCTCTTGCAACTCCCTGTCTGATTCCCTCTGATTGGATTTACACTCCAAATTCACTCTCTACATCCTTTGTCCCTCCACCTCCTTCTCTTTTAAGACTGTTCTTAAAATCCACCTCTTTCACCAAGCTATTAGTCACTCTGCCTCTGTGGAATGCTTTTCCTATGTTAAAGATGTTGTATGATTGCAAATTACAACCAATCTTTTCATTATGGTTCTTCACTTTCTGAATCATGCTGGACAAATAACAGCGTATTAACAATAAATGCCATTATTAATGTGACCAACAATAAATTGACCAACAAATTTAGGGAGTTAAGAGATATGCTGTAAATTGCAAATCTCAAGAACGTGCTGGCCAATGTATATTGCTCTTCAGTTTTCTTTTGACATATGTCATCACCCTCTTAGCCTCCCCACTATTTTGAAGAATTTGTTTAATTTGCACAATAATGTCCTATTAAACTTGCCACAGAAAGTTGTGTGGTAATTAACAGCACAAATACTTTTGTTTAAAACTGCGATCCATGTCTCTGGTCTATCAATTTCACAACTTAAACAGTGGAGCTTTATTCCTTCATGAATTAATCTAAGAGGTTTTTAATTGTTGTATGTTATACTTTGGTTTTTCCTAACTATTCCTCTCCATCTGTTTTCATTCTCTCATAATCTAATCTTTGTTTCCCTCTCTTTATTTCCCTTTCTCTACTTGATTTGATTCTAATTTACCCTTCACCTCAGTTGTTCTTCTGTTTCTTTCTCAATCCTTAAAACTCATTTGTTAACAAGATACACGGTTGGCCCCACTGTTCACTAAATTCAAAATGCCTTTGCACATCCAGCAAGTCATAGTACAAAAAAAAAATGAGCTCGAGAGTGCAAAAAAACTCTAACTAGGCAACTGGACACACTGCGGGGTGCCCCATTCCAGTAAAATCCAGCTTGATGATCTTAATAGAATCTGAATATTGTGGAAAAAGCTATCAATAAATGTCAGTTCATGTCAATAAACAATGATGCTCAGCAGGAATGTGCCTTTTAATCCTTGTTATTTGGATTGGCTGTAATAATGCAATTGAGAAGAGGAAGGAAACAATGGACTCAAAATGAGCAAGACTGCAAACATAGAGGTTTTGTGGTTGACAGTGCTATTGACAGAAACAGAAAAAGAAACAAATGCCACCAGGATTTCATAAGCCAGAGGAAAGTATTCACAGGATAGTTGAAATGGCTACTAAAGGCACCAAGAATATTTTACTTACACACACCTTATGGCTTTGGGCTCTTCTCCCTCCTTCCTTAGAGTGGCTGGGTGCCACTCCGACTTTGAGGGAGCAAGATGGAAGATTGTCCCTTGTGTTTCTACAGATGTGTGCTGACCATCCAAATTATTTAAATGACTCCATCTCAGTGACTTGGGATGATGTCATATGGCAAAAGTAGTAAGTGATAGTTTTGCTCCACCATGGTTCCATTACCTGGGATGGATTTGAATAGGCTTTTATCTCCAGTTCTGTTGAAAGGTCATGAGGACTCAAAACGTCAACTCTTTTCTTCTCCACCAATGCTGCCAGACCTGCTGAGTTTTTCCAGGTAATTCTGTTTTTGTTTTTGTTTTATCTCCAATGTTAGTTACAATACAATATTGTTAACCTGAAACTATTCAGTACGTGCTAGAAGTGGAGAATAAAAGAAATAATTAAGGACATTCAGAAGTAATTCTAGCAGGGAAGAAGGAATGTATTTACATAGCTTTAGATGATTAGAGGTTTGCTACACTTGCCCTTCCAGCTCATGGCACAGATTTACAATTTGGTCCAAGCAGAGGCTGAAGACAAAACTGTGAAAATTTTGCCAGGGTCCAGAGATATGATTGGTGGCATCATGTCAGATGTGGACAATCCATTGCTAATGGTGAGAGCTAATCTTCCTGGCATGCTTTCTTTAACCATGTAACACTTACTCCATAAACAACTATATTGGGATACTTGAAAAGGCCATGAGGAAGAGAACATGGTTTCCTTTTCAGGCAGTACTCAACTGTTATTTATGTAGAAATATTGTCAACATCTTCTGATGTCAAACAAAAATCAGAGGAGAAAAGCAGGGAAAAAAAGCCAAAATCAAGTGCTCTAAAGCTGTTGAAAAATTATGATTCCAAAATCTGATAAAAAAAAGGTCTTTTGAACATTAGATTCTCTTTTTGCACACTCCAGATGAGTGAGCAGAGCATGCAGCATAATCTCATCCTAAACAAAAGGAAAATTGTTAGAGGCCATTATTACATATTAACATTTAAAGAGAAGCTAACATGTATTTTGAGCACTTTAGATTGACCTCAAAAATAGACTGGTAGATTGCATTCTGTGTTAATCTGATGGGGTGTGGAACACTTAAAGAATCAACCAACCATAACTGCATCAAATGGGTACTTTATCCCTAGAATGAAATTCTGAAATTACAACAACTATAATTAACTTAACCATTTTTTCTATAAGGCTTTCAGAAGATCGCCAAGCATCAACACTGAAATTATTGAAACCAATGTGCACGATGGTATTTCAACATGCAATTGAAAATAGTTTCATGCTTTGACTTTGTTATGCTGAACTGACAATAACTCTCTTGGTGGAGGAGGCTGATACAGCTTGAAACTAACAGCACTGTACCATTTATATTACTTGAAGCTGGTGCCAACAGGCAAAGAAGGTCTGGCTGTTGTTTTGTGGGGGGTCTAATTGGCCATGAGTCTGGCTCAATTCTTGTGTGACTCTAATCTTCAGGAACCAACATATGTGACAACTAGCAGAATTTCATATGCATAGGCATTTGCTAAACTAAACTGTTCACCCCTGAGTGACAGTTCAACCACTAATGGAAAATATTCTCAACCTCCAATTGCTGTCGGCAGCAATTCATGCGGGAGCTGGAATTCCCACCTACGGTGTGCAGTGGTCTGCACAAGTTCCATTGAGGGGAGGCTGAAGCTGAGCAGGCATGATATGAAAGATAAAACCAAAGAGGAGGTGGGTTTAGGCCATCATTAACTAGGGGAGTATGGAAGACCGCCACCATTAATTTAATGGGATAAGGGTACCCGTACTATCTGAAATTAGGCAAAAGTATAACTACTAACTGAGGGATTGGGAAAAGAGTACCAACATTAACAGCTAGACAAAGACTAAACATGAATTAGGTTGTATGGGATGAAGAAATTAGATTGAAGTGAAGAGGGACAAGAAGAATAGCAGTATAAGTTGGGATTGTTGGAAATAAAGACAGTGGGATGAAATTTGACAGAAGCAATGGAAAGGGAAATTTGGAAACATGTATAATAACCAGTTGTCTTATGACCGGCCATGTTGTATCCCCAGCAAAATTCAAACTCACCCCAAATGTCCTTATGAAAGGTGGAGATTTGGATAGTAGCCTGGTTCCTGGGACAGGATGGAGAATTGGATGAGGTGCAGTGTCTCTGTGAAAGGTGGGGAGTTGGATGGGGGCAGGGACTGTGAAAGGTGGTGAGTTGGATGGGGGCAGGAACTGTGAAAGGTGGGGAGTTGGATGGGGGCAGGGACTGTTAAAGGTGGGGAGTTGGATGGGGGCAGTAACTCTATGAAAGGTAGGGAGTTGGATGGGGTCAGAGACTGTGAAAGGTGGGGAGTTGGATGGTGGGCAGTAACTCTATGAAAGGAGGGGAGTTGAATGGGGAGCAGAGACTATGTAAAAAGTGGGGAGTTGGATGGGGTCAGAGACTGTGAAAGGTGGGGAGTTGGATGGTGGGCAGTAACTCTATGAAAGGTGGGGGGTTGTGTGGGGAGCAGAGTTTCTGTGAAAGGTGGGGAATTGGATGAGGGGCAGAGGTTCTATGAAAGGTGGGGAGTTGGATGGAGGGTAATATCTCTGTGAAAGGTGGGGAGTTGGATGGGGGGCAGAGACTGTGTGAAAGGTGGGGAGTTGGATGGGGAGCAGAGACTGTTGTGAAAGGTGGGGAGTTGGATGGGGAGCAGAGACTGTGAAAGATGGGGAGTTGGATGGGGAGCAGAGACTGTTGTGAAAGGTGGGGAGTTGGATGGGGAGCAGAGACTGTGAAAGGTGGGGAGTTGGATGGGGGGCAGTATCTTTGTGAAAGGTGGGGAATTGGATGGGGAGCAGAGACTGTGAAAGGTGGGAATTTGGATGGGGAGCAGAGACTGTGTGAAAGGTGGGGAGTTGGATGGGGGGCAGTATCTCTGTGAAAGGTCAGGAATTGGATGGAAGGCAGAGACTGTGTGAAAGATGGGGAGTTGGTTGGGTGGCAGAATCTCTGTAAAATTGGGCAGGAGTGATTAGATGTGGCTGTTGATGAAATCTCTTTGGCAGTGATGGTCTGGTTTTTCCACTTAAGGTCGAAACTTGTCTTTTTTAAATTAAAAATTAATTACTCCTGAAAATTAAAAAGACCTTAAAAGTAACCCGAATTCATCACTTCAGCATATCAACTTAGATATCTTGGTGGAGTATTTCTCTGGCAATACGGGCCTTAGAAATGTTTAGTGCCCTCAACATTTGCTTTTCTCTATACAGCTTTTCATGGATTTATGCAAAGGAATGCTGGCCATATCTAGAGTTGCAAATCTCATATGTTACAGGCATAAAATCAGGACCATTGTGAAGTTCAGGTTTAGAGGCCTGATTTAGTTTCTTTAACTCATTGGTCAGCTTTTACTTGTTTTGTCGTGCTTGTAGGAATAATTAACCCATAGAACTTATTCTACAATGAGCTCAGGAGTGATGCATCACAGCTTGCATTATCTGTGCCAAAGTGTGTTATAAGCCAATCAAATGTGATCCTGTCCAAACTCTGGTGAGATGGTGGTGGCAAATGAGGCACAATTTGGTAGTGAGATCATCTGCAACCTCTCACCACTACCTTACTCTCTTTCCCCAAACGTCCACTGAGGGCACCACCAGCTGCACTTACACTAGTCAATACATGCAAATGATTGTAGGAAGATATGGGTCTACATTCATAGTGGATAGTCCTGTGTCACACCCTTTACAGGACCACCTGGAGAAACCTGGCCTCTTAGGTAGCAGTGGAAGAATTTCAAAATGTCAGGGTGGATAGAGAGGGTTTAATCATTCTCTCCTCCCACTCCAGATAAGCCTAAAACCTGCCTCTTCTGATGCTGCTGCCTTACTGGATTCTCTTTCTCCTCACATTGGCAGGCTCCCTATTGGTGTTGGGTCTCCCATTAGAAGAGCATTCAGCATTAATAATGACGCCTGACTAAAAAAAATGATAAGATTGAAGGTCAGAAGGTACCACTATCCTGCTGGAAATGAGAGAATCCAAAGTGGTGCCTAACTTTTCCCATGGCAGTAGTAATAAAAACACAACAGGATGTAACTTGTTTAAGACTATTATTAAAGCTGTATAATGGGCTTGCAGCCTATGACCTGAATTTCACGCTTGGCATGCATGCCAAGTCGACGGGCCTGGAAATGGATGCGAAATGCGCTTCCACCCGTGATTGGCCCCCAAATGCAATTTCACGCTGCCAATTACCAGCCAGCCAACATGAAACACATGCTGAGAATGCCTCAGCACTGCCGAAGGGGGCAGGAAAAGGGCGGGCACCGACAAAAGTGAAGGTGCGGGTGGGCGCTTCTCGTGAGTTCCCCGAAGGCAGACAGCTGTTGCGAAGCTGCCTCAGGGAGCGGCAGACCTGTACAGATTAAATAACTGGAAAAGGAAACACCAAACTGTGTCTATGTACACATTCAAGCACCTGACAACTCAAAAAAGCATCAGTTCACAGATATCTTTATTTATTATATTCACACCAGACATTTCATCCCGCCTTTCAATGAGGTTTCATCAAAATTGTGCTGCCCGCCTGCCCATTTGGCCTGTGCGACGAGCACAAAATCACATGAGAAATGTAAAATCGTGGCCAATAGTGTTTTTAATGGCCTTAATTGGCCCTTGAGTTGTCGGCTGGCGCAGCTCCAACTCCCGCACGCATCTGCCGACCTCAATATTGCTCGCGTGCGCGATGATGTCAGGACGCACGCCCAGTGTCATTTCGTGCAATTTCACGTGCATTTGTGTCAGGTGTACATCCTCTCGATCAACGTAAAATTCTGGCCATGACTTTGGGTCTACATGTGGTTTATTAATGGCTCATGTGCAACACTCAGCCTTGATCAACTGAACCCATTTTGATGGTAATTAAACGGTCTGTTTCACTTTAAAAAATTTTAATTAACTTTGCACTTGTGAGAAAGTACCATTTAATTAGCAATTCTTTTGTAAAAACCTTTAAAATTATGTTGAAATATGTCTCATTATTATTGGCATTTCAGTAACCAATTGAGTAACCGATTGTGGTTCTTAAATTATTGCATTTTTGACTAATTTTTTTTTAATGGCTATTCTTGTTCAGGCTGCCAAACCTTATAACATGGAGGAAATTTGTGAATGACCAAATACTAAAAAAGTTCTAAGATGTCAACAGTATGGTTGAAAAACATTCCCTCATCCCAATATGCTAACACAAGATCAAGAATTTTTAACTGGTGGCTAAATGTAACAATTGCATTGATCTCAGTAAGAAGCTGAAGTCAAAACAAAGATACAAAAGCGCAATACAGATGCTGGGAAACTGAAACAAAAACAAATGATGCTAGAGAAGATCACCAGGTCAGGCAGCATCTGCTGGGAGAAACAGAGTTAATGGGGAGAATTTTCCTGTTAGCGATTGGGGGGCAGGGCCCGCTGGCCGATGGGAAAACAATGCAGGATGACGTTGGGAGGAACCCCCGACGTCATCCTGGTCCATTTAAATATTGAGGAAGGTTGGTGGACAGCGAAATCAGCTGTCTGCCCGCCGACCTGTCAATGGCCAATAAAGGCCCTGCCCGTCCAACCTTAAGGCTGGTGGGCAGGCCAGGAGCCCCAGCGGGCTTCTGATAAAACATGAAACCTCATCCACTGATGGGATCAAGTTTCATGTCCGTTTTTAAAAACTACAATAAAGTTTATGTGCTTCTTATTAACATGTGCCATCTCATGTGACAATGTCAGATGAGGGGGACATGTTAATAAATTTAAAATTTTTTCTATTTTTAAATATTTTTATACTGTCAGTAATCACCCTGAGACAGCACTTAGTCGCAGGGTGATGTGTGCTCTTTCGCACGCATGCGCAAAAGAGCTCACTTTGACAAATGTCCCTCCACCCCCTGCACAGGAAGCGCATAGCGGGTCCTGTTGGGCGGCCCGCTGGGTGGGCCTTAATTGGCCCGCCCACTCAAAATGGCAGCGGGCCCTGTTTTGGCAGCAGAGTTCAGTTACCCGCCCACTGCTGAGCAGGTGGGGCCCGCTTGCCCATCAAGGTAAAAATTCTGGCCAATGTTTCAGGTCACTGACCTTTCACCAGAGCCTGATGTCTTTCAAAAAAACATATAATTTGTAATCTTTGAAATTCTGTCCCTTAGAGAGCAGTTGAGGCTGGGTCATTGAATATATTCAATGCTGATCTAGACAGATTTTTGATCTACAAGGGACTCAACAGTTATGAGGGCAGGCAGGAAAGTGGAACTGAGGTCACAATGAGGTCAACCATGATCTAAGTGAATGGTGGAGCAGGCTTGAGGGGCTGAATGGCCTACTCCTACTCTTACTTCAAATGTTCATATGTGGTTTTCAAGTCGGGAAACTAAATTTCTTTGAAATGCATTGTTGTCACAATTTATAATTCATTTTCCTTGAAGAATGCCATAATATGCATTTTTACCGAAAAATGTATCTAGAAGTTATGGTGCACATTATACTTGATAACAAATTAAAATGGGTTTCTTTGCAGCCAGTCAAGAAAATTTTTTCCACAGGCGTTGTGAATGATCATGCGCAGTTACTTAAAATGTTGCTTTTCAATGGCATTTCTTTTAGCATGTCACTTTCTCTTTTCTCTGCCATGTCAACTGTTAAAATTTTTAACTCAAAACATTCATACGAAGAATCCTACCTTATAAAAGGTAGCCTACCTTAGGGATTTGCTCTGATGGTGAGGGTAACTGATTAGCATGCAAATCCAGCTAGGTGCTTTGATAGACATTTTACTTTTCGTGTTAATGCATCTGGCCTGGAATGAAACTGCTCAGATCCAATTCCAAGTACATTCAGATGGTCGGCCTAAGAACACCTCACATATGTACCTTATTGCCCCAAGTTAACCTGCAAAACGATTCAATTGTTAAGTGCGTGTTATACATGGTGATTAAGGCAACTTTGTCTCTTCGTTCATGAAAATCAGAGGGTGTATTATATTTGGGTGTGCATTATATTCCGAAAATTATGTTATTCTTTATTATCATTCTTTTTATGCAGCAACATCACTATTCATTGAACCATATGGAAAATTCTCTAAATTTGTCCTGAAGCACGACAGTGCCAGCGGTGCACAAATGTTCCAAGATTCCGTGGAGGAATGAGTTGATATCACAAGGCCATCTCATTTTCATATTTTTCTGGAGTTCCAAATGTGTTGCATATGAGGCATTGGGACTGAGGAGGGGAGGGCCTGAGTTTGGGCTGGAAATTTAGGCACCTGCAGCTAGAGAAGAGCGACTGACTGTCCATGGAATGCTGGAGGCTTTGCCTGCAGTGAGACAGAGAGGACATGGGAGAAAGAAGGTGGATGGAGGAAATGAGATAGCAATAGGGTCAACTTCTGTAACACCAGCAGAGGCGTGATGAGGGAAAAATGCTACTGATATAATACAGTGCCCCCAGAATATGGTAATATTTATTTTTAGCTATATCTTGATACATACAATTTGTGTTCTGTGAACTAAAAAAACGTTCTTTGCAATGATGGTATAGCTTTAATTTTGTTAGCTGATACATTGCCCCCATTAATCTGAAATTTAGTTCCATTACCCTAAAAGTTGCACATGCACTGGCCTGTTTTTTCCATCCCATATGAATTCACAGACTCAAGTACAATTATGTGTGATAGGCAGACATCCACAATAGTTGAGGCATGACTGGGTGCCCACCAAGCTGGATGTGAGAAAATGTACAGCAAAGTCATGCAACTGTCTATTATATTGGTGGGCAACAAATAGGGTTATTGTTCACAATTCCAATTTCACAAGCCCTCATTTACCCCAAGTGTGATGTATTTACCCCACAACCCTTAAGGATATTTTGGACCCATTGCCTTTCTCAAGTTAGATTATAGAGGTCCTGAGGGCACATCAATATTTAACCCTCTAACTCCCCCTTTGATCCGCTGACTCCAATCCTGATCCCACTAACTTCTGCCGTCCCACCCTGACCCGACTTCACCACCCGACTCCCCAACCAACATCCCCCCTCCAAACTAAACCTGAACTGACTCCTCCACCAGACTCGCCAATCAACTACAAAAACAGTTCTGCTGAAGGGTCATGAGGACTCGCAACGTCAACTTTGTTCTTCTCCGCCAATGCTGCACAGACCTGCTGAGTTTTTCCAGGTAATTCTGTTTTTGTTTTGGATTTCCAGCATCCGCAGTTTTTTGTTTTTATCCCCAATCAACTAACTGACTCCCCCTTGACCACCCCCCCAATATATCCTGACCCAACTTGACCCAACCCCTCCGCCCAACTCCCCAACCAAATCGCCAACACCCCTGACCCAACCCGACCTGTCCTCACCACTGCCCCCCTCCGACAACCCCCCTTTTACTGCCCAACTCCCCCCGACCCAAACTGACTAGCCCCCACCACCTGATTCCCCCTTTAAACCCCGCACCCCGCCAGGAGAAGGAATAGGCGCTCAGCCCCTTGAGCCTGCTCTGTCATTCAATAAGATCATGGCTGATCTGAATGTAACCTCAACTCCACATTCCTGCCTACCCTCGATGAACTTTCACCCTCGGCTTATCAAGTATCTATCCATGTCTGCCTTAAAAATATTCAAGGACTCTGCTTCCACCACTCGTTGTGAATGAGAATTCCAAAGACTCACAACCTTATGAGAGAAAAAATTTTCATCTCTGCCTTAAATGGGAGACCCTTATTTTTGAACAGTAGCCCCAGTACTAAATTCTCCCACAAGAGGCAAGACCCTCTCTACTTTGACTCTGTCAAGATGCCTTAGGATCTTATATGTTTCAATCGAGTCACCTCTTACTCTTCTAAACTCCAGCGGATACAAGCCTAACTTGTCCAACCTGTCCTCATAAGAAACTGCCCATTCCAGGTATTAGTCTAGTAAACCTTATTTGAGCTGCTTCCAATGCTTTTAAACCCTTCCTCAAATAAGGAGGCCAATAATGTACATAGCATTTCAGGTGTGCTTTCACCAGTGCCCTGTACAACTGAAGCATAACCTCCCTACTTTTGTATTAAATTCCCCTCACAATAAACGATAACATTCTATTAGGTTTCCTAATTACTTGTTGCACCTGCATACTAGCCTTTTGCGATTCATGCACTAGAACCCCTAGATTCTTCTGCATCTCAGAGCTCTCATCATTTAGATAGGATGCTCCTTTTTTATTCTTCCTGGCAAATTGGACAATTTCACACTTTCCCAAATTGTACTCAATTTTCCAGGTCTTTGCCCACTCAGTAACCTATCTATATCCCTTTGTAGCCTCCCTGTGTCTTCTTCACACCTTACTATCCCAAATATCTTTGGATCAACAGCATACCGTCAATCCCTTAATCTAAGTCATTTATATAAATTGTGAAAAGTTGAGGCCCCAGCACTGATCCCTGTGGCACACCAGTCATTACTTTTTGCCAACCAGAAAAATACCCCTTTACGACTACCCTCTGGTTTCTGTTAGCTAGCCAATCTTCTATCCATGCCAATATGTTACTCCTACACCATGAACTTTTATTTTTCGCAATAACCTTTGATGTGACACTTTATCAAATGTCTTCTGGAAATCAAGATACAGTAAATCCACCAGTTCTGCTTTATCCACTGCATAATTTTAGTTTAACAATATAAGTGACAGCCATTCACTGGTTAATTCCTCAAGGCAATGCTTTGACCAAGCAGAGCCAAAGCTGCCTGGTTTAAATTATAAACAATGTTTGACCGTTAACTGTCAGTCACAATTAACTGGTGCATTCTCCATGGCAATGCTTCTACCAATCAGAGACCACTTGCCAACCAATCAGCGCTCTTTTCTCAGGTAGTATAAATTGTTGATCCCTTTACTTTTGGTATTCTAGCGATTTGTCTTGATGAATGTAAGAGGAAAAGCTTCAACAAAAATGTCTCCTTTTTCAGCAATACTGAAGTTCTGTACTACCAAACAACTATCTTCTAGAATGCTTTATTATAAGATTCTAAGTTCTGAGAGATATCACTCTCTAACAGGAGAGATAATTCTGTTAAAATGTACCATGTATGTTTTATTCTGAGATACCTTTGTTTAGTCTAGATATTCCTGGAAGAGAGAATATTTTATCTTAAGACCATGTCAATTGATAGCATAGCTCATTTGAGCTCTTATGATGATTTAAAATTTCTTTCCATTGAGGATTTAGGCTAACAATAAGTTTGACTGAATAAATTTAGCTTTCCAGGGTAAAGATAACAGAACCCTAATATTAACAGCTGAATAATACAGAAAGGGTGGTGGGGGGGGTGGTGCCCACCAGAAACAATGTCAGCATGGAGCTGGAGCATTTGTGCTCCACACCGACCCACCCTGCAGCCATAAAACGCTGCGGGGTGACCTAATGAGGGTCAAGCGGGACTTCTGCCCCTCAATGGGGTGGAAGTCCCGGCTCCTGGAGCTGCTGGCCAATCCAATTGGCCGGCAGTGCCATCAGTGCCAGCAGCGCCTGGAAGGCCTTAGTGGCAGTTTCTGGGACTGCAGAAGGAAAAGAAGATCAAGGCCCATGGATCCCTAGAGTAGGTATGGGTTGTGCTGCGAGGGTTTGGATAGGATAGGGAGAGGAGCAGGGGGGGGATGTGTGTTTAAGGGAGGGAGCAGGTAGGGGGGACTGTCCCACATTCGGCAGAGGGCAGCCCGCAAGGAGTAACACCCCCACTTCCTTCCCACACTTTAAAAATTTAATTTTTAAAAATTGGCCTTCCCACCCCTACCCAGATGCCCATGACAAATGTACACAGTGTGGGCAACATATTATCAGGGACAACTGACTTGATAACAAGTGTAATTGACCCGTAATTATTCATTAAAATAGGGCGGGCGGGATGCTGATTTTGGCACCCAACAGTATGATGAGTGTGAGCTCAGGGACGGGCAGGAAGGTGGTGGGATGGAAGACCACCCTATTTTACGTGCCACCCTCGCTGAAAACACACCTGCCAGGGGCACATAAAATTCAGCCCTAACAGTATGAAAAAAAATCACTATTCATTGAACCGTATGGAAAATTCTCTAAAAAATATCAGCAACTTTGACAATGTAAAATGTTTGCGAAAGCATTGGGGGTCATGATGCTGGTGGAAATTTTTGGAAGTCGCCACATGGATTAATTTTTTGGAATGGTTGCTGTGTTGGGATAATTTATAGGAGTTAAAGGGGGAAGGGTGAAAGAGACAGAGGGGGAATGGGGGAGAGTGAGAGAAACAGAGTGTGAAAATTTCTCCAATGCCAAACAAGTCTGCGAAAGAAATATTGCAAGCAGCTCAGCATTTTTTCAAAATTATTCAATCATGGGATGTGAGCTTGGCTGGCTGGGCCAACATTTATTTCCCATCCCTACTTGCTCTTGAGAAGGTGGTCATGAGCTGCTTTTTTGAACCACTGAAGCCCATGTGGTGTAGGTACACTCACAGTGGTGTTAGGGAAGGTGTTCCAGATTTTGACCCAATGACAGTGAAGGAACAGCGATATATTTCCAAGTCAGGATGGTGAGTGACTTGGAGGGGAACTTCCAGGTGATGGTGTTCCCATCTATCTGCTGCCTTTGTCCTTCTAGGTTGTAGTGATTGTGGGTTTGGAAGGTGCTGTCGAAGGAGCCTTGGTGAATTTCTGCAGTGCATCTTGTACATGGTACACACTGCTGCTACTGTGCGTCAGTGGTGGAGGGACTGAAGGTTTGTGGATGTGGTGCCAATCAAGCTGGCTGCTTTGTCCTGGACGGTGTCAAGCTTCTTGAGTGTTGTGGGAGCTGCTGTTATCCAGGCAAGTGGGGAGAATTCCATCATATTCCTGACTTATGCCTTGTAGATGGTGGACAGGCTTTGGGGAGTCAGGAGGTGAGTTATTTGCTGCAGGATTCCTAGCCTTTAACCTACTGTTGTAGCCACAGTATTTATATGACGAGTCCAGTTCAGTTTCTGGTCAATGGTAACCCCCAGGAATTTGATCGTGGGGATTTCAGTGATGGTAATGCCTTTGAACATCAAGAGGCAATCATTGCCTGACACTTGTGTGGTGCGAATGTTACTTGCCACTTGTCAGCCCAAGCCTGGATATTGTCCAGGTCTTGCTGCATATGAACATGGACTGCTTCAGTACTGAGGAGTTGTGAATGGTGCTAAACATTGTGTAATCGTCAGCGAAAACCCCCATTCCTGACCTTATGATGGAAGGAAGGTCAATGATGAAGCAGCTGAAGATGGTTGGGATGAGGACACTACCCAGAGTAACTCCTGCAGTGATGCCCTGGAGCTGAGATGATTGACCTCCAACAACCACAACCATCTTCCTTTGTGCTAGGTATGACTCCAACCTGCGGAGAGTTTTCTCCTGATTCCCATTGACTTCAGTTTTGCTAGGGCTCCTTGATGCCCTCAGTCAAATGCAGCCTTGATGTCAAGAGCAGTCACTCTCACCTCACCTCGGGAGTTCAGCTCTTTTGTCCATGTTTGAACCAAGGCTGTAATGAGATCAGGAGCTGAGTGTCCCTGGTGGAATCCAAACTGGGCAACAGTAAGCAAGTTATTGCTGAGGAAGTGCCACTTGATAGCACTGTTGCTGACCCATTCCATTACTTTACTGATGATGGAGGATAGATCGATGGGGCGGTAATTGGCCGGATTGGATTTGGCCTGCTTTTTGTGTAGTGGACATACCTGGGCAATTTTCCACATAGTCGGGTAAATGCCAGTGTTGTAGCTGTACTGGAACAGCTTGGCTAGGGATACCACCAGTTCCGGAGGACAAGTCTTCAGTACTACTGCCGGAGAATTGTCAGGACCCATAGCCTTTGCACTATCCAGTGTCTTCAGCCAATTTGATATCACATGGAGTGAATCAAATTGGCTGAAGCCTGGCATCTGTGATGCTGGGGACCTCCAGAGGAGGCTGAGATGGATCTTCTGGCTGAAGATTGTAGCAAATGCTTCAGCCTTATCTTTTGCACTGATTTGCTGGGTTCCTCCATCATTAAGGATGGGGATATTTGTGGAGCCTCCTCCTCCAGTGAGTTTTTAATTGTCCACCACCATTCACAATTGGATGTGACAGGGCTGCAGAGCTAAGATCTGACCTGTTGGCTATGGGATGATTGAGCACTGTATCACTTGCTGCTTATGCTGTTTGGCACACAAGTAGTCCCCTACAAAAATAAGAGTGTTACCGCCAAATCTAGACCCCCCTGGTTGTCTAGAGGAATACAGGGGAAGATCAAACAGAAAAAGAAAGCATACGATAGGCACAAAGAACTAAGCACTGCAGATATTCAAGATGAATATAGGAAGTGCAGGGACAAAGGAAATAAGGAAATCAAAGAGAGGACATGAAAAAAGATTAGCAAGTAAAGTTAAAGATAACCCAAAGATGTTTTACCAATACATTAATGCTAAAAAGTTAGTTAAGGAAAAAGTGGGACCCATCAGAGATGAAGATGGAAACTTGTGTGTAGATGCGGAGGCTGTGGGAAGGGTTTTGTATGAATATTTTGTCTCAGTGTTTACAAAGGAAAGGGAGGATGGAGATTTAGTAGGCCAAGAGGAACACTGCGAGATATTGGACGGGATAGTCATAAAGAGAGAGGAAGTACTCGAAGGGTTGAAATCCTTGAAAGTTGATAAGTCACCAGGGCCAGATGGATTGTTTCCGAGGCTGCTGAAGGAAGTCAGGGAGGAGATAACAGATGCTCTGAGGGTGATTTTCCAATTTTCACTAGATACAGAGAAGGTACTGGAGGACTGGAGAAATGCAAACATAGTTCCATTGTTTGAAAAGGGATCAAGGGAAATGCCAAACAATTAAAGGCCAGTTAGTCTTACATCGGTGGTGAGCAAATTAGTAGAATCAATCCTGAGAGATAGGATTAACTGTAATATGGAAAGGCATGGACTAGTCAGGGATGGTCAGCATGGATTTGTTAAAGGAAGGTCTTGCCTCACAAATTTGATTGAATTCTTTGAGGAAGTGACAAGAAGGGTTGATGAAGGTAGTGCTGTGGATGTTGTGTACATGGATTTTAGCAAGGCATTTGACAAGGTCCCACATGGCAGATTGGTCAGGAAAGTAAAAGCCCATGGGATTCAGGGTAATGTGGCAAACTGGATAAAAGGTTGACTTTGTAACAGGAAACAAAGGGTAATAGTCGATGGATGTCCTTGCGAATGGAAAGTTGTCTCAAGTGATGTTCCACAGACCTCAGTATTGGGACCCGTGCAGTTTGTGTTACATATTAACGATTTAGATGTGAATGTGGGGGGCATGATTGGGAAATTTGCAGATGACACAAAGATTGGCTGAGTAGTGGATAGTGTAGAGGATAGCCATAATCTCCAAAATGATATAGTTGGGGGAGTGGGCGGTAAAGTGGCAGATGGATTTTAACATAGAAAAATGTGAGGGCATACATTTTGGGAGGTCAAACAGTTACAGGGATTACACAATAAATGGGAATATACTAAGAGGGGTAGATGAAGTGAGAGATCTTGGCGTACAAGGACACAAGTCCCTGAAGGCAGCAGTTCAAGTAGACAAGGTTGTAAAGAAGGCATATGGAATTGGCCTCCTTCACTGGCAGAGATATATAATATAAAAGTAAGGATTTAATGTTGGAATTATATAAAACACTGGTGAGGCCACAACTGGAGTATTGTGTACAGTTCTGGTCACCACATTAGAGGAAGGACGAACTTGCTCTGGAGAGAGTGCAGAGGAGGTTTACAAGAATGTTGCCAGGGTTAGAAAAGTGTAGATACGAGGAGAGGTTGGATAGGTTAGGGTTATTTTCCTTGGAGGAAGAAGGCCGAGAGGTGTCTTGATTGAGGTGTACAAAATTATGAGGGGAATAGATAGAGTGGACAGGATAAAATTGTTTCCCTTGATGGAGAATTCTAGAACCAGCGGACATAGATTCAAGATAAGTGGCAGAAGGTATAGGGGGGACATGAGGAAGAACTTTTTTATGCAGAGGATAGTGGTGTCTGTAATTCGCTGCCCAAGTTGGTGGTAGAGGCAGAAACTCTAAACTCTTATAAAGTACCTGGATCTGCACCTTAAGTGCTGTAAGCTGCAGGGCTATGGGCCGGGTGCAGGAAGGTGGGATTAGAAAGGGCATCTGGGTGTCCTCGGACTGGCATGGACAAGATGGTCCGAATGACCTCCTTCTGTGCTGCAACTTTTCTATGGTTCTATAGTCCTGTGTTAAAGCTTCACCAGGTTGACACCTCATTTTTATGTGCTGCTTCTGGCATGCCCTCCTGCACTCTTCATTGAACCAGGTTTGATTCCCTGGGGATATACCGGGCCATGAGGTTACAGATTGTGTTCGAGTACAATTCTGCTGCTGCTGATGGCCCACAGTGCCTCATGGATGCCCCGTCTTGAGTTGCTAGATTTGGAGACTTAGGTGGAGAAACGGCAGATGGAGTTTAATCCGGACAAATGCAAGGTAATGCATTTTGGAAGGTCTAATACAGGAAGGAATTATACAGTAAATGGCAGAACCCTTAAGTGCATCGACGGGCAGAGGGATCTGGGTGTACAGGTCCACAGGTCACTGAAAGTGGCAATGCAGGTGGATAAGGTAGTCAGGAAGACATATGGCATGCTTGCCTTCATTGACAGGGGTATTGATTATAAAAGCTGGGAAGTCATGCTGCAGCTGTATAGAACCTTGGTTAGGCCACATTTGGAATATTGCATGCAATTCTGGTCGCCACATTACCAGAAGGATATGGAGGCATAGGAGAGGGTGCAGAGGAGGCTTACCAGGATGCTGCCTGGTCTGGAGGTTATTAGCTATGAGGAGAGGTTGGAGAAACTCGGATTGTTCTCACTAGAGCGACAGAGATTGAGGGGTGACTTGATAGAAGTTTACAAAATTATGAGTGGCATGGACAGAGTAAATAGTCAGAAGCTTTTTACCTGGGTGAAAGAGTCAATTACTGGGGACATAGATTTAAGGTGAGAGGAGAAAACTATAGAGGAGATGTGCAGGGCAAGTTTTTTACTCAGAGGGTGGTGAGTGTCTGGAATTCGCTGCCAAAGAGGTGGTGGAAGCAGGTGCGATAGTGGTGTTTAAGAGGCAGCTTGACAAATACATGAATAGGATGGGAATAGACGGATACGGACCCCGGAAGTGCAAAATGTTTTAGTTGACAGGCAATATGATCGGCGCAGGCTTGGAGGGCTGAAGGGCCTGTTCCTGTGCTGTACTTTTCTTTGTTTCTTTGCTAGATTTGTGTGAAATCTATCCCATGGTGATGTCTGGGACATTATCCGTAAGATGTGATTCTGTGAGGATAACTATGTCAAGCTGTTGCTTAACTAGCCTGCGAAACAGCTCTCCCAATTTTGGCACTAGCCCTCAAATGTTAGTAAGGAGGACTTTGCAGGGTCAATAGGGCTGAGATTGCTGTTGCCGTTTCCAGTACCTAGGTCACCCGTCCGGTTTCATTCCTTGTAGCTGTTTGATACGGCTGAGTGGCTTTCTGGGCCATTTCAGAGTAAACCACATTGCTCTGGGTCTGGAGTCACATGTAGGCCAGACCAGGTAAGGACAACAGATTACATGAACCAGATGGGTTTTTAAAACAATCAACAATGGTTTGGTTTTATGGTCTTCATTAGACTTTTAATTGCAGATTTTTATTGAATTCAAATTCCACCATCTGCCATGGTGGGATTCAAACCCGAGTCCCCAGAGCATATTTCCTGAGTCTTTAGATTTCTAGTCCAGCGATAATACCACTATGCCATCATCTCCCTGCCCAGGCACACCCAGAGTGCAGACCCCACATTGATTGTCACAGTTGGGGAATAGATTGGAAAGATGAGATTGGAAAGATATTGATTCTCACAATTCCTTTGCTCCAAGCCACACACCATCCTGACATGGAACTATATTGCCATTTCTTCACTGTCACTGGGTCAAAATCCTGGAACTCCCTCTCTAACAGCACTGTGGGTGTAGCTACACCACATGGACTGCAGTGGTTCAAGAAGGCGGCTCACCACCACCTTGTCAAGGGCAATTAGGAATGGGCAATAAATGCTGGTCAAGCCAGAGACTCCCATATTCCATGAATGAATACAATAAAATAACATAAAAGTTGCACGCCTTTTACTCAAACTTTTATTCTAAGTGTTTTGACTGCACATATGGAGATATAACCTCAAATTCTGCGAATCACACTTTTTAATCCAAAGCACCTACATTCACACACACACACACACATACACACACACATCGGAAACAGGCTGCGTACTTTCAATTGATCGTTGATATCAGTTGATCTTCGTTTAAGCCTGCAACATGTAAGTGCACCAGCAATAAATACCACTGGATAAACTGGAACAATAACCAGTTTGGACCAGTACTATCTATAATACCACCAGTATTACTGGCAGTTCCTGCTGGGCTACCATTTCAGAACTGGTCTACAATCAACTGGTGCCAGGATTACCAGAACTTCTTTTTAGCCATTTGCCTTACCTACCCTACTCCCTTACCAACTTAACTTACCCACCTTACTCCCTTACCAACTTACCTCCTCTGCATAGCTTTTCAAGGAAGCTTTGGGATATTTAAACACATCAGAATATGGCAGTTTTGCTGTAAAAAGAGGGTTTGGTTTCTGCGCAGATTCACTCCGCTGTGCTCTCTGAGGTTTCTTGCACTAAGTCAGTTTGGAAGGATCCTCCATTGGAATATTGCGCAAAAAAATCAGAGGAAGGTGAGTGGGTATTTTTTTGTCTGATCAGGGTTGGAAATAAGGGTTCCGATTTGGCGCGAAAGATTTGGGCCAATGTATGTAGAAAGCATTAAATATATAAAGGCCTTGTTAAGGCATCAATCTCTAAAAATACACTGGTAGTTCTTGTGCTCCTGCCATATTTTTGTCATGGTATTGCAGGAAACCCTAGAGAACTGGAATAAATTGTTGCTTTTAGCTATTTATGCATTTCCCTGAGCTCCCCAGTTCATTTTGCAGAACACCTGTGGATTTCTTTGCTGCTGATTTTTTGCTCAGTTAAGAGGTGTTTTCCAAAGTCTTTTTTTCCCCCATTCAGGAGAGATGAGCATCATTTTTGGTATAATGATGAAAAGTACAAATGTCCTGATGATAGCTCAGAAATTATGTGACTGGCCCAGGAGTATCCCCACCATGTGCTGTTGGGAGGCTGTTTGAATGGCTGGAAACTAGGCTTGGCCCCAAGAATGCTGGTTCCCAGCCTTCCTCAGAAGAGTCTGCAATGTTTGGGGCAGAGTCTCAGCCTGCACCAAACATGACCATCGCTGTGAGGAGTGGGGTGTGGGGGGGGGGGGGGGGTGGTGGTGGTGGTTGGGGGGGGGGGGTTAGGCGGAAATTAAGAGTTCCTGCGGTCCTACATGGTACTTGGACCTATCAAATCAAGTGTGCTTCCCTGGCCATCACCAGTTGCAGCACCCACATGAGAACCCTGGCCAGGATCAATGTTGTGACCCTTGAGGAGTACAGTTCTAAACATTTCCAATGCTGCATCAATACTTGGGAGGTGGGGAGGGGAATGGGCACCTTCACCTTGCACCCAAAAGAGAAAAACCTGGTCATTTCTAGGGGATTTGCTGGCCTTCTACCAATGGTGGGTGCTCCCAAATTAGCACTCCTGGTGACGCAGCTGTGCACCATTGAATCCACATGACTTTGGTGGGGTCAGCAGCAGACTGGTGGTCTGGACTGGTTTACCTGGGCTGGTGGATTTCCTGTAGCATCACATACAGTTAGTGTCTACAGGTCTATCCCAGGAGAGTGGAGAGGCAGTGGGGTGGGGGGACAACCCCAGGCAAGTAGTGACCTACTGGCTCCACAAACATATAATCCAGGAACTGTTTTGGGTTGTTTTTGAAGTGACCTGGTTTATTCCTTTTAAGAACCACCCGTGACCACTCAACACCAGGACACAGGGGCTAAATGGACAACTCCAATTTCTATGTTCTATGAAAATTTAATTTAAATGCTGGGGTGCGATGAATTCAATCAGAATTGTCTTTAATTGAGAAACTGGCAGTGCTCTTTCTGCTAACTCACAATTTCATTTATTAGTATAGCCCATATAGCCATGTGGAATTCAATAACAGATGCGAGGCACCCCACAGTAAAAGGAAACTTCCTCAGAGCGAGATCACAGTCAGACGTGTGGATGGATTAATTGAACCACAGATAAAAACACCGCAGAACCCCTTGGCAATGGTTGCTCCACAACAGACATGGGACGTACAATGTAAAGTAGCCAAGCAGTTATTTAGGGACATGACTTTACCCAAGGATGTTGAAGAATGGTTTGAATTAATTGCTAAACAGGCCTCTGGCAATGTGTCAGAGAAAAATGATTTGCTGAAACTCCTACATGAATTCTTCACTCGTTTTCTCAGAAGCTGGGATGAACTGATATGATTACACATTATACTGACACAGGGGAGGCTGATTCATTACCTTAACTCCATATTACAGGTCACCTTTAAAGAAAGCTTTGTTGGACCAATATAATGAACAGATACCAGCAGCAGACAGCCAGACTTGAGACCACAGTCATTTCTTGGTTATAGTTTCATTGTCCTGGGAAAGCTGGCTTCAGTGAGCGAAGTGACTTAAAACACTAATACCCGATGCCTCAAATTTATGACCCTTTAAACATTTTGTCAAAAGTCAACTATACTATTCAAAAGTCTTTCAGGGTTAGATTCTCTTCAAAACCTCTCCACAAATCTACAGCATCAGTTTGACAAGCCTTTCATACTTGTCTTTAGGGTAGCACCTTTGTAACCAGGAGAGAGCAGTAGCTTAATAGTTATGTTATCAGTGCTAGTAATCCAGAAGCAAACACTAATGCTCTTGAGTCATGAGTTCATGGCAACACATTCAGTTCATTAATGGGAATTCCTTCCTTTTGGAAAATAATTCTCCCTTCCTCACCTGCTCTAGCTCCAAAGCTGTCGTGTTGGACCCTCCAGGGACCTGTAAAATGGTGGGTGAAGCCCAGATCTGGAAGCCCCACACCACTTCCTGTTTTCACTGGGGGTAGGAACTGGGGGACATGTGACTCCCACATGTGGTAAACCCAAACTCAGCAGGGCCATTTGAACTCAGCGCTGAGTTCAAACAGACCCCATTTTGAAGGAAGCAATGGTCTTATATCACAATGTGGGAGTTATGAATCCTTAGAGAGGTTGTAAGTGCTTTTGAAGGGCAGATAAGGTTTGTAGAGCTGTCACTCTACCAAGTTATTTAAATGGCCAGCCCTTTAAAAATTAAAAAAAAATGCCTGCCTGCGTCTGAGACTTGAAAATCTCTCTGAACAGTTTCAGTAGCTGTTTATTGACATAACTCTAAGTGCAATCATTATAGCATTATTAATACTTGGCTACTTTCTATAACTTATCATATTGGGGGGTTGTAAGTTCACTTGCCTTCCTAATTGCTTGCTGCAGCTTATGTTAGCTTTTAGTGACTTATGACCAAGGACACTCAGGTCCCTTTGGACATCAATATTTCCAGATGGTGACTCCGAGCCAGGAAATGTCCACCTAGGGAGCTAAAATCTGGTCCTTGATTTCTCTTTGAAATTAGCAATCTTCCCTCAATCATAAGGTCAGAAGTGGGGATGTTCAAGGATGATTGCACTGTCATTTCCAGTCCCAACTGCTCGAACAATAAAGCAGTCCGAGCCCGCGTGCAGCATTGGACAACATTCAAGCTTGGGCTGATAAGTGGCAAATAACATTCATGCCACAATATTATCAGGCAATGACCATTTCCAACAAACATGAGTCTAGCCATTGCCCTTTGATATTCAGCAGCATGACAAACACCGAACCCCACATCATCGACATCGTGGGGATTACCACTGAAAGAAACTGGATTGGACCAGCCATATAAATACTGTGGCTACAGAAACAGGTCAAAGGCTGGGAATTCTGCAGCAAGTATCTCCTGAGTCCAAACAGCCTTTCCACCATGTACAAGGCACAAGTCAGGAGTGTAATGGAATACTCACCACTTGTCTGGAATTGTGCAGCTCCAAAAATACTCAAGAAGCTCAACACCATTCAGCACAAAGCAGCCCATTTGATTGGCACCTCGTTTACCACCTTAAATAACCTCTCCCTCCACCACCAACACAAAATAACAGCAAGGTGTACCATATATAATATGTACGGCAGCAACTCACCAAGGCTCCGTTGACAGCACCTTCCAAATCCATGAACTCTACCACCTTGAATGACAAGGGCAGCAAATACATGGGAACATCACTACTTGTAGTTCCCCTCCAAGTCACTCACCATCTTGACTTAACTAAATCGCTGTTCTGCCTTCACTGTCACTGGGTCAAAATCCTGGAAATCCCTTCCTAACAGCACTGCAAGTGTACCTACACCACGGGGACTGCGCATTTCAAGAAGGCAGCACACCACTGCCTTTTCAAGGGCAATTAGGGATGGTCAATAAATGCAGGCCTTGCTAGTGACACCCACACCCCAAGCACAAATAAATGAAAAGACAGAGAGGAGCAGGGTCCATTGCTGTTTCCTTCTGAAGTCAATAGTCATCCTCCCAGCTTTGCCCCATCACTGAGTTCAGCAAACTCAGAGACTGGACCAAGATATATTCCTGGTATCCAGCACTCAACTCCTTGCTGTTTTACCCAGCTGAGTAACTCCATCTGCAGTCAACCTGTCTGCCAATATTAAAGAGTTTTGGATTTCATTTTTAAAAATTCCAAGTGGTCCAAAGGATTATGTGTGAGCTGTTTAATCTTTTGCATTGATTTGGTGGCTGAGGAAAGTTTCTGTGTTACACTATTCACCTTAATTGGTTTATATGGAACATAATCACTACCATAGAGAAGTTTGACCAAATGAGCTGTTTTTGTGTTGTACGTGTTTATGTAATTCTACATAAAAAATATTTAGGGTGAATTCACATCCAAATTATACTATTTCTTATTGACAAAATCTATGTAGTATAATTGTTTATTTAATGTTTTTGCAACATATATTTTTCATGCATGAAAGCATTGTATAACCTAACAAATAAAGGAACTGAAAAGTTTAATTGATTTCATTTTCATCTGGAAAAGCAAATGATTGAAATGTTCTTCTAAAATATGAGATAGTGACTTCAAATAAAACGGCAATATAATGACAGTTTGAATTGTTATTAACAATGACACTGCTTTGGTATTTAAACTCTCATGTCAACTGAAATGTTCTGAACAAAGCAGCAGTTAGTACTCATTAGAGTTAACAAACTTCAGTTGTGTTTGATCTCAGTGATCACATTATCTGATAAACTTTTCTGATTGCAGTCACTGCCTGGGTATGAACCCATCTAAATGCCAATGAAACCATGTAAGCGCGGAGGAATTTATTTAGCAAAATTGATTTGTTTAGAATACATCTGGTGTTTCATTCTGAGGATATGAGCTGTCAAATCAAATCACTGCGCTAAAAATACTGGGAGCCATACCCCTTCAGTGATGCATCATCACACTACAGTCACCATGGAGAATATCAGCACAGCTTCAATCAGCGGTAATTATGCAGGAGATAGAGAAATAGCTTCATAAGTTAAATTAACTGAAATGTGCTGAACAAAGCTGTAGTTAGCACTTATTAGAGTTAACAAACTTCAGTTATGTTTGATCTCAGTGATCATACTATCTGATAAAATGTTCTGATTGCAGAATCCATCTAAATGCCAACAAAACCATGCAAGCACAAAGGAACTTATTAGTAAAATTGAGTTGTTTAGAATACATGTGGTCTTTCATTCTTTGTGACTAATTCAAATAATGCTTGTGTTTACAGGCTTGACATCACTAACTCTACATATTTCTTCATTCCGGGTACCATGTTGATCAGTGAACTATTATAATCGTAGATTTATGGAATCTTACAGCACAAAAGGATGTGACTTGGCCCATTATGCCTGTGCTAGCTATATGAATGAGTTGTCCAGTTAGGTCCCAAACTCCGTATTTTTTAGCCCATAATCCTGCAAGTTTGTCATCTTCAAGTAAAAGTCCAATCACCTTTTGAAAGCTCCTGTCAAATCTATGTCCATTGCATTTTCAACTCTGAAGAGTCATAGAGACTCGAAACGTTAACTCTGTTTCTCTCTCCACAGATGCTGCCAGACCTGCTGAGCTTTTCCGACATTTTCTGTTTTTATTTACTTTCAACTATTGTGTTCCAGATCATAACAACATATTGTGTAAAAAAAAACTTCTACTCATTTTCCCTCTAGTTCCTTTGCCAATTATTTTAATTCTATAACCTTTGGTTATTGTTCCTTTTGCCAGAGGAAGCAATTTCTCCCCATTTACTCAATGAGAACCCTACACTATTTTGATTATCTCCATTATGTCTCCCCTTAATTTTCTCTGAGGAGAACAATCCCAATTTCTCTAATTTTTCCACAGAACCGATATCCCTCATCTGTGGTATTGTCCTTATACATCTTCTATGTACCCTCCTCAAGACATTGACATCCTTCCTAACGTGTGGTGCCCAGAACTGTACACAGTACTCAAATTTATATGTGGAGGTTTAACATGACTTCCTAATTTTAGTAACTGCCATATACAGTTGATCTACCAACTTGAAATATTTGTGCATGTGCACCCATGGGTCCTCCTGCTTTTGTACAACTTTCAGAATTCACTGTTTAGATTATACTGCCTTGCCATGTTGCTTCTCCCAAAGTGCATTACTTCAGATGAAGGGTCATGAGGACACGAAACGTCAACTTTTTTCTTCTCCACCAATGCTGCCAGACCTGCTGAGTTTTTCCAGGTAATTCTGTTTTTGATTAAAATCTACCTGCCATGTTTGCTGCATGTCCATCCCATTATTTCCCATAAATGTATGGATGTCAATGTGACAAATTGTGTCCGCCCATTTCACCAGTCCGTCAATGTACTCTTGAAATCTGCTGCTATCCTTGTCACTAATTACCATGTTGCCAAATTTTGTATTATCTGCAAACCTGGAAATGTTGCTCACTAAACCCAAACTCTATATCTAACAAGAAAAGCCATGGTATGTTGGCCTTTATTACAAGAGGATTTGAGTACAGGAGTAAAGAAGACTTGCTGCAGTTGTATACAGCCTTCGCGAGACCACACCTGAAGTATTGTGTACAGTTTTGGTCTGTTTATCCAAGGGAAGATATACTTGCCATCAAGGGAGTACAGCTAAGGTTCACCAGACTGATCCATAAGATGGCAGAATTGTCCTATGAGGAGGCTGGGTCTGTATTGCCTAGGGTTTAAAAGAATGAGATGAGACCTCATTGAAACATGCAAAATTCTTACAGGGTGTGAGACGGTAAATGCAGGAAGGTTGTATCCCCTGGCTGGGGGGGTCTAGAGCCAGGGTACACAGTCTCAGAATAAGGGATAGGCCATTTAAAACTGAGACAAGGAGGAATTTCTTCACTCAGGGGATGATGAATTTTTGGAATTCTCGATCCTAGAGAGTTGTGGATGCTCCATCATTAACTATATTTAAGGCTGAGATAGACAGAGGTTTGTTCTTTCAGGGAATCAATGGATATGGGAAGCAGGTGGGAAAGTGAGTTAAGGCCAATGTTTAGCTTTGATAGTACTGAATAGCAGACCTGGTAAGATGAGCTATATGGTCTACTCCTGCTCCTGTTTCTTATGTTCTTAGATCAATAGGTTTATCCATTTGAAAAAAACAGCACCTGGTATCTATCTTTGAGCTGGGTAAGCTTGTGTGAAAATTGATGAGAGTAAGCAGTTTTAAAGAAAAAAAATCAAAGTGCAGGAGCTGTATGTGGCAGATGAAACAATTGCTTTGCCTACATATCTGGGAATGGGGAAAATACTTTGGTAGTTTATAAGCCTGAATATGAAATATGCTTTCCTTACACTTAAACCTGCTTTTAAAATCAAAGGTTAGGATTTGACCTTTGTGTAAGAGCAGATATCGCACAATGCAGCAAGCACACAGAGAATAACAGATACCTGGAGAGAATGAATTGGCAGGAATTCAATTAAAGGGTAAGATGATATCATAAGCTGTGAAAGGAAAGTGTGGGTGGATTGTGAATGATCCTTGCACCATGAGCAGTGCTTTCTGAACTTTATTTCCTGGATTACAACCTATTATTCTTCATAAAACACTTCATTTAGATAATGTCTATCACATCCTCATGACATCCCAAAGTGCTTTACAACCAGTTTCAAAAGAAAGTACCTTTTTTTTTGTATGGGCAAAACGTCAATGAGCAAAAATGGAACAAACTCCTGGTTTGCTGGAGTTGGTCATTAAAAATCAGGAGAGATGTAAAATGAGCTGTTCATTTACTGTCACCCATTATACATTATCACACAAAGTCAAAATGACTGTCTGGCTGGCTGCTTCCAGTGCTCACGTTATTCTGAAGTAGAATGAAAACTGGGTGGACAATGCTTTGGAGGCCAGGACTAACAACTGTATCCAGCTGACCCTGCTGAAAAACCCCTTAACAGGAAAGAACTGCCTCAAAATGGAGTTTAAGCATCTGTTTTCAGCAATTTACACTGTCCCACTGGTCTACAATGGGGGAACCTTTGGGCAATTTCAGGCTCAGAGTTTCAGAGTAAAGGACCAAAATGGCTGAAGACTAGGTGAGGAAAGGGGCTGAGTATTTTAAACCTGAGTGAGGAGAGATAATCAAATACTCCACAAAATGTATTCGCCTATGATTTCCGATCAGCTGACATTAATTTCAGCTGTTAGAAGAAGAGCCATGTCACCTACAGAAAGCAATGGGCTGGAATTGAAGACAGAGATGT
Organism: Carcharodon carcharias; assembly: GCF_017639515.1. Lineage (NCBI taxonomy): Eukaryota > Metazoa > Chordata > Chondrichthyes > Lamniformes > Lamnidae > Carcharodon > Carcharodon carcharias. The sequence continues at coordinate 185,957,926 of NC_054467.1, read as the reverse complement.
GCAGAATAATCAACGTTCTTCAATTTGATAGTTTTCCACTTGGATTAGGTAGACATTATTCATAGCTTTTCTTCAAAGTTCTAATTGAGCATCATAGAGCAGGCTGTAAGTGGTCAGTGGGAGAAGCCGGATTTCCATCATTCCATGGTTACTTCATGGAACTAAGTGACTGACTCTTTTAGAGTTAGAGCACAACTGTACCTGAATAGTCTCTTTCCATGCTGAACTCCTGATTCAATGGACCTGATGTATATAAATGTGATCCAAGAAAAATATTTGATTATTACTTTATTTTTTTCTTTAATTGCATCAGATTCTCAATTACTGCAGACAGAGCCAACCTGAAGCCAATTAGAACATTAGAAATTAGCCAAACTAATTGACTATTTCAGTCAGTCAGAAAAACTTCAGAAGTATTTTATGAAGAATAACAGATCACAACCCAGGAAATAAAGGTCAGAAAGCATTGCTCAGGGTGCAAGGATCATTCCCACCCACCCACACTTCCCTTTCACAGCTTATGATATCATCTAACCCTTTAATTTAATTCCTGAAAATTCATCCTCTTCAAGTATCTGTTGTTCTCTATGTGATTGCCGCATTGTGCGACATTCGCTCTTACACGAAGACCAAATCCTAACCTTTGATTTCCTATGTAAACAGCTTACTACAAAAGTAATTGCTAATTGTGAGTCTCTGTTCTTAATTTTACTAATTAACTAATAGCTTTCAAATAATTGCATACTGTGAAGTTAGCATTGATCATGCATAAACCATCCTGATTTGTACCTGTTCTAAATTAAGTAATGGCTTTTCAAATAATTGAATACTCAGGAACAGGTACAAATCAGAATAGTTTATGTGAACTCAATACTAACTTCTCAGCTACAGTTGTTTTATTGTAAATATACAGTACTTGAACATCGATCAGAATCAATGAAACTCTCACTTAATAAGTGCAGTGATTAAATAGGATTCAGTAGCCTGCCTTATCGAATAAAAGGAGACCTGACTAAACCCAGGGGGTTAAAAATTCAGTAACGCCCTTCAGCAGGCAGGGATGGTGATGCACATAGTCATGACAATACAGGCAGCCTGCAAACTTCATGTTGCTTGCTCATTACCCTGTACTGCCTGGTTGCATGCTCAGCAGAAGGGCCCAGGCATGGGCATGGCCAGCACTTGTTACAGTTTTGCTTCTACTACTTAAAACCAACCAGTACCTCTTATAGGTAAAGGGCATACAGGCTGGTGGAAGTGTTTGTGAAAGTCTTTCAGGGAAGGAATAAGACTGCCAATGGAGAAGCAGGCCAGAGAAAGGGCTCCCAGATTCCCTGTAGGCCTTAGTCTAGGAGGTGGAAAGGTGGAGAGAGGTCATATTCCATCAGGGATCCAGGGGGCCTTCCAAGTACACTCCATGAAGGGAATAGAAGCAAATGGCCATGGAGGATCATTTAAGATGTCTGCCCTGGTGACCTGGTTATTGTGTCGAAGGAAATTCAATGATCTCACACAACTAGCCAAAGTCAGTGAATGCATCCTCAAATGCCTTCTGTTTGCCACAACAGCACCAACTTCACACACTGCTCAATGTATCATACCCCCATCACTCACCTAGCAGCGCTCAGTGCTTGTACCTAGCAGGGAGCACAGACAGCTGAACCTGAGAGGGACACCTCTACTCGGGCAGTGGGCTGAGTTGAAAAAAAGTCCAGGTGTAGCATCACGGGAAAACTGTTAAGTTCATTGATTGGTGAGAATCTGCCGTTGGGGAGTGTTTTTAAATAGCTTAAAACTTGGAAAACATATCATTTATAAAAAAGCAGCTACTTGAATTTCAGCAACGAACACTGGCAATAGGGAAGTAAAGTTGAATCAAGTCAAAGTGAAACAAAATAATAAAGTAAACCAAAGATGAAGTTTGCGTAATTTAGTAAAGTTAAGTTACTAGTAAATAATTCTACTGATTCTACTTCCTCTAAATGCAATAAATAGTTTTTAGAGTTACAGGATGGCAGGTCAGCTCGGCCAAGTGAAATGTACATCCTGCAGTATGTGTGAAGTCGTGCACGCACCATGTGTCCCTGACAAACACATCTGTAGAAAGTGTCACCAGCTGCACAAGCTTGAGCTCCAGATTTTGGAACTTGAGCAGCAGCTGGAGTCACTGTTGTGCATCCGCGAGGCAGAGGACTACGTAGATGGCACATTTAGGGAGGTGGTCACACTACAGGTCAGCATGCAGTCTAAGAGATTCAGGCAGCGAGTGCAGGAATCCCTGAATCTATTCTGCTTGCTAATTGGTTTTCCATTTTGGATGCTGATAAGAGTGATGGTTCCTCAGGGGAGCACAGCCAGTGCCAAGCCTGTGGTGCCAAGGGCAGGGGAGAGGAAGAATGGAAGAGCAATAGCGATAGGGAATTCCATAATCAGGGGATCAGACCAGCATTTCTGCTGCAGTAAATGTGATGCCAGGATGGAGTGTTGCCTCCCTGGTGCCAGGGTCAAGGATGTCATTGAGCGACTGCTGGACATCATTTGGGGGGAGGGGGATCAGCCAGAAGTCATGGTCCACATTGGTACAAACGACATAGCTAGGAAGAGGGATGAGATCCTGGGAGGGTTGGGAAGGAAATTAAAAAGCAGGACCTCAAAAGCAGTAATCTCTGGATTACTCCTAGTCCCATGTGTTAATGAGCATAGGAATAGGAAGATTGATCAATTAAATACATGGCTGGAGAACTGGTTTAGGAGGGAGGACATCAGATTTCTGAAGCATTGGGGCCAGTTTTGGGGCAGGTGAGACCTGTACAAGCTGAATGAGTCACACCTTAACTGGACTGGGACTGATATACTCACAGTGGGATTTGATAGTGCTGTTGGGGTGGGTTTAAACTAGCTTGTCGGGGGGGTTAGGAACCTGAGGGGGTGGCTCAAACTGGAAGAAAGTAAAGTTGGTAACAGGAAGTAATAGTGAGACGAGAAGGCAGGAGAAACAAAGCAGAGCATTGAGTATATTTGGAATATGGAATTATGTCAGAAATACAAAGTTAAGGGCACTCTACCTGAATGCATGCAGCATTCGCAATGAAGTAAATGATCTAAAGGCACAAATAGAAGTAAATGGATATGATATAATTGCCATTATGGAAACATGGCTGCATGGTGACCAAGACTGGGAACTGAATAGTCAGGGATATTTGACGTTCAGGAAGGGCAAACAAGAAGGGAAAGGAGGTGGAGTTGTGTTGATAACAAGGGATGGGATTAGCATTAGTAAGGGGGATCTCAGATCGGAAAAAGAATGTGTGGGATGTTTGGGTGGAGCTAAGAAACAGCAAAGGGCAGCAGGCATTGGTTGGAGTTATTTATAGGCCACCAAATAGTAGTGGTAATACAGGGCATGGTATTAGTCAGGAGGTGAGAGAAGCATGTAGCATGGGCAATACAGTAATCATGGTGACTTCAATTTGCATATAGACTGGGTAAACCAATTGAGCCCAAATGCTGTGGAAGACGAGTTTCTAGAGTGTGGTCAGGATGATTTTCTACAGCATTATGTTGAGGAGCCAACTAGAGGACAAGCTATTTTAGATCTAGTATAATGAAAAAGGGCTAATTAATAATCTTGTTGTAAAAGAGCCCTTAGGGATGAGTGACCACAATTTAATAGAATTTTATTTTATGGAAAAATTTTTAACTTCGGTGGGTGGGCAAGTGCCAGATCCATTCCAGCATGAAATCACATGTGTCAACACACAGTCGCACGATATTTCATTCGCAGACACACACGGGATTCGGCAGTGCGCCTGCTGACAATTAAAAGGCCTGTTAAGGCCATTAAATTCTCAATTAACAGATATTTTTCGGTGCCCGTCCAACCTTACGATTGGTGGGCAGGCATAAAGGCCAAGCGGCCTTTGCAATTTTAGGGAAACCTCATCCACGGGCAGGATGTTCACAATATATATTAATGATTTGGATGTGGGGACCAAATGTAATATTTCCAAGTTCAGGGATGACACCAAGGTAGGTGGGAATGTTTGTTGTCAGGAAGATGTAAAGCAGGAGGATTTGGATAGACTTAGGACAGACTGAATGGGCAAAAACATGGCAGATGGAATATAATGTGGAAAAATGTGAGGATATGCACTTTGGGAGAAGGAATAGATGTGCAGAGTATTTCCTAAATTGTAAGAGATTAGAAAGTGTAGATGTACAAAGTGCCCTTGTCCATAAGTCATTGAAAGCTAACATGCAGGTGCAGCAGGCAATTAGGAAGGTTAATGGAATGTTAACCTTTATCACAAGAGGATTTGAGTACAGGAGTAACGAAGTCTTGCTTCAAATGTATAGAAGCTTGGTTAGACCGCACCTGGAGTACTGTGTGCAGTTTTGGACCCTTACCTCAGAAAGGATATTTTGGCCATAGAGCGAGTGCAACAAAGGTTCACCAGACTTGTTCCGGGGATGGTAGGTCTGCCTTGTGAAGAGATTTGGGAAAATGAGCCTGTATTCTCTAGAATTTTGAAGAATGAGAGGTGATCTCATTGAAACCTGCAAAATACTTAAAGGAATAGAAGGGGTAGATGCAGGTAAGATATTTCCTTTGGTTTGGGAGTCTAGAACCAGGGGACATAATTTCAAAATAAGGGGGAAGTCACTTAGAACTGAGATGAGGAGAAATTTCTTTACTCAGAGGGTTGTGATTCTTTGGAATTCTCTACCCCAGAGGGCAGTGGAAGATCTAATTAACAATAACATAAATGGTTATGGGGATAGCGTGGGTAAAAGGCATTGAAGTGTTTGAACAGCCATGATCGTATTGAATGACAGAGCAGGCTCGACGGGCTGAATGACCTTCTCCTGTTCCTGTGTTCCTAACATTCAGGCACAATATGCCATTTCCAGGGTTTAAGACCCCGGAACCAGAAATCTCACCTTCTAATAGATGCCAGCCAATCAGAGGCTGACCTTTCTCCATTCTCCATTACCTGTCAGTGCTACTTGGTGCCGAGCAGCTGCTGATAATGCACCCACCAGAGGCCTAGTTTCGATGAAGGACTCAAGCCACAGGTGAATGAGGGCAGGATGGTGGCTAGCAGGGTGGAGGGGTCAGAAGAAAGGACAAGGGGTGGTGCTCAGAAGGCCACCCCCCTCCCTGGTACCTAGCTCCTCGATCAGGTACTGAATGCCTTTGGATGAGGGACACCCCACCTTCCCCCGGGAAGCCTGCATGCAAACTCGATAGGGTTTGCATTTTGGGCTCTCTGTGTGGTGAGTCTCCTGCTTTTCACTGAATTAATATCAACAGCGGCAGAATAAGGGCCTCAATTAGTGTACGGGCAGGAAGACCACCTACGAGCCTTCCCATCCCGGATTTAAATGGTTGGAGGAAAGAAGGTAGTGGTGTGCCCATCCCTCACCAACCCCTCATCCAATTAACTGCATCCTGACCTCCAAATTCTCTGTTGGGGGCATTAGATTCTGCCCACAAATGCTGCCAGCCTCAAACCCACTTTTTCCTGCTTCAGGCACATCACCCAAGCACAGCAACATAATCACTGGCACTCATTCATCTCTCCTGCAGGACAAGGGCACATATAACAGGAGGGAACAGCAGAGAACCAGCAGTGGGCTGGCACATCTGCATCCCCTAAACCCTTTAGCAGAGATGTGCTCTGTAGTGGCTAGCAGTGACTGAGACTGTTGCATCCAGTGTTGCTCAGAACCTTCAGGATGATGGTTTGTGCCAGCATTATGCCCCTTATTAAATCCTACTTCACCCTCATTCTGCAATCTGACATGAAATGCAAGCTACAGATAGTGTGACATTGGACATCTTGCTTTCCACCCACACCTCCATTCCACCCTCCCCCCCCTCCACAGCTCTTGCATCACAACCCCAACACCCTACCCCCCCGCCCCCAAAGGACTGCCACCCCCAACTTTCCTTATTCCAACCCTCTGCTTCTGCATTTTTACTTTCAGATATCCAAGAACTGCTGCTGGCCAGTTTCTGCAGCCTTAACAGGAAGTGGATGAGCAAGAGTAAATGCCTGATGTAAAAGCACCATCACTTGGTCTGATGCTCACAGCCACCAGCTCAGTTACTTGGACTGCTTGTACTTCAGAGGGTAGTATAGAGATGGGATCAAAATATGGTGAGTCACCGAGCATGAGTGGATGACAGCCAGGCCAAGGGGAAGGGTAGCACATTTGCCAGCTCACCAGAGGGTGGGGTTGCAGATGAGTGCTACTGCAGAGGACTCAGATGAGGACATAGATGGGATGACATAGAGGAGAAAGCTGATGGATATGCACACTGAGATGCCTGGTTTACTGACAAGCCTATCACAGAGTTTGTTGTCACTGTCAAGGAGCAAGGTGGTGTTGGACTCCAATTTGCCAGAAGGCTTCATGCAGAGCTTGGAACTCATCCTTCCCAGTGTGGAAGCGGTGGTCAACTCCATGACAGCACATTTGGGTCCAGACACCTGGTGGCCAATGCTTCCGTATCCACTGAAGCTCAAGTAGAAGCCACCTAACATCTTAGTGCTACAGTCGGTGTTCTGCTGCAAGTTAGGAGATCTATGCTTGTTGCAGGCCAAGGCCAACTTTGTCCTTTGCAGGCCCAGGCTGCAGCTATCACATCTGTCGATCTAAGTGCTGAAAGGGGCTTGCAGGGTTTCACAGCAGTCCAGCTATCTGTCCTCCAGTGGATTGCTAGGTTTGCTGAGGCATCATCCCTAGAGAGGACAGTGGTTCGGTCATGCAGAAACACGCTGTCCTTGCTTAGGATGATAGCATTCATGGTTCTAACACTGCCACTCCACCAGTGCCTTTGTTGGTGATCAAATGTGTTGAGAAGAGCTGAGTGGTGCAGGATGGAAGTGTCCTGGCTGCTCCTAGGGGTAACAGGTGTTTACTGACATGACTGTCTTTGCACACCAACCGATCATCCAGGAAATGGTTCGGGAACATCTCACCAATGAGATGTGGCATCCCCAGAGCCACATGTGTGCAGCCCTTCATGTTGGGAATCCTGTTATCCGGCAAAGACATGTGTCATTTTTTTTTTGCTCTCTCTGCTTAGAGAGAAGACAAGGAAGTTCCCTTTCCTTTGAACATGGCCTCTGTCACCTCCTGTTGCTGCAATGCATGATGAACGCTAAGATGTTGGCAAAAGCATTTGCTCCAGCCTGGAAAGATCCACTGGTGTACAAATTGAGGGCTACAGTGATCTTCATGGCTACCAGCAGCATCACCCTCATGTTAGAGAATGATATAGTCAATTATTTCAAAAAGTTACTTGCTACAGTACTTTTATCTATTACTCATACATTGAGGAGCTTGAGTCAGCACTTGGGTCAATTTGATGAGTATTAGATGATTAAACACTGGACACCACAAGGAACTCAACATTCTTTGTTGCACTAAATCAGGAACTGTGAGAATGATAAGTAATGGCAAACCATTATGTCACATTATTAGTGGCTGACATACATTGTCATTATGCATAGAAATGATGTCATGGAAGACTGGTTGTTGGCACTGCTATCCGTTATTGAACAGGTTGCAATGTGGAGCTCTCCAAAGACACTCTGAGATACAAACTCCAACATCTAGTCTAGGGTTTCAGCCCACATGGATTACACTTCTATGCAGCCATAATAAAAACATTCTGCAATTCCATAGGTGCATCTGCAATAAACATGGAGAGGTTCAAAACCAAGGGCAAGTCCTGCCCTGAGATTTTTAATGACGTTCATCATAGGACTAAACATAATAAAATCAATTCACTGTTTTATCATCATCAGATTTTGTACTGAAAATCGTCCAAGAGCCAACTGAACTTAAGCACTACCTAGCAAATCTAAATGATTGTGCTTAATAGCAGTTATGCAATTGTAATTCTGCACAAAATGAAAATGCAGTGACCAGTTGCAGAGTTCATTGAAAGAATTGAACAATGAAGTCTATCATGTACATGTCTGCCTGCCTCAGTGGCTCACTTGTTGCTAAAGGACACGCTGAGGCAAAAGGGCAGTACCCTGGTGACATTCTCAGTCATTGATAGCATAACAGGGGAGGTGATGGTGTAATGGTATTGTCACTGGACTAGTGTTCCAGAAACCCAGGGTAATGCTCTGGGGACCTGGTTTGAATCCCACCAGAGCAGATGGTGAAATTTGAATTCAATAATAAAAAACAAAAATCAGGAATTAAAAGTCTGATTCTGATGGTGACCATGAAACCATTGCTGATTGTTGTACCAGCCAATCTGGCTCACTAATGTCCTTTAGGGAAGGAAATCTGCCATTCTCACCTGTTCTGACCTGCATGTGACTTCAGACCCACAACAATGTGGTTGACTCTTAAATGCCCTCTAAGTGATTAGGGATGGGCAATAAATAGCCTGTGATGCCCACATCCAATGAATTAAAAAAAACATACTGTCAATGGTTAACCATTCTTACAGCACTCTGTGGATCAAATGGTGAGTCTGAGCCCAGTAATACACTGCACCTCCAGTATGCCAAGTAGTTGTCTTGTTGCAATGCACCAATTTTTCAGGTAGTGTTTGCAATAGGCTGTCTCCTTCACTTTTCCTTTTCACTACTATGCTATTCAAAATTGTTCCCATTCATTAATCCCAGTAATTTCAGCTGTGCCATGAAGAAAAGTACTTTTTGATTTGTTTGTCAATGTGGAATGCCATATTAATAGCCTTCAACAAGTTATTTAACTGTTTTGTCATTTTGTGCTAGATTGTTTGGAATTTTTGGAGAGGTGGGAATATTCAGAATAGTGTCAACTACTAATGATCCATCAGTCTTTGCCCTAATATTCTTTGCACAGGTCTAATTTTTAATTACTAAAATTAGAAAGCACAATGATCTCAAGCACAAGATCAGTAACCATGTTGATAACAGATGTAATCAGGTATAAGGACACTAATGTCTCAATACTCACCTCTTCTTCTTCCTTCAACAACAACCGCAGTTTACATTTATGAACACTTTTTATGTAGAAAACATCCTAAGACACTTCACAGACTAAACAAAAACATTTCCAATGACTCATCGACTCTGAACCTCAGAAACCAAAGCCCTAAGCATTTTGTAACTCATGATACAACTGATTTCTCAGGCTCATTACCAGTCAGTGCAAAGTCTAAATTAGCTGACTGGATAGTCTTTTAACAGAAACTATTATGATGGGGAAAGCATTTTTGCCAGTGAGATTGAAGAAAGGCATTAGAGCTGCCTAATTTAGGCCTATTAAATAACTTTTTGCAAAGTTGCCTAAAAGACTTAAAGAGAAAATGAATATACGTACTGGTTTTGTCAATGTGTTGATTATATAATATGAATTTAAAAAATAGAAAATAAGAAAATAATTTAAAAACAAAAAAACTGCAGATGCTGGAAATCCAAAACAAAAACAGAATTACCTGGAAAAACTCAGCAGGTCTGGCAGCATCGGCGGAGAAGAAAAGAGTTGACGTTTCGAGTCCTCATGACCCTTCGACAGAACTAGGAAATAATTTGACTGAATTATCATTAAGATGGGGAAAACATGACAACAGCTTATATTGATATAGTGTTATTAACAACAACAACCACTTACAGCAACAATGTATACTTATATAATACCTTTAATGTAATGGATCATCCAATTCTTTCCAACAGCATTACAAAACAAAGTATGACTCTGAGTCACATAAAGAGAAATTAGGCCGGAAGACCAAAACGTTGGCCAAAGAGGTAAGTTTCAATGAATATCTTAAAGGAGGAAAGCAAGGAAGAGAGGTGGAGAGGTGTAGGGAGGGTATCCCAGAGCATGGGCCAAGGCAACTGAAGGAATGGCCACCAAATGGTAGAATAATTGCCATTGGGAATGCACAAGAGGCCAGATTTAGAGGAGTGTAGATATCTTGGAGGGTTGAGGGGCTGGAGGGGATTGGGGTGAGGCCATGGAGCAGTTTGAAAATAAGGATGAAAATTTTAAAATCAAGGCATTGTTTGACTGGCTAATGAGCACAGGAGTTATAGGGGAATGGGATTTCCTGCGAGTTAAGACAGAGGCAGCTGAGGTTTAGATGACATCAACGTTATGGCAGGTAAAATATGGGAAAGTAGCCAGGAGTGCATTGGAATAGTCAAGTCTAGAGTTAACGAAGGCAGGGATCAGGTTTTCAGCAGCAGATGAGCTGAGACAGGGGTGTAGCTGAATGATGTTATGAAGGATGTAATAGGCAGTCTTAATAATGAGGTGTGAATATGAGGTGGAAGCTTAACTCAGAATCAGATGTAACACCAAGGTTATGAACAGACTGGCTTAATCTCAGATTGTCTCCAGTGAGACAGGGATGAAGTCAGTAGTAGGGAATAGAGTTTGGAGTGGGGCCTGAAGACAATGATGTCAGCCTTCTCAATTTCTGCTCATCCAGCCCTGGAATCTGGGTAAGCAGTTGATAATTTAGCAACAGTGGAGGAATTGAGAGAGGTGGTGGTGAGGTAAAGCTGTGTGTCATCAACATATATGAAAAACTAATGCTGTGCGGTCAGATGATATCGCCATGGGGCTGCATGTGGATGAGAAATAGGCGGGCAAGGATAGATCCTTGTGGGGAGCAGAGATAGGTTAGAGGTTTGCGGGCTGGAGGAGATTCCAGAAATAGGAAGGGATGGTGTTGTGAGAGGGGGCAGAGTTGGTACTGTTGATAGAGTTGATCAGCAGACACTTCTTAAGTAGAAAGTTTTTGTTTATTTACAAAGGTACTCAGCAGCAACTAAACATGTGCTTTTGTTTCAAACTCTATCTCTACACTTCTAACTACTAACTACAGAGATAGCCTGCGCTACTCTCCTATTGGGTATTAAGATCATGTGGTCCTCCTTAACAGCATCTTTCTTAAAAGCATATTACACATTAGATAGAACCATAATTACCACAGATGGGTAAGACCATGGACGGATTTGAAAACAAGGATGAGGATTTTAAAACTTTGACGTTGCTTAACTGAGAGCAATTTAGGTCAACAAGCACAATGATTGAACAATGTTCAGCAACATTCACAACTGATACTGAAGCAGTCCATGTCCAAATGCAGTAAGACCTGAGCTGACTTGGGCTGACAAGTGGCAAGTAACATTCATACCACACAAGTGCCAGGCAATGACCATCTTCAACAAGAGAAAATCTAACCACCGGCCCTTAATATTCAATGGCATTACCATCACTGAAACCCCAACTATCAATATCCTGGGGGTTACCATTGACCAGAAACTGAACTGGACTAGCCATATAAATACTGTGGCTACAAGAGCAGGTCAGAGTAACTCACCTCCTGACTCTTCAAAGCCTATCCACCATCTACAAGGCACAAGTCAGGAGCATGATAGAATACTCCCACTTGCCTGGATGAGTGCAGCTCCAACAAAACTCAAGAAGCTTGACACCATCCAGGACAAAGTAGCTCACTTGATTGGCACCCCATCAGCAAACATTCACTCCCTCCACCACTGACGCACAGTAGCAGCAGTGTGTACCATCTACAAGATTCACTGCAGAAACTCACCAAAGCTCCTTAGGCAGCACCTTCCAAACCCATGACCACTACCACCTAAAAGGACAAGGGCAGCAGATAGATTGGAACATCACCACGTGGAAGTTCTCTTGCAAGTCACTCACCATTCTGAGTTGGAAATATATTGCCATTCCTTCACTGTCACTGGGTCAAAATCTGGAACTCCCTTCCTAACAGCACTGTGGGTGTACCTATACCACATGGACTGCCATTGTTCAAGAAGGCAGCTCACCACCACCTTCTCAATGGCATTTAGGGATAGGCAATAAATGCTGGCCCATCCAGCGATTCACATCACATGAATGAATAAAAAAAACCAAAAAAAAAATCACAGGGGTGATCACAGTGCATGTTAAAATATGAACAGTGGAATCTTGGATGACCTTAAGTTTATGGTGGGCTAGAAAATGGGAGAACAGTCAGAAGTGTGTTGTAATAATCAAATGTAACAAAGGTATGGAGTGTTTCAAAGCAGATGGGCTGAAGCAGAGGTGGAGTTTGGTGAATTAAGAGGTGGAAGCATAGGCCTGAATTGTCCTGAATTGGGAGTCGAGAACCCAATATCAGGATGGATGGTGACTGATGTCCACCCACCATTGCAATCTTATTGCCAATTAAGTGGTCCCCTTCACATTCGCCATCCAATTAAGGACAGTTGGCAAAGTTGCAACATGGGAGGCCCAATCAGAGTACTGCATGACTGGCAGCCTCACCTGGAGAGGTGGCACAGCACTAAGGCAAAAAGATGAGCACAAGTGTACTGCAAAATAGAGGCTTTCTCAGATGTCAGCTGAGAAACTAAAAATAATGAAGGCCCACAATTGTTAGAGTCAGTGTGGAGCGAAAGCCTTTCCACAGGGTAGAATGTGGCTGCAGATGTGGCCTTTTCATTCTTGTGGCTCCTTCATTGGTGCATTGTGAGGAGACTCTAATGGCCCCTGACTTGCTATCGGGCTGTCACCTCCTAGCAGCCACCAGACTCTGGCCAACAGGCCTGAACCGACACCAGGTAAACAACAGCAGGTTCTGAAAATGGCCTAAATGGCTGTCCTCCTCCAGGGAGCAAGTTGCTGATTCTCATGGCAGCCCTTCCCTGGGAAATCTGCCCAGAGGTGGGATAATATTGAGGAGCCGTCCTGATGTGTGATTATCAGATTTTTCCCGCCACCCAACATAACGCTGTTTCCATAGGGATGGGAAAGTTCCACCCAGAATATTACATAAAATTTCACCTTTCAAACCCTGTTTTAGACAAGACAGCCATTTTTAGCTAAAATTAATCTGTGATATATTAGTTATTCAACGGATATGGATATTAGCTATAAAAATGTAATAATGTTCAGTTAACACAGTCCTATTGCATTGCAAGGCACTGTGTGTTCTTTTAACTGGGACATCCACTTTCTTACAAATAACAATGGTTTGCTTCCCAGTTTAGAATCATTTCATCTTGTTAATCAGATACAAATTAAACAGCAGGATACATATTTTCCATCTCTCACTCTCCCTCAGGGGAGCGAGGCTATTTGGATCTCTCTTTCAAGGGACCATACATGCACAATGGTCCAAATAGCTTCCTTCTGTACAATTTCATTCTCTGATCCCATGTTTCTCTCTCCTTTTCTTTGTCCCCCCCAGCTTTACATTTTGCATTTCCCTATGGATTGCCTTCTTTGATTTTCTGCACCAGTGACAGAGTTGATGGGGAGAAACTGTTCCCTTGTAAATGGATCGAGAACCAGAGGGCACAGTTTTAAAGTGATTTGCAAAAGAAGCAAATGCGAGGTGAGAAAAAACTTGTTCACACAGTGAGTGGTTAGGGTTTAGAATGCACTCTCTGGGAAGTAGGTTCAAATGAGCATTCAAGAGGGCATTGGATGATTGTTTACATAGAAACAATGTGCAGGATAATGGGGAAAAGGCAGGAGATTGGCACTAAGTTAAAATGCTCAGAGAACTAGTGCAGACATGATGGGCCAAACGGCCTCCTTCTATACCGTAACAATTCTGTGATTCAGTGCCTACATACAGATAGAATCTTTGATAAAGTACAGAATGCCTGTAGATGTGGAAACTCTGCATCATTATGACTGTATTATGTTTACTAAAATAAAACACCAAACTTGAAAATAGCTGATTTAGACATCAGAAGGTAAGCCAAATTCTCATTTGACAATTCTTCATCTTTTGGTGGCACATTTCAACTGAGAAGTATAAATTCCATGTTAAACTGAGCTTTACTTGCATGGGATCAGCAGCATCTTGTCACTCCAGCAGCTGCAGTAAAAAGAACAAACTTGTGAATTTTAAAAATAATAAATCTTTCACTACGTGAGGATACAGAAACATCTTCACGATAACTGCTGCTGTTGCTCTCTGGTGAACAAATGAATGTCTAAGCAGTTTCTTTTATTACGCAGGACTCTGCCATGCACAAAAATCATCACCATGTTTATGAGTCTTAAAACCAAGCAACTGAGAGAACCACAGGGGTAAAAAGTTCCTGTTTATCCAAAATACAGCAAGTAGTCTCTCCTCAAAAGTGTGCCACTTATCTGAGTCCAGAGAGTTTGGGTGCAGGTTCACAAGAACCAAGGACTGGGGAACTCTAAATATGCACTGGAGTGTATGGGATCATATACCTATACAGGAGTAGGCCATTCAGCCCCTTGAGCCTATTCAATCATTGAATTAAATCATGAGAGTTCTGTATCTTAATTCCATCAACCTTCCCTGGTTCTGGAACCATCGCCTAACAAAACTCTATCAATCTCAATGCAGAAATTTTCAATTGGCCTCACCTTAAAAGCTCCTTGGGGAAAGAGAGTCCCAGGTTCTGCTCCGCTTTGTGAGAAGAAATGCTGGAGTTTAATGAGTTTAAAACCGTACAGTAACCCAGCATGGAACAGCAAGTAGAATCCAGCCGATTGTTTATCCATGGCAACAACAACTTATCTTATGTGGCACCTCTAATGTAATGAAACATCCCAAGATGCATTACATGAGCGATATAAAACAAAGAATGACACAGAGCCACATAAGGAGGTATTAGGTCAGATGATCAAAAGCTTGGTCAAAGAGGTAGGTTTTAAGAATTGTCTTAAAGGAGGAAAGCGAGATGTAGGGAGGGAATTCTGGAGCTTGGAATCGAGGCAGCTGAAGGCACGGCCACCAACGGTGGAGCAATTATGACTGGGAATGCACAAGTGGCCAGAATTAGAGGAGTGCAGATGTCGCGGAGGGTTGTGAGGTTGGAGGAGATTACAAAGATAGGGACAGAAAGGGCATGGAGAGATTTGAAAGCAATGACAAGAATTTTAAAGTCAAGATGTTGCTTGAAGAGGAACAAATATAGGTCAGGGAGCACAGGGGTGATAGGGGAATGACACTCGCTGTGAGTTAAAAATGGGCAGCAGAGTTTTGGATAGCCTCATGTTTACAACCATTCTACCAGTGCTTTGCATTCAGCAATATCCTTCTCATTGCTGATCACCTTGACTTCATGGGGATAATTTTCACCCTCACTGCCTGTGATGAAAATCTTGGTGGAGCAAATCACCCAGCCATTGTAGACAGCATCCAATTCTCATTCCAGTAAAAAAATTATCTCTGGTCATTTTACAGCACACGCAGTCTGCAGCTACTCCAACTCGGAAGAATCCTTTGGGTTTATTTTATGAGCCGTGAGTTTTTCTGTGTAACAATGGGAAGAAAGATTTTTTTTAAGAATATGTTGATGATTTTGTTGGATAGAAGGAAAGAGGCAAACCTCATAACTGCAATTATAATGTTGCTACAGTACACTTTGCCCCTGATTTTAAAAGCATATAAAAGGGCAGAACAGATTGCCTTTAAGCCTGAAACAATATGTAAACATTCATGACCTGCCTTATTCAATGCTGTAATGGAAATGACTATTGATCATGTATACTTTGTTATATTTTCACTCGGATTCGTGCTTAAATAAAAATCTACAACCAATGGAACAGATATCAAGCTGTTAAATAAAAAGCTACCCCCCAAGCATAAAACTGCAATAAGTAGTAGTTTCACCAGAGTACCTTGCAAGAAATAAATAAACAATAGGCACTGAACTTCAAAAAAGTATTTAATTAGATGTGAAAAGCTTTGGGACAGTCTGAGGTACACGCTAAGGTGTTACATTACTAACGTGGAATATTCTGCTTTTATTACATTTCCGGATCCAGACCCTGCTTGAGCCAGTGATGTGTCATCAGAGGAAATCACCTAGGAGTCAGCCATTAGCAGGCCCACTATGTGTTCACCACCCAATTCAAAATGACAGGAAAAACAAAGAGAGTGGAGGGCCAATGGGAAGGCCTGCAGGAATGCCCAGCCAGAAGCCCCCCTGGGAGAGGCATAAGCTGCTGAAGAAGAGGGAGATCTAAGGGCCATCTCAAAATGAAGGTGTTAACAAAAGGCTCCAAAGTTAGAAAATCAGACCAAGAACTGTGAAGGGCCTCAGATTGTAGGGGGATCCTTTTGCAAGAATGCCTGTGGCTGCAATTGGATCTCTTTGACTTTTGCATCTTCTTGATACCACCATTTCATTCAGTCTCTGATGTCCCGCCTGTGAGGAAGCCACCTTGTTGGGTGAGGGTGGGGGGGAGCAAGAGCAATGCTGGGAAAATGCCATAGATGCCAGAAAATGGCTCTTAATTGAGATCTTGATGTGCGATGGCCAGACTAACAATAATATTGAATGGCTCTTTGGAAGCACCATGATCATGGTAGATCATGATGTGAGGGACCCTAAATGAAAACATATCCGCCAACTTGGCCTTCTTAGCCAGATTTGCCACTTGATCATGATGGCACCAGGCTTGCCTGCTGAACCCTGAATGTCTACTTGGCAGCTACCACAGGGAATTGTTTTCACAGGCAATGGATCAGAACAGAGTCATTTAGAGCTGTGTCATCCACTTCCAAGAGACCCACAGCCTCTTTCTGATACAGCCTGTTATAGTGATAGTCAGCTGGAACCTTAAACCTTCCTCCATATTTTTCCAGGAATGGTGAAAAAATTACATCTTGGAATGCACGATGGAATTGACAGCCACCTCATTCAGCGCCAGCTCCCCTTTGGAAGCTAGCATCAGGTTGGGAGATAGGCTGCACCATCATGGCTGCAAAGTCAGGTTGAGAATAAATGAGCTGACCCCAGGAAATGCTTGCAGATTACCATTCTGGCTAGACTTGCATCTGTTGTATGTCCTACACTATTGTAATTCTACCATTCACCTTTTTTGAGGCTGGCTCAAGATGCAGCCAATTCAACTGTGGTAATTATTGCACCTGAGCACAATCACATCTTCAGTTGATATCCATGCAATTGGGTTACTAACAGGAGTTATGGTATAATAATAATCAGAAGTGGGGGAATTTTCCTCTCTATAGCCCACAGGCTCTGAGGCTAACTGCAGAATGGCTACCAACTCTCTAATTGGGCAGAGCTACATGGACATAGACTGCACTTCAAACTTGGGAAATTCTTGGGGATGCCTGACTTACCAACACTGGATATAAGATGGCTACAAATGGTGGATTACATAGTGGATCTCTCCAATAATTAAAAGCTTTATTTTATGATTTACTTTTTTCACTTGGGTGTTTGTATCCCAATACTGAACAACAAAAATACATTTTTTTATTCATAAATAATATAACTCAGGTTAATGCTTTTTAAACTGAAGAAAGTTTGGAATAAGAATATCTTTTGGTTAATGAAACTCACCCCTATCATTCAACCATCTCCCCATGACATTCAATGGCATTACCATCACTAAATCCTCCACTATCAACATCTGGGGGGCTTACTATTGACCAGAAACTGAACTGGAGTAGCCATTTAAATACTGAGGCTATGACAGCAGATCAGAGGCCAGAAATCCTGCAGCAAGTAACTCACCTCCTGACTCCCCAAAGCCTGTCCATCATCTACAAGGCACAAGTCAGGAATGTGATGGAATACTCTCCATTTAACTGGACTAGTGCAGCTTCAACAACACTCAAGAAGCTGGACACCATCCAGGACAAAGAGCCCACTTGATTAGCATCCCATCCATCACCTTCAACATCCATTCCCTCCACAATCGATGCACAGTGGGAGCAGCGTGTACCATGTACAAGATGCATTGCAGAAACTCACCAAGGCTCTTTCTCATCAGCAGCTTCCAAACCCGCGACCTCTATCACCTAGAAGGACAAGGGCAGCAGATAGATGGGAACACCACCAAGTTCCCCACCAGGCCACTCACCATCCTGACTTGGAAATATACTGTCGTTCCTTCACTGTCGCTGGGTCAAAATCCTGGAACTCCCTCCCTAACAGCACTGTGGATGTACCTATACCACATGGATTGCAGCGGTTCAAGAAGGCTGCTCACTGCCACCTTTTCAATGACAACTAGGGATGCACAATAAATGCAGGCCTCAGTGGCGGATATACAATTAGTACTCAGCTTCATTTCTAGGCCCCCCCTTGGGGGCACCTCCCACACTCGGGAGCATACCCGCAGGGCCTCGAAGGCCAAAGCCAAGAAAATACACAAATTGATCAGTGCGTCTTCACTTGTAAAAACTTGCTTGCATGAACAATTGCCTTGTTAAAATCCATGCTTGCCTCTGATCTGAATGATGGTAAAGATGGTAAATGTTGCAATGTGAGGTGAGCTAACATGGAACTTGCTAACAAGAAACAAGACAGAAGAATCAGCCGATGACATAACGGCAGCTCCAAAGTGGCAAGGCCAAATTGTTAGAGAAAACTGGAACTGCAAGAATCTGGAAATGCACTTATTTTTCAGTTTATTTTATATGTGCTTTTTATGATCTATAAGGAAATGTAAACTATATGGCTATGCATATAGAAGCATTTTGAATGGTCAAGCCCTTTGTTAGATAATTTTAATTAAATGTTGTAAATGACCTATTCAGCTAGTAAAAAATATTGCTGAGCAACTCTTTTTTTAAAGATTCATCCATCACAATCAGGATTTATTGGGAATGAGCCTGTGCAGGAGCAAATACTCCAATCAACAAGATACATAGGCTGCCATTCACAATATTTCACAGATTCTCATTTAGTTCGAAAAATAAAACATAACTTCCTCTGAAGAAATCAACGAGAGGTATTGGCATAAATTTACGTGAGTAGAGTCCAGGTCCAATGTCAGGCGGCTTTGTCTGGCAGAAATCCAGGTCCTCGTCCAAGGTGCTTGGTTGTGGCAGCTGAAGATGCAGCGAAGTATTCTTGAGTTCTGGGAATTAGTCTACTTTGTAGGTGAAAAACAGGATTCTTTCTGAAGACCAGCCTGAAGAGAGATGGTGGTCAGAGGCAGGCTGCTATCCTATGCAGTCCTGCTTCTCTTCAGAGGTTAAAACAGAGACTAAAGATGGAATTCAAAAGCTGTATAGTTAAAGCAATTCAAGCCTTGGTCATGTGAAAGGCTGGTTTCAGGTAGAGCTGTTCGGCTAATGAGGCCTCCTTGGTAAAACCCATTGGGCTGAAATGTTTGCTGTGCTGGTGGGCCGCTCGAGCATAAAATGACGCGCGATATTTCAGTCGGTGGGTGTGCGTGGGCGTCGGCAGTGTGCCCGCCGACAAGGCCACTAAGGTAATAATTGAATGAAATTTTTCACTGCCTGTCCACACTTACGGCTGGTGAGCAGGCGAAAAGGCCAAGCGGCCTTTGGATTTTTTAGGAAGCCTCATCCAAAAGCAGGATGATGTTCCCAACAGCAATTAAAAATTAAATAAAAATTTTGAAATTTGATCTATTGCACGTCCCTGCTCATGTGAAAGAGTCACATGAGGGGATATGTTTTTAACATTGGTAACTTATTTATTTTTGAGTTTAAAAATCTTCAGCTCCTTGAGGCAGCTCTGTGCCTCAGGGACCTTTCATTGCACATACCCACACACACGCGCAAACTTCCTCACTCGCCCTCCTCCTGCCCTCAGCCCGGCAGCGCTGAGTGCTGCAGCCCGCATTTCACGCTGGCTAGTCGTTAATTGGCCAGCCAGCTTGAAATCAATGTCGCAGCCTGATCGGGGGCAGTAGTTGGCTTCGCAACTGCTCCCGGGCCCAACCGCTGAGTCAGCCCTACAAGGTAAAAATCCTGGCCGTTTTGTTTTGAGCAGGTAACTTTAGAGCCAGGTTTTAGAGTGACCATCTGCAGCCATTTTATCAGCCTAGTAATTGTCCATGTTGAAAGACAGAATTTAACCAAGGGAACATGGAAGAGAAGCAGATTTTTAAGACTTGTTTTTATTCATTCCTTGTTGGCATGACAATTTAGATAGCTTTTTTTCTACACTTTTTCTTTACAAAATCATCAATTACATCATTATAAGTAATTTTTGTAAAGAGGCATTTTCAATTGTCAATATTGCCAAACTTGTCAAATGTTCCTGCTCATCGTATTTCGCAAATAATTTTTAACTTACTTCAGTACAGAAAATGAGGGTTCACCAGAAGCATTTGTGGCAGCTTTTTAAAAAAATATCTACAGAATGATTTCCATATTTGGGAAGGTTGCCTGCAAACCATCACGTACGCGATTTCAAAGCACAAATCTCATCATTTTCAATGAAATGAAAGGAATGTTTTACTTCATCTTCAAAAAGATTTCTGTCTATGTTCTTTCAGTACAATTCATTTAATTTTTTTAATCAGTAGCTTTTAGCATTTTCGTCCTTACTTCTGTCAAAAAAAATGCAAAATAAATCAAGTTTCTTTTAGAGATTCACCTCTAATCTGCAATTGCACCATTACTGTGTCACAAATAACATTGAAGGTCTCAACAATGATCTTCTCTTTCCCTTGTAAATTGATTCCATTGTCCCTAGTTTCATCGAAAAATAACTTCCTGCTTCTTTTACGCCTCATAAGATATACTAGAGGGACCTATATTTTCTGTTAATGTTAGTGCCTCTGCCTCTACCAAGTTATAGCCATTTCAAACTTCCATGACAAAACTTTTAACTGAGGCTAACAACTGTGCAGCATTCAATAAAATTGTATCAACATTCTTCAGCGATTTGCTGACAGCATTAATTCTTTGAAGTAAACAGTTCCACAAGAGTAAAAACGACAAGATCATACTTTTCAAACTTTTCTGCTAAGGACTTTGCTTCAGTTTTCACATGTAGTTTTTCTGAATTTGATGTGGCTATGTGTTATAAGGTTTTCTTTATATCATCATAGCTCATTTTCAAAGCCAAAACACCATCTGCACGAACAGACCACCTGGTAACACAAATTCTTCAAATGTTTACCCGATTGTTGTCTACTCTACCAACACGTGGAAACCAAAACAGGGCATTCACGGTTTGAACGAAGTCAAAAAAATGTGTAGCTCCCTCACAAGATTCAGCTATGGCATTGCAGATTAAATTTAAGGAATGACTGGAACATGGTATGAATAAAGTAGAGGGACTTGCATTGTTCAGTCTTGCTGGTAAACCTGAATATTTTCCTGCCATATTTGCAGCATTGTCAAAGCTCTGCCCATGACAAATTTTGATGTCCAAACCTAAATTCACAATGATTTCCAAAACAATTGTCTCCAGACGTTCAGGAGTGTGGGATTTAAGTGGGACCAAACAAAGAAATCACTACCACTTCACCATCGCTGGTCACATATCTTAAACTTAATGTTAATTTGTCTACATGACTCACATCTAGTGTTGAATCGACTATTATGGAATTGTCCTTGGCATCCTTTACTTCATCAGTGAATTGATTTCTGAGCCATTATAGTGATGAATTCATTGTAGGCTTGGTGCATTAAAAAGCTGGTCTTCTCTGAGCCACAATACTGATAATTTTTCAAATGCTCTTTGAGAAAATCATCAAATTCACTAAGTTATTCAAAGCAGGCTAAAAAAATTATCTTTTCAATTTGAGAATGATAACTCATCTTGTCCTCTTAGAGGTAGTCCCAAAGAAGACAATAATTTGACTGTGACAATAACATGTCTCAGCACTTTCCTCCAATAAGAACACTCCTTTTCAAGCTGAAACGATAACAGCATCAATTCTTCCAGATAATTTACACCTTTGAACAAACTTACACGTAATATGAGCTCTGGAAGTTATATGATCAACAATATCTCTTCCAACATTTCTCCAGTTAAATGTGGGAAAATGTGAAGAACAAAAAAGCAGAGTATTACTTTAATGGAGAACAGTTGCATAATTCTGAGGTGCAGAGGGATCTAGGTGTTCTCCCTTCTAGGACAAAGATTAGGAGAATTTTTTTCTCTCAGAGGGTTCCAACTTTGTAACTCTCAGCCTCAAAAGGTGGTGGAGGTGGGGTCATTGAATATTTTTAAGGCAGAGGTGGGTAGATTCTTGTTAGGCAAGGGAATCAAAGGTTATCAGGATTAGATGGGAATGTGAAAATCGAAAAACAAGAAGATCAGCCATGATCTTATTGAATGGCAGAGCAGGCTCGAGGGGCCAAATGGTCTACTCTTGTTCCTAGTTCTTATGTTCAATTAGAGTGCCCATCGATGAATGTTTGTCTTCCTTTACTATGGTGAGGGAATAATTTGTAAACATATAGTAGGCTTAGTGGTTTCCAAAGAAAAATCAACCAAATTCTCATTTCTATCATCATATTTTTCTTCACCGTCTAAAGATGGGACTCATGAAGACCTTTAAATTGCTTTTGGCCTCCAACCTCATACTCGTTTCTCAGATTTTCCATATTACCTATGTTTTTTGGTTTGTTTAGTAAGAAATATTCTATCATATCCAATGAAACAGAGTTTGACCAGAATGCAATGTCTTCAGGGTAGGTTTCTTCTCTTACTTTGACAAAATCACCAATATTTTGTGGTTCTGCTGTCACTTCAGAGTCCACTTATTCAACTCGACAAGTGATTGGATAATTCAGATCTTTCCTCGCCCATACTATTGAATGTCCACTATTCAATAGTTCAAGCTTTTTCAAATATGATAAACTTTGCTTAGTTTGGTCTCCATGCCTCACCTTCATTTTTCTGCATTTTTGACTGCCAGACTCACATTGTCGCTTTATTATTGCCGATAAACTGGCCTCGATTTTAGGCAGATAATAAATTTTCTGACAGAGCAGGGTTTCACACGATCAATCCGACATTGTTATCAGGCTCTTTTCATTATTTTTTCTCAGGTTTTTTGCCAGTAATAAACTTACTCTTCCTTGGACTCAAGAAAGCCTGGTTAAATTGGTTCCTTCTAAAACATAAATACATTTGAACTGGGAAAAGGTATTCACGGGGGTGGGGGAGAGGGATCCCTTTTGAATTAACTTTGTTGCAGTCAACTGAGGGGTTGAATAAAGGAGGAGAGCCAGCTCATCTCTTCTCATTCGGGAGCATAACAAAATTGGGGCCCCTTTCGGAACATTAACAAATTGGGACCTTGCCCAAGGACTGGTCGCAATGATTTCCTACAACTCTCTTTCTCCTCCCACCACCCTCACTCATACTCCCCCCCAACTCCCCACCCTCAGACTCTCTGTCTCCCCCCACCATCCTTACACTTTCTCTCCCACCTGCTACTCTCAGACTCTCTCCCCACCATCACCCTCACTCACACACTCTCTCCCCCTGCTGCCCTCACTCACACATTACCTATCCTAACCCGCACTCTCAGTCTCTCTCTCTCTCCCCCACACGCCCTGCATTAATTCTCTCTCTCTCCCCACACCAACCTCACTCGCACACTTTCTCTTGCCCCACCACCCTCAATACTCTCTCTCCCCCCGCCACCATAACACTCTCTCTCCCCACGGCACTCTCAGACTCTATCTCTCCCCACAACTGCCTCACACTCTCCTTCCCACCCCCCACCCTCAAACTCAATCTCTCTCTCACTTTGCCTAGGGTCCATCTGCTGCCTCGCCCAGGGTCCACTGCCTCGCTTGGGCTCCACTGTGCTGCTTTGCCTGGGGCTCAGTACAGTGTTCCTAACGGTTCCCGTTTGAACTTTCCTTTTTAAAAACTTACTCTCTCACTCTCTGCTGTGAGATATCGGAAAGAGAACACGAGGCCTGAGTGCCAAATTAAACCGACATTTCAGTGCAGCCACAATGACTGACTGACTGTTCTGCTGTTTGAAAAATATGAGTGAAGCTATTCAGCCCATCACAGGCTGATTCCCCCCTGCATTTGCTGCTGATGGGCTCATCATAACTCAGTTGTGGCTGTGCTGGAAAGCCTGGAATGTCGGTTTAATTTGACACTCAGAAACCTCATATTTTGCTGATATTTTGTGGTGGGCTTCAGTTGGAGGGAATTCTGTTTGGTTTTGAGAATTAACAGGAAGGAATGTTTTGAAACTCATATGTTTTGGGGCACCCCCTGTCGTTTGGGGGCTCCATACCATGGCACGTTGTATATCATTGTAAACCCGCCCCTTGCCAGTGACACCCACATCTCCTGAATGAATTTTTAAAAATGTAATATACAACTTGCCTATCACAGGTTTTCTGTGAGTCATTCAATTGCTTGGAAAAAGCAATCAAACGTTAGCAATTTCTTCAAGCAGAGAATTCTCTATGAAATTTCTCAACTCCTCTGTAACAAACATCATTTAATGATAGTAATTCACTCTTACCATCAACATCACTGTGTTCCACAGATGACTCATTCACATACAGGAACATCATGCTGCATATAAAATATGATCATTTACATTTATGCTAATGATTTCTGATTGGTTCCTGATCAGATATTAATAGACCTTCTTTCTTTTAAAGGAGTTAACATACAATTATTCCTTTTACTGGGAATTTATGCATTATGGGCAGAATTGTCCCACCTTTGCACTAAGCTCAGTAGCAGGAGGAAATGGCGTGGATGAAATTGGTATTGCTATGGGATGGACGGATACTACCCAAACGTCCAGGCCCAAACCCACCAACAGATATGCGGCTTGGAGGGAGGTGGAATACCGGAAGTGGACCAAACTCCAATGCCAAGGAATCGGCATCGAGTACTACGGAAATGACTATGCCTCTAATTCCTGGACGAAAACCTGTTTCAACATTAAGCAATCCAGACTCATAAACAGTTTACTACTGCGGTGCAATCTCTACCCTATGAGATCCATCTTAAACAGAGGCAGACAACACCATAACAAATCCTGCAGGAGATGTGAGGCCCCTTCGAGTCACTGGCTCACATCTCCGGCAGCTGTCCGTTTGTGAAAAATGCGAGAATCAAAAGACATAACAAAATACTGGACCGCTTACAGCAGTTTGTCGCCAAATACGGCTGGACATCGCACCTAGAACTGAGGCTCTTTGGAAAGGACGTGACCCTTTGGAAAAGAACGTTTTACCCACCGGCTGTAATGGTAGCTTCTCATGCGGTATCGTCCCAAACTCGTGCATTCCCGGGAAACAAGCCGTTTCCATGGCAGGTGGGCTCAGGTTCACCCGCCACACCATCATCTCACTGTTCATCACACCGGGAGCTAAATATAAAGTACAGTCATGCGCACACATCTCAGTGCTTCCAGCCCACAACTGCTGCAAATAAGACATGGCCCCAAAAGGCAAGAACACTGCAGCCCCAGGTTTATTAATGTGTCCCTGGAATGTTTTTTGGATGCTGTAGAGGCCTGCTGTGATGTCCTCTACCCCCACTCTGGTCGCAGAAGGGGTAGCAACATTACCACCCTGGCTTAGTAGGTGATGGTAATGGTGATCAGTACCAGTGCCGCACAGAAGAAGTTGGCCATTCAATGCAGAAAGAAGATGAATGATCTCATCCGTGCCACCAGGGTAAGGCCACCATCTCACACACTCAAGCCCATCACACATTCACTGGCATCTTACTGTCAGTTCAAGGGGCATCACCATACACTCTTTCATACACACTCTCACATCTCCAACTGGCCTCATCTGCTCTGGAGACTGCCTCATCAGCCCTCACCATCTTGAGGCCACTTGCACACATCAGCTTGTGCCCCCACACAAACCCTGGGATATCCGCTGCTTCAGTAAAGCCCATAGCCCACAGCCTCTTCCCTTGCCTGAGACTACTTCTCTTCTTTCCCCAAGCAATCCCTAGCCCTGCAGCTGTGCAAAGCTATCCCTGCATTATGGCTGGTCTGGTAGGTAGTCACCTGCCCATGATACCCCTAAAAATGATGTGGTGCTGCCTGAGAAGCCTGACACTGATGATTGTGAGTGCTGCCCGAAACAAGATAGGCAAACAAGCCTCAAAGTCCCAAGTGAAGTGCAATCAAGCTGAAGTAGGAGGATGATCCAATGTGAGGAGATGAGTCCAATGGGCTAGCCTTATAATGATGTGCAGATGTATTACAATGATGTTCCCATTGTCCGATGGTGAGAAATGCGGACCGCCATTGACAGGCTGAGTGGACGATCACAATCTGGTTTCACGATGTCGTGAAACTGATTTTTGGCCTTCTCACCATATAGTCTGCTCATGCCACTGAGCACGCTCAATGACAGTGGGCACAGGCGATTCCGTCCAAAGAAAGCATTGGTTTGAATTTGAACTCTGTGACACTCCAGGAGGAAGCTGCTCCAGCAAGCCAAGTTCTCAACAACAGTAACAGGGATCCAAAGAATGAATGGGAAATGAGTATAGAGTGGCTGTGGATAGGGAAAGACTCTGGGAAAAAGATCATCTCCCAATTCCTCTACAAGACATGCACCATTCTAACTTGAACATATATCATTGTTTGTTCATTGTCTGCGCAGTGCGGGCTTGAAATTTAGCATCTACCTCCAGAAAACAGACAAAAGAAGATTTTCATTGATCTATGACAAGTTTCATTAGGTTGTGCTTTTGAAGCATCCTGAGCTACATCTTTTGACTCAAAACTGACACCATAGAAACTCAGAGCAGAGGACAGGGAATTGGCACAGCAGTCATTGGAAACTCTTCAAGGTGTTCTTGCCTTTGTGGCTGGGTTTGTGTGAGTCCCAGTTCTAGTCCTTTGCTGAGTGCTAGCTTGTTTGATCCTTGTTTTGCCAGTTTATATGCTTTCCCTTTGACCCTTTGAGAATTTGGATATTCACAAGGTTCAGTTAATTAGGCGGGGGGAGGGGGCTGGGGAGGTGGTGTTGTGGGGTGGTAGTAGTGTGAGTGTGGGATGAGTAGACTTTCAGACAGGAAACTCAGAAATTCAGGTTTCTCTGCATGCGGTGGAGTTTTGACTGCATGGTGTCCCTTGACATGTTTCCCACTGATAAATCAGCCCAATTAGCTGGCTCACAATCATGCGGGAAGGACTCCAGGACAGATTGCAGGACCAGATAGGTTCAATCCATTTCCCTAGAGGTGATTTGATTCCTGACCCCAGGGACCTCAGTTTTGGGGGTGGAGGTCAGATGGCAGAAACTGGTGGGAACAGGTGGGTGTCCAGGGGAAGCACTCGTTCCTCCTGACCAGCCTACAAGTAGTTTTACAAAACTCTTCTTCCCAAGGCTGCCCTCACCTTGCTGCAGCTGCCAGGTTTCCTGGGGCTCAGCTAGCCACAATTTAACCTGTAAATCAGAAGCTGCCAGCCTCATTAAAATAATCAAATTGCCAACTGGTCTCCTCGGAGCCTCATTTCTATTTTTGAGTGTTAGAATCCAGTACCTTGAAATTTGTTTGCTTAACTGAGAGTGGAGCTTCTAAATGCTTCAGAATTTTTATTCTTCACTCCAAAACATGCAGTTATTTTGCCTAGCCTGAGGAAGTTGACCCACACAGAAGGAATTTGTTTGCGGATTGTGCTGCCTCTTCATGAGGTGGAGGATGAAGAGCAACTGCACCACGTGCAGCAGAAGCAGGTGCACCGGCATTGCAGAACAGAAGGGCCTATCCCTGCATGCACAGAGGCCCAGAAGCAGTATCCTGGTGATGTCAGAGAGCAGCTATCTTTCAGAAGGCTGAAGGGAGGGAGTTGTGAGTCTGTGTTGCGAAACTCTGAATGTGGAATTCCACATTCAGCACATAACATTCAATGCAAACAGGGCTCTTGGATTTCTGATGAAGAATCTTTGGTCTCACAACAAAAATATCAGAGTTACAGCATACCAAACACTAGTTCAGCCAATCTTGGAATATGCAAGTTATGTTTGGGAGAGATTTTTAAAAATTTGTTCATGGGATGTGGGTGTCGCTGGTTCGGTCAGCATTTATTGCCCATCCCTAATTGATATAAATGAGATTGAAGTGATCCAAAGACATGCTGCATGATTCTGCATGAATCAGTATGGGAAATGCACCAGTGTCATATCCTTGATCAAGGGTTTGCATTGGGGATCACTACAGCAAAGGATGGACAACAGTAAAAAACAAAAACAGAATTACCTGGAAAAACTCAGCAGGTCTGGCAGCATCGGCAGAGAAGAAAAGAGTTGACGTTTCGAGTCCTCATGACCCTTCGACGGAACTTGAGTTCGAGTCCAGGAAAGAGCTGAAATATAAGCTGGTTTAAGGTGTGTGTGTGGGGGGCGGAGAGATAGAGAGACAGAGAGGTGGAGGGGGGTGGTTGTGGTTGTAGGGACAAACAAGCAGTGATAGAAGCAGATCATCAAAAGATGTCAACGACAATAGTACAATAGAACACATAGGTGTTAAAGTTAAAGTTGGTGATATTATCTAAACGAATGTGCTAATTAAGAATGGATGGTAGGGCACTCAAGGTATAGCTCTAGTGGGGTTTTTTTTATAATGGAAATAGGTGGGAAAAGGAAAATCTTTATAATTTATTGGAAAAAAAAAGGAAGGGGGAAACAGAAAGGGGGTGGGGATGGGGGAGGGAGCTCACGACCTAAAATTGTTGAATTCAATATTCAGTCCAGAAGGCTGTAAAGTCCCTAGTCGGAAGATGAGGTGTTGTTCCTCCAGTTTGCGTTGGGCTTCACTGGAACAATGCAGCAAGCCAAGGACAGACATGTGGGCAAGAGAGCAGGGTGGAGTGTTAAAATGGCAATCGACAGGGAGGTTTGGGTCATTCTTGCGGACAGACCGCAGGTGTTCTGCAAAGCGGTCGCCCAGTTTACATTTGGTCTCTCCAATGTAGAGGAGACCACATTGGGAGCAACGAATGCAGTAGACTAAGTTGGGGGAAATGCAAGTGAAATGCTGCTTCATTTGAAAGGAGTGTTTGGGTCCTTGGACGGTGAGGAGAGAGGAAGTGAAGGGGCAGGTGTTGCATCTTTTGCGTGGGCATGGGGTTGTGCCATAGGAGGGGGTTGAGGAGTAGGGGGTGATGGAGGAGTGGACCAGGGTGTCCCGGAGGGAGCGATCCCTACGGAATGCCGATAAGGGGGGTGAAGGGAAGATGTGTTTGGTGGTGGCGTCATGCTGGAGTTGGTGGAAATTGCGGAGGATGATCCTTTGAATGCGGAGGCTGGTGGGGTGATAAGTGAGGACAAGGGGGACCCTATCATGTTTCTGGGAGGGAGGAGAAGGCGTGAGGGCGGATGCGCGGGAGATGGGCCGGACACGGTTGAGGGCCCTGTCAACGACCGTGGGTGGAAAACCTCGGTTAAGGAAGAAGGAGGACATGTCAGAGGAACTGTTTTTGAATGTAGCATCATGGGAACAGATGCGACAGAGGCGAAGGAACTGAGAGAATGGGATGGAGTCCTTACAGGAAGCGGGGTGTGAGGAGCTGTAGTCGAGATAGCTGTGGGAGTCGGTGGGTTTGTAATGGATATTGGTGGACAGTCTATCACCAGAGATTGAGACAGAGAGGTCAAGGAAGGGAAGGGAAGTGTCAGAGATGGACCACGTGAAAATGATGGAGGGGTGGAGATTGGAAGCAAAATTAATAAATTTTTCCAAGTCCTGACGAGAGCATGAAGTGGACAACAGTAGCCTGGCCACGTTCAATTAAATATGGAATGAAAGAGTGGTAATTGACAAAAAACAAGTTCACTGTGCCCTGGCTGGCAAAGATAAAACATGAGGTAGCCATTCACACAAACTACAAAGATCATTTGTTTCCAAGACAATGGGTGGAATTTTCCGTGCCCACTGGCATTGAGCGTGCTCAGCAGCATGAGCAGACAATATGGTGAGAAGGCCAGAAGCTGGTTTTACGATGTCGTAAAACGAGTTTGCAATTATCCGCTGAGTCCAATGGTGGGCTGCGTTTCTCACCATTGGACATTGAGAACCTCACTGTAATACATTAGCATAGCATTATCAGGCCAGCCCGCTGGAATCATTAACCCCCACCCCCAGCTGGATCATCCACCCAAATTGGCATAATTGCATACCGACATGTTTCACAACAGCATATATAAGGTGTGTACTTGGCGGGCTGCACTTTGAGGGCTACTCGGAGGTCAGTGCACAGTAACATTGGGGAGTTCTTGCGTGGGTTGCCTGTTGGGCCTCAAGATTGAGGCAACTTGGGAGAGGGGGGCAAGAACTGCCCTGCGGTTGAGGTACACAAGGTGGGGCAAGGGCTTCCTGCAGCCCAAAGCTCAGGGAAGAGGCTTGGATAGACATCTGCCTTAATCTTGTGCAGGAACGAAAGTTTCACATCTGAGTGACACGAACACTGCTCATCAGAACAAGGAGCCACAGGCAGGGAGAATGCTTGGGAGTTTGTTGAAAATAGTGAACATTATGTACAAGTGATTAACACCCATGCCTAGGCTGTGCAATTACATCTTCTTAACCTTCCTAACCCTGCCGCTACATCTTGGTGCTCCTCAGACATGCACAGCAGAGGCGGAGGAAGACTTCTGACTGCGACACCCTGCCTCTGATTACCTTTACAGGCATCCTCTGGAGGGCTGAGACGTGGAGGGCCAAGACATGGAGGGCCCCAGACTGCTTTCGGGGTCCTGCTGTGTGGCAGTGACACCCACATCAGCCTGTGGATTTGGATCTGTGGAGATCACAGGTAGAGGAGAGTCGGATGGTCTGGCCAGTCCTGGAGTCACCTGGGTGGTTGGCCCCATGTGTGCACCTGCTGATTCCCCTCTTTATGGGTTCCCGAGGCCCCTGGCTGATTCCTTGAGGAAAGGGTAAGCTGGAGTAAGATTGAGCTACCCGCACCCCTCTCGAGTATACACTGTTGGAGGCCAATTATGACATCAGCGATGGAGTTCAGCCAGCGCAGCAGTGCAGGTGTGATGCCCTGGATCAAGATCTCCATGGTGGCCACCATCCTACCAGTGTTGACCTCAGTGCATTGGCATGCCGGTGCCATTACCTCAGCCTGAAGATGGACGGACTCCTCCATCGTGCCTTGCAATCTGAGGAGTGCAGCGGACATCCTTTTCTGTTGCTCCCTAGCTTGCCTTTGCAACTCCAGCAACTGTGACATGACTGAGTCCAGGGGCTCGTCATCTGACTCAGACTCAGCAATGTTCTGGCTTCCAGCAGTCCTCCGAGTGCTGGAAAACTGGGGAGTCCCTGCCTCCACCTGCTGTGGATCAGAAATTGTGATGTGCTCTCCAGATTGTGGACCCAAGGCTAATCTAAAGCTAGGTCCCACCAAAGTGTGTGTATCTGTGCTGGTGGAGGGTGTGGGTGAGTGCTGTGATGGGACTTCAGAGAGGGTGCCTTCAGATTATTCTTCACAAGTTTCTCTGGGGCTTGCTTGGAGGCCCTGTGTCATGGACTCTGTCGGCTGTTTGGTAGATGTGCCTGCGGAAATAAAGAGAGATAATTAGTGCACGGCAGTGGCCTGTGAAACAGGACACATCAGTCACAGCATGGTTGTCTGATGGATGTTGCACTGCTGAATTCTCACTTGGCGAAGCATTGATGACCTCACCATCAATACAGGCATGGTCTAGATCCTTGCCGGCCAGCTGGATGGCTCTGTTTTCAAAGTCCATGAGGACCTTGATTTCAAGCATTCCCCCACTGGCCTATGAACTATCCTTCTTGTTTGTGTGCCAGCTTGTCCTGCATGAATAGATGGAGACACTGTACGAGGATGCTTGTTGGGCCAGATGATAGGATGCCTGGCATGTATGGGTGGTGAGTGGTCCTATGGATGGGATGAGGACAATGAAGGTGTGTGTGAGAGAGTGAATGGTGATGTCCCTTGCATTGGCAGTGAGTGAGGGCCCTGTGGATGTGTGATGAGTGTGTGAGTTGAGAGTGATGAGAAGAGTGACTTACTCTGGCGGAACGGAGGAGATCATTTATCTTCTTGCGGCACTAAGTCTTTTGCAGGGTGTTGGCACGGACCTCCAGTGTCACTGCCCCACAAGCTGGGTTAGTGATGCTGCTGCCCATCCTGTGGCCGAAGTGGGTGTAGAGGACATCACGGCGGGCCTCCATGGCATACAAAAAGTGCTCAAGGGATGCATCATTAAACCTGGGGGCTGCAGTCTTTTTGTTTTTCGGGGCCATGCTGCAGCCGTGGGCTGGAAGCACTGAGAGGTGTGCGTGTGGCGGGACTTTAAATATGGCTCTCGATGTAATGAAGTAGTGAGGTGATGGCATGGTGGGCAAATGAGAGCCCGCCCTCCATGGAACTGGCATGTTTTCCGGGAATGCATAATTAATGCGGCAAGTTTGGTACGATAGGATGTGATATTGTGGCCGACGGGTAAGACATAGTTTTCCTGCCCGTTACTGCGATTAGTGCAAATCTGTGACAATTCTGCCCAGTTTCTCAACAACCTTTCTTTTTAAGAACAGTCCCACAGTGGAGCAAGTTACTAAATGCCATGCTGATTATACAGGAAGCCAAGAACCTCCAGGTCTAACATTGTTTGGGTTGTTGTGATTACCAGAGTCTGAAATTTCTACATTATTGATGTTTCCAGACTTTCTCTTTTAAATCTTGACGCAAACTCCCAGAATCCCTTTTTTTGGCATCTTTTCTATGCTGTGCCCTACTTCAAAGTTTTGCCACTTTACTATCCTACAAGGAAGAGTATCTAATGAAGTCAAGTGTTAGTACTACAGGGGTTAGATGCTAGTTTCTAACAATCCAGTTGATTATAATATTTTGCATTCTTGTTATTCACAGAATCACAGAATCACACGGTGCAGAAGAGGCCCTTCGGCCCATCGAGTCTGCACCGACACGTGAGAAACACCTGACCGACCTACCTAATCCCATTTACCAGCACTTGACTCATAGCCTTGAATGTTATACAAAAACAAAAATACCTGGAAAAACTCAACAGCCTTGAATGTTATGATGTGCTAAGTGCTCATCCAGGTACTTTTTAAAGGATGTGAGGCAACCCGCCTCCACAACCCTTCCAGGCAGCACATTCCAAACCGTCACCACCCTCTGGGTAAAAAGGTTTTTCCTCACATTCCCCCCTAAACCGCACTAACATGCCCCTCACCTTGAACTTAGGTCCCCTCGTGACTGACCCTTCAACTAAGGGGAACAGCTGCTCCCTATCCACCCTGTCCATGCCTCTCATAATCTTGTACACCTCAATCAGATCGCCCCTCAGTCTTCTCTGCTCCAACGAAAACAACCCAAGTCTATCCAACCTCTCTTCATAACTTAAATGTTTCATCCCAGGCAACATCCTGGTGAATCTTCTCTGCACCCCCTCCAGTGCATCACATCCTTCCTATAATGTGGCGACCAGAACTACACACAGTACTCCAGCTGTGGCCTCACCAAGGTTCTATACAACTCCAACATGACCACCCTACTTTTGTAATCTATGCCTCAATTGATAAAGGCAAGCGTCCCTTTTTCACCACCCCACTATAACATGCCCCTCCGCCTTCAGTGATCTATGGACTCACACACCAAGGTCCCTTTGTTCCTCAGAACTTCCTAGTCACATGCCAATCATTGAATACTTCCTTGTCAAATTACTCCTTCCAAAGTGTATCAACTCCCACTTTTCAGGGTTAAATTCCATCTGCCACTTATCTGCCCTTTTGACCATCCCGTCTATATCTTCCTGTAGCCCAGGACACTCAACCTCACTGTTAACAACCCGGCCAATCTTTCTGTCATCTGCAAACTTACTAATCCTCGCCCCCTCAACATAGTCATCTATGTCGTTTATATAAATGACAAATAATAGGGGACCCAGCACAGATCCCTGTGGTACGCCACTGGACACGGGTTTCCAGTCACTGAAGCATCCTTCTGTCATCACCCTCTGTCTCCTACAACTAAGCTAATTTTGAATCCACCTCATCAAATTACACTATATCCCATGTGCATTTGCCTTCTTTATAAGTCTCCCATGTGGGACCTTGTCAAAGGCTTTGCTGAAATCCATATAAACTACATCACTATACTACCCTCATCTACACATCTGGTCACCTCCTCAAAAAATTCAATCAAATTTGTTATTATTAATCTGGTACTTTTGCACTCTTGTGTATTTATACCCCTTTCTGTTTTTATTTCACGTTTCCAACATTTGTGTTGGAATCTATTATTGTTATAAGTGCCTCCTGTCAAATTAATCAGTCATCTTCTCCCCATTTACAGCATAAATAGTTATCATTATTTCCTCAATCTCTAAGTATTATTGCAAGGCTGTATGAAACCTTGTCTATAATTGTCAATTATTCCTCTTCCCTTTTATAAACTGTGATTTGTTCACACTTATTGTGCCATCTCTATGCACATTTCTATCTGTACATGCTCCATTTTGGGAATGTGTACAATAGCCCCTGTTTTATGGATCAAATGAGCAAATGACATCTGCCTGAAATGGAAAGGTGTGCTGATGGAGCAACCTGACTACCCACCCAAAGCCAGCATCATAAGATCTGAACCATTCTTGGGTTCTTGCCTCAAATGGCACCATTTGAGTGGTGCCAATAAACTCCGGTCACCAAGTGTTGTCCCTCTTGCAGCTAGCTGGTCACTGGGCGGCGGAGTGGGTTGGGGTGGGGGAATAGCTGGAAATTTGCAGGCACTCCTATTGAGCCAGCCACTCAGATCTTGAAAGGGAGAAGTTGATCCCAGGAGGTTGTCAGCTCACAGTAGCCTGGAGAGTTTCTGTGAGTCCAGGCGATGTACTCACTCATCACTGACCTGTACCCCTCACTGGCCTACCAGTTTCACCATTGCTAAAAGCTAGAGCAGAATTCCTTCTCAGGAGATCCATTACTGTTCCTCGTATGGAATTTACTCATGGATATCTGGGGTGCGATCTCCAGTTGCCTCCCCCATATTATGAGCCAAGTGTAAGATTGCTACCCAGAAGAGGAAAACAGTTTGGACCAGTACTCTTATTTCACAGTTTTTACTAGTTCTTCCTTCTGGGCAGCATCAGTAAGGGCAAACATCTGGATAATATCTCCTAGTGGCAACAAACAGCTGATATAATATAGGAGAAAAATTCCACGAGATCTTGGTGAGGTGTGGTATCATAGTGATAATGTTACTGGACTAATAATCCAGATGCTCCGACTAATGCTCTGGAGGCATGAGTTCAAATCCTACAATTAATTAATTGAATTAAGGAATAAAGTCTGGAATAAAATGCTGGTCTTATTAAGGATGATCGCGAAATTACCAGGTTGCCATAAAAGGCATCTTAATTCACTGAAATCCTTTATGGAAGGAAATCTGCCATCCTTACCCAATTTGGCACATAGGTAACCCCAGACCCAAAGCAATGTGGATTACTCTTGATTACCCTGTGAAATGGCCTGGCAAGCCACTCCATTGTGGCAAATTGCTACAGAAAAATTGAATAAGAATAAAACAGGATAGACCCCTTGCATTGACCTATGCACTGGGTACGCTAAGGGCACAAGCTACCCAACAAGTCCTGCAAAGTTCTCCTCACTAACACCTGGAAACTTGTGCCAAAATTGGGAGATCTGCCCCACAGATTAGCCAAGCAACTGCCTGATGTAGTCATCCTCAGTGAATCATATCTTACTGACAATGCCCCAGGATCCTCCATTACCATCCTTGGCTATGTCCTTCAGGACAGGCACACCAGAGGTGGTGGCACAGTAGTGTACATTCGGGAGGGAGTTTTGTGCACAGCGAGCCCTCAATCTTGACTCTAGATTTCATGGAGCCTCATGGTATTAGGTCAATCATGATCATGGAAACTCTTGCTGATTACCACGTACCGCTCTCCCTCGGCTGATGAAATCAGTGCTCCTCCATGTTGCACACCACGTTGAAGAAGAACTGA
This sequence comes from Carcharodon carcharias, assembly GCF_017639515.1. NCBI lineage: Eukaryota > Metazoa > Chordata > Chondrichthyes > Lamniformes > Lamnidae > Carcharodon > Carcharodon carcharias. Next base: position 185,922,210 of record NC_054467.1, on the reverse strand, counting down.
GGGTAGCAAGAATATACTCTGGGTGGAGGACTTTGATGTCCATTACAAAGTGCGGCTCCATAACACCATTGCCAACCAAGCCCTGAAGGACTTAGATTGGGTCTGCGGCAGGTGGTGAGAGAACCAAAAAGAGGGAAAAACTTACTTGACCTCACCAATATATCTGTCACAGATGCATCTGTCCTTGACAGTATTGATAGTGCTGACCACCACACAGTTCTTGTGGAGAAAAAGTCCTGTCCTCACAGAACATCCTCGATCAAGTTGTGTGGCATTACCACCGTGCTAAATGGGATAGACTCAGAACAGATCTAGAAGCTCAGAACTGGACATCCATGAGGCACTTGGGGCCATCTGCAGCAGCAGAATTGTATTCAACCACAATCTGGAACCAAATGACCCAGCATACTCTACCATTACCACCAAACCAGGGGATCAACCCTGGTTCAATGAAGAGTGCAGGAGGGCATGCCCGGAGCAGGACCAGGCATACCTAAAAAAGAGGTGGCAACCTGGTAAAGCTACAACCGAGAACTACAAGCATGCTAAACAGTGGAAGCATGTGATACAATGAGCAAAGCAGACTCACAACCAATGAATCAAAACTCTGCTGCCTTGCCGCACCCGGTCATGAATGGCGGTGGTACTGAAGATTTGTGTTCCAAAGCTAGCTATGCCCAAGCTAAGTTGTTCCAGTACAGCTACAACACTGGAATCTACCACCAATGTGAAAAAATACCGTTATGACCTGTTCACAAAAATCAGGAGAGATCCAATCCAGCCAATTACCACCCGATCAGTCTATTCTCAATCATCAGCAGTGTGATGATTGGTGTCATCGACCATGTTAAGAAAAAACACTTACAAACAACACCTCACTCACCTATGCTCAGCTTGGTTTCTGCAATAACTACTCAGTCCCAGAACACTTTAGTTCTTTAGTCCAAATATATTGGGAGGTGAGAGTGGCTGCCCCTGCCATTTGACCAAAGCCAGAATTTTCCGCTCCCAATTGTGGCAGGTGTCATGGCGGGTGTGAGAGCTAAATTTGTTCATTAGCCTCGGACTCAGCAGAAGCATGGCCTCCAGCAGTCCTCTTGACGTCCTCTGATGTCCCTGCCCCTGCCTGCTGTGGAGCAGATTGTGTTCTCCAGATTGTGACCCCAAGGCTAATCTAGGACTAGGTGCCACTGAGGTGTGTGTCTCTGAGCTGATGGAGGATGTGGGTGAGCGCTATGATGGGTCTTCAAAGGTTCTGTCCTCAGGTCCCTCACTGTGGCTGGATTTGAGGAGCTGACTCATGGATACCCTCGGTAGCTTCCCAGAGATACCTACAAAAGAAAGGAGGGACAATTAGCGCATGGCAAGAAGCTCTGAAACAGGAGAAATCACTCTCAGTATGGTTGTCTGATGGACGTTCCAGTGCAGGATCCTCACTTGGGTGTATGCTGCCGACCTCACCATCAGCACAGACACGGTTTACATTCTCTGTGGCTCTGTTCTCAAAGTCCGTGAGAACCTTGATCTCAGAAACTCCACCCTGATATCAAACCAATCCTTCTTGTTGTGAGCCAGCTTGTCCTGCATGAAGATAGATGGAGAGAGTGCGAGCAAGACGCATGCAAGGGCAGATAGTAAGGATGCCTAGCATGGGTGGATGGCAAGTGGAACCCTGGACAGGATTAGGATTCAAACTCCAGAGAAGATGAGGCCAGATGGAGATATGGAGATGTGTGAGTGGTGAGTGGTGAGTGGCAGAGAGTGAGATTCTTGTGAATGTGCGATGGTAGGGCGCCTTTCCCACCAGCGCACATTGGGAACTTCATTGTAATACATCTGAATATCATTGTAAGCCCAGATCGCTGGAATCAACCCTCTGAAGCTGGATCATCTGAGCCAATTCACATGAATGCACACCAATGTGTTTCACAACAGCATTTATTATGCGTGTACCTGGCGAGCTGCAACTTGAGGGGAACTAAGAGTTGAGTATACAGGGACATGGCACAGCATTCGCGAGGTTCGCCTGTTGAACTTCAAGATTGAGGTGCTGTGCATTCAGACGAGGGCAAGTCACATTTTCCTGGCTGGCTGACAATACGGTGCTGGGACAAGGGCTGCCCTGCGGTTGGGGCGAGTTGTGGGGGGAGCGGCTGAAATGTGGTTGGGGCGAGTTGTGAGGGGAGGGGCTGCCCTGCGGTTGAGGCGAGTTGTTGGGGGAGAGGCTGAAATGTGGTTGGGACGAGTTGTGGGGGGAGGGGCTGCCCTGTGGTTGGGGCGAGTTGTGGGTGGAGGGGCTGCCCTGCGGTTGGGACGAGTTGTGGGGGGAGGGGCTGCACTGTGGTTGAGGCGAGTTGTGGGGGGAGGGACTGCACTGCGGTTGAGGCGAGTTGTGGAGGGAGGGACTGCACTGCGGTTGATGGTAGTGCACAAGCACGTGCGGGGGAAGAGAGAAGTGGCCACACATTAGGGACACCTTGTATAAACGCCACTGAGACAGTTCAGGTGCAGACACATTGATATGCTTGGAACCGGGCTTCTAGCTTATCTGCCCACTGAAGCAATGCAGAGGCCTGAAAGTGCCACCAAATGCTCCAGAGCTTTTCACCCCTTGGGCACAGACTGCAAACTAATAAGCGTTTTAGTTGCCTGCAGAACCTAATTGGCCGCCTGGGCACATTGTACAATCTCCTTGCTAAAACTGGCCATGGAGCAGTCACTGCTGGAGGTGCTCACCATCCCTTGCAATGTCAACATCCTGGTTTGGACCGGTGTAGCCTTGCAGTGCGGGTTAGGAGAATGACTGTGCCTGAGCTGAGAGCGCAAAGCTGCCGCCAATCGGTCAGGTGGAATGTGGCGGAGATGGGTGGGGTTTTGGGCAGCCATGCAGCACACTAAACTCTGGCCATCCAAGTGGTGGCCAATGCTCTCCAGGATGAGTAAAAGGGCCTTCCAAGAGAGGTTCTTAAAACACCCAAAATAACCCATGCAACTCTCCCTTTCATCCTGCAGGAGTACATCAGGAGCATGGAGCCCATGACCTCCCTGCATGCTTCATGGCTTACAGAGAGCAGAGACAACAGAGAAGAGAGTGATGGAGGCACCTGGCTGGACAGAGGTAGGAACAACACCCTCAGGAAGAAGGGGCGGCTGGGGCTCCCATACACACCGCCAAAGACTCACAGAGAGCTGTCGCTGGACAGCGCCTAGCTAGACCCAGGGTCTAGAGACACCGCCTTTCATTCCTGCAGATGACTGAGAACCAGTGTCGCTGAAGGCTGTGTATGCCTAGGGAACTGGTGGGTCACATCTGCCACCTGCTATAGGATTGGTTGCCACATGGACATGGAGGGCATCCACTGCCAGTGGCCATGAAAGTGACACCTGCGCACAATTATTATTATCAGTGGCTCCTTTCAGGGCTCCACAGGTGACCTCTGTGGGATATCACAAATCTCCACCCACAAATGCATCCACGAGGTCACAGACACTATGTTTGTGAGGGCATTCAACTTTGTGCATTTCTCATGGGACCAAGAAAACCAGGATGCAAAAGTGCTGGGATTTGCCCAGGTCTCAGGTTTCCCTCAGGTGCAGGACTGCACTCACATGCTGCTTAAATCTCCGTGGCAACAAATGGTCAACTATGTCAACCAGAAGGGCTTCCATTGACTGAATGTGCAGCTGGTGTGTGACCATCGCAAAAGCATCCTGCAGATCTGTGCACAGTTCCCAGGGAGTGTGCACGACTCCTACATTCTCAGTCGGTCACAGATCCCTGACGTTTTCCAGGATCCAGAGAGGCTGCAGGGTTGGCTCCTTTGGGACAAGGGCTACTCGCAGAGGCCGTGATGGAATCCGTGCAGCAGGATCAGACTGCAGCAGAGGGAAGGTACCATGAGGCTTATGTTGTAACTCGCACCTTGGTGGAGGAAACCATCAGGATGTTGAAAATGAGGTTCTGGTGCCTAAAGCAATATGGTGGAGCCCTGCAATACAGTTCACAGAGGGTGTCATACATCGTCGTCGCCTGTTGCACCTTTTATAACCTAGCACTGCAACAGGGAGAGGAGCTGGCTGAGGAGGAGATGGGGGAGCTGGAGGTCTCCTCTGATGAAGAGGACATCAATGGGGATGAGGATGTGGTGGTCCTCAAAGGCGAGGATGCCGGCAGTGAGGCCATCGCACTCACCAGATGAGATGGGCATGCTCAGGATGCCTTCATAACTGCTAGGTTTGTGGAGGATGATGACGATATGCAGTGAGGAGACAAAATAGATCCTCACATTGCATCTGTGAACGTTTGACTCCAGCCTGGCTAATAGCAGCACACACCCTCAGTGAGAATGCTCATGTCATGGAGACACAGTGGAGGCCCTAATAGTCGCTAGATTCCAGGAGGATGATGACAACATGCAGTGAGGACACTCCATAGATCTTCACATAGCCTCTAAGAATGTTTGATTCCTGGTATGGGTCATATCATAGAGTCGCAGCCATGAAACTTTAAATGCACCTGATTCTTTGTCAGCCTTCAGCACCTGTCACCTTCAGGAGCACAGCATCACCGGTCACAGATGCTGAAGAGATGGGGGCCAGCCCCACCTTAAAGGTGCTGAGAGCACACAGAGAGAATGACGGAACTTGTGACGCTTGCCCACGACATTCTGACAGAATAACAAGCACCGTCGATGTGCAGACATCACTGATGTGTCCAGTGAGAGTGAAGCCGGACCATCACTTTGGTCTGAAGGTTACACACTGCACAGGAAGGAGACCCTGGACTGAGACACCTGCCTTTACCTTGTGCAGAAAGGTTTCAGGGCTTGACACGAGGACCTGGGTCTTGACGCTGTCTCCCTCGGCAGTTTCCCAGATGTGACCGAGGAGAGATAATTAGTGCATGGCAGGGGCCTGTGAAACAGGACACATCACTCACAACATGGTTATCTGGATGTTGCACTACTGGATCCTCACTTGGTAGAGCAGCGCCAACCTCACCATCAGCACCAGAATAGTCCAGATTCTTGCCAGCCAGCTGGATGACTCTAATTTCAAAGTCTGTTAGAACCTTGATATCAGGTATTCCTCTAGCAGTCTGTGACCTCTCCCTTTTGTTGTGTACCAGCTTGTACTGCATGAGTACAGATGGGTGCCCTGCCTGCCAGGCCAGATGATAAGGATGCCTTACATGTGTGGGTGGTGAGTTGTGCCACGGATGGGATGAGGACAATGACAGTGTGTGTGAGAGAGTGAATGGTGATGTCTCTTGAACTGGCAGTGAGTGATATCCCTGTGGATGTGTGATGGGTCTGTGAATGTATGAGTTGAGAGTGATGAAAAGAGTAACTTACCCTGGCGGAACAAAGGAGATCATTCATCCTCTTTCTGCACTGGGTGGGCTATCTACTTTTGCAGGGCATTGGCACTGAACACCACAGTCACCACCTCCCAAGTCAGATTGCTGATGTTCTTGCCCCTCCTGTGGCCAGAGTGAGGGTAGAGGACATCACAGCATGCCTGCACGGCTTCCTAAATGTGTTCCAGGGACGCATCATAAAATCGGGGGGCTGCAATCTTCTTGCCTTTCGGAGCCATGTCTTCTGTGCAACGGTCCTGGGCTTGAAGCACAGAAGTGTGCACACAGCTGCATTTTAAATATGGCATCTGGCGTGAGGAAGCGGTGAGGTGACGGCATGGTGGGCGAATTAGAGCCCACCGGCCACCGAAATGGCATGTTTCCCTGGAATGCATGACTAATGAGGCGGGATTCGGACGATACGGTGTGAAAAGCCACCATTGCGGCCAACGGCTAAAACGTTCTTTCTCCCACCCTATATGTGTTTCTAAACCAGGAATGCTCCTTTTTAAGCCGGAAAGCCTGAACAGGTCTGAATCCCACCCTTCAAGTTGGTGAAGTCAATGACCAAAAACAAGACAACGAATTTGGAAGAGAATTTCCAAAGCTCTTCAGGTGCTTGGGAAAATTGAAAACTATGTACCACATCATGTTCAATATAGATGCAAAACCCATTTGTCTATTTATACCCAGGAAGGTCCCAAACCCACTTCTAAAATTGGTAAGGAATGAGATTGAGGCGATGTTTCAACAAGGGGTTAATTTGCTAGTAATTAAGCCAATCAGGTGGTGTCCTTGTATGGTACCAGATCCAAAACAAATAGCTCCACCCAAATCTGTATTGACTTGATGCAATTGAACAAGGTGGTAGAAGAGAAGATACATCCAATGGCAAATGTAGACTCGAACCTGGCAAAACTCACTAACAGTACAACCTTTACTAATCTCAATGTAAACATAGGATTCTAGCAGTGACCACTGGATCAGGAGTCAAAACTTCTAACCACCTTCCTAACAGCCTTTGGACGTTACTATTTCAACTGTCTGCCTTTTGGCATCATGTCCACACCAGAGATTTTCCAAAGGATGGTGTCCAACGTACGAGAAGGTATGGAAAGTGTCATATGCCACACGGACAACGTTTTCAACCATGGCTCAACAAAGGAAGAACATGACAGAAGAGCAAGGGATGTATTAAGAACATTGCAAGATGCTGGGTTAACACTCAATGAGAGGTGTGAGTTTTCAAGATCCACAATGAAATTCTTATATTATCCAGGAAACAGGAATCATTGCAGACCCACAGAAAACAAAACTATAAGAGAATTTCTGCCACCCAGGAATATCTCCAAACTACAAAGGTTTGTGGGCCTGGTCAACAAACTTGGAAAATTCCTACCCAACGTAGTTCAAATGAACACATCTATAAGACAACTTTTGAGGCAAGACCAAGCATGGTGCTGGACTGAGCATTAACAGCAATCATTTGAGCAAATCAGAAGGATGTTGATATCGTCAGAGATCCTAGCTCATCATGATCTGAAACGTCCAACTATTGTAGCAGCGGGTGCATCTGCAAGAGGACTGGGGGCAGTGCTATTTCAGATTCAGAATGATGGAACTAAAAGACCTATCTATTATGCATCAAGGCCTTTTACTGAGACTGAAAAGTGCTGTGCTATCATAGAGAAGGAAACCTTCACAGCAACCTGGGCAGATGAAAAAGTTTCTGATTGCATATAAATTGATCACAAACTTTGGCAATTTTGCTGAACACGAGAGAAATCGCTAAGACGCCATCCCAAATCCAAAGAGTCAGATTGAGGACCATGCAATACAGCGTTACTTGAGAGTACATGCAGGGTCAGCTACTGCTGACACTCTAACACAGATACCCACCAATTACCAAGAACGAGAAGATAAAAATTTCATCGAGTGAGTCGAGGCCTTCGTGACCTTAACCATTCAATACTTGCCAGCAACAGCATGGAAGTTGCAAGAATTTCAGGATGCTCAAACATGGAATGAGGAATGTGTGCAGATTCGCACATCCTGCCGTGATAGATGGCCATAGTATGTTCCCAGTAACTCGGTCCTGAGGCAGTACATTAAACGACAGCATCATTGATGACCTCCGGGTCTAAAATGAGCAATTAGTGGTCCTACGAGCTCTCCACCTGCATATCTTCCAGAAGACTCACCAAGGTACTACCAAGTGCTGAGCCAAGGCACAACTGTCCATATGGTGGCCAGTTGTGTCACATTCTATTGAAGCCATCTGCATCACCTGCACTGTTCACAGACAGGAGCAGAGAGAATCACTCCTGCCCTCTTCTTTCCCATCCGGGCCAGGGGAAGGCCTTGGTAAGAACCTATTTGAATTCAAAGGGAAAGTGTTTCCCAGCAATGTGGATTATTATTCCAGATGGTTAGAGGTGCAAAAGCAACATGGCCATGGCTCTGAAGCTGTCATAACCTCCTGAAGAGGATGTTTTCCACATACGGCATTCCAGAAATTGCCGTCTGTGACAATGGGCAACAATTCACCAACGAGCATTCCAATCCTTTGCAGCAGCATATGGATTTGCCCATGTCACAAGTTTGCCTAGGAAAAGATAAAAATTTTATCGAGTGAATCGAGGCCTTCGTGACCTCAAGCATTCAATGCACCAAGCCAATGGAGTAGCTGAGAGAGGGTATATACCATTAAAGACCTCCCCAGAAAAATGCTCAGTTATCACTCTACAGCATTGCAGAACGGCTTCACCCGATGTGAGTTTTTGATGGGTTACAAGCTAAGAATGGACTTTCTTTCCTTGCTCACATATTAACACCAAGAGTCATGATAGAGGACCACGACCGTGCCCGACATAAGGAAATAGGTTATAGTGTAGGCCAAGCCTGCACTTTCAACCAATAAACAGGCTTGTGACCTGCCCACACTCGATGCTGTGGATTAGGGAAAAGTAGCAAGAAGGCACCATAATGGAGAGGCTGCAACAACCAAGATCACATCTTGTTCAGGCAGAAACCGGTATCATCTGAAGAAATAGGAGTGCCTTGATTTCGATAGCCAGATAGTGTGCATTCCCTGATCCTCCAGAGGAAACTATGGCTACAGAACCAATAAAGATGGAAACAAGAAATGACCACCCTCTGAGAATGAGTTTGGAGCAAACAGATCCTCAACAACCTCAAAAAGTACTCTGAACATGTTCAGGGAGATTGGTGAAGATTATCCTATAAAAAGAGATTTTGGGGGAGGTGTAGGAGGATGTTTACATGTAAAGATAAAGACTTGGGGGAAGATGTAGAGTAAAGGGTTAACTCTAACACTACTCTAACGATAGCTACTGAGCTTGTGTACAAGAAACAATGTAATAATGAGGTCACACAGAAGAGAATGAGGAGAATCTGAGAGATGAAAGCAGTGGCTCTGTCCTAGTGCTTTATAATCCTGTACATAGTTGAGTCTGTAAACGATGGTTACTTTGAAAAATTATCTTTTCCTCCATCCAGATCTCTTGCTAAGAGTAAGATACCCAATACCTTCCAAGATGCACTAACAAAAACAGGGGCTCCATTAATTTTAGTACCTTTTCCTAACAAAAATCTATTGAGCTCAGTTTTGAAATTTATAATTTTTTGTATTCACTCACGGGATGTGGGCTTCGCTGGCTGGGCCAGCATTTATTGCCCATCCCTAGTTGCCCTTGAGAAGGTGGTGGTGAGCTGCCTTATGGAACTGCTGCAGTCCATTTGGTGTAGGTACATCCACAGAGCTGATAGGAAGGGAGTTCCATGGTTTTGGCCCAGTGACAGTGGAAGAAGGCAAAATATTAGTGGTGAGTGACTTGGAGGGGAACTTCCAGGTGGTGGTGTTCCCATCTATCTGCTCCCCTTGTCCCTCTAAGTGGTAGTGGTTGTGGGTTTCGAAGGTACAGTCTAAAGAATCTTTCTGAATTCCTGCAATGAATCTTGTAGATGGAATACACTGCTGCTACTGTGGGCCGGTGGTGGAGGGAGTGAATATGGTGCCAGTCAAGCAGGCTGCTTTGTCCTGGATGGTGTCAAGCTACTAGAGTGTTGTGGGAGTTGCACTCATCCAGGCAAGTGGGGAATATTTCATCACACTCCTGACTTGTGCCTTGTAGCTGGTGGACAGACTTTGGGGAGTCAGAAGGTGAGTTACCTATCGCAGGATTCCCAGCCTTTGATCTGCTCTTGTAGCCACAGTATTTATGTGGCTAGTCCAGGCTGGTCAATGGTAACCCCCAGTATGTTGATAATGGGGGATTCAGTGATGGTAAACGTCAAGGGGCAATGGTTATATTCTCTCTTGTTGGCGATGGTCATTGCCTGATACTTGTGTGGCGTGAGTGTTACTTGCCACTTTTCAGCCCAAGCCTGGACATTGTCCAGGTATTGCTGCATTTGGACATGGACCGCTTCAGTATCTGAGAAGCCATGAATGGTGCTGAACGTTGTGCATTCATCAGTGAACATCCGCACTTCTGGCCTTATGATGGAAGGAAAGTCATTGATGAAGCAGCTGAAGATGATTGGGCCTAGGACAACTACCCTGAGGAACTCCTGCAGTGATGTCCTGGAGCTGAGATGACTGACCTTCAACAACCACAACCATCTTCCTTTGTGCTAGGTATGACTCCAACCAGCCGAGAGTTTTCCCCTTGATTCCCATTGACTCCAGTTTTGCTGGGGCTCCTTGATGCCATGCTCTGTCAAATGCAGCCTTGATGTCAAGAGCAGTCACTCCCACCTCACCTCGGGAGTTCAGCTCTTTTGTCCATGTTTGAACCAAGGCTGTAATGAGGTCAGGAGCTGAGTGGCCCTGGCAGAATCCAAACTGGACGCCAGTGAGCAGATTATTGCTAAGCAAGTGCCGCTTGATAGCACTGTTGATGACCCCTTCCATTACTTTACTGATGATGGAGAGTAGACTGATGGGGCGGTAAGTGGCCAGGTTGGATTTGTCCTGCTTTTTGTGTACAGGACATACCTGGGCAATTTTCCACATAGATGGCTAGATGCCAGTGTTGTAGCTGTACTGGAACAGCTTGGCTAGGGCCGCGTCAAGTTCTGGAGCACAAGTCTTCAGCACTATTGCCAGAATATTGTCAGACCCCATAGCCTTTGCACTACCTAATGCACTCAGCCATTTCTTGATATCACGTGGAGTGAATCTAATTGGCTGAAGACTGGCATCTATGATGTTGGGGACCTCTGGAGGAAGCCGAGATGGATCATCACTCACCACTTCTGGCTAAAGATTTTAGCAAATGCTTCAGCCTTATTTTTGGCTCCGCCATCATTGAGGATGTGGATATTTGTGTAGCCTTTTCCTCCAGTGAGTTGTATAATTGTCTACCACCATTCACAATTGGATGTGGCAGGACTGCAGAACTTAGATCTGATCCATTGATTGTGGGATCACTTAGCACTGTCTATCACTTGCTGCTTATGCTCTTTGGTATGCAAGTAGTCCTGTGTTATAGCTTCGCCAAGTTGACCCCTCATTTTTAGCTATGCCTGGTGCTGCTCCTGGCATGCCCTCCTGCACTCTTCATTGAATTAAGGTTGATCCCCTGGCTTGATGGTAATGGTAGAGTGGGGAAATGCCTGGCCATGAGGTTACAGATTGTGTTCGAGTACATTTCTACTATTGCTGATAGCCCACAGCGCCTCATGGATACCCTGTCTTGAGTTGCTAGATCTGTTTGAAATCTATCCCATTTAGCACTGTGGTAGTGCCACATAACACAATGGAGGGTATCTTCAGTGTGAAGCTGGAACTTCATCTCCACAATGACGGTGGTCACTCCTACCGATACTGTCATGGACAGATGCATCTGCGGCAGGCAGGTTGGTGAGGATGAAGTCAAGTATGTTTTTCCCTCTTGCTGGTTCCCTCACCACCTGCCGCAGACCCAGTTTGGCAGGTATTTCCTTTAGGTGTCGGCCAGCTTGGTTGGTAGTGGTGCTACCGAGCCACTCTTGATGATGGACATTGAAGCCCCCCCATCCAGAGTACCATCTTCACCCTTGTCACCCTCAGTGCTTCCTCCAAGTGATGTTCAACATGGAGGAGCACCGATTCATCAGCTGAGAGAGGGCAGTACGTGCTAATCAGCAGGAGGTTTCCTTGCCCATGTTTGACCTGATGCCATGGGACTTCATGGGGTCCAGGTCGATGTTAAGGACTCCCAGGGCAACTCCCTCCCGACTGTATGCCACTATGCCACCACCTCTGCTAGGCCTGTACTGCGGTGGGACAGGGTATACCCAGGGATGGTGATGCTGGTGTCTGGGACATTATCTATAAGGTATAATTCCGTGAGGATGACTATGTCAAGCTGTTGCTTGACTAGTCTGTGAGACAGCTCTCCCAATTTTGGCACTGGCCCCCAGATTTTAGTAAGGAGAACGTTGCAGGGTCGACAGGGTGGAGTTTGCCACTGTCGCTTGACCTAGCCTTTACAGCATTTTGCCGGGGGAAGAGAGTTGCTGATTTCCTTTGTGTGAAGAAGTGTTTCCTGAGATCTCTCTAATTTGTTCTAAACTTTCCATCCAGAGGTAAAAGTTTATATTTACCCTATGAACTGCTTTGATTACCTTAAACTCCTCAGTTACGTCACTCCTTATTCTTTTATTCTCAAGGGAGTACAAGCCTTGCCCAGACTTGACATTCCATTTAAAAAGTGAACATTGTCAATATTAGGAGTGATCTCACAGTACCAAACTGAAAAGAAGGTATCGGCAGTTCTTTGATTTGCCAGCCTTCATCAAGTCAATTCTCTCCTTCAGGCACTGAGCTGCTGCCCTGAAAGTGGAAGAGGAGGCTGTCAGCGCCACTGCCATCTTGCTCCAGAGAATTGACAACGCACTTCTCAGTGATTTCCTTTTGTTCTCTCCCACCCTCATTTCACCAATAAAGACCAGTAGATCACTGAAATCCTTGGTCTGTCACCAGTTGGCTGACACTGTGCTTGGGCTCTCTACCAGTGACTGATGTTAAGGTTGTTCTCTCAGCTCTTGAGGGGGCAAAAAAGGCATAGCCACCATCTGGTAAGAAATCACTGTAGCTGTACCTTGTGAAGCTGGAGGAGAAACTAGCACGCCTAATGGCTGTCCAAGCTACTGTTACTTTAAATTGAAAATTACAAGAATTAGGAGCAGGAGTAGGCCATTCGACACCCCGAGCCTGCTCCACCAATGGACAAGGCCAAGGCTGGTCTGAATGTGGCCTCAACTCTTCAGTTCCTGCAGTCTTCTAAATTCTGCAGTAATAAATTGCAGTTTCAAGGACCTGTTGTGATGTTCAGGACCACTGCCTCCTTAACGGTTCCTTATACTCTGTTTAGAAATTATAGCAGATTTATATTTATGTATCAATTTAGCAGACTAAGATATATTAATGCTATTTAATATAAGTAGCAGTAACCATTTTATCACAAAGAATTGCTGAATGAGCTTGGTTCTGTTTATTCAGTAATGTGCACTAATAATTGACTTAAAGGGTATTTTAGTAAACTATTGCTAACTAGTTATGATTGTATATATTTATATATATATATACATATATACATATATATATATATATATAAAAAGATAATATAAACTTGCATGAAGTGCTGTAAGATTAGCATTACCGCTAGGGAAAGATACCACTTTAAGCACGAAACATGCAGTAACATTCTCATAATACTGGCAAAGAAATCATAAATATCTGGGCAGTAAAGGGAAAAAGAACCCTTCATTTATATAGCACTTTTCACAACCACTAGACCTGTCAAAGTCAATGAAGAATTTTTGAAGTACAGTCAATGTGCACACTGCAAGCTTTCACAAAAAGAAATGTGACAATGACCAGATTATAAGCAGAATCATTCGTGGAGTGCAATCACGGTCAGATTGCCACTCGCTCCTTCTTACTTACCCTAGACTGGAGCTGCACATTTCACACCTAGACTTCTGCTCAGCTGCTCCTGGAGTCCGTTCTGTGCAGTGGAACAGTGTCGGGAGAAGTAAAGCCACGCCCCCTTTTATGGCACTAGCTGCCTTAAACCAGGTAAGTTTAAAGATCCCAGCCACTTTGACAGGAGAGAAAGGAAGTGTTTAAGGTAAGTGGGTAGGATGGGTCGGGGCTGGTAGGGGGCCAGTTGGTCGGGAGGTGGTGGGGGGTTAGGGGGCGGTCATGTGGTCGGGGGTTGTTGGGTAGTCAAGGGGATCAGGGTGGATGGACGGAAGGTTGGGGGGGTTAGTCATAGAGTGGGGTGGTGTAGTCAGCGGTGGGGGGGTCAGGTGGTCAGAAAGGATGGGTGGGTAGTTGGTGTGATGGCATGTAGTAGGAGGATGGGGGATTTCATGTTGCCAAGGGGCTAGCCAGGGGTCGGGGAGTTGGGTGTTGGGGGATGGGGAAGTAGTTGGGGATAGGGGTAGCCAGGGTGGAGGGGGTGCGTTCGGAGGCAGTCGGGAGGTCTGAGGGGGATAGTTAGATGTCCAGTGGGTGGCTGGGTGGTGTCAGTAGTATAATTACTCGGGGGTTAGAACTGGTTTTAATCCTTCAAACATTTCCTGGCTGAGTATTCTACCAAGAGAGTTCGAACCATCTGAAGCCTTCGACTTTAACTGGGAGCTTCAAAGGGTTCCAGACACAGACCAATTGCTCAACAGAAGCTGAAAGTTCCCAGGCAATTCCCATGCAGTCCTTGTGTGGGAACTTCTGGCGGGGGAGGTGGTTCCCGCAATGCATCTTCCGGGTTACATCCTGGGTATGACCCTCCGGAGAATGGAAGATCTGGCCAATCTATTTTTCTGTTGTTGATTGAAGGATAAATATTTTCCAGGACACCAGGGATAATTCCACTACTCTTCCTCAAAGTAGTACTATAGGACCTTTTACACACACCTGAGAGGCCATACAGGGCCATGGTTTAACATATCACCCAAAAGAAGGCACCTCCAACAGCACAGCACTCCCTCAGTACAACGCTGAAGTGTGAACTTTGACTTTTTTGCTCAGCTGCTGGAGCGAGACTTGAACCCAGACCCTTATGGCAAGAATGTAACCAACTGAGCCACGGCTGATATAAGAGAAGCCAGAAGGCATAAACAGACTAACTTAGCAGTGTCTGACCTTGGTGCAGATTATTTTTCAGTACATGCAGCACAGATAAAGGAACAACGTTGATACGGAGGTTCTTATGACAACATTCCTCATATGATTGTGATGTGATACTAGACAGGAAACAGGCTCATGTTATATTCCAGCTGGGCCAGTCAATAATAAATGTGTTAATTATTTGATGCTCCCACAACGAGCTCACTCTTCGGTGACGATGGCCGTGTTATTGTTGGACACTAGACTGAAATTCCCAATGGCATATAAAACCACAGCAATGCCCCTCAAAATCCTCCATCTCACTCTTTCTGGTGGAGGCTTTTAGTAACACATTGACTTTTAAAGTGTCACGACTCACCGGCGATAGAGCGCTGTAATATTTAGCCCCCACTGTTCCCTCAGCTGTGACAAATGTGAAAAAGTTGGATTAAACCACCAGATTGCCCCAATTCTGCCTGTTTAATTTAGGTTAACAGAATACGAGCACCAGGTTTGTAAACTTAATAAGTAAATAACTGTTTATTGAACAAACTGTCATTAACCAGTGGCAAAAGAAAGAAATATGAATTGATCATTTCTAACACTACAATTTAAACTTTACCCTCTTCTTAAATCCCTATACACACACACATACAAGACTCATAAGACACACAAAAACATGAGCCAGAATATAATGCTTGTCGGGCAGGCGTGCGCCCGACCTGACTGAGCGTAAAATGACGCTCAATAATTAAATAGCCTATTAAGACCATTGAAAAGCTAATTAAATTTAATTATTCACTGCCCATCCAATAGGTGAAAAGCCCAGCAGCCTTTGCATTTTTTAGGAAACCTCATCCATGGGTGGGATGAGGTTTCTAACACATACCCGTGCACATGCGCGAACATGCAGTCTTGGCCTCCCTCCACCACCCGCCCTCCCTCGACATAGGCACTGCCAAGCACGTTTCACACTGGGCGGGCCTTAATAGGCCTGCCAGTGTGAAATCGTGGTCCAGCCCCGATAGTGGGAAGTGGTCGGCTTCCCGAATACTCCCGCGCGCCCCCGCCGAGCCCGCCCAATCAGGGAAAATTCTTCCACATGGATTTTAAGGTGGGATAAAACAGTTCAATAGCACCAGTTCCAGAATTCAGGACTCGATGAGTTGATTTGTTCTTCCAAATTCCTTTCAGTTCTTGTTAATGACAAGAGGTGGTTTTCTAGCACTTTCAGTACTTGGTTCACTGGTTGAGCACTTGCCTTTCAATATCTCTAAAAGTGATTTTCCCCTTTGCCCATTGACCGGGGTTTTCAGAGAGAGAGCAGGTTGTAGAGATATGAGAAGAAAAGCCAGCTAGCTATTATTGTGGAATTACTGGAATCTTCCACACACAGGAGAAAGAAGTTTTAGGTCTTGTTCCTTTCAGGCTAGGCGTTATTCAGCTGCACTGCTTCTCACACAAAACCTGGTCACCTGGTCAGGAGCCAATTAAAATGATGTTGTCAGGCAGCTCCCTTGGTGTAGGCCTCCTTTCCAACACCATCCTGTCTTTCATGGCACACTCTTTTCCAGGACTGCAATATTGTATATAGCTCTCATCCTGTTCCAGTAGACATGTCTTTCAACCAGCAGCCATTGTAATCTTAATCCACAGTCTAACAAAAAATTAAAAGATATGTTCCTTACAGCAGTCCAACGGAAATAAAAATATATGTTCCTTACAAAGATAAAGAAATAAAATGGCTGGACATTAGACTGGGACTCTGATATGCCTTGTCTTAATTTCATGGCCTAACTCCTGGAAAGCCTTTCTGGGGGCCACTGTTTTAAAGAAGGGTCCTGGGACTAAGATTTACAGTTGGTGCAAGCACTCCTACTGCAATGCACCTTGCAGCAGACATGGGCAGCACCTGGTGGCCCAGGGCAGGATCTAGATTCTCAAAGTTTAGGTATGATACATTTACAATATTTTTCGAATTTTGTTTTTATCTTTTAATGGGACCGCTGAAAGAACCTTGAGGAAAATGTGTGGCAGGGATGTAGTGTGGGGGGGGGGGGGCGGCTGGTGGGGGCACGGCGGTGGGTGGGCGCGGGGGGGTTGGTTGTGGGTTGTGGTGGTGGGGAGTGTGGTGTGGGTGGGGGTGGGATCTGATACCCCCTGGTATGTCAGTACTCCTATTCTTGCTGTAATTGTGGACACCCAGATGTCACCCCAGTGGTGTAGGTGCTCACCAATGGTAGGCTGTTAAAGGGACCTCTCAAACATAGACAAGGCAAGTAGCAGAGTTCCAGAGCAGGCATATCTTGGAACTTACACTAAGAAGCACCAACTTGTGATAATGACATGTGCAGTGTTAATGAAATATGCACAGAAAAATATGCTAAAAGCATGGACTGTGTCCTATTAATTCTCCTGTTCTCAAGTTTTCTTTCTTTCTCAGCTGAAGACATTAGGCACAGATCCTCGCCAATAGATGCCAAACATCTTCATATATTGCGTGTTAAATATGCCAATAAGAGTGTGTAGATAGTCTGGATCATGTTGAGATCAAAAAAGAGGAAGTGTCTTGAAGAATATTAAGGTGGGATCTACCCCAGAGTACTGAGGGAGGCAAGGGAGGAGATTGCTGGGGCTTTGACAGAAATCTTTGTATCCTCAATGGCTACGGGTGAGGTCCCAGAGGACTGGAGAATGGCCAGTGTTGTTCCATTGTTTCAGAAGGGTAGCAGGGATAATCCAGGAAATTACAGGCCGGTGAGCCTTACTTTGGTGGTAGGGAAATTATTGTACTTACCACCATTTGGAAGCAAATGGGCGTATTAGTGAGAGGTGGTTTTGTGAAGGGGAAGTCGTGTCTCACTAACTTGATCCAGTTTTTTGAGGAAGTGACAAAGATGATCAATGATGGAAGGGCAGTGGATGTTATATACATGGATTTCAGTAAGGCCTTTGGCAAGGTCCCTCATGGCAGACTGATACAGAAAGTAAAGTCGCATGGGATCAGAGGTGAGCTGGCAAGATGGATACAGAATTGGCTTGGTCATAGAAGTCAGAGGGTAGCAGTGAAAGGGTGCTTTTCTGAATGGAGAGCTGTGACTAGTGGTGTTCCGCAAGGATCAGTGCTGGGACCTTTGCTGTTTGTAGTATACATAAATGATTTGGAGGACAATGTAACTGGGCTAATTAGTAAGTTTGCAGACAACATTAAGGTTGGAGGAGCTGCAGATAGTGAAGAGGATTGTCAAAGGATACAACGGGATATAGATTGGTTGGAGACTTGGGTGGAGAAATGGCCGATGGAGTTTAGTGTGGACAAATGTGAGGTGATGCATTTTGGAAGTTCTAATACAGGTAGGAATTATACAGTAAATGGCAGAACCCTTAAG
Source organism: Carcharodon carcharias (assembly GCF_017639515.1). NCBI lineage: Eukaryota > Metazoa > Chordata > Chondrichthyes > Lamniformes > Lamnidae > Carcharodon > Carcharodon carcharias. The sequence continues at coordinate 185,904,341 of NC_054467.1, read as the reverse complement.
TGCATCGATGAGCAGAGGGATCTGAGTGTACAGGTCCATGGATCACTGAAAGTGGCAACGCAGGTGGATAAGGTAGTCAGGAAGGCATATGGCATGCTTGCCTTCATCGGCATGGGTATTGAGTATAAAAACTGGGAAGTCATGCTGCAGCTGTATAGAACCTTGGTTAGGCCACACTTGGAATATTGCATGCAATTCTGGTCGCCACATTACCAGAAGGATGTGTAGGCATTGGAGAGGGTGCAGAGGAGGTTTACCAGGAGGCTGCCTGGTCTGGAGGTTATTAGCTATGAAGAGAGGTTGGAGAAACTCAGATTGTTCTCACTAGAGTGACGGAGATTGATGGGTTTACAAAATTATGAGTGGCATGGACAGAGTAGATAGTCAGAAGCTTTTTCCCAGAATGGAAGAGTCAATTACTAAGGGACATAAATTTAAGGTGAGAGGACAAAACTATAGAGGAGATGTGGGGGCAAGTTTTTTACGCAGAGGGTAGTGAGTGTCTGGAATTCGCTGCCAGAGGAGGTGGTGGAAGCAGGTACGATAGTGATTTTTATGAGGCAGCTTGACAAATACATGAATAGGATGGGATTAGAGGGATATGGACCCCAGAAGTGCAAAATGTTTTAGTTTGACAGGCAATATGATCACCAAAGGGCCTGTTCCTGTGCTGTACTTTTCTTTGTTCTTTGTTCTTGAGTGTTGTGGGAGCTGCACTCATCCTGGCAAGTTGGGAGTATTCCATCACATTCCTGACTTGTGCCTTGTAGATGGTGGGCAGGCTTTGGAGAGTCAGGAGGTGAGTTACTCGTTGCACGAAGAGGTGAAGCAAAGCAGCTGAAGATGGTTGGGCTGAGGACACGACTCTGAGGAACTCCTGCAGTGGTGACCTGGAGCTGAGATGACTGACCTCCAACAACCACTTCCCCCTGATTCCCATTGATTCCAGTTGGCTAGGGCTCCTTGATGCCACAATCGATCAACTGCGGCCTTGATGTCCAGGGCAGTCATTCTAATCTCACCTCGGGAGCTCAGCTCTTTTGTCCATGTTTGAACCAGGACATGGGACTCCTGTTTTTTTGTGTTCAAAATGTTGCTGGGCTCATAGCCTTTGCCGCTGTGCTAAGGTGTTTTTTGATATCACATGGAGTGAATTAATTTGGCTGAAGACTGACACCTATGATCCTAGGGACTTCAGGGGGAGGCTGAGATGGACCATCCACTCGGCACTTCTGGCTAAAGATGGTTGACATGCTGAGCTCCAGCATTATTGTGGATGGGGTGTCAATGGAGCCTTCTCCTCCTATTAATTGATTAATTGTCCATCATCATTAACCACCGGAGGTGGCAGGAGGGCAGAGATTTAATCTGATCAATTGGTTGTGGGGTCACTGCGATCTGTCTTTTACATGCTATTTCTGTGGTTTAACATACACGTAGTCCTGTGCTTCATTAGGTTGGCAATTCAGTTTTAGGTACTCTTAGTGCTGCTCCTGGGATGCTCTCTTAAACTTCTCATTAAAACAGGATTGGTCCGCTGGCTTGATGTTAACATCAAAGTGAAAGATAAGCTGGGCCATGAGGTTACAGATTGTGCTGCAATAAATTTGTGCTGCTGATGGCCCACAGCACTTCATGGATACCCAGTTTTGAGGTGCTAGATCTGCTCTAAGTCTATCCCACATAGCACTGTGGTAGTACCATGTGATGGAGGGTATTCTCAAAGTGAAGGCGAGAACTTCAGCTCCACAAGGATTGTGTGGTGGTCACTCCTACCAATGCTGTCATGGACAGATACATCTGCAACAGGTAAATTGGTGAGGGCGAGGTTGTCATGAAGAGATTAATGTCTATAATGTTATTGGAATTTTTAAAAAAAATTTAGTGGTGTCTATGTGTATGCATGTGTATGTGTCTTAATTGGATTAAAGCCAGTTAGCCTGGGTGTTTTATGTATAGAAAGAAGTAGGTTTGAAATGGTAATTAGATAAACATTGGGAAGTTTAGAAACATAGGCATTAAGGGGGTACATGTGCATTTGTTGAATAAACCATTCAAGACTGTGGGTGAAATCTTGTGCCTGTATTTATATTACTAATAAAATTAATGGGATGAAAAAATTATTGTTAGAAGATGTGACATCAAAAGCCTAGTAATACAAAGGGAAATTTACATTCAAAGGAAGAGCTAGGTTTAAACAGAAAGGAGTTTGTATGTGTAAGGCAGAGGCATCTAAGATCTAACCAGCCTGCAATTGTGTCTGCAAGAAACCTCATTTTGAAATCATAAGAACAAATATGCTTTGCCTGGGGTCTTTTAAAATCTATGAGTTTTACTGTTGTCTTAACGGGGGTTGTGACTGAGAGCCAGATTAATTAGGGGTTTTTTTGTAGCTATTACAATAGTAATTTTGTAGACATATGTATGTGCTTACAATTTTTCTTGTATTAATAAATGTTTAATTTAGTTTCTTTTGGGATTTGGGCAGCTCAGCCTTTACTATCGGCTGTGTCATAATAAAGGCAAGTAAGTTTTTCCCTCTTATTGGTTCTCTCACCACCTGCCACGGGCCCAGCCTAGCAGTTATGCCCCTTAGGACTTGGCCAACTCGATCAGTCATGATGCTACCAAACCACTTTTAATGATGGATAATGAAGTCTGCAACTCTGAATACGTTGTACCCCTTCTTACCCTCAGTACTTCTTCCAAGTGGTGTTCAACATGGAGAAATATTGATTCATCAGCTAAGGGAAGGCAGTAGGTGGTAATTAGCAGGGGGTTTCTTTGTCCATATTTGACCTGATTCAGTCAGACTTTTTAGGATCTGGAGACTCCCAGGGCAGTTCCCTCCTGACTGTATGCCACTGTGCTAATCTCATCAGTCTTTCTTACTGATTGGATGGGAAATACCCTGGACTATTGATTTGAGGATGCTATACAGAGAGGCCTGCCAGTAGTGCAAAGGTATAGGCATCAGGTGAGGATATAATGAGGCTTCACTGATTTCTCCTGTGGCTAAGTAATGTGCCCAGAGGCAATATCTACAATCAGCCAAGAGGAATAGAACTTGAATGAGTCATTTGAGCATAGCTGGGATTACAAAACTGCACACCTAGCAAGAATTTAAAATATTCAGGGGAAGGTGAGGAATTTGATGGGAAAATATTAGGGAGAAAAATAAAACACAGTCAAAAAACAGCAGCACCAGATACTAATGAGAAGGGCTTTGCGTGCACATACATATAACAATTTATCCTGAATAGTGTGCAGCGAACAGTATAACTCATATCTGCCACACCCATGCCTCTTAAAACCAGTATTTATTGTAAACTGACATCTAAATAACCAACAAATGGTAAATTATATTTTAGTTTAATTAGATAGTAATAATTTCTACAGTGATAACCAATTACAGCATTCCCTCTGGCTATCACTGTGGAGATTGTGCACAGCCAGAAAATCAACTGAGATATGAATCATATGAATCACACTACGCCTCTGTCATCATTTCAATTTTTCTATCATTTAAAGTATGTCTATGTTGTCATTTTATTAGCGCCAAAAACATAAAGAAGATTTTCAAAGATTAGCCAGTGGTATTCTGTCCTCATGTCTTATTTATGTTGTGATTCACTCATATTTGGAGTATAATTAAAACATTTGAATGATGCTACGTTTTGATGGAACGTACAACATTGTAAACTCAGATCAAGTCAGCCATGGTTCAATTGGTAGTGCTCCTGCCTTTGAGTTAGAAGGTTGAGCACAAAATTAGGCCAACATTCCACTCAGGAGCGCTGCGCTGTTGGAGGTGTCTTTCAGACGAATATGTTCAATTAAAGCCCCATAAAAGATATAAAAGATCCCATGGCACTATTTTGAAGAAGAACCAGAGGAGTCTTTTCTGGTGTCCTGACCAAAATTTAGCCTTCAGCCAAAATCATTAAAAACAGATTATCTGGTCAATATCACATTGCTATAAGAAAAATACTGTAGATGCTAGAAATCTGAAATAAAAACAAAAAGCACTGAAAAGCTCAGCAGGTCTGGCAGCATCGATGGAGAGAGAAACAATTAACATTTGGAATCAGGATGTTTGGAAAGAAGAGTCATATTTAACTCGGAACATTCACTCTGTTTCTCCCTCCACAGATGCTGCCATACCTGCTGAGTTCTTCCAGCACCACTTTGTTTTTATTTAATATCCGTTTGCTGTTTGTGGGAACTTGCTGTGTACAAATTGGTTGCTGCATTTCCTATATTACAAAGTTGATGACACTTTAAAAGCATTTGGTTTGCTGCAAAGAATACTGGGAGGTCTGGAGGTTGTGAAAGGCGCAATATAAATGCAGTTTCTTTAAACCTTTTAAAAGAAAACTGTTGATTAACAGTGAACAGTGCCAGATAAGAGAAAATAACAGGAGGATAAGAGATTGAAGAATGTCCAAGGTCTCAAAGTGCATTGTAAGATGGTTCATTAATATAATGACAGAATGTCATCAAGCATGTTGCTAGGTTTGTGGTATAGCATATGTAACACAATTTATGCAGTTAAATTTATGCAGCTACAACTTGGAGTGGTGGCTGGTCAAGCCCCGCTGTGCCCATTCAAGGCCCCCCCCCAAGTATTCCCAACCTTGCATTTCCCCTTCCTCACTATTATGTTCATCCTGGCCTCCCATCCCCTCAGCAGGGCCTGCTAGCCTAGTCCCGGAAAGCACCCTCCGCCCCACCCCCACCAACTACCATCATATCTTCACATCCAGCTCCATCTACGATCACCATTGGGGACTGGATGCAGTCCCAGCAGAGAACATTGCTCCCAGTGGTGCTGCTGGTTGTAGAGACCTGCCAACCATTTGATTGGCCAACAATTCGGAGGCGATGGAGGCAAAATGCCCGGCTCAAGCCAGTTAACGGCCAGACAGCAATTGAATGGATGTAGGGCAAGCTGGCCCCCCAGGGTAAAATCCAGCCCAATGTTTCAGGTAATGATCTTTCACCTGAACTGAAAAAAATTAGAGATGTAACAGATTTCAAGTAAGCACAAAGACAGGAAAAGTAGGAGAGAACTAAAGAGAAAGTTTATGACAGATCATAACCTCTGCCTTTCTTTTGGAGGCAGCTGTTGGTGATGATTTTACTTTTACCTATCATGAAGGCATGCTTTATGCCAACTGATGGTTTTTAATCTATCAGCTGGAAGCCAAATATAATTTTTTAAAAACAGACTTTTTAAAAACGCAGAAACTGAAGTGATTTGAACTCACAGCCAAAGATGGCTAATCTCAATTTGCATTACTATACGTTCCACATTCTAATTCAAAGGAATTGGGTCAGTCTGTCTGCAAAACCATCAATAACAATGATTTCGGTGGAATGTGAAGGACTCACATCTCCTGTGTCATTGACAAGGCAACTATGGCAATCCTGAGGCATTCAACTCTTGGAGGCAGGCCATTAAGACTAATCACTTGGACATGAAGCCTTGGCTAAGTTAGCTTTCAGACACTAGCTAATCAAGCCACCTTTGGAATACATGAAAAATGCCTTTTTTTTAAATTCCCCTTAGAGTTGGAGAAGGAAGATCACATGACAAGCCAGCCCTTTGTATGTTTTGAACACACGTTTTCTCAGCAGGACTGAGGAGAGGTAGCACCTAAGTGGGATCCCTCCTGCCTTCCTTTTGTCTCCAAGCCACGTGTTAAGCTTCAACCCCTGTTTGCTGGCCGCGATCATTCAGGAATGCCCTGCTGCTTTCAGCACTACTGTCTCCTGAAGAATAAGCAACTCAGTCATCTACATCCTTAAACTGGAAGAATTGAGACCATCAAATTCAGCCTGAAGCCAGCCGAATTGCCAAACTACAGACAGTGTGCTCTATTTTGGCCAACCTATCCTTCCCCACTTTATAATCTGTAACTGTGTGTAAGTGAGTTTAGAGTGTGTGAGTCTGTGCAAAAGTCAGTGCATATTTTATTATTATACTTAGATCGGTTTAAGTATAATAAAGTCCTCCTTTGTTAAACTCAAAAAAACCTGTCCTATTGGTTCTATTATGTTCACAGCGCATAAAGTACTCACTGAGTTATTAAGTATATCCTTTTCAAACAAACAAAAACCAGTTATGGTCAAACAAGAAGACCGCAAAGAGGGAAGATGTTCAATCCCTCATCACCTGGCCATGAAATACCATTTACACATCCTCTAGACGTGTCGCTTGTTTCTTTACCTGTCTCATAACCTATTCTTTTACCTTGTACCATCATCCCATTTATCATTTAATTGCTCCTATCCTCCAAACTATCACAGATTTTTCCTTTTTAGATGAAGGGTCATCGACCTGAAAACTCTCTCTCCACAGATGCTGCCTGACATGCTGGGTATCTCCTACATTTTCTTCCTTTATTTCCAATTTCCAGCATTTTGCTTTTGCATTGGTCTCTTTAATCTCCCGCTGTGACACAGCAGTCAGATGAAAACCATATATCCCTAATGTTAATTTAAGGTTGTTGGTTGCCACTCATAAAATTTCACAACTCCCCATCTTGTCATTACTAAATGCTGACATCATGAGTAATTTTGAGCCATACTTCTTCTCTGATCAGAACCTCATAGGTTGCAATCGGCTGATGTCATGGTCATCCACTGCAAGTAATATCTCCAGCTTTGCTAGTGAAACTACTTCCTTTATTTCTATTAATAGTTGCACATTCACTTAGTAAGCAAGATGTTTATAGAAATATAGGCTACAGGAACAGGGAAAAAACTGAAGTTTATCTGTCTGATCCCAAAACTAATGTTCCTCAAATACCTTCCCCTTTAAATATTTATCCAATTCTCAAAATTTTTGTACACTGGAGACGTCCACTACAGGAATGAGCACTTGCCTAAGAAACTTAGAAACTAGGAGCAGGAGTAGGCCATTTGGCCCTTCGAGCCTGCTCAAGCATTCAATATGATCATGGCTGATCCTTTATCTCAATGCCATATTCCCACTTTCTCTCCATACCCCTTGATGTCCCTAATAGCCAAAAATTTATCAATTTCTTTCTTAAATACACTCAGTGACCCAGCTTCCACAGCCTTCTGTGGTAGAGAATTCCACAGGTTGACCACGCTCTGAGTAAAGAAAGTTTTCCTCATCTCAGTCCTAAATGGCCTGCCCTGTATCCTGAAGCTGTGGCCCCTGGTTCTAGACTCCCCAACCAGGGGAAACATCTTCCCTGCATCTAGTCTGTCTAGCCCTTTTAAAATTTTATATGTTTCAATCAGATTCCCTCTCATTCTCCTAAACTCTAGTGAATACAGGCCCAGTCAAACCAATCTCTCCTTATATGAAAGTCCTGTCATCCCAGTATCAGCCTAGTGAACCTTCACTGCACTCCCTCTATGGCAAGTATATCCTTTCTTAGGTAGGGAGGCCAAAACTGCATGCAATACTTCAGGTGTGGTCTCACCAAGGCCTTGTATAACTGCAGTAAAACAACCCTACTTCTGAATTCAAATCCTCTTGCAATGAAGGCCAACATACCATTTGCCTTCCTAATTGCTTGCTGCACCTGCCTTTTTACTTTCATTGACAGGTGTACAAGGACACCTAGATCCCTTTATACATCGACATTTCCCAATATATCACCATTTAAATAATACTCTGCCTTTCTGTTTTTACACCGAAGCATATAACTTTACATTTAACCACGTTTTACTGCATCTGCCATGTGTTGCCCATACACACAACTTGTCTAAATCGCCCTGAAGCCTCCTTGCATCCTCCTCACAACTCACAACCCCACCCAGTTTTGTGTTGTCAGCAAACTTGGAAATATAGAGGTAATATTCTAACTCTGAGCGAAAGATAACAGCAACAACAACAACTCATGTTTATATAGTGCCTTTAATGTACTGAAACATTCCAAGGCACTTAATTCACTGGAGCATTACAAAATAAAGCATGGCACCAAGCCACATAAGGAGATATTAGGTCAGATGACCAAACATTTGGTCAAAGAGGTATGTTTTAAGAGGTGTCTTAAAAGAGTAAAATGAGTTAGAGAGGCAGGGAAGTGTAGGAAGGGTAATCCAGAGCTTGGGGCCAAGTAAAGACACAGCCACCGATGGCGGCGCATTTAAAATGGGGGATCAAGTAAGTCCCCTTTATAGGTTGCCACAATCAGCCTTGCTCTATTTTAACATTGCGGATATAATGAGGCCTGTATGCACACTTAGGACAGAATTTTCTGGCTGGCAGGGGGAACAGAGCGGAAGTGGGCATGGTTGGGCACGGCCCTGATCGTCACTCGCGATCAGCTCCGTGCTGCCATTTTACACGGGCGGGCCAATTAAGGCCCGCCCAGCGTATTTCATGACTCCCTTCCATAACAGGAGTGGGCGGGCAGCAGTGGGTACGCTCAGCCCGCCGGGTTCAATGACGACCCGACGGCCTGTATAAAGGAAGGCCTGGCAGCCTTGGAAAGGTTGCTTGCAATGGCTGGACGAAGGGCTCTGCAGAGGGGCAATGGAGTTTATGCAAGTACAGAGGGTAGGCCATCGGGGCAGGCCAGGCCGGAGGGTAGGCCGTCGGTGCAGGCCAGGCCAGATTCATCATTTTTCCGATGATTGTCTTGCTGCCCTCCTCGAGGAGGTGGCAGCACGGTGGGAGGTTTTGGATCCCCAGGACGGGAGGAGGCGGTCCCCCAACATAATGAAACATGCCTGGGAGGAGGAGGCAGAGGTGGTGAGCTCCCGCGACATGGTGCGGCGCACCTGGATCCAGTGTCACAAGTGCTTCAGTGACTTGTTGCGCTCAGGAAGGGTGAGGACAATGTTGGTATTTGTCACTTAACCAAGCAGGTCGGCTTTTCCCCCTGCTGCCCACCTACCCCCCACCCCTACTCTGAGTGTAGTGACTGCATTGAATCATTGATGGCATGTGTTATTTGCTGGGTGGGCCAGCAGATACTGCCCATGCTGAGGTCAGCCTGAGAGGGTGGTGAAGAGATGGGTTCTGCCCCCGCAGCATGTGGTACACTGAGACCCACATGACTGTTTTGGGGGCAACCTGGAGGAGCTGCACCTAGGCACAGTGCTGAAACTCCAGGACGTGTCAAAGTCAGGGTGATGACATGCTGGGAGGGGGGCTTCAATGGGGCATGGCAATGAACCATCTGCAGCCCTCTGTCCTCCACATACTTGCGCCTCCTTGCTATGGAAGGATATACCGTGTGGTGCCTAATGTGATGTAAGCAGCATGTGGCCAGGGATGGGGTGGGGGCGTTGGGAACAGGCCTAGCACCTTTGTGTGAGTGTTTGGCAGCAGCGGGGTGAGGAGGCTCTGGAGCCCTGATATGTCCCACTCTGGTTGGGGTGGGTCATGCACGAAGAGAGTCCATGCGCAATTTGCACAAATCAATGCTCTTCTCTCAGGAGAATACTTTTCAGGTGAAGAATGCTCATAACACAGCAGAGCATGCGAGGGCTGGCAGCGGCCAGGTGCAGATCGCCATTCTCAGCCAGTTTGAGCAGGAGGCCCTGGATCTGGAGAGGCGCCGTGCAGCCAGGTGCACTGGTATCGGTGGGCAGGTATGTTTGCCCAGCAATGAGGTCAGAATTGTTCTCCCAACAGCCATAGCAGTGCTGAATGTTAAATGATTTAATTTTGCAACATGGCTCAACTATTGCTTATGGAAGGATGAGCGCCTAATAATCTGGGGGACAGGGATGCACTTTGTCATTGTCTTCACGTTAACTGATCCAATGTCCTTGTTTTTCCTTTCAGCAACAGTGGAGCAGGGCCGGGAGGAGCAGCAGCTGAGGGCCCCTCTCACACCTGAGGGCCCTGAAGTTCACCAGCGTCACACCATCTCTGCCAGGCAGGCACCAGCACAAATACTAGCACCTCAGTGGGAATTAGAACAAAGGTTAGTGTCCTGGGAACAGCGGTGAGGGCAGTTCACAGTCGCTGGAGGAGCTGACAGAGACAGAGAGTGCCCTTGGCACCTGCAGTCGGAGGAAGGCAGGGGACCAGGCACATGCTCAGTCGGTGCCAGATGATGTGCCTCTGGTGCTGTCCACAACACAGCAGGGGAAGGAAATGTGGTCAAGTGTGCGGGAGCATCTGGGGGAGATACATGAGGCTATGTTTGGCTTGATGTCTGTGGTGGAGGAGACTACACGGACGATCGCCGAAGCAATGAGCCACATGTTGAAGCGCCATGTGTCCTCCATGGAGAGCGTGGCGACTCTCATGGAGATGCTCCTCCAGGACACCCATCAGGGCTTCCTGGGAATGTGTTCTGACCAACAAGCCCTCACCTCGACATTGACCTCAGTTGGTCAGTGCTATTGTGGGAGATAGTGTGGGCACCAAGTTTCCCAGCTCAGTGCCCATCCACCCATGGTCAGCATGGAGGTCCGAAGCGAACTCATGTCGGTGCAGCACCTGCCTGTCGTCTCTGCGGGCACCTCTCAGGGCGCTCCGGATGAGGGCGGAAGCCCCTCCGCCCCTCTCCCAGCAACCGTAGCATCCAATGAGGCTGCGATGACTGGGGAGATGCCAGCTGTGGGACAGGCAGCTCCTTACCAGGTGGGACCAGCACAGGCTCCACTTGCCAGGGGACTTCCACCAAGGTCATCGAGGCCAACAGGACAGTAGAGTCAGCAAGCTGTCTCAGATACCACTCTGAGCAATGGGGCAGCACCAAGATGTAGCACCCAGAAACAAAAGCATAAGGCACCTTAGGCACACCACGTTTATCACTGGTGCTTTTGTGTTGGCCTGAGATGAGGCCTTCATGATTTCCTTTGAATTGGAACCTCCTTGTCATTTTGTTTTATTAAGTTTCTCTGCCTGTGATATTAAATTCAGCCATGTGACCCTGGCTGAGGATGCATCTTTTCTTCTGCATGTGTATGGTTTCCAAAAATGTTATGAGTGCTTTGTGGGACATTCAACTTTATTATTAATAAGGCCCTTAGTTACTGTTTCTAACCTGGAAGATTTTATACTTAGGTATTGAGTATGGAGCCTGCAGCCCAGGCTTGTCCTGGAGGTCCATCTGTGGTGTGCTAGCTGAAGGTTCATTGGATTAAAGCCTCCCAGGTGTCCCTGCCTCCCTGGAATATGCCCGGGTCAGCATCTACACCCTCAGCATTTCCCTGTGCATGCTCATCCTCGGATTCACTGCTGGACTCATCATGTACAACCGCATCCACTCCGTCAACGTCTTCACCATCCACTGCGTCCCTGCTTTCCAGCACAAGATTGTGGAGAGTGCAGCATGCAACCACTATCAGTGACACACAATCTGGGGGGTACTGGAGTGTGCCCCCTGAGCAGTCAAGGCATCGGAAGCGCATCTTGAGAAGACTGATGGCTCTCTCCACCACAGCCCTTGTGGTGCCGTGGTTCCTATCGTACCGCTGCTCCGCTTCTGTTCTTGGATGGCGGAGAGGCGTCACGAGCCACCTTTTGAGGGGAAAGCCCTTGTCACCCAGCAGCCATCCATCCAGCCGGGCTGGAGCACTGAAGAGCCCCAGCACCTGGGAGTGTCTGAGGATGTGGGCATTGTGGGAGCTGCCTGGGTACCTGGCACAAACCTGTACAATCTGCATCCTGTGATCACACACTATCTGCACGTTCATGGAGTGGAAGCCCTTACTGTTGACAAAGGCACCAGGCTCACCTGCTGGCGCCTTGATGGCCACACGTGTACAGTCTATAGCACCCCGGACACGTGGGAAGCCAGCAATGGCCACGACGCCTCTGGCTCGCTGTGCTGGCTTGCCTGGTCCCAACGAAAGTGGATGAAGGTCAATGCACGGCTGAACAGAGCATCTGTAACCTGGCTTGGCACAAGTGTGGACAGCTGATTGGAAGACACCGCAAAGATCACCCACCGAACCCTGGAAGGAGCCAGAGACATAAAAATTGAGGGCAGCTGTGACATTCAGAGCTACTGGCATGGGGTAACCACCCACACAGTTAGCAGAGATTTCAGGCCCAATCATCTGACAGATAGAGTTGACTGTCTCCCTTGAGAGACAGAGCCTCCTTCAGCACTGCACCTCAGACATTGAGGTAGCTGCTTCTCCACCGGTATACCCTGGCAGCAGGATAGTGGTGTCTTCTGTGGCTGTTTCCACCTTGGTCTACCTCTTGGCCCTGCTCCCCTTATGCCTGTGCAAAGGTGGCTCTGAAGGCTGAATGTGCACTCTTGGCTTTCTCTCTCTTCTAGCCCCCACTTCCTCCTCAGAGGAGATGCCTTCAATGGACAGATCAGCTCCCATTCCCAGACTAAGGGAAGGCTTCCTGAAACCTGAAAAAAAGATTCCTCACTGCAGAGTGCTGACCTGAATGTTAAGAGTCCAGACAAAGCAGCTGGTATGCATTTTGAAGTATTGCAGATCACACAGGCAAATTTCAATAACTTTGAAAAATCAATACTTGAGAGAGCACTCTCCCGATCCCACTGAGCCCTCTTATCCTGCACGTGGATGAGGTTTATACAAATGTGTTGTACCCACCTGACCGTTGCGCGCACCTGAAGATTGCAAGGGCGCCGACAAATCAGCATCAATTGATGAGTCAAGGGCCTTAAGTGATCCGTTAATTAATGGCCGGTGCACATTGGATATCGTTGCGCGCGTGCCCAATGAGATACCGTGATGGCGAGTGATGACGTTGGGACGCTTGCCCGACATCACCGTGCATCATTTTACGTGTGGACATGCAGGGCACCCCCGCACACCAACAGGAAAATTATGCCCTTAGAATCAGAACATCCACTATAGCATTGTTTCATGCAGGGGCCTACGTCGTGCTGTGTGATCTGATAGGTGCCATTTTGGAATGAGTGCAAGGACAGTGGAGTGCTGCTTTGGGTGCATTAGAGTACTTAAGTTGGAGCTTGGTGAATAGGGGAGTTTTGAGGGTTAATTTTCAGGGTTAATTTAATTTACAGGTTAATTTCTACTTGAAGTCTAGTCTTATCTATAATTTTGCAATTACTAAAAGTTGCTCTTTGGCTTGGGAGCAGTTGAGTTTTACTCCAGCTCATAAACAACAGTATACGAGCTCTCCTTGGAGCTATAGCTAGTTAATTAGATAACTGGCTTATACTGGTTTTCAGAAGCGTGAACCTGGGAGAACAAAAAAACAGGCTGCTTGTCTGTACTGGAGTGTCACTTTGGGTGCATTAGAGTGCTTAATTTGGAGATTGGTGAGTGGGGGAGTTTGGGAAAGAGGGGTAGGTGGTGCTCCTTTCTTTTTCTACCTTTCCTCAGCCTCCAGGAGCAAGCTCTTACATTGCTACTGGGGCAGAAGCTGATTGCTGAGTGACTGGTAAGTTATTCCACTTTTAAAATTATAATAAAGTTATGGTATGGTAGGTCAGCTCAGCTGAATAGCATGTACATGCTGCAGTGAGTGAGAAGTCATGGATGCATCATGTGTCCTAGACAAACACATCTTTAGGAAGCAAAAACAAAAATACCTGGAAAAACTCAGCAGGTCTGGCAGCATCTGTGCAAAGGAGCACAGTTAATGTTTCAAGTCCGCATGACTCAACAGAACTAAGGAAAAATAGAAAAGGTATGAAATATAAGTTGGTTTAAGGGGGTCGGGGGTTGGGACAAGAGAGCTGGATAGAGGGCCAGTGATAGATGCTGCCAGACCTGCTGAGTCTTTCCAGGTATTTTTGTTTTTGTTTTCGATTTCCAGCATCCGCAGTTGTTTGCTTTTATCTTAGTGCTTACATCTTCAGGAAGTGTCACTGGCTGCAGAAGCTTGAGCTCCAGGCTTTGGAACTTGGGCGGTGGCTGGAGCCACTGTTGTGCATCTGCGAGGCAGAAATCTACCTAGATAGCACGTTTAGAACATGCAGTTAGAGAGGAAATGAGAACCAGGCAGGTTGTGCAGGAGTCCCCTGATTCTATCTTGCTTGCTAATCAGTTTTTCAGCTGAGATACTGATGTGGGCGATGATTCCTCAGCACAAGGCAGACAGATCCAAGCCCGTGGAACGACATGTGGCTCAGCTGCACAGGAGGGGAGGAAAAGGAGTGGGAGAGTAATAGTAATAGGGGATCCCATAGTCAGGGGATCAGACAGGCATTTCTGCAGAAATAAACGTGATTCCAGGATGGTGTGTTGCCTCCCTGGTGCCAGGGTCAAGGATGTCACAGAGCAGCTACAGGATATCCTTCCAGGGGAGGGTGAACAGCCACAGGTTGTGGTCCACATTGGTACCAATGACATAGGTAGGAAGAGGGATGAGGTCCTGAAAGCAGGTTTGAGGGAGTTAGGAAGAATATTTAAAAAACAGGACCTCAAGAGCAGTAACCTCAGGATTGCTTCCAATGCCATGTGCTAGTGACCATAGGAATAGGAGGATTGAACAATTGAACATGTGCTTGGAGAATTGGTGTAGATGGGAATGCATCAGACTTCTGAGGTATTGGGACCGGTTCTGGGGCAGGTGGGACCTGTACAAGCTGGGCAAGTCACACCTTAACAGGGCCGGGACTGATATCCTCTCAGGGGGATTTGCTAGAGCTGTTGGGGGGGAGGGTTTAAACTAGCTAGTCAGGGGGTGAGAACCTGAGGGCTGGCTCAAATTGGCAGAAAGTAAAGCTGGAAATAGGAAGTAGAAAAGTGACAAGTGTAATTAGAAGGCAGGTGAAATTAAGGTGAGCATCACTAAACCTAGAATGCGGAATAATATCAAAAAGACAAAGTTAAGGGCACTCTACCTGAATGCACACAATGAGGTAGATTATTTAAAGGCACAACGAGAGGTAAATGGGTACGATCTAATTGCCATGACGGAGACATGGCTGCAGGGCGACCAAGACTGGGAACCAAATATTCAAGGATATTCCACATTCAGGGAGGACAGAACAAAAAAGAAAAGGAGGTGGTGTTGCGCTGATAAAAAGGGATAGGATCAGTACATTAGTAAGGGAGGATCTCAGATTGGAAGAACAAAATGCGGAATTTATTTGGGTAGAGCTAAGAAACAGCAAGGGGCAGCAAACATTGATAAGAGTTGTTTACAGGTCACCAAACAACAATGGTAGTGTGGGACATGGTATTAATCAGGAGACTAGAGAAGTATGTAGCATGGGTAACCCAATAATCATGGGTGACTTCAATACACATATAGACTGGGGTAAACCTAATGAGCACTAATGCTGTGGAAGAAGAGTTTCTGGAGTGTGTTAGGGATAGTTTTCTAGAGAAGTATGTTGAGGAACTAACAAGAGGCCAGTTCTGTCGAAGGGTCATGAGGACTCGAAATGTCAACTCTTTTCTTCTCCGCCGATGCTGCCAGACCTGCTGAGTTTTTCCAGGTAATTCTGTTCTTGTGTTGAAGAGGACAGGCTATTTTAGATCTAGTATGATATAATGAAAAAGGGCTAATTAATAATGTTGTAAAAGAACCTTTAGGGGGTGAATGACCATAAAATGATGTAAGACAGAGATGAGGGGGAATTTCTTCTCTCAGAGGTTTGTTAATCAGTGGAATATGCGATGGCCTTGTGAGTGTGAGAGTTTGGAGTGATGAGATGATTCTAGAGGTAGAATTGATCAGCAGGCACTGCTTAGGAGGAAAACATTTTTTATTTATTTACAAAGGTGCCAAACAGCAACTCATATGTGCTTTCACTTCAAACCCTATCTCTACACTACTGACTACTAACTAACTACAGAGGTAGCACGCGCTGCTCTTCTATTGGTTACTCAGATCATGTGATCTTCCTTAACAGCATTATTTTTAAAGCTATATTACACATTAGATAAAATCATAATTTCCACATACACCGACATGCCCGGATGATCCAACATTGGGGGATTATTCCGGTGGGCAAGGATTATCATTATATGCAGATGTATTAAAATGACATTCTTGACGCTCGGCCACAGGAAACACAGCCTGCCATTGACAGGTGGCGAGGATGATCGCAAACTAGCTTCATGACATGAAACAGATTTTTGGCCTTCCCATCATATCATCCGCTCACACCTGCCGTAACACCCAATGCTAACGGTGACGGAAATTCCAGCCATAGTTTTTTGCGAAGAATATCTATGCCCACTGTAATTTTTTTCAAGGGTGAAGTTGAAGCATGGACTGTTCACTTTTGTGAAGCACAGATGCAGTTCCTGACTCTGCAGTCCAATTTTAGAGCCCCTGGGGGTGCCTGCTGTGGAATTTACACGGGTGAGACAGAGAGGCTAAAGTTGGTAAGAGAGGCAATTACTGGAGGTAAAATTCCTTTCTTTGGCTCAGCGGCTTGTTTGAGTGAAAAATACAGGATGCAGCTCTTACTCTTCAATCCTCTGATTAATTTTGGAGCCCTGAGTGTTGCCCTTGTTCAATTTTGCAACAGGCGAGGCAGAGAGGCCAAGTTGGTGAGAGAGGCACTTGCTGCAGGTTACAGTGCTGTCCTTGGCTCAGGGCCTTCTTTTGGCAAAAATTACAAGGCCTTTCATGAGGAAAGAGACAACAGGTCCTGATTCTGCAATCTTCTGGTTAATTTTGTAGCAGCGAGGGTGACCCTGTTTTGGCTTTGCATTGGGTGGAGGCAGACAGGCCAAATTAAAGTCATTTGAGCTTATTTTAGGTTTGTGATTTAGTGCTTCAATCCTTTGGAATCACTCTTAAATGTGAGTCAAACAGGTCCAGCAAATGATGGTAGTGAGTCTGACAGTGATGAATTCCCTGCTTATTTGAAGAGAATCATTGAAGAAGAGGAGACTTGTTTTAGTGAGTAGCCACCTTTTTCAATGGTTCTCCTTAAACAGGCAGAGAATTCATCAGTGTCAGCATTCCAGTGTCGGCACGAGCTGCTATGCTGGTCACTGTAATGCTAATGGAGATAGGAATGTTGCTTGAAACACTCTAACCATGCACAACTAGCACTGAAATTTTCCAACTATGAATTCGCACCCTGCTCATTCTGTAAGTCATCATACAGGCTTGGGGTTGACAACACATTGAGGTTATTGAAAAAAGAGTAGTAAATCCATGCAGAATAGCTGTAGTAGGCCATTTTCTCAGAGCAGGTGCAGTATCTGGTGAGATAACTTTGCTGCTGAGCAAGCCATCAATGAAATAATGAAATTGTATGTGAAACCTGATAAAGCAATTGTCTTCAGAAAGTCAGTAGATTTGCAATTTACCCACTCAGGACATTATTGTATCTTTTTAACAAAACCTAACATCTCTAAACAGAATGTTGAAGAAGAATTCATGATGTCAGGTGATAGGAGTTTGAGAGAAAATAGCAAATTTTCTTTAAGTTACATCGACAATTTGCTTTTCTCTGTTGTCCCAGATTAAAAATCCTACTAAATGATACATGGGTGGGTGATGATGAGTACACAAAGCTTATTGAAGAGATTGGTGAAAAACGTGGTATATGCAAACAGTATTTGAGGACACTGTCACAGCCTATTGAAAGTCTCCCATTAGCATGAGACTTCAGTGAAGAAGATGTGGATTTAAAGGCGTGGGGCTAGAATAGAAATATTTTCATCTTCCATTTGATAGACATGGCAACAAGATTCAGTCTTTCTAGAGGAAAACAAAAGATTGATTATAAATAAAATCATGGAAAAATGGATAGGGACCAGACTGGGAGCACCAACTAAATTCCTGGCTGACAATGCAGATGGGCCATCACCATCATAAATGTAGGTGGGACTACCATTTGTGTAGAAACGCTGCCTCCCCTTGCCAAGGCTCCTTCGACAGCACCTTCTAAACCAGTGACTTCTACCAGTTGGAATGACAAAAGCAATCTACAAGCTGTCCTCTAATCCACACTCCAGCCTGGATTGGAACAATATCTCAGTTCCTTCACTGTCACTGGGTCAAAACCCTGAAAGTCCCTTCCTAACAGAGTTGTGAGTGTACCTACAGTGAGTCGATTAGGATTATATTCACTAGAGTTCAGTAGAATGAGGGGGGAATCTCATAGAAACCTATAAAATTCTAACAGGACTAGACAGGGTAGATGCAGGAAGGATGTTCCCGATGGTGCGGGAGTCCAGAACCAGGGGTCACAGTCTGAGGATATGGGTAGACCATTTAGGACTGAGATGAGGAGAAATTTCTTCACCCAGAGAGTGGTGAGCCTGTGGAATTCATTGCCACAGAAAGTAGTTGAGACAAAAACATTTTATGTTTTCAAGAAGGAGATAGATTTAGCTCCTGGGACAAAAGGGATCAAAGGGTATAGGGAGAAAGCAGGAGTATTGATTTGGATGATCAACCATGATCATAATGAACGGTAGAGCAGGCTCAAAGGACCGAATGGCCTACTCCTGCTCCTACTTTCTTTGTTTCTATGTTTCTACATCACATGGACTGCAGCAGTTTAAGAAGGCAGTTCACCTTCTCAAGGGCAACTAGGGATTGGTAACAAATGCTGGCCCAGCCAATGATGCCCATATCCCATGAAAGAATAAAACAAAAAAGCAAAATACTGCTGCCCCCAGGTTTAGTGACACCCCTCCCCGCACACCCCACCCCGACCTTGAGCGCCTACAGTGGAGGCCTGCTGCAATGTCCTCTAACCTACCTCTGGTTGAAGGCCAGCAAGCAATGTCACCAGCCCAGCATGGGAGGTAATGGCAGCAGTGGTCAGGGTCAATGCCCTGCAAAAGATGACAGCCATCCAGTGCAGGAAGAGGATGAATGGTCTTATCCACTAGGGTAGCTCACTCTTCCCATCACTCTCAACTCATGCACTCAGAAACCCATCACACATCCACAGGGACCTCACACCTCAAGGGACAACACCACTAACTCTCACACACACCCTCACATCTCCATCAGGCTCATATCCTCTAGAGGTCGCATCCTCATCCTGTCCACATCTCCGCTCACCACACAAACATTCCACACAGTGCAATGTGTCCTATTCATACTCCATCTGTCTTCACGTAGGAGAAGCCGGCTCGCAACTGCAGGGAGAGGTCCCAGACTCGGGGTGGAGTGACCAACATTAGACCTCTTACTCAGTTTCAGGGGTGCGCCATCATGCTGACTGGTAAGGCGCGGACGGTGAGGTTGGTTGGTGATGAACACCACATCATCCCATCCAACGCAACTGTGAGTGCTCTCTCTCCTGTTTTTGACTCTGCTGCCATGCACCAATTTTCTCTACTTTGGTTTACATGGAGCACTGCCAAGCGACTGACACCCTCAGCCAGCCAGTCCCTCAGCTGCATCCAGGTCCTCACCTCCAGCCAAGAGGACACCTCCTCCATTGAAGAGCTGGAAATAAGTTGGCTTGTAGACCCATCACAGCACTTACCCACACCCTCCACAAGTGCAGAGACACACATCTTGGTGGGACCTAGATCTAGAGCAGGCTCGGGCTCACAATCTGGTGGACACCGCGTAGACAAGTGTCTGCAGCAGGAGGAGGCTGGTTCAGCCAAGCTCCCCAGAACTTGGAGGACTGCTGGGGAATAGGCATATGTGAGGTCTGAGACAGATGATGAGCCTCTGGATTTGGCCTTCCAACTCATTGTCAAGAGTCAGCAGAAGGTGGGGGATCATCAAGCAGAGCTGCTGGAAGCCCTCAACAGAGTGGCACATGAGTCAGAGGAGTGCATCAGCCAGTTCTCTGCTGAAGTGGTGCCCACATATGCGCATGTGGAGGTTTCCATGGAAAGGATGGCAGATGCCATGGAGACCCTGATCCAGCCGAACGCTGAGATGCATGCAGACCTGGGCTCCATTGCGGTAGACATGGGTGAGTTCCTGCAGTGGGAGGGAAACAAGGCACCTCAATGTCCCTCAAGGTGCTCCTTTCCCTCAAGGAGTCAGGCCGGGGCCCTCGGTCATCTGAAAGGAGGAGGAGCGGCAGCTGGACACCCCTGGGTTATCCGCCCAGGAATCTCAGAGGCTGTCCTCTCCCTCTGAATTCCCTTTTGCCTTTGAGCCCCCAGCCTGATCCTCTGTCACCACAGAGGGAGCAGCTGGCCCATAGGAGGACAAGCAAAGCAAGCCAGGGGTCTCAAGGCATTGGCTCTCTAGAGGACCCACACCAAAGTCATCAGAGGCAACAGGATGAACCATTGCACAGGCTGTCTCCATACCTGGTCTGCATGTCAGGGCAGCATCTCGAAGAAGTGAGAGGCCTGCAAGAGTTAAGAACTGCTGATCACAAGTAGTTGCATGGGTGAACACATTTTGTCATTTTATAATCATAGAACCATAGAAAAGTTACAGCACAGAAGGAGGCCATTCGGCCCATCTTGTCCATGCCACCCGAAGACACCCAGGTGCCCTTTCTAATCCCACCTTCCTGCACCCGGCTCATAGCCCTGCAGCTTACGGCACTTAAGGTGCAGATCCAGGTACTTTTTAAAAGAGTTTAGAGTTTCTGCCTCTACCAGCAACTTGGGCAGCGAATTCCAGACACCCACTACCCTCTGCATAAAATAAGTTCTTCCTCTTGTCCTCCCTACACCTTCTGCCACTTATCTTGAATCTATGTCCCCTGGTTCTAGAATTCTCCATCAAGGGAAACAATTTTATCCTGTCCACTCTATCTCTTTCCCTCACAATTTTATACACCTCAGTCAAGTCACCTCTCAGTCTTCTTTGTTCTTAGGAAAATAACCCCAACCTATCCAATCTCTCCTAGTAGCTACACTTTTCTAACCCTGGCAACATTCTTGTAAACCTCCTCTGCACTCTCTCCAGAGCTATTATGTCCTTCCTGTAATGTGGGACCAGAACTGCAAACAATACTCTAGTTGTGGCCTCACCAGTGTTTTATACAATTTCAACATTATAATCCTCACTTTTATATTCGATACCTCTGCCAATGAAGGAGAGCATTCCATATGCCTTCTTTACAACCTTGTCTACTTGAAATGCTGCCTTCATGGACCTGTGTACTTGTACGCCAAGATCTCTCACTTCATCTACCCATCTTAGTATACTCCCATTTATTTTGTAATCCCTGTAACTGTTTGACCTCCCTAAATGTATGACCTCACACTTCTTTATGTTAAAATCTATCTGCCACTTTACCGCCCACTCCAGTAACCCATCTATATTGTTTTGGAGATTTATGGCTATCCTCTACACTATCCACTATTCAGCCAATCTTTGTGTCATCTGCAAATTTCCTAATCATGTCCCCCATATTCACGTCCAAAGCATTAATATATAACACAAGTTGCAAGGGTCCCAACACCGAGCCCTGTGGAACACCACTTGAGACAAATTTCCATTTGCAAGAGCATCCATCGACCATTACCCTTTGTTTCCTGTTACAAAGCCAAACGTTTATCCAGTTTGCCACATTACCCTGAATCCCATGAACTTTTACTTTCCTGACCAATTTGCCATGTGGGACCTTGTCAAATGTCTTGCTAAAATCCATGTACACAACATCCACTGCACTACCTTCATCAACCCTTCTTGTCATTTCCTCAA
Source organism: Carcharodon carcharias (assembly GCF_017639515.1). Taxonomy (NCBI): domain Eukaryota; kingdom Metazoa; phylum Chordata; class Chondrichthyes; order Lamniformes; family Lamnidae; genus Carcharodon; species Carcharodon carcharias. The sequence goes on along the minus strand of NC_054467.1, from coordinate 185,882,875 downwards.
AGAACTCAATCAAATTTGTGAGGCAAGACCTTCCTTTAATAATTCCATGCTGACCATCCCTGACTGGTCCATATCTTTCCACATGACAGTTAATCCTATCTCTCAGGATTGATACTACTAATTTGCTCACCATCGATGTAAGACTGACTGGCCTATAATTCTTTGGCATTTCCTTTGATCCCTTTTTAAACAATGGAACTACATTTGCATTTCTCCAGTCATCTGGTACCTCCCCTGTATCTGGTGAAGATTGGAAAATCCTCCTCAGAGCATCTGCTATCTCTTCCCTGACTTCCTTCAGATGTCTCAGAAACTGGCCCTGGTGACTTATCAACTTTCAAGGGTTTCAACCCTTCGAGTACTTCCTTTGTCTTTATGACTATCCTGTCCAATATCTCGCAGTGTTCCTCCTGGACTACTATATCTACATCCCCCCTTTCCTTTGTAAATACAGAAACAAAATATTAATTTAAAACCCTTCCCACAGCCTCTGCATCTGCACACAAGTTTCCATTTACATCTCTGATAGGTCCCACTTTTTCCTTAACTAGCCTTTTAGCATGAATATTAGTAAAACATCTTTGGGTTATCTTTAACTTTACTTGCTAATCTTTTTTCATGCCCTCGCTTTGATTTCCTTATTTCCTTTTTTACTTCATCCCTGCATTTCCTATATTTGTCTGGGCTATCTGCAGTGCTTAGTCCTTTGTGCCTATTGTACGCTTTCTTTTTCTATTTGATTTTCCCCTGTATTCCTCTAGACAACCAGGGAGGTCTAGGTTTGGCAGTACCATTCTTATTTTTGTAGGGGACATGTCTACTTTGTACAATTAGGATCTCGCTTTTTAGTGCTTCCCACAGGTTTTCCACTGTTTTATCCTCCAGCAGTGCTGTCCAGTCCACCTCAGCCAAGTCCCTTCTCATTTCTGCAAAATTTGCCTTCTCCCAGTTCAAGACTTTTACTCCAGCCTTATCTCTGTTCTTTTCCATTGTAATGCTAAATCTAACTGAAATGTGATCACTGTCCCTGATATGGTTGCCTACTGTCACTTCACCCACTTGCCCTTCTTCATTCCCTAGGTCTAGAATTGCATCTCCTCTCATTGGGTTTGTCACTAGTTGCTTGAAAAAAATTTCCTGGACACACTGCATGAATTTCTCTCCGTCAGTGCCTCTTATATTGTTTGAATCCCAGTTGATATTAGGATAGTTGAAGTCTCCTACTATTATTGCCCTCTTGTTCTTACAAGCAGAAATTTGCTGACATATTTGTTCTTCTATCACCCTTTCACTATTTGGGGGTCTGTAGTATACTCCCAGTAGTGTGATTGCCTCTCTTTTATTTCTAAGCTCAATCCCCGTTTGTTGACCCATTTAGTATATCATCCATTCTCACAACTGGAATTGATTCCTTAACCATTAGTGCTTACACCACCCCCCCACCCCCCCAACCACCCACCTCCTTTTTTATCTCCTACTCTATCGTATCTGAAGACTCTATAACCCGGGATATTAAGCTGCCAGTTTTGTCCCTCCTTTAGCCAGGTCTCCATTATAGCAATGATATCCTGCTGCCATGTGTCTACCTGTGCACTTAACTCATCTACCTTGTTTGTAATACTCCTTGCATTGAAGCATAAACAGTTTAACCCCGTCAATTTCCCTTGCTGGACACTTTTTAAACTTTGCTTCTCCTGTAACTTCATGTCTATCACAACGTCACTAGCTCCGTTCTATCTCCATTTTTCTGATCTGAATCTGACTTATCTGATTCTACTCCTGGGATCCCATTCCCCTGCTACACTAATTTAAATACTTCCCAACAGAATTGGCAAAAAGCCCGCAAGGACACTTGTCCCAGCTCTGCCTGGGTGCCATCCATCCGGTTTGTACAGGTCCCACCTTCCCCAGAACTGGTCCCAGAGCCTCAAAAATCTGAATCCCTCCCAGCTACACCATCTCTCCAGTCATGTGTTTATTTGGTCTATCCTCTTATTCCTGCTGGAGGGTGTAACGGGGGAGAGTGTTTCATCTTTCATTGAATAACGTGTAATGGTGTCTTTCAGCTTCATTAACAGGCTTCATGAGTCCTCCCACTGCATCCCCCCAGCACCTCCCACCTTCCCACCCCCACCTCCCCGCAATAGCATTTCCTCTGAGCTGACCTGCATCTCCACCCACGCACTGATCACGCTCCCATGCAGAACCTGAGCCCAACACGAGGCTCCGCTCAGTTTTGATTTTACAAAATGTTTGTTGTGATATCTTCAGCTTTCCCATCTTTTTCTCTCCCCTAATCACCAGTGTCCTTTTCCCCCATCACTGTTGACCCCCCCGGCATAACAGTCCGCCTCCTTACCGTCACCTACCAACCAGAACCTTTTTCTTTCCGCAATGTCCAGGTGAAGGCGCAAATTCCCTACTTTCCCGAGATTTCCGCCCTCACCAATATTGACTACCCTGGCCTCCTCACTCCCACCCCTAGGGTCCATGACTGCCTCTGAGTCCCCACCCACCACCTTTACTGTCCCTTCTACCGCTACAGTTACATCCTCACCCTCTCCCCCTAATGCCTCACTCTGCCCTCTCTCAGACTCACCATTCCCGCCTACCACACCCACCCTCATTTCACTTCCCAGGAGGCAGTCATCGACCTCACAGACACATCCCTTGCACGTTCAGCTGGACAGCCCCCCTCCCCTTATTTGTTTCTCCACCCTTAGTCCTTCCTCCCTCCTAACTCACTCCTACCCCTAGACTCCTTCTCCCCTCAAAACCCCTTCTTTTCATTAGACTCCTTCCCCCCCCTGAACTCGTTCCCCCCTCCAAACTCTTTCCCTTACACCTTCCTTCCCCTTACACCTGCCTCCTCAGTTGTTACATTCTCCCCTGTTACACCCTCCTCCCCCGTATTGCCTCCCCTTTTGCCAACTTCACTTCCCCGACAGCTTTGTTTCCCCCCTCCCACCTTTACCCCTCTCAATGCCATCATTCCGCCCCCACCAACATTCTCCCCCCTGCCCCCCAATAAACCTTTCGACCCCAGTCAAATCTAGAACTTCCTCTCCCACGCTACCCCCGATGCACCTTCCTCTCCAGCTCACAGCTGGACATTCCTCTCCACACCCTGGACGATCATCCGTAGCAGACCATGGCCAAGATCCTGATGTCCCTAATCAGGCCCCAGACATTAATGGTGACCTCTCACCTTTGGTGAGCTGCTTCACAGCAGAGTCATGTCAATCAGAATTCACCCAGCATGTGATGCATGTGTTCCTCCAAGGTCTGGTAGCTATAGGGCTCCAGCATCTTCTGCTCCTCAGATGTCCACAATGTAACCAAGGCCCTAACAATAAGTGCCAACTTCTGCACATCACACTTGTCAAGAAATGTTCCGGGCCAGAGTCTTTTCCCACTGACGTAGATGGTACATTTGAGTGGGGCGATGATTCCGGTGAGCAGGGCTTATAATTAGATGCAGATGTATTAAAATGATGTTCCCAGCAGGAAAGGCGGCCCACCATTGACCGGCAGAGCGTACGATTGCAAACTGCTTTCACAATGTTGTAAAACTGACTTTTGCCCTTCCCACCATATTGTCCGCTCACACCTTCCATGATGCTGAAAATCAACGGATGCAGAAAATTCTAGCCATAATCTCCAACATTAGAGTGGTTCTGTGATTGGACAACTAATTTAGGATTATCAGGCAGGCTCGCAGTGTGGTTTACTTACACATGCTAGAAGCTACATATATTCGCACACAGGGCACTGTCAGGAGATGCATGTTCATGCATTCTGCCTTTTTCAACTAAACAAAAGCATTGGGGAGAACCATTCCCTGGTTCATTCACCAAGAGAATGCCTTGACCACTCAGAGTTGAACAGCCTGGTACAATGTTAAACAAAAGCTTGACAGTTAACTGCTCCCTGGTGCATTCCCCATGGCAACTCTTCTACCAAAGTCCACTTACCAACAAATCAGCACTCTCTTCTCATGCAGTATAAATTATTGTTCCCTTTACAATTGGTATTCTTGCAAATTCCATCCTGATGAGTGAAAGACAAAAAGTTTTGACAGTGAGTCTCTTTCTTCAGCAATATTTAATTTCTGTATTGCCAAATGACTATTCTGTTTATTGTTCAGCAAGTCTCAAAGCCATTGGTTATAATTGCAACATTTTCTGGCACGATTTTTATGAGTTTTTTTTTGTTTGACTCTCCCTTGCTTGTTATCAATCCGGCCCACACCCTGGTCACTCACCTGCCTCAATTGAGCCAACCTGGTGCTGCTTCTCTCGTCGTGCTGTCCCACTGAGGGAACTAACAGGCTATGTGCAACAATCTCACCGTAAGGGATCTCTGCTTACCAGCTCTTTATGTGAGCACTAGCTCGGTGCTGTGTCCCCAAAGCTTTTCTTCAGAGTCACAATGCTGCATTGTCAACACTCTTAAATGCTGCAGCTTTGTTGCAGTTTAACCAAAACATCGAGGGTCTTTTCATGCCATGTAGCATGATCTAAGACTGTTCGACATGTCATACCTCTACTTAATCTTGCTGCCACCCATCATAACACCACTGACCACCGTGTCACATTATTATAATGATATAATACCTTGAGCTTATTTACTGTACAAGAAACAAGGCACCAATTGGTCATAATGGTTTGGGTGAACACTTTGTGGGTTAATTTATTAAGACTAGGCATGAGAACAGATATACATAGGTATTAAGTTGATGACATTACTGCTGTGTGTGTGGTCTACTCAAAGCAAAAGTAAAACTAAGACAGGATCGCATGACACACTTCCCTTTTAGTGATGTCATGCTGATATCCCTTAAAGGCATATTACGCACTAGAAATCTGAAATAAAATCAGAAAATGCTGGAAATAATTAGAAGGTCAGACTGCTTTGGTAGAGAGAGAAACAGAGTTAACAACTGGAATTACCTCAGCATCTTGGACTCAGAGTTGGGGTCAGTGTGGGAGCCAGGAAGTTGCGAAAAGATGTGTTGAAACAGCTTCCTGACGTTTTCCTGCCTTTGTGCACTTCTTCCATCAGGACACTGATCGCAACCCACTCAGCAGTGGCAGGAAACCAATTCAGGCACTTGAGTAGGTGATCAAGCTAAATTTTCCTGGAACATTCCTATTTTCCCAGAACTGACCAGGAGTCCCACAGTGTGCATAACTCATCAGCTCAAAAGAGAACCTAGGACATGAGCATTATGTTGGATCTGGGAATAATCTCACAAAAACAGAGGTATTCAAGGGTTGGCGGAGTCTAGCCATTGCAGCAGAATCTCAAGCGTCTGCTGCCAATGAGTATCCTGTGGTTTAACAGAATCATTGCTTCCCCTTCCTCCTCACCTGCCTCAGGTAGCGGCCTACTAATGCCCTTAAAGAACTAATTGACTCGAATTTTTCACTGCCTGTCCAACCGTTCAATTGGCAGGTGGGCAAAAAGGCCAAGCGACTTTGCATGTTTGATGAAATCTCATCCATGGGTGGAATGAAGTTTCAACAAGTGATTTTTTTTTAAAAAATGAAAAACTTTTAATACTCATATGTAACATGTCTCTGCTCATGTGACAGAGACACATGAGGGGACATGTTTTCATTATTTTTAATCTTTACTTTTATCTTCAGCTCCCTGACGTAGCTCTGTGCCTCAGGGAGCTTTTACCGCAAGCACCCCCGCACTTGTGCACACATCTGTGATCGCGTTCCTCCTGCCGCCACTCCGGCAGCACTGGGCACTGCAGCATGTGTTTCACGCTGGCTGGCTGTTAATTGGCCAGCCAAGTTAAAATCCATGTTGGGGTCCGATCGCGGGCAGTGGTTGGCTTTGCGATCACTCCTGGGCCCGTCCGCCATGCCCGCCCGACGACAGCAAAATTCTGCCCATAGATACAGACGGATCTAATTTCTATTTTAAAATAATTTCCAGTAACATTATAAACATTATTATATCTTCTTGACACTGGATCTTTGACAAAGTATCATCTGCTCCCATGCATTACAGCTTGAGCAATCCACAGCCTACCAGACTGCACCATTAACAGGAAGCCACCCCCACCTGCTGCCTTGCACCAACCTGCACAAATGCTGCCACCTCTGCCATTACCCCAAACATCTCCCAAACAAAAAGGGACAGAGAAAAGTAAGCTGAAATAGAGACACAGAAGAAACATGAAAGAAGGGCAAAGAAGTAGCCATGATAACCAGAAAGGGCTGAGACAGAGGGCAGAATTTAATGTTCCCTTCCCTCTACCTCTCCATAGGTGAGTTGGGAGGTGAGGAGGGCCATATAATGGGGTGGGAAAACTCAAGGTGGAGAGCCTGTTACCTTCCTGATTCCCCTCAGTTAGATCTGCGATGGGAAGGGTTGACAAACATTTCCTGTGCGGACATCTTAAGGGCTTCTTTGCGCCAACAGTGGTATTCAATCAGCAGAGGGTGGGGGACATGCTATGTCAGCACTCTGCCAGGTAAACCCTGGCAGGTATGCCTGCAGCCTTGTGGGACCTGTTGGCCTTAATGGAGGGAACTGTGGGAAGACACCTCCTTTTCCCCTCTCACCACAGCCTCCCTGACTGGCCCTGCTGATCCCCCCCCACTTACTTGCATTCCAGGGCTCCAATGATGATCCTCAGCCTTGGGCCTACTGCAGCACCCGAGGAGCACCCACTCCTGTTGTACTGCCATTACTAGAGAGCAGCTGGCAACTCCGTCAACTCTCGGAGGTAGGACATCAACACTGCAGGATGCAGGAAAATCCTCCGGCGGGAGCTGAGAGCACTATTAGCAGCCAATAGGCTGCTTGATAGTGATTTAGCCCCAATAGGCCTCCCGGAAAGGGCCACGGCAGATTGCTACCAGCTCTCCAGCCGATAGTTCGACCCACCACTGTGACCATTTAATTCCACCCAGACAGATCATGAAATGCAACTTTGGCAGTGTTGCAAAGTGGTTCACGGAAAGGAAGCTAGGCATGTAAAGTAGGCTGCTGTTACCCCACTGCCAGTACTGCACCCCCACTGAAGTTGAACTACACCTCCAGAGGAAGAATCAGAAGGGACATATAATCAGAGGAGAGAGTAGCTGCGATATAGAGACAGGTAAACAAAAGAACATACCTATTCTGAATTCAATCCCACTCTAGAGCTTGAGCACAAAAATCTAGGCTGACACTCCAGTGCTGTATGGAGGGGGTGCTGCATTCTTTGAGGTGCCATCTTTTGGATGAGACATTAAACCAATGGTTCTCTCAGGTGAATGTAAAAGATCCCACAGCTCTATTTCAAAGAAGTGCTGGAGTGATATCCCTGGTGATCTGGCCTTATCCTTCAAGCAACAGCACGCAAACAGATAATCTGGCTATTATCACATTGGCATTTGAGGGAAATTACCACTGGCAAAGTGGTAAAATCACTGGATTAGTATTCCTAAGGCTTGTCTGGGGACATGTGTTGAAATCCCACTCTGGTGCCTGATGGAATTTGAATACAATTAATAAATCTAGAAGGGGAAGTTAGCCTCAGTAATGGCAACCATTGATCGTTGTGAAAACCCAGAAACAGATACTGGCAAAGTGGGTAATGGCACTGAATTTATAATCCAGAGGCCCAGGCTCATACTCAAGTGACAGCTGGTGGAATTTAAATTCCCTTTAAGGGCATCACTTTAATTTATTAAGTTGTCTATTTGTTATTATACTAAAAGAGTATAAAGAGACACTGCTTTGGACGATTGGTGGATGCTGCATGGGCTGGAGTGCATCGTCAACACCTGGAATGTTATTTTAATTTGATTAAGTTTCCTTTGATGATTTTAGTTTTAGCTACAATAACCTGAAAGTACCCTTTTAAGGGGTTGATTGTTGCTTGGTAATCAAGAGTATAAAGAGAGACTGCTGGGACAAGGGGTTGGTAGGGTGGAAGTAGATATATTTAATGCTGCATTCTGTGGAAAAAAAAACATTATCAAGAAAAGTATTAGTTTCATGTTTCACCAACTAGTTTGGGATAGAAGTAACAGGAGTATAAGTGCATACGTTGTTGAAGGTGGCAGGACGGGTTGAGAAACTGCTTCACAAGGTATTCAGGATCCTGAGCTTTATAATTAGGGGCAGAAAGTACGAAAGCAAGGAAGCTCTGATGAACCCTGAGATGACACTAGAATGGCCTCAATCAGAGTATTGTGTAGAATTCTTGGCATCACACTTTTAGTTCCAGGAATGAGAGACTGCAATTATGTGGATTGATTGAAGAAACTGTGCCAGTTCTCCTTAGAGATGGTTGAGAGGAGATGTGATAAAAGTGTTCAAAATCATGAGAGGTCTAGAGAGAGTAGATAGTGAGAAACTGTTCCCATTGGTGGGATGATTAAGAACCAGAGAATGCCAATTGAAGGCAAAAGAACTAAAGGTGACATAAGGAAAAAACTTTAATCTGTGGTGTGTCTTGTTTCTTATTTCAACGATGCACATGGGCCGTAAACATTGTAGATGAGCTAACTTTATTGATAGCACATTTCCTAACATGAACACATTTCTGCAGTAACTGAATTCTATCAAGACAGGTTCCAACATATGCTATCTGACCTTCAACCCCCTGGTCAGGTGACCCCATCTCTAGTACAGCGTACCATATAGTATCTAATACTGGAATCCACTACCACAATCAGCTATTATCATGACATAGCATGTGCTCAGGACCTGGATTGCACTGCCTGAGAGTGAGGTGGATGCAGGTTTAATTATGGCTTTAAGAAGGGAATCTGAAGTTGAAAGCTTTTGCAGCACGATGGGTAAAGGGCGCAGAACTGGGACTAGCTGAATTGCTCTTGAAGACCATGGCATAGACCTGAAGGGCCAAATGGGCTTCCTGCTGTGCTGTAACCATTCTGATTCGATGCCATGGAGTGAGGAACATAATACAATATCCATTAATCAGATTGTTTAGGAGCTTTTAAATATTCAGTTTGAATCCTTTGTTGATGAAATATTGGAATTTCTCTAGCTTATTTAGTTTCAGTCATTGGTGCTGACCAAAGGAATCCTTTCCATGATGAATGCTGATTGCATTGGCAATGGAAAAACCTGATTTGGAGTCAATTTTGCATCATTGCATGCCCTGTAAGTGCAATCTAATTATCCTGCTTTGTATGATGACTTTCTTAGTTTTTCATGTCAAAATTTGGAATGAATCTTGTTTGTTCTGATGGATCTTTTTGAATTTGTTTGCAGTTATTGTCTACGCAGTAATCTGTTACAATGAGCAGCTAGGAGACTGCATTTGGATACAAATGTGTTTATTGAGGTGCTACGACAGCCATCACGCCCATCAACATTGCAGACCAATGGAAAAAGAAGTACAAAGATTTGTTTCCAAAGAATGTATCTTGCCACCTTAATTACTCTTTGGTGGTAAGAATTCATTAATTATCGTGAACAGCTTTTTCCTACAATTATATTGTTTGTTCCTTTGAAATTCCAAACAGTTAAGCCATTTAGCTCCTTCATTACATGCTGCTTTTATCTGATTTGGACAGAGTTGTGACAATGGATGGCCCCAAGTTGGATTGGCTTTTGTGTAAAGGTGTTCAGTCAGAGGAAGGATGTTGATGGCCCTGAAGCCTGAACTAGATCTGTGTAATTGTTAGTAGACTCAATAATGTGGCTAATGATGTTTTTGCCTCAGTGGCCAAAGTCAAACAGATATAGTCACCTAGGTGCTCATTATCTAAGCAGTAACCTGTTAAAATAATTGCAAAGGAACTCAAAAAGATCCTTCAGAACAACAAAGACTTAGTCCAAATTTTGACATGGAAAACTAAGAAAGCATTAGGTTTGTGAACAAGATGATTAGGTTGCACCACTTGCAGTTATCCCTGCACTGCTATGTGTGGCAGAGACTTTGGACAACCCTCAGTAGGCACCTCAAAGAATTAGAGAAGTATTTCCAGCGGTACCTTCACAAGATCCTCCAAATGCAATGATAATAAAGGCAACAACAGCATCCTCTCCCAAGCCAAATTGTCCAGCATTAGCAATAATTATTCAAAACCAGCTCCACTGGACAGGACATGTGGTTCATATGCCTGACACCAGACTCCCGAAGCAATTGCTCTTCTTGGAACTCGGTCATGGCAGGAGACTCCCAGCAGGACAGTGGAAATGCTTCCGGGGTGTCCTCAAACTCCCTGAAGAGGTCAAACATACCCGTGGACTCATGGAAGACCCTAGCTTGTGACCAACCAAATGGAGAAGGGTCATTCAGGAAAGCACCAAACAGATAGAGGCTTTGTCGGGAATGTGGAGAGGCGAAGTTGAGGTGTTGGAGGGAGCACATAAACCTCCAAACAACCCATCTATCCAACCCTTCAAGCAGTACCTGACCCACATGTTGCAGAGTGTGAAGATCTCACATTTGGACTTATCAGCTATCTCAAAACCCAGAAGTGGAGTGGAAGCAAGTCATTCTCAATCCTGAGGGACTGCCTAAGAGAACGGAAGCTTAAGTCTCAGGTATTGAAAAAAGCACAATACTGAGTTAACGTCTGGCCCAAATGCCTTAGCGGAGATCCATCTGCATGGGGATTGTTAAGGTGGCAGAGCGTCCTGTGCAAACAGATGGCTTTAACAATCATCCCTCTGGTGGGAAGTGATCTTCGCTTTGTATCGCCTAGCTAGTTGTAAGACAGTAGATGTAATGAATTTTTCAAAGCTGCTGGAGGTTAAGAGAGGCCTACTAATAGTCTGCAAATCAATGCTAAAAACTACAAATTCATCTTGGGGCTGCTCTTCTGATGATGGAGACATGTATTATGTTAAAAGCCCAATTGTTTGTTTCCTTCCACATTGAGGGAGATTCCTTGTGAGGCCAGAAACAGCTAAACAAAGTCACAGACATGATTGGTTTTTAAGATGGTTCTTGTGGTCATACATTAAGCTGCTGCGTTAGAGGATTAGTTAGTCAAAATGGACTAGAGTGCATTTTCTCATGAGGGAAGTGTGTAATGAAACTGTGGAACTTTATTATCCTGAGGGAAAACTGATTTTAGTTGCCTTTATAACGCATCCTAATGTTTTGGACCTTGTGCTTCATGCAGATCTTGAGAATATTAGAATCTAAGGGCAGGATTTTCCCAATGGCGCTCTGACCTTAATTTCACGCTGGCTGGCAAATTAATGGCCAGTTAGCGTGAAATGTGCGCTAAGAGCCTCAGCGCCGCTGGGGTACGAGCGGGAGGAGCATGAGTGCTGAAGTCTGCGCATGCGCAAGGGAGCATGCACTGGTAGCTTCCTGAAGGCACAGAGCTACCTCAAGGAGCTGAAGAATTTTAAATACAGAAATAAAACATTTTACAAATGATAAACATGTCCCCACATGTGACTCAGTCACATGAAGAGGAGCATGTTAAAAAATTTTTATTGCTTTTTTTATTGACTGTTGGAAACCTCATCCTGCCCATGAATGAGGTTTCTTAAAAAATGCAAAGGTCTATTTGCCCTCTTGCCAACCGTAAGGTTGGATGGGCAGTGAAAAATAACTTTCAATTACTTGCTTATCGGTCTTAATAGGCCCCTTAATTGTTGGAGGGCACATGGCTAACTCTTGCATATGCCCGCTGACCGAAATATTGTGTGTGCGCGATGACATCAGGACGCTCGCCCGATGCCATCGCGCACTATTTTACTCCTGATTGGGCCAGGCCTGCAGGATGAAAGCTTCTGCCCTACGTGTACACAAAGCATAATTGTGTATTATAAATGCATATCAGCTATGGCACAGTTGGTAGCACACATGCCTGTGAATTACAAGACTTCTGGGTTCAAGCTGCACTCCAGAGCTTCAGCATAAAAATTGAGGCTGACACTCCAGTACAGTGCTGAGGGGGCATTCCACTATTGAAGATGCTGTCTCTCAGATGAGGTATTAAGCTGTGGCCCTGCCAGCTCAGATAGATGTAAAAAATCTCATGTTACTATTTTAAAGAAGAGCAGGGGCGTTGTCCTGTGTGTCCTGGCCAATAATTATCCTTCAACAAACATCACAAGACAGATTATCTGGTCATTATCACATTGATGCTTAAGGGAATTTGCTATGTGCAAAATTGTTTGCTATGTTTCCTGCATTGGAACAATTATTGCATTTCAAAAGTACTTTATTGGCTGCAAAGTACCTTGAGACATCTGGTGGTCATGAAAAGTGTTATATAAATACAAGTCTTTCTTTGTGCATTTTATATAGGAATAATACTGCTTCATTGAACTTATTTGACCATTGAAAATATCCTATTCAATATCTTCATCAATGATGTGTTGGATTACATCAAAAATCCAATCTCAGAATATCTGAAAGAATTGCAGTACTTTTTAAGATTTTTTTAATGGACTTGCTCGGAGATTCAGCATGATCAATGGTCCAGTATGATCAGTTCACTGTCTAGAATAATGTATCAAGAACCAGTATTTTGTCATGGATGTCACCAAATGTAAAACTATGTTCTGCATAGTTCAAAAGGAGACTCTGAAGGCAATGATCGGACGATATAAGGGTTTTGGGGGATCTTGCAAAGGCACTGTTGCTGATATTTCTCCAATGCTTTGAGGTGTCTGCCATTGGTTGTCCTGGTCTCCGAAGCATATAGGAGTTCAGGGATCACTGCTGCCGAGTAAACCATGACCATGACCTATTGAAGTGCACTGAATCTGTTAGTTTTTGGTGCTGATGAAGGGAATCTCTTCCATGATGAATGATGATAGTATTGGCAATGAAAAATAAACTGATTTCGAGTCATTTTTTGCATCATGGCATACCCTGCAAGTGATACAACATAATAATCCTACTTTGTATGTCTAATGATTTTCGTAGTTTCCCATGTCAAAATTTGGAACAAGTCTTGGTTGTTTTGAAGGATATGTTTGCATTCCTTTGCAGTTATTTTAATAGGTTACTGATTAGACAATGAGCAGCTAGGATATTGTATTTTTTTGACTTAGGCCACTGAGGCAGAAACATTGGCCACATTATTAAGTCTACGAACAATTATGCAGACCTAGTTCAGGCCCCATGGCTGTCAACCTCCTTCCTCTGGCTGAATAGCTTAACAGGGTTTGTATCACAAAAGCCATTCCAATTTGCTTATTAGACCCAATAGATGTTTTTTTTATTCACTAGAACCTCCAGGTATTGTTAGCAATTTTCGAACGGACTCAGTTCTTAAGGGCTGTGCTAAAAAGGGAAGAAATGCTCGTGACTTTATAAGTCTCTGTTGAATGATAGTCAAGTTCCAATATTGGTTACACTCATGGAGTATAAAGCTTTTTTGTCCAAATATTTAACTTTTTTCAATCTCTTAGACATGCAAAAAAGAGGCTTGAGTATGAGATCCCCAAAGCCCAGGTGTGAGCCTCTGATCAGGGGCAAGGGCCCTTTAGCATCAAACCTGGTACCTGCCATTGGGCTGTTACATCTGACAAAATCAAAGTAGCTTATGTATTGCAAGTTGTGCTGCTGAAGACCTTCCATTGTACCAAAAGCTGATAACTTTCATATAACTGATGAGGAAATTCTGAAAAATTGGGGCAAAGGGTACTGGCTGGCATTAGCAGGAGGATGGTAATGTTAATATTTATCCAGCCCAGACAGGCAAATGCTGCTAAAATGCTGAGCCTTTCACAGATTTTGTGATCAGTAGGGTGGTGGCAGTGCACTCATACAATTTTAAGGTAATTTGTGCCATTCACTCTGCCACTCAGGAGGAATTCCAGCTGTTCACCTATTGAGATCTCACACCAGTGCTTGTAAATTTTTGAACGACCAACTCAAGCCAAGGTAAGCAGCAGTCTGTGGGGTTGAATTGCCTGCAGGATGATGGGCACATGTGGAACCCCAGGGAGAATTGAAAACAATACAAAGTTGTGTTTATACAACACTCTAACATAATAAAACATCCCAAGGTTGTTCACAGGAACATTGTGAAATAAAATTTGTCACCATGGCCCAAATGTTTGCTCCCGATTTGGGAGCACAGAGTCGGGAAAACTCCAAGTCAGGTTTGAGGAGTTGGGAAAACTCTAGTCTCTGCAAACCTGACTCAGGAGAAAGTGCCTTGAGGAGTTGGATTTTCATTCTGGGGGGTGAGTGAGTGCTAATTGGAGTCGGGCCTGCCACCCTCCTGAAAAAGTTCAGAGATAGCCATAGGGGTAACCGGGGTGCCGAGGCAATCTGGTTAAAAGGCCTGCTTCGGTGCGCTGGGACTTTGCATCAGTTGTAAATAAAGCAGTAAAACCAAGAACTCAAGCCCTCACACACTCCCCATGCCTCATCCATGCCAACTCAAGCCATGTCATGCCCCCCATCCACCCCCCCCCACCCCCCCCACCAACCCTTCATACCCTCCATGCTAATTGTTTGGAGGGATTCAAGCATAGAATCATGGGAGTGATGGGCACAGATTTGGTAGGTAATTTTGAAAAAAAGTTGTTTTACTTATTCTTTCATGTGATGTGGACATCACTGGCAAGGCCAGCATTTATTGCCCATCCCTAATTGCCCTTGAATTAGGTGCCATGCCAAACCATTTCAGAGGAGAGTTCAGAGTCAACCACATTGCTGTGGGTCTGGAGTAACGTGTAGGTCAGCCAGGTAAGGGCGGCAAACATCTGTCCCTAAAGGTGAATTAGTGAATCAGGTGGGATTTTATAATAATTGGCGATGGTTTCATAGTCACCATTACTGAGAATAGGGGTTTTCCGGCATCATGTGTGCTTGGCAATGTGAGCAGGCAATATGGTGAGAAGGCCAGAAATCAATTTCATGATGTCTTGAAACCAATTTGCAATCATCCGCTCAGCCCATCGATGGCAGGCGACATTCCCTGACATTGTATGTTGGAAACCTCATTGTGATATATCAGCATAGCCCGTTGGAATCACTCCCTCCCCCACCCCTCTGGATCATCCGCCCACGTCGGCGGGAAAACGCACCGGTGCAGAACATTTCTTGACAAATGTGATGTACACAAGTCGGGACTTGCCGGCAGGGCCTTTCTCACATAGCAGACAGCCAAGATCAGAAGATGCTGGAGCCCGACAGCAACCTGGAGGAACCTCTATGGCATGCTGGGTGGATTGTCATGGATATGGCTCTGCTGCGAAGCAGCTCACGGAAGTTGGAAAGTCACTGTTGAGCGTCTGCTCACAACGGATGATGGTCGGGGGAGTGGAGAGGTAGGTCCAGCTGTGTTTGCGAGAGGAAGATGTACCGGGGGTGGGAGAGCAAGGTCCAGGATCAATTGGGAGAGGAAGTGTTGTCAGGATGGGGCGAGGTTGGGAGGGGGCAATGAAGGTGTTGGCGGGGAGCTTGGTGGGGTGGGAAAGCAGGTGTTGGGGGGAGATTGGGAGGGGGGAGGGAGGAGGGCGGAGGAGGGGTTAGCAGGGGAGAAGATGGCAACTGGGGAGATAGGTATGAGAGGGGTTGGAAGGAGCTTGAAGGGGGGAAAGTGTGTGTAGAAGGGAGTGAGTCCAGGGGAGGGAGGAAGGAAGGCTGGAGCAAGAAGTAAGGGTAGAGGAAGGAGTCAGGAAGGGGGAAGGACTAAGGGTGGAGGAAGAAGTAAGGGTGTCTGAAGGAGTCAGGATGTGGGCAGGACTAAGCAGGGGTAGAGCCTGGGGGTTGGCGGGGGAGAACCAAGGTGGGGGAGAGCCCAGTGGGAGGAAGGCTTTCCGACGGGAGAAGGGATCCGGAGGGGAGCAGGGGTCTGGGGGCAGTGGGGAGGGTGTCCGGAGGGAGGGATGTCTTGGTAAACATACAAAGGAGGGCTCTGATGAGTCCATGACTTCCTCCTGTGGAGCAACTGACAGTGGGCACGGAATGAGGGAATGGTGATAATGACCAAGGGCAGGATGAGGTGGTAGGGTGGGAGGGTGAGGGTTTGACGGTAGTGGTAGAAGGGACAGCGATGGTCATTGGTGAGGACACGGAGGCAGAAACGGACCCTGGGGGTGGAAAGGAGGAGGTCGAGGAGGTGAAAATGGATGGAGCTGGAATTTTTGGGAAGGGAATGTACACATTCACCTGGACATCCCTGAAGGAAAAGGGTTGTGGCTGGTAGGTCACGGAGGGGAGGTGGAAGGTGATGCCAGAGGTTCAACAGTGATTGGGAAAGGAAATGGGAGACTGGGGGAGAGGAAAGATGAGGGAGCACACAAAAAACCGAATCAAGACCACGCTGTCTAAATCAAAAGTGAAATGACAGTCATGGTGGGCAAGATCAGCAGCTGCATGTAGTACGATCACTGGGTGGACAGGTCAGTTCAGAGCGACAACTGAGAGTGATCCCCAGCAGGCAGCATTGAAAATGCTCAGAACATTGAGGTGAGTGTGATACATGAACAATCAGTGTGCGTGGGAGAGTGCTGGCACGAGGCTCCGAAAGGCCCTGCCACATACACATTTCTCCCTCCAGAATCACTCGTTGGCTAGCTGATCCCTCTGCAGTGACAGAGGACGAGGTTGAGGGGCCCACAGGCAAAGGGGACTCAGAGGGAGAGGACAGCCTATAAGATTCGTCTAAGTGGATGGCTTAGGGATGTCCAGCTGCCACTCCTCCTCCCTTAGGGTGCCCGAGGATCCTGGCCTCACTCCATGAGGGGAAGGAGCAGCTGGAGGGATGGTGAGGTGCCCAGTTTCCCTCTCGTGTTGCCACTGCAGGAATCTCACGCATGGCTCCTGTTATGACACAGCAGTTGGTAAAGGCTGAGTTATTTAAAATCTCAAAGGAAAACTTTAAATAACTGTCATAACCTATATTTTCAATTGGTATGTTTGAGATGCAACTGTGAATTCAGAAATGAAGCCACAAAGTCTCCAGAGGATTTTTATATAAATGAAACATTTATTAAGTTTGCAAGGTATTAAATACATACACATGTCTAAAAATTATTACCATAATAACTATTAAACAAATCCCCAAAGTAATCACTCCCAAGTAATCTTCCCCAAGGCAACAATAACCCATAGACGTAACAGACACCAGACAAAGCACATTTTATCTTACAAATTCAAAATGAGGTCCCTTGCAATTTGTTTCTCTTGCAGACACAGTGGTAGGCTTACAGGCGGCTTAGATCTCATATGTCTCTGACCCCCACACAAAACTCTCTTCTGAATATACCTAGCCTTACAATGAGAATTTATATTCAAAGGCCCTTTGAACTCCACCTTTTCTAACAATAAAACCCCTTTCATAGTACTAGTTTTATTTGTAAACTAAACATATTGCTTGGTGTCTTGTAGCTAGGTGCAAGATTTCACCCCTAGTCTTTGAATGGTTTATTCAACAAAATGCAAATGTACTCTTTACCTTACTGTTTAACATCTCAAAACTACTATTCATTAAAGCGCCCAGACTAGCTTTAATCCAATTAACACACACACACACTCACATCCATAATCATAGGCCCTACAAGAAGGCCAATTTAAAATAATTTCCAATAACATTATATACATTACAATCTTCATGAAATCCCCCTCCCTATTGAAAATTGGACCATCATAATTCTAAAAGATGGCTTCATTTTTTTAATAATCCATCTCACAATATCTCCTTTACTTATTACACTATCAGGTGCATGTATTAACATAACAATATATACACAAGTCCTTGTATCAACATAAATCACTCCAGTTCAGTGTCCAGGTTTTTAAAAAATGTCCAATTTTCCTTCAAATTCAAGTTCTTGATAACGTATCTGCACACAGGTTTTCTCTACCGGCAATGTGTATAATCCATAGATTAAAGGGTTGTACTAATTGACTCCACATGAAAAGTCTTGCACTTTTGTCTTGAAATTTGTCCAAAAATTTCAATGGATTGAGGTCTGTATAAGCAATTTTTTTCTGATGAATTGTTGGCAACATAAATTTAAAAATGCTGCAACGCTAACACCAAACCCAAGGTCAATTTTTTGATCATTGCATATCTTCCCTGTTGTACATTCAGCTTCCGTCAAAAATATCCTATCAGTTTTTCAATTCCAGTGTCACCTTTTTGTAAAAGTACAGCCCCAAAGTCTATATCGCTTGCATCAACAGCCAACTTGAATCGTTTGGCATAATTCGGTGCTGGCAAAACTGGTGTCGTAGTTAATACAGTTTTCAAACTATCAAATGATTCTGACACTCCTGTGTCCATTGAAACTTCGAATTACTTTTTACTAGTTCAGTCAGTGGACCAACCAGACGGCTAAAATTTGGTACAAATTTCCGGTAAAACCCACTCATTCCCAGAGATCTCAATACTTCTCATTTTGTTGTAGGCACCGGGAAATTCACGATAGTCTTGACTTTCGCATCTTTTGGAACCACCTTACCATGTCTAATGGTGTGGCCTAGATATGTAACTTGTGCTTTTGCAAATTCACTTTTAGCCAATTCATCACTAAATTAGCTTCTTGTAATTGAGAAAATAATCCTTCCAGATGTTGTAAATGCTCCTCCCATTTAGGACTGAAAACTATTAGATCATCAATATAAACAGTATAATTGCTTAGACCTGCAATTACTTTGTCAGTCTTTGAAATGTCGCAGGTGCATTCTTCATACCAAATGGCATGACTTTAAACTGATATATCCAATTGGCATTACAAAAGCCAATATCTCCTTTGCTCTCCAGCAATGGTACCTGCCAATATCCTTTTAGCAAGTCAATCTTTGTGATATGTTTCGATTGTCCCACTTTCTCAATGCAATCTTCCAACTGTAGTACGGGATATGAATCTGCTTTTGTTGCCTATGCTTTTCAATACTTCACACACACCATCTGGTTTTGGTACCAGCACAACTGCAACTCTAGTTACTGCAACTAGACTCGATGATATCATTTTGAAGCATTAAATCAATTTATTTTTGTACTTGTGATAACTTTGCCAGATTTAATCCATAAAGATGTTGCCTTATTGAAGATGAAACCTGTACAGAGGTTTCCTAATTTATTCCCACAAATAGGTTTGTGTGACTGCAATAGTTTTTCCAAATCACTTTGACACTTGATTGGAACGTAACTCAATATTTCATTTAACTTTTCAAACATGCCCTCATTATTAAATTTGATTAGAGGAATCTCAATTTCAGAGTCCTGCACTTCTACTTCTTTCTCAACACCCACCATCACTATCTCTTTTTGTTCCTCTTCCCTGTCAAAGTACTTTTTAAGCATATTTACATGACACACCCTCTGCTTCTTTCTTCTATCTGGAATATTTATTAAATAATTTACTTCGCTCAATTTCTTTTCAATAATGTACCTCTCACTAAATCTTGCATTTAATGAATCACCAAGCACTGTTAAAAAAACTAATACTTTCTCTCCAGAAACAAAACTGTGAGCTTTAGCTTTCTTATTTGCCTTCACTTTCATCACTTGCTGTGATGTCTTTAAATGTTCCCTAGCCAACTCATATGTTCTGTTCAGTCTTTCCCTGAGATTTAATATGTAATCCAAGAGAATAGTTTCTGAATTTTGACCCACCAATTTCTCATGAATCAATTTCAGTGGTCCCCTTACCACATGACCATAAACTAGTTCAAAAGGGCTAAAACCAGTCATTGCATTAGGAGCATCTCTAACAGCAAATAACAAGAATGGAATTCCTCCATGCCAATCCTGACAGTACGCTCTCATCATACTTTTTAAAGTTTGATGCCATCTTTCCAAAGCTCCTTGTAACTCCAGATGATAAGCTGTTGACTTAAACTGTTTTATCCCCAAACTGTTCATTACTTCCTTAAATAGATGTGACATGAAATTTGACCCTGATCTGATTGTATTTCCTTAGGTAAACCATATCTTGTAAAGAAGTTAATTAACTCCTCCACAATCTTCTCAATTGTAATATTTCTTAAAGGTATCGCTTCAGGAAACCTGGTAGACACATCCATTATTGTCAATAAATACTGATTTCTGCTTTTAGTCTTAGTGAGTGTTCCTACACAATCAATCATGACCCTGGTAAAAGGTTCTTCAAATACTGGAATTGGGATTAAAGGCACCTGCTTAATCACTGCTTATGGTTTTCCTGTTAGTTGACATGTATTACAGGTTCTATAGAATTTGACTACATCCTTCAGCAATCCTGGCCAAGAAAAATAACCTTTGTATCTTTTCCTGTGTTTTCTTAATTCCTAAATGCCCCCATTGGAATTTCATGAGCAATCCCCCGAATTTAATTTTTATAGTCTAATGGGATAACAATCTAATGCACCTCACATCAACTTTCATTTGCTGAGACATGATCCGACCTCCACTTTCTCATTAAAATATCCCCTCAAAGATAATAACATACTGGAATACATTTTGCTTCGGTTTCTGAATAAGCTTTCTGATATAACTGTATTAATTGCAAATCAATTTTCTGTAACTCCACTAACCTCTTTGATTTAAATATTTCAACTGAACTGTCCTGCATTCCTTCCTCCTGAACAATGTTATCAAATACAGCATTTTATTTTAGCACCTTCTAGCCTTTGAACTGCCTGCTTATCTTGTTTGTCTTGTTCTTCCTGACGAGCCTTTGATCTTGTTATAACACAATCAGGAAATAATCCAGGATGCTTCTTTTGTAACGCCTTTGTTGAAAACACTGCTACAAGCTGCTCAACTACCATAGGCATCATCCACATTTGCGATCCAGCTATATCATTACCCAGAATAAATTGAACCCCTGCAAAGGGCAATTTTTCCACCACCCCAACTGTAACTTCACCTGACTTCCATTCGCTCTTTAAATTTACCTTCCACATGGAATAGATTTAGCATCACCATGAACCCCACTTATTATTACCTTCTCCTTCAACACTCCATTTGAACAACAAATATCACTGTCCCACAACATTAAGGATTGACTAGCGCTGTGTCTCTTAAAATTTTAAATCTTTACCTACTCCACCCCGTACACATGGAAAGACTTTCCCTTCACATACAAAATATTTAAACATTTCTGCAACCTGCTCCTCAGAATTCTCTTGAGTAAACTGTGAACGCATTCTCACTTCTTTACCTTTCACCGACTCTCCCTGTTTCACCTGTACACAAACCACTGGTTTCTCCTGTGCTTGAACCTCAGAACCAACAGCACTTTCACTTCCAGAGCATTTCTGTACCCCAAAATTTCCAACAGATTTTCCTGCAATCACCAACACACTGACTTTGTATGTCCCACTTTATTACAATGAAAACATCTCAATTTTCGAATGTCACTTCCACCTCTAGCACCTTCCTTTTTATTCTGAGAAAAACCTTCCTGGGCACTTCCAGATACTCCTTCTCTTCCCTGACTACCCGCCTTCCTTTCACCTTCCCACATTTTATCCTTTTCCAATTTGAAAGGGTGACAGAGAAAGATTTAGCTCTATGAACTAACTCATAATCATCAGCTATCTCTGCTGTTTGATTTCTTCCACATGAATTCTTACTATTGAAGGAATTGAATCTGTGGGCTGAATCTTACCTATGTCGAGTGGGCTGCGCGGGAATGGGTGGGGGTGGGCGCAGAGCTGATTACCGCCTGCGATTGGCTGCGTGCCGCCATTTTACGTGGGCAGGCCAATTAATACCTGCCCAGTGTAATTAGTGTTCCGTAGCGCTCAGCACTACCTGTGTGGGCGGGGGGTTGGGGGGGGGCTGAGGGAGAGTTGGGGCCTGCGCTCTTTCATGCATGTGTGCAAAAGAGCACAGCAATCTCCCTGAGGCATGGAGGACGAGGTGGACGAGGTTTCCTGAAAAACGTGAAGGCTACTTGGGCTCCTCGCCTGCCCACCAACCTTAAGGTTGAATGGGCAGCATTGTTAACAACTTTAATGGCTTTTTTAATGGCCTTAATAGGCTGTTGACAGTTCGTCCGGTGCATGCCCACCGAACAAAATATTGAAATGACCTACGATGACGTTGGGATGCATGCCCGACCTCATCGTGCGTCATTTTACGTGTTGGCATGTTGGGCCCGCTCCGCACGCCAATGGAAATATTCTGCCCTTTATATTCTTCCAAAAGAATTATTCCTCCAAGAGCTGCATATATTGTCTCTATTTTAATAACCTTCTCAGCCGGTCAGAATTACTTTGTTTTACTCTCATAGAGTGATAGAGGTCTTCAGCACAGAAAAGAAACTTCAGCCCATCGAGCCTGCGCTGGTCAAACAAGTACCTAACTATTCTAATCCCATTTTCCAGTACTAGGCCCAAAGCCTTGTATGCCATGGCATTGCAAGTGCACGTCCAAATACTTCTTAAATGTTATGAGGGTTTCTGCATCTACCATCCTTTCAGGCAGAGAGTTCCAGATTCCCATCACCCTCTGGGTGAAAAAACTCTTCCTCACATCCGCTCAAAACCTCCTGCCCCTTACCTTAAATCTATGGCCCTTGGTTACTGATCCCTCCACCAAGGAGAAAAGTCCCTTCCTGTCTACCCTCATAATTTTATACACCTCAATCATGTCCCCCCTCAATCTCCTCTGCTCCAGGGAGAATGACACCAGGCTATTCAATCTCTCCTCATAACTAAAACTCTCCAGCCCAGGCAACATCCTGGGAAATCTCCTCTGCACTCTCTCTAGTGCAATCACATCCTTCCTATAATGCAGATTCCAGAACTGCACGCAATACTCTGGCTGTGACCTAACCGGCGTTTTATACAGTTCCGGCATAATCTCCCTACTCTTATATTCTATGCCTCGGCTAATAAAGGCAAGTATCCCATATGCCTTCTTAACCACCTTATCTACCTGTCCCATTACCTTGAGGGACCGGTAGACCTTTCATCATGTATTCCCATGCCGTGTTTGTCCTGCCCAAGTGCATCACCTCACACTTATCCGGATTAAATTCCATTTGCCACTGCTCAGCCCATCTGACCAGCCCGTCTATATCCTCCTGTAATCTAAGGCTATCCTCCTTACTATTTACCACCCTACCAATTTTCGTGTCATCTGCAAACTTACTGATCAACCCTCCTATGTTCAAGTCTAAATCCTTTATATATATCAGAAACAGCAAGGGACCCAACACCGATCCCTTTGGAACCCCACTGGACACAGGCATCCAGTCACAGAAACACTCATTGACCATCACTTTCTGCTTCCTGCCACTCAGCCAATCCAGGATCCAATTTGCCAAATTGCCTTGGATCCCATGGGCTCTTACCTTCGTTATCAGTCCCCCATGCGTGACTTTATCAAAAGCCTTGCTGAAGTCCTAGTAGATTACGTCAAACACATTGCCCTCATCTACAAACCTGGTCACCTCTTCGAAAAATTCAATCGAATTGGTCAGACATGACCCCCCCCTTAACAAAACTATGCTGACTGTCCTTATTAATCCCTGCCTCTCCAAGTGTAGATTAATTCTGTCCCTCAGAATTGCTTCCACTATTTTCCCCACCACTGAGATTAGACTGATTGGCCTGCAGTTCCCTGGTTTTACCCTTCCTCCCTTCTTGAGTAATGGTATCACATTGACTGTCCTCCAATCCTCTGGCACCTCTCCTGTGGCCAGAGAGGCATTGGGAATTATTGCCAGCACCCCTGCTATCTTCTCCCTTGCCTCACTCAACAGCCTGGGATACATTTCAGCCAGGACTGGAGATTTATCTACTTTTAAGCCTGCCAGACCACTTAGAACCTCCTCCTTTCTATGCTAATTTCTTTAATTTTACTACAGTCCTTTTACCCACGTCGTCCCTCTCACTTGTGAACACCGGTACAAAGTATTCATTTAGAACCCTACCTATGTCTTCTGGCTCCACACAGAAATTACCACCATGGTCCTTAATGGGCCCTACTCTTTCCCGAGTTATCCTCTTATTCTTAATGTAGTTGTAAAATAACTTTTGGATTTTCCTTTATTTTACCTGCCAATGTTTTTTTCATGCCCTCTTTTTGCTCTCTTCATTTCCTTTTTAAGATCCCCCCTACACATTCTATGCTCCTCCAGGGCTCCCGCTGTTTTGAGCCCTCAGTGTCTGCCATAAGTCTCCCTTTTTCTCTTTGTCCAGTCCTGTATACCCCTCGACATCCAGTGTTCCCTGGATTTGTTAGTCCCACCATTTATCTTTACTGGAATATGTTGGCTCTGTAGTCATCCGATTTCCTTCTTGAATGAGTCCCACTGCTCTGATGCAAATTTACCTAAAAGTAGCTGCTCCCAGTCCACTCTGGCCAAATCATATCTGATCTTATTAAAATTGGCCTTCCCCCAGCTGAGTACTCTGATTTCTGGCCCATCCTTGTCCTTTTCCATAACAATCTTGAATCTAACTGAGTTATGATCACTATTTGCAAAATGCTCCCGCACTGATACCTCTACCACTTGCCTGGCTTCATTCCCTAAAATTAAGTCCAGGACTGTCCCATCTCTTGTAGGACCTTCTACGTACTGGCTTAAAAAGCTCTGTGGATGCATTTTAAGAATTCTGTTCCCTCTAAAGCTATCACACTATGACTAACCCAGTTAATGTTGGGGAAGTTGAAATCCCCCACTATTACTACCCTATTATTTTTACACTTCTCTGAAATTTGCTGACATATCTGCTCTTCAATTTCTCTCTGACTGTTTGGGGGCCTATAGTACAGTCCCAGCAATATGATTGCTTCATTTTTGTTTTTAAGTTCTACCCTTATGGCTTCATTTGAAGATGTCATCCCTTCTGACTGCTGTAATTGATTCCTTGATCAATATTGCGATACCCCTCCTCTTTTACCTACTTCCCTATCTCTCCTGAAGACCCTATATCCTGGAATATTTGGAATCCTGGAACATACCATCCTGGAGTCACGTCTGCGGCCACAGAAACGCCCGTCTGTTGCCCTTACTATCGAGTCTCCTACCACTATTGTTCTTCCCCGCTTCCCCCACCCATCCTGTGCAGCTGAGCCGCTCAAAGTGTCATGAGCATGGCTGCACTCCCCAGAGGAACCGTCTTACCCTTTTCCAACACAGATAAACAGTTCTCGAGCAAGATACACCCTGGGGATTTCCTGACTACCTGCCTGACACCTTTCTTCTGACTGATGTTCACCCATTCCCTCTCTGTCTGCACTTCCATAAGCTATGGGGTGACCACATCTAAAACTATGCTATCCACGAAACTCTCAGCCTCATGGATGCACCTCAGTGTCTCCAGCTGCCGGTCAAGCTCCAACACTCGGAGCTCAAGTAGCTGCAGCTGGTGGCAATTCCTGCACACATGGTTGGTCAGAGTGCAAGGAGCATCTAGGACTTCCCACATGTTGCAGGCGGTACATAACATGGGACTGAGCTGCCTTGTCATGCCTCTAGTTGAAAAAAAACCCTTACTTTAAGTTAACTACAGTAAAAAAACTTTAAATTATTTATTTACTTTAAATAAAAACTAGAACCCTTACCTTTCTTTAGTTTAATCTATTTTAAACTGGAGAAAAACTGGAAAAAAACACTTACCCACTCAAACGCAATAAAGGTTTGCCCAGGTTGTTTTCTCATATTCCTAAATTTCTGCCCGAATGCTTCAAGAACCATCTCATATCACTCAAAATAGCCTTTTTCACAGCATAATAATTCACCGATGCATTTTCGGACAGCGAAACATATACCTCAGGCGCTCTTTGCAGAAAGCTAGACTGTAAGAATAACATCCAGATTTCCTGTGGCCGTTTCATCTGTTTAGCTATTTTCTCAAATTAATTAAAGAATCCTTCCACATCTTTTCCCTTAAACTTCGGAAGAGCTTGTACAAATTTAAACATTTCCCCACTGGGTTTTTGGATAAAAATTTTTCCACCATCAGAACTCTCCTCAGAATCCGAGATGTCTTTTTTAACTTCCAGCCTTTTAAGCAGGTGTTCTCTTTCTCTCTCTTTCCTGAAATTCCAGTTCCAGCTTCCTTTCTTTCTTCTGCCTTTCAGCTTGTTCCCTTTTAAATGTCATTTCTCTTTCCATTGCTTCTAATTCAAGTTTTTTCAGTTTCTTTGCTTGTTCAAATTCAAGCTTCATTTCAAACTGAAGTCTCACTACCTCTAGCTGTGACTCACGAGTGTTAGGTATCACTTCCAATTGTAGGTGCTGTGCTATATTTTTAATTATATCTGATTTCCTAGCCCCCACAGTTAACCCCAATTTTAATTTATATGCCAATGCTGTTAACTTACTCTTGGTTATTTTCTGCAACCCAGTCAGAGTTATATCTTCTGCTCCCAGACATGTCTTAGCAATTGCCAAAGCCATCTTGCAGTCTCACCATTTCTAAAAAATCTCAAACTCCTGAATTCAAAGTGTTTCTCATACTCATAATCTTAAGATTCGCTAATTCTAAACCAATAGCTCCCAATTGTTATGATACAGTAATTGGTAAAGGCTGAGTTATTTAAAATCAGAGACGGAAACTTTAAACAACTGTCATAACCTATATTTTCAATTGGTATGTTTGAGATGCAGCTGTGAACTCAGAAATGAAACCAAAGCCTCCAGAGGATTTTGAGATAAATTAAATTAAACATTTCTTACTTTTACAAGGTATTAACCATGTATACGTGTCTAAAAATTGCTACCATAATAACTATTAAACAAAACCCCAAAGTAATCACTCCCAAGTAATCTTCCCCAAGGCAACAATAACCCATAGATGTAATAGACACCAGGCAAAGCACATTTTATCTTACAAATTCAAAATGAGGTCCCTTGCAATTTGTTTCCTTTGCAGACACACTGGTAGGCTTACAGGCGGCTTAGATCTCACATGTCGCTGACCCCCACACAAAACTCTCTTCTGTATATACCTAGCCTTACCTTTGAATGTAAATTCTCATTGTATCACCAGGCCCTTTGAACTCTACCTCTTCTAGCAATAAAACCCCTTTCATAGTAGCAATTTTATTAGTAATCTAAACACATTGCTTGGTGTCTCGTAGCTAGGTGCAAGATTTCACCCCCAGTTTTTGAATGGCTTATTCAACAAAATACAAATGTACTCCTTACCCTACTGTTTAACATCTCAAAACTGCTATACATTAAATCACCAAAACTAGCTGGCTTTAATCTAATTAACACAGACACTCACACTCACAGACACAGACCCTACTACAAGGCCAATTTAAAATAATATCCAGTCACATTATATACATTAATATCTTCATGACAGTTCCTGCGATAGAGTGCAGGTCTGCACACATCTCCACGTTCTGCTGGATCAGCATCTCCATGGCGTCCACTATCCTCCCCATGTAGACCTCCATGCATTCACATGTGGGCAGCACTTCATCGAGAGCAGGCAGATGCACTCCTCCGACTCATTTGCCACTCTGTTGAGGGATTCCAACAGCTCTGTGTGATGTTCCCATGCCTCCTGCTTTCTCTCTAGGCTTAGTTGGAAGGCCAGATCCAGAGGTTCACCACCTGGCTTGAACCTCACAGGTGCCTTTTTCCCAGCAGTCCTCCGAGTGCCAGGGAGCTTGGCCAAACCTGCCTCCTCTTGCTGCGGACATGTGCCTGTGCGGTGACCACCAGATTGTGAACCTGACCCTGCTCTAGATACAGGTCCCACCGGGGTGCAGAGTGTGGGTAAGCACTGTGCCAGGTCTTCCAGGCTGCTTATTTCCAGCTATTCAGTGGAGGAGGTGTCCTCTTTGCTGGAGGTGAGGACCTGGGTGGAGCTGAGGGACTGGCTGGCTGAGGGTATCAGTCACTTGGCAGAGATCCCTGTGAATTAAAGATAAGTAGTGCATGGCAGCAGAGTCAAAGGCAGGAGCATGTGAGTTGAGAGTGATGAGAAGAGTGAGTTACCCTGGCAGAATGGATGAGACCATTCATCCTGTAGCAGCACTGGACGTCTGTCCTCTTTTGCAGGGCATTGGCACTGACCATCGCTGCCACTGCCTCCTATGCGGGTTGGTGATGCAGCTGTCCATCCTGCGGCCATGGGGTAGAGAATGTCATGGTGAGCCTCCACGGCATTCAAAAGCCGCTTCAGGGACACGTCACTTATACGTGGGGCTGCAATCCTTTCGGGGCCATCCTGTCTTCCAAGTGGCAGTTGTGGGCTGGAAGCACTGAGAGGTGTGCACGTGGCTGCACTTGAAATGTGGTGTCCGACATGATGAAGCAGTGAGGTGATGGAGTGGTGGGTGAATGAGAACCCACCCGCCATGGAAAGTGTAATTTCCCGTGAATGTATAATTAATGTGGCGGGATTGGAATAATAGTGATATGCTGCCATTGTGGCCAGCGGGTAAAACTACCATACTTAGTGCAAATCTGTGACGATTCCACCCTAGGTTTTCAATTCCAGATTATTAATTGAATTTAAGTTCCATCAGTTACCATGGTGGGATTTGAACCCTTGTCCCCAGAACATTAGCATGTCCCCAGAACATTCTATCATGGCCAATGACTTTGGAGAGGAAAGGGAAGTTGGAAATGGGGTGATGGTTTGCAAGGATGATGGTGTCAATGTTTGGTTTTTTGATGAGAGGGATGATGACAGCAGGTTTGAAGGAGGGACAGTGCCTGAGGAGAGGGAACAATATTGGCTAATATGGGAACAAAGAAGTGAGGCTGGAGTAGTCAGCAGCTTGGAGGAAATAGGGTTAAGGAAGCAGGAGGAGCTTGAAGATGGCACGAGGGAAGACTGAAGATTGAAGAAGAGATCGATGGGAGTTCAGGGCTGGGACAGACGAGCACTTCAGAGCAAATTTGGCCTGGTGTGCTAGTGGTTTGAAAGGAAGTGACAGGAGCAGCTAGGTGGATGATCTCGAGCTTAATGACCAAAGAATTCTAAGGGCAGAATTTTATGGTATCCTGATGGCCGGTTTGCAGGTTTGGGGCAAGTAAAACTCCCCAGGTGGCCCGCCAGACTCCTGGCCGCCCCAGACCTGTCTGCAATTTTATGTGGGGTGGCCTGCCCAGCCTCACTCTAATTGAGGCCAATGTTGAGGCTAGTGGGGTGGGGGAGAGGAGGTGTTTGGGGCATGGGAGAAGCCGAGGTCACCCTACTAGGGCCTTGGGTGGGAAGGGGAGGGGGTGCCTCACTCAAGGGTCCCTGTTCCACACTGAGCATTCCCATCAAGTCTTCCCCCCTGTGGGTGCTGCCTCCCTCTGGCCTCTCCATCAAGACCCTTAAATTCCCTTCTCCCTACCCAGAGTCTCAACTCCCCTCTGCACTGTGAGACCACCACCCCCACACCCTCCACCCAGCATTCCCAATT
The DNA here is from genome assembly GCF_017639515.1 of Carcharodon carcharias. Lineage (NCBI taxonomy): Eukaryota > Metazoa > Chordata > Chondrichthyes > Lamniformes > Lamnidae > Carcharodon > Carcharodon carcharias. Next base: position 185,853,632 of record NC_054467.1, on the reverse strand, counting down.
CACTTGCAACTGCATTTTCAAAATCCCAATGATCTTTCACCCTCCTTTCACCACATTATTTTTGCAGCTAATGATTTGCTCAATCACACCCTCACCTTCTCTTTTGAAACCATAGTCCTCACTAAAACCATCATTTTCTCTCACCCTGGCTGATTCCACTAGTATGGCCACCATGCCCCTGCACTTACCAGGACTCTGAGACTTAGAATCTGGGACTGCTGTTTGGAGCGTTAAATGTTTGTGGGGCTGCTGCGATTGGCGGTGAAGTGTTCTGCACCAACTCTTTGAGCAGATAATGCTTTATGTGATCAAAGCTGGCAATGACTAAACCAGTTATCCACCATAATAGTTCAAGCCTGCATTCCTTGGATTAAAGGAACAGAGATGAAGGCCATACTAGTGGAATCAGTCAGGGTGAGAGAAAATGATGGTTTTAGTGAGGACTATGGTTTCAAAAGAGAAGGTGAGGGTGTGATTGAGCAAATCATTAGCTGCAAAAATAATGTGGTGAAAGGACGGTGAAAGATCATTGGGATTTTGAAAATGCAGTTGCAAGTGAATTGGGAAGGTATTTTTCAGGAGTGGACACAGAAAGAAGTAGTGTTGCAACATGGAAGGGGAATGGAGTGGAGAGTCTAGCAGATGGATATTCTATTGTGGGAGCAATGCAGGTTGCAATACTCCAAAGCATTGTTAATGAGTGACAAGCCACGTAGCCTGGCTCAGATTCTTTCCATGGGTAGAGTGATCCTAACTGGAGAAATAGTAGGAAATTTAGCAATGGTGTATAAAGGTTTTAGTCCATTAAACACCAGCCGCATAACTGGGGTGAAACTTTTAACTTTGGCTGGGGAGTAGAATGGATGGTCCTGAATTAGCTGGCCATTAAACACCCTGTCCTCTGCAGCACTCACCAAGGCTCCTTCCACAGCACCTTCCAAACCCCTGAGGTTTACCACCTGGAAGAACAAGGACAGCAGATGCATGGAGACAAAACAATCTGCAAGTTCCCTTCCCAGTCATGGACCATTCTAACTTCGAACTGTATCGCCGTTCTGACACCATCGCTGGATAAAAAACCTGGAATTCCCTTCCTAACAGCACTGTGAGTGTGCCTACACCAGATGGACTGCAGTGGTTCACTACCACCTTTTCGAAGCCCATTAGGGATGGGCCATAAATATTGGCTTTGCCAGCAATGCACACATTCCATGAATGAGGAAAAAATACTTCGTTTTGAGTAAACAGAAATCTCAGATCTAAGCAACCTGTTTAAACAAAGGGCAATCCATTGCTGGGAATGGACATGTCTGATTGTAGACTATTAAGTGTAGCAATGGATTTTCATGTAAGATTGTCACCTAGCTATATTTAAAAGCTTTAGTTTTACACGATGCGCAGCTGAAGAACCTCACTTATTAGCAACTCACTTGGATAATGTTTGTTTTTTAATATTTTGCTCCTCTTATGTTCAAATGTCCATTAACGTTTCATTACAAGCAAAAAAATAATTTAGCTCATCCACTGTTGTCTTTCAGCAAGAATGTTACATTCAATGTTTCTTCCAACAGCACCATTATCCAACACTGTACAACCAAACATCCCCTGTTTTGCCACATGGAGTTAATGAACGTGAGAACTATAGTGAAATTGTGCAGCATTATCACATCTGGATGTAAATATATACAAAGATGAACTACTTGAGGTCATGGTATCAACACCAGAATTTATATATATATCTTTTATATTTTACATAATGATAATCCTATTCAATTTTACTCAATTTCTGCATACATATTGATATATACATTAATTTGTGCCATCTGCAGTGAGCATAAACCTGACTTTATAACAGACACATGGATGGTTTTATCTGTCAACATTGGCTTTCTGGATTTCCAATCGCTTTCTCTGAAACTATGAAGATGGTGATTTTTTTAAAAAACATTTTAAATTTCCTTAGCATACATACAAATATAAAATGACCACAATTTAGGCACACAATAGCTTATGAATGTTTTTTTTACAAAGATAATCCTTATGAAATAATTACAAAGGGAAGCAAAAGAATATTAAAAGAATCCAAAGACACAAAAAGGAACCCCACAAAACACAATTTCCTATTGAAATAATCATTTTCCTTTATTTGTTCCATCTGATTCCTTTAGTAATAACCATTGTTTTGCATTCCAAAAAATATGTAGCCATTTGTGCTGCATATGATAAACATAGTTCAAGTTAAAGCCATATTCTCTTCTGTGGTAAACTGACTGAAATTATAAACATGATTTCAGTCTAATGTATCACTATTCAACAAAATCATACACAACTACAGTATTATTCGTTGAGGTGTGAAAAACTATTGGATAAATACTGTAGCTTTGTTGAAAGAGAAAAATATGCTTGTGATTTTCAGTCTAATCAGACATTCAGGACTGATTTAATTTTGATACAAAACCGAATCACACTGATAGGAAATAGGACTTTTCTTGACCTTCTTGACAAGTGTTAAGACCAATGACCTCACAATTTTAAAAAGATGTTTCAAAAATATGTTTATAGAAACAAAAAGTAGAAGCAGTTTACAATCAATATACACTTATTAAGGAGTTTAAAGATATCAATGAAATTATATAAGAGTATGGCTTTAAATCTTATCTTTAATGATGTGTCGTGACATCATACACAGAAAAAATTGGATTTTTTTCTCTAAAAACACATATGAACTACAAATTTTAAACAAACGATATGTTACCAAATACAATGAAAACAAAGAAACAAAATAAAGGAAAAAGATCTGTTTAACCTAATCTGTTGGTGGTTATCTAACCAATAAAACCATTGTTTTAATGAATTAATGAAATAGGATATTGCAAATTTCACAGCACAGTATTCACTGACATCAAGTGATGCCATGTCTATGAAAGTATTTTTTTTAAACTACCTTCCTGGCCTACAAATTTATTTATTTTATCAAAGCTGAATTGGGAAATGATGATACAAGTAAGGAAAAAAAGAACATGAATGAAAAATTCCTAGTTACCACAATAAGCAAATTTGTCTTTATAGTAACATTGAAGATATGGATGCATTCTTTTGTCCATATGCATGTTGTAGGTAAATGTTCTTTAGCAGAATCCATTAAAATGAAGCATACATTTAACATTGAAGCTGAAACAAGGAATGTCTTTTCTATTTTCGAAGAGATGTCTGATTTTTTTTTAAAGTTGGTCCTTAGTCCACCTATGAACATGCAGAAATATCACCCAGTATAACACTGGAACTGAATTTACAGATTTATCTATTGAGAGTTCATTACAAAACATATTAGATGTTCCATGCTTTGCTGATAAAGGACGGAATATCTTGATGAGTAGTTCTCAAGCAAGAAACACTGAATGGTGTAGGTGTTGCTATATGGAGCAGCATTGGTATACTTTTAAAAACTCAGTCCTGAACTGGAAATGCATTGTTGTGCGCTCAAAGAGATTTTTGTTTCAACAATAATATTGATCCAGCTGACGAGTTATTGTTACATTGCTCTTATTTTACAAGAGTTTATAAAACAATTCAACATGTCCAAAATCCATGGGGAAGGAAGACTGGTGATATACTAATTAGAACTCTGAAAATTATGGTTTATAATATTTTATTCTGTCATATTTTACATTCGTTGAGCTGTGCATGTGATGAGGACAGCAGTGTCCAATCTGTCAGAAGATGATAAGACTATCCTCATGAATGATGAGGTTGACTTGTAGAACATTGGTGAAGAATCTCAGTATTTAACGATAACAAGTCGGTACTGAACAAAAACCTTTAGGGTCATAAATTAGAGGGAAATCGTGGTCTTCCTTGATTAGTATCTGTATTTAAGACTGTGGATGTCTCCCTTTTTTGGGCTGGCGAAGCTACTTGTGGTCCTCGAAGTGGTGGTAGAGCTCCTGAGGACATATGCCGGAAGAGAGCCACTCTATGAGGAACAGTGCTTCGGATTCCTCCTTGAGGTCCTACACCTTGCGTGGTGGAGACTGGTGTAGGTACGGTTGCTAATGATTCTCCAGAAGATGGATGTGGTCTGACAATTAATGGTGTCACCTCATGAGGCAGAGAGGGCTGAGATGCTGAGAGAGGTCTTGCTTCTCTGCTCAGGCTGCTTATTTGCAAACCCTGTGTACTTTTGTTAGAATCACGCCTTTGAGTTGAGGTGTGTACTTGCTGTTGCTGCATCAAGGACATCTGTGACACATTTAGTGAGCCATATTGAAAAGTTCGGCCTGCCAATGGGCTTTGAACAGAAGGACTGGAAACTACAGCATTAAAAGAACTGGGTGATGGCATCGCTGCCTGTGGGCTGGGTGTGGGCGAACTCTGGTTGCGTGCAGTCTGAACCAATTGGCGTGGTCTTGTGTATGACTGAGAAGATGGTGAATTGGTTTTCAAATTTGGGGAAGAAGTCTGCTGAAAATCTAACTGAGCTATATTTGGTGGCTGTGACTGCATAGAAGCTCTGATGACTGAGTTGCCAGAAATTGGAGGAAATACCCCAAATGATGTATTAAGGGGCGTTTCCATCAATTGCACCATTTCCCGGTCTTGTTTCACCATCCTTTTGAGAAGTTCTGTCTCTTGGTTATCAAAAACACCAGTGTTCAGATCACGTTGGACCTTATGCAGAAGGAGTGAGTTCTTCTTCCCTATAAAACAAAACAATATAAATGCTGGCATGGTGCAATGTAATAAATATATCATTCTACATGCATAATGGTAATTTTGATAAAATAACAGAAGATAACCCTTTAACAACAACATAAAAACATATAAGGGTTATCCACCTATCTTTCCAGATGAACCCTCCTTTATCTGCCTGCATTCTTGGATGTAGTTCAGTCTGGAAAAGTAAAGATGGAACCTTTTACTGACATCTTAAAAATTATATATTACACAAATAGTCACTGTTTTTTATTGGTTATTGTGTCAAAACTTCCCATATGTTAATAATACCTTTTTGGACTGAGTAAAAACCCATAATAGGTCATTTTAAAGTCAGAAAGGGAATACTTTGACGCTACAACCTTTAAAAAAAGTCAATATTTGTATATTATATAGAAAATAATGGAAGGAATGCATGACAAAGATACATGCGGTCCCAAACAATCCATCACCAACTATTAGTTAATTTCTTTACAGCATCCTACGTTTTATGATGAACAGTGATAACTAAGGAAGAGCAGATGAAAATATTGTCAAAATCAACTGAATACGCAGCTTGGTGTCTGCAATTAAAACAATTGATTAATTAAATCGGAGAATGAAAATTAAAGTTTTATTCTGGTGCATGATTTCAGAACGGGGACATTTGACAAAAACCCTATTAAAACAGGTGTCTTTGGTATATTGTTGAAGTGCAGTCAATTTTCCTTTTTCTCTTTGATTAGTCAGAAATCAGTTATGGAGATAATTTTAATAAACTGTGCTCCTGACAGGCAACACTGGGCAGTTGGAATCTAAATTTGTAAAATTACCCGGTCTACAGGACACATTTTTTCATTAAACATGGCCTCACTATATGACATTATGATAGCATTAGTCAGAGAGAATAAGCCCGAGAGGAAACCGTGCTGGAGATCAAAAGGTAATAATGATGGCAGAGAGTCAACAGGAGATAGAATGAGCCTTAGGGAAAACAGTGCTGGAGACCAACAGGTAAATGCAGCAGACCTGAGGAGTTTGGGGCTGGAGCCTGGAAGGAGTATGAGCGTCAGTGAGTGAGGTAATAAACAAAACTAAAAGTGATGTCAAACAAGGAAAATGTTGATTGGTGAGTAACTGGTCAATGTTTTTTATATAAGTATTTAGTTTATTTCTGTTAAGTTTAGTTAGGCCAATAAATAGTGACAGCAGGAAAGATTGCCTCACTCTCATGGAGTATCCTGTTCCATGTGACAACTCCAGGATGCTTCTCATACTCTGGACAATCGTATGTCCAGGAAGTGTCATCAGCTGGAGGAACTTGAGTTCCAGGTTTCAGAGTTTGAGCAGCAGCTGGCAACACTGTAATGCATTCATGAGGTTTTGAGCTACGTGGGTAGCACATTTCTGGGTGTGGTCACCTTACAGCTTAAGGGTGTGCAGACAAAGAGGGAATGGGTGACTGCCAGGCAATCGAGGAGGACCAGGCAGGTAATACAGGAGTACCATGAATTCATCCCACTCTCCAACTGGCTTTCAGTTCAAAATAATGGTGAGGCTGATGGTTTCTTTGTGGAGTGCAGCCAGAGCTAAGCCACAGCATCACTGGTAGCTCCATGACACAGGGAGGAAAATTGGAAAGCAATACTGATAGGGGGTTCAGTAACTGGGGAACAGACAGGCTTTTATGTGGCCGCAGGCAGTTTTCATGATGGTATATTGCCTCATTGGTGCCAGGTTAAGGATGTCACTGAGCAGCTGCAAAGAGTTCTGAGTGGGGAGGGTGGACAGCCAAAGGTCATGGTCCATATCAGTACCAATGACATAGGTAGTAAGAAGGATGAGGTTCTGCAAGCAGGTTTTATGGAAGTAGGAAGGAGACTAGCAATCAAGATCTTAGGATTACTCCCGGTACCATGCACTAGCGAGTACGGAAATGGGAGGTTAGAGCAGATGAATATGTGACTGGAGAGAAAATGGAGGAGGAAGGGTTTTAGATTCCTGTGACATGAGACTGGTTCTAGGGGAGCTGAGACCTATACAGGCTGGATGGGTTGCACCTAAACAGAGCTGGGATGAATGTCCTCGCAGGGCAGTTTGCTGGTGCTACTGGGGAGGGTTTAAGTTAACTTAGCGTGGGGATGATATAAAAATTGGCCTTGTGGTTGATAGTGAGGAATAAAGCTGGTAACTGCAAGAAGAGATTAATGGACTGGTCAATTGGGCACAAAATTGAGGTATATAAAGTTATGAAGAGGCTAGATAGCATGGATAGGAATGACCTATTTCCCTTGGCAGAGGTGTCAATAACCAGGGGGCTTAGATTTAAAGTAATTCGTGGAAAATTGAAAGGGGAGTTGGGAACAGCATGGTGAGGGTCTGGAACTCACTGCCTGAAAGGGTGGTTGGTAAAGGAAGAATCCCACATCAGATTTTAAAAATACTTGGGGCTGAATCTTTGGCTCGGTGAGCGGGGGCAGGGTCCGTTCGCTGAGGTGTAAAATGATGCAGGGTGATGTTGGGTGTGCATCCCAACGTCACTGTGCGTCATTTAGATTTTCAGTTTGGCAGACGTGCAGCTGAGTTGGCTGCCCGCCTGCCGAACTGTCAAAGGCCTGTTAAGGCCATTAATGAACTAATTAAGCCTATTGGGAAAGCTGCCCATCCAACCTTAAGGTCAGCGGGCAGGCGAAGAGCCCAGGCGGCCTTCGCATTTTTCATGGAACCTCATCCATGGGCGGGTTGAGGTTTCATGAAGGGTTTATAAATTAAATAAATTTTTTCATTAACGTTTATTGACATGTCCCAGCTCATGTGACACTATTACATGAGGGGACGTGTCTTAAATTTAAAAAACAATTTTAAACTTAAAACTTATCTCCCTGAGGCACAGAGATTTCACTCCCGACTCAGGGAAACACCCCTCCCCCGCCCGCACAGGGAGCGCACAGCGCTTCCGGGTGCGCGACACGCTGGGCGGGCCTTAATTGGCCTGCCCATGTAAAATGGCGGCGTATACCCGAACAGGGGCGCCAATCGGGTCTGCACTCACCTGCGCCCGCCCCCGCACAACCCCACCGACAGGGGGAAAATTCTACCCTTGGATATACACTTGATGGGTCATAACCTACAGGCTACAGTTCAAGAGCTGTACAGTTCAAGGTTGGATTAGACTGGAAAGTTCTTTATTGGCTGGCATGAACACAATGGGCTGAATGGCCTCCTACTTAGCCGTAAATCTTCCTACGGAAAGAATTTTTCACCCCTGATGGGGCAAGCATGGAAGTGGATGGGCAGGCGCAAAAATTTGCACCACTGGCCGATGTGCCACTTTCCGAACAGCATCCTCCCCCAGGCCATTTTCCAGGAGACAGAATGGGAGAGTTGCAAGACTTGCAAGTGACAGTAGCCAACTGAGCCTGTAAAAGGCCTATTAAGGCCTACTGTTAGAGACCAACTGGAATTTTTCAGTCATCCACCAGGCCTCCCCAGAGTCAACGGGGAACAGGCCAGGTGCCTGGCGGCAGACTCCCGGCAGCAGACCAATGGGGACCAATGCCTCAGGCAAGCTTTGAGGCCCTCCCCTAATTGCCTAGCTTCAGCTACACCCCAGGCTTCCCTGAGAAGGGGTCCCCACGCTACAGTGGTGGCTTGGCTGCTAAAGGCATTTTTAAATTTTAAAGTTAAAACATTTGAAGAGAGGGTGAATCCACCTTAGAGTGCCCTCTCTCGCACTTACCTGAAGAGACAACTTGCTGCTTCTTCAGGGCTGGAGGTTCTCTTATTGGTCCTCCAGCTTCAAGAGCCCGCCTGTCCTCCTTAATTGGATGGGGAGTCCGCCCTCTGGCGATTAATTGGCCAATTTGGGGAAAATTACAGCCGGGTGACTCTTCCCCTCACAGCGTAGGATTCTGACCCCCATTTAACCCTGATTTCAGGGTCCTGAAGCAGTGGGGACAATTTTGCCCAACGTTTCTATGTTTCCTGCATCCATACCTGGGTACATTGGGTGCAGTGAGTACCAGAAATTCAGGCAATAGGGCATGCGTGCAGAGGAACCCACACAATTTTATTTCAATAATTTTAATAGGAGGAACATTTTGTAGTTGCTTTGCAGGTGTGCTCTGACCCAATTACTTTTCCAATATTCCTTGTACAGAGATGATCTAGCAAAATTTCCCCTTGGAACTGAACTACTGATTATGAGAGCTGATCTATGCAAATGATTGAATAGATCAGATTGGTAGTAATAGGCAGGCAAATACAGCCAGAGAAAGAGACTTGGAACAAAATCCTGTACAGGATGATTATTAATAACCCAAATTCCCAGGTATTTTATGTCTTTTGGAGAACTAGCAACTGCCGTTGTGGCACAAACTCAAAGAGTGAGCAACAAACTGCTCTTTGTACCTCCTCGGGCTTAAACCATACAAGTTTATGGTGAAATTATACCGTATTTCTGCATTGGTCTTAAATATTTTGAAGTTAATTTCAGAAAGTAGTAGTATAATGTGGCTGCCAGGACTTCTGACACTGCACATACTTAAGCCAAGTGGCGTAAGACCCACAGGGCATCCTCACAGTGCTTTAAGTTCACCTTGACTAAGGTTATAAATCCACTCCAATATTAAGCCTCAATTTAAAAATGACTAGATAATCCGTTGGATCTCCTAGAAACTTGTGCAACATTGTTTAGAATGGTTTTAATATTAGGTCAAAAAGTGGACTCCCTTCCCTGCCTTTCCACTTTCTCAACACCCCCTTTAACATTAAAACCTAACTGCAGAAAGGCCAGAGGTCCACTAAAGTTTTGAAACACACATATGCAGCTCTTTAGCCATAACATCACAGTACTAATCAGACTGAGATCACTCTGCAGCATTAAAAGACTGCGGACTGCACGGTGCAACCACCAGGGCCAGTCTCAGTTTAATAGATGCAGCATTACAATCTTAACTTTTTTCATTTGAAGATTCATATAGTACCAGACACAACAAAATAGATTAAAGAGATAAATGCAGATGAAAGAAATGTGTAAATGCTTCTAATCTGAAATAAAAACAGAAATTGATAGAAATACACAGCAGGTCAGTCAGCATCTGAAAGAGAAAGATAAATTAACATGTTTTGGATATGACCCTTTGTAAAGGCATATAGATAATTAGACATTTTTGCAGCATAATTACCAAGTTACCAAACTTATCAAATTCTTCAATCAATACATATATAGATTCTAAATTTAAAAAGCAAATTCATTAAACAGTGACATTAAAGAATTATTTAATTTCTCTGTGAACATTTCTATGAAAAGACCTGGCAAGATATTTTACCTGGCACAGTAACCATCAGGGAGTTATCTACAAGCATAATTAAAATGATTTACCTATAATAGATTATCAATCTGTTGTTTTGCTATTAATTTGGCTGCCTTGCACAACTTTAAATGCCTATTTGGCTCACAAGCTTTGTGTTAGTTAGCCCAGTAAGAGTAATCTATCAGAGAATTTGCAATTTGGATATGCAGGACCATGGTGAAACGATCAGAACACTTTATAATCTGCATGATTTTGTTAACAATTTCAATCTGTTCTGGTGTAATCTTATGAAAGTAAAGTGGAGATTTGTCGATATGTGTGATTAAACAATAAACAAATAACCAGGTTAACCCTGGATAGAAGTATGCAACCTAGTCAGGTTATCATTAACAGTTGGGAGTGGTAACACATGGAAATTAGGGGATGGGAATTTGCAAATTCACTGGGTTATTCCAGGAACATACATTCTCACAAGATAATTAGTTGAAAAAGGCTTTTCAGTCCATCGTAATTCATCCATCAGGGCAAGGATGGACAACAAATGCTGGCCTAGCCAGTGATGTCTACATCCTTTGAAAGAGTGATTTTTAAAAAATCCACCCTAAACGATCCTAATGTCCTCCCAGCATAGCATTCAATTGTTTCTTAAATTATTCCAGGGTATTTGTCTCTATTAGACAATCTAGAAGTTTATTCTGCTGGTTGATCACTCTTTGTGGTTAGTCATGACAAACTCTTTTCTCTTAGTCAAAAGCTTAGAGCAGTAAGGGGCATGCGAGGAGACAGGCGACTATGCCTGAGTGAGATGAAGATCGAGTGAGCAGAGAATTAGGTTCACATGGGAATTTGGTGCAAAGGGGGAAGAGGTGCAGTATACATAGGAATTATTCTAAGTTAATTAAGAAGGTAATTAAGTTAACTAAGTAGCATAAGTAACAATGGCAGGACAGATGTTATGTTGCAGCTATGGAATGTGGGTGCTCTGGACGCCAAGGCAATCCATGACAAACATGTTTGCAGAAAGTGTAAGCAGCTAGGTGAATTCCAGATCAGGATTATTGATCTTGAAGCTGAACTGCAGACACTGCACAACATAAGGGAGGGGGAGAAATACTTCAACACTTTGTTCCAGAAGACAATCACACCCCTTAGATTAGGGTCATCTGTTTTGGTCAGCGGTGAGGGACAGGGGGATGTGACCGTGAGCAAGGCAGATAAAGGGAACGAGCAGACAGTAGTGGATGAAAGTGAGGTCTGCAAGGCGGATGAGCAGCTGGGCCATGGCACCATGGTACAGGAAACCGTTCAAGAGGGGTAGCAAAAAGAAATGTAGTGATGGTAGGGGATGGTATAGTGAGGGGGATTGACACTGTTCACTGCAACAAAGACGAGAGTCCAGAAGGCTGTGTTACCTGCCTGGTGTCAGGGTTTGGGACATTTGCTCAGGGCTGGAGCAGAACTTGTAGTGGGAAGGGGAGGATCTAGCTGTTATGGTCCATGTAGGTACCAATGACATTGTAGGACTAGAAAAGAGGTTCTGCATAGTCAGTATGAGGTGCTAGACACCAAATTAAGAAGCAGAACCTCAAAGATAGTAATCTCTGGGTTATTACCTGAGTCACGTGCAAATTGGAATAGGGCAAATGAGATTAGAGAGATGAATGCGTGGCTCAAAGGCTGGTGTGGGAGAAGTGGGTTCCAGTTCATTGGGCACTGGCATCAGCACTGGCGAGAGTGGGGGCTGTACCGTTGGGATGGCCTACACCTGAACTGTGTGGGGACCTGTGTTCTAATGAATCATATAAATAGGGATGTAGAGAAGCCTTTAAGCTAAACCAGGGGGGTAAGGTTTCAAGCTTGGGTAGATGTAGCAAATCAAGGGATGGAGTCCAGGCAGGAGAGCAAAATAATAATATGGGAAGAGGGCACAGAATAGTGGGAAGGGACAGAGAGGAAAAAACCTAAGAATACATCAACAGTCAAGGCTAGATGTTACAAAGATAACAAAAAGACAAAACTAAAGGCTCTGTATCCGAATGTGCATAGCATTCATAACAAAGTCAATTAATTGATAGCGCACATTGAAGTAAATAAATATGATCTGATAGTTATTGCGGAGACGTGGTTGCAGGATGACAAGGATTGGGTCCTGACTATTTAGAAGTATTTGACATTCAAGAAGAAGAGAAAACTAGGTAAAGGTGGAGGGGTAGCACTGTTAATTAAGGATGGCATTGGTGCAATAGTTAAAGATGATCTTGGTTCAGGAAATCAGGATATAGAATTGATCTGGATAGAGATGAGGAATAGTAGGAGAAATATGTCACTACTAGGAGTGGTCTACAGGCCCCTAATAGTAACCACACTGTAGGACAGAGTGTACAAGAAGAAATATTGGGTGCTTGTGATAAAGGGACAGCAATAATCATGGGTGACTTTAATTTACATATAAACTGGAAAAATCAGATTGGCAGCAGTAGCCTGGATGTAGAGTTAATAGGATGTTTTCAAGATAGTTTCTTGGAGCAGTACCTTCTGGAACCAACCAGAGAGCAGGTTATATTAGACTTGATGTTGTGTAATGTGATAGATTAATTAATGACGTCAGAGTAAAGGCACCCCTAGTTGCAGCAACCACAATATGATAGAATTTTACATTCAATTTGAAAGGGAGAAGAAAGGGTCTAAGACTAGTATTTTAAACTTAAAAAAGGGCAACCATGTGGGCATGAAAGCTGAGCTAGCTGAAGTGAACTGGGAAACTACACTAGAGGATAGATCAACAGTGAAGCACTTTAAGGGGGTATTTCAAATTACTCAGAATAAGTACATTCCTACTATGAAGAAAAATTCTAAGGGGAGGACCCACCATCCCACCATCCATGGTTAAATAAAGAAGTTAAGGAAAGCACAAAGCTGAGTGGCAGGTCAGATGATTGGTCAGAATATAAAGAATGGCAGATGACTAAAAGGTTAACCAGGAGTAAGAAATTAGACTATGAGAGAAAGCTAGCTAGAAATGTAAAAACAGATAGTAAGAGTTTCTACAGGTATTTAAAAGGATAAAGAGTGAGTAAAGTGAGTGTTAGTCCTCTAGAGAGTGAGAATGGGGGGTTAATAGTAGACAATAAGAAAACGGTAGATGTAATGAACAAATATTTTGCTTTGTCTTCCCTATAGAGCATACAAAAAACATTTCAGTAATAACTGTAAATCAAGAGCTTGAAGGGAGAGAGGAACCTGGTGAAATTACAGTCACTAGAGAAGTAGTACTGAGAAAACTGATGGAGTTGTGAGCTGACAAGTCTCCCGGACTGGATAGGCTTCACCCTAGGGTGTTAAAAGAGGTGGCTAATGAAGTAGTAGAAGTGTTGGTGTTAATTTTCTAAAATTCACTAGATTCTGGAAAGGTTTCAACAGACTGGAAAGTAGCACCCTCTAATCAAGAAGGGTGGGAGGCAGAAAACAGGAAACTATAGGCCAGTTAGCTTGATCTCTGTCTTGGGATCATTAAAGGGGTCATAGTTGGGTACTTATAAAACTCAAGGTTATCGGAAAGAGTCAACATGGTTTTGTGAAAGGGAAATCATGTTTAACCAATTTAATGGAGTTCTTTGAAGGAGTAACATGTGCTGTGGATAAAGGGAGCCTGTAGGGGTACTGTACTTAGGTTTTCAGAAGGCATTTGATAAAGTGCCGGTTAGCAACTAGAGATAGTTTAAGTATGTTGTATTTATATTTGTAGGTGTTAGGGATGAGTTTTAATTTTAAAGTTTAAGTTTGATTTGTATTTCTGTGACTGTGTTAAGAGAGGTCAAATGGAGTTTTAGTTTCACTTTAAAAAGCTGTCTGCATTTATAATGAGAAGTTTACGACCCCTATAAAGTAAACATAAATACAAGAGTAGAAAGAATAGAGATGTTGCCTAGCAATAGGGGGACTAGATAGGCAAGTTTCTGCCACAGACATATGCACAGAACTGAAGAAGCAGCAGTTTTAAGTTCAGTTGAAGCCAGGACTCCAGGTAGTCTAGACACTGGGAAAGGGAACTGTAGATTTCCCAAGAGAACAGAAAGGTCACAAGCGAAGAAAAAAAACCCAAAATCCAGGAGAGTGGAAGAGGGGAAAGTCCAAAGGAGACCTTGTAGTCAAAGGAAGGACAGGAACCTACGAAAAGGTCCTGTTAAGGGAAGTTAAGAGTGAGGGGCAGAGGGAAAGGCTGCAAGCTTCAGATTTAAAGTGAGAACAGCTTGCAAGGAACAAGATGGTCCAAAGAGACAACTGAAGGTCTATAATTCTTTGCTATGGGCATGTGAAGCAGTGGTGTACTGTTGACAGCTGAGACAGTGATAGTGAGTGCATGGAAGGCAGCTTGAATGCATCTGGTGACCCAGGGAAGGGAAACATCAGAAGGAGAGTTCAAAAACCTGGAGATGAACCCTTGCGGAACACGTCTAACAGAAAGCGTCGGTTTGGGAGAAGATTCCAAGGCGAGGTCTTGGAGAGTGGAGATTGGAAATTCTTGTGTGAAGGACGGAATTCAATGAGACTGGTTGGCTCACAGTGTGACAAGTGTCTGGGGGAGTTGCGGAGAGATCCATAGCATCTGGTTGAGGTGGCATCTGTCACTTGAGGTCAGAGTGTGGCGTGTCGGACCACAGGGTGCCATAGGTTTACATGGACTGGGTACTTACTGTGTACATTAAAGCATAAGATAGCTTTGTGTTATCCTTACAAATGTATATACATCTGTAAAGGTATAGTTGTGGGTGAAGGAGTATTGTAATGTAGTTCAACTTTTCTTGTCGAATAAATGTTTTATTCTTTTGTAAAAAGTTCATCAGCTGGCTCCTGTGACTCTATTCAGTCACTACTCTCCACGTATTTAAACAAACAAAAGTTAGGATCTATCAGGCTGGGTTCCACTCTGGGATCAGGCTTGTCCAGGGGTAATCTCAGCTGGGAATCATAACAATACCACATCAAAGGTTATTGCAGAAAATAAAAGCTCATGGTATGGGGGTGACATATTAGCATGGATAGAAATTGGTTGGCTAGCAAAAACAGAGAGTAAGCATAATTGGGTCTTTTTCTGATTGGCAGGATGTGACGCGTAGAGTCCTACAAGGGTCTGTGCTGGGGCCTCAACATTTTACAATTTATATCAATAACTTCGATGAGGCAAGGGAAGGCATGGTAGGTAAATTTGTAGATAACACAAAGATAGGTAGGAAAGTTGTTATGAAGAGGTCATAAAAGGAGGCTGCTGACAGATATAGATAGGTCGAGTGAGAGGGCAAAAATCTGGCAGATGGAGTGTTAGTTTGAGAAAATGTGAAGTTGTTCACTTTGGCAGGAAGAATAAAAAAGCAGAGTATTATCTAAATGGAGAATGGCTTCAGAATTCCAAGGTGCAGAAGTTTTAGTTCATGAGTCAAAAAAAGTTAGTATGCAGGTCCAGCAAGTAATCAAGAAGGCTAATGGAATGCTATCCTTTATTACGCAAGGAGTTGAACATAAAAGTAAGGATGTTATGCTTCAATTATATAGAGCGTTGGTGAGAATGCATCTCGAATACTGTGCAGTTTTGGTCTCTTTACTTAGGGAATGCATGTAAATACGTTGGAGACAGTTCAGAGGAGATTTACTGAATTGACACCTGGAATGAGCAGGTTGTCTTATGAAGAAAGGTTGGACAGATTGGGTTTATTTCACTGGAGTTTAGAAGAGTGAGGGGTGACATGATTGAAGTATATAAGATCTTGAACTTTCTTGACAAGGTGGACATGGAAAGGATGTTTTCTCTCTTGTGGGGGAGTCCAGAACTAGAGGGTACTGTTTTAAAATTAGGAGTCGCCCTTTTAGGATAGCGATGAGGAGAAACTTTTTCTCTCAGAAGGTCATGCGACTTTGGAACTCTGCCTCAGAATGTGGTGGAGGCAGGGTCATTGAATATTTTTAAGGCGGAGGTAGATAGATTCTTATTAGGCATGGGAATCAAAGTTTATCGGGATAGATGGGAATGTGGAGTTCAGAACACAAACAGATCAGCCATGATCTTATTGAATGGCAGGGCATATATGAGGGGCTGAATGGCTTACTTCTGCTCTTATTTCGTATGTTCGTAAGATTGTGAGCTTAACTCCCAAACCATGGTCTTGAGCATAATATCTAGGCTGAGACTTCAGTGCAGTACTGAAGAATGCTGCACTGTCAGAGGTGTGTCTATCAGATGAGATGTGGAGCTGAGGCCCTGACTGCCCTCTCAGGTTTGCCTGAAAATGGGCCTTAAGCCTTGTGACTGAGTTGCTGGTGCTTGTTGCGCCTCCAAAAGCAGCTCATGTTTAAAATGGTTGAATGTCAGGCTGCATGCCTAGTTGTCAGCGCTCCTAATGTAAGTCAGAATCACAAAATCACAGTGCAGAAGAGGCCCTTCAGCCCACTGAGTCTGCACCGGCACGTGAGAAACACCTGACCTACCTACCTAATCCCATTTACCAGCACTTGGCCCAATGCCTTGAATGTTATGACGTGCCAAGTGCTCATCCAGGTACTTTTTAAAGGATGTGAGGCAACCCGCCTCCACCACCCTCCCAGGCAGCGCATTCCAGACCATTAGCACCCTCTGGATAAAAAAGTTTTTCCTCACATCCCCCCTAAACCTCCTGCCCCTCACCTTGAACTTATACCCCCTTGTGACTGACCCTTCAACTAAGGGGAACAGCTGCTCCCTATCCACTCTGTCCATGCCCGTCATAATCTTGTACACCTTGATCAGGTCGCACCTCAGTGTTCTCTGCTCCAACGAAAACAACCCAAGCCTATCCAACCTCTCTTCATAACTTAAATGTTTCATCCCAGGTAACATCCTGGTGAATCTCCTCTGCACCCTCTCCAGTGTAATCACATCCTTCCTATAATGTGGTGAGCAGAACTACACACAGTACTCCAGCTATGGCCTCACCAAGGTTCAATACAACTCCAACATGACCTCCCTACTTTTGTAATCTATGCCTCAATTGATAAAGGCAAGTGTCCCATATGCCTTTTTCACCAACCCACTAACATGCCCCTCTGCTTTCAGAGATCTATGGACACACACGTCAAGGTCCCTTTGTTCCTCAGAACTTCCTAGTGTCATGCTGTTCATTGAATACTTCCTTGTCAAATTACTCCTTCCAAAGTGTATCACCTCACACTTTTCAGAGTTAAATTCCAACTGCCACTTATCTGCCCATTTAACCATCCCGTCTGTACCTCACTGTTAACCACCAGGCCAATCCTTGTGTCATCCGCAAACTTACTAATCCTAACCCCCACATAGTCATCTATATCGTTTATATAAATGTCAAATAATAGGGGACCGAGCACAGATCCCTGTGGTACGCCACTGGACACTGGCTTCCAGTCACTAAAGCATCCTTCTGTCATCATCCTCTGCTTCTCACAACTAAGCCAATTTTGAATCCACCTTATCAAATTACCCTGTATCCCATGGGCATTTGCCTTCTTTATAAGTCTCCCATGTGGGATCTTGTCAAAGGCTTTTCTGAAATCCATATAAACTACATCAACTGCACTACCCTCAACTACACACCTGGTCACCGAGGGGTGGAATTGCAGTGGTAATGGGGAGGGGCTGATTGCCAATTCTGTGGTGTCGAGGTGGTCATTTCTCTTGGCTCTACAGCAATATCTTTGACAATTTTAACAAGAAACAATTTAGTTTCTTTTCCTAGCTACTACTTAGGCTGCAGTAGCCGATGAGGAACTCTGAGCAAAGAAAACCTAAGGCTTGATCTCTCTCCAATTTCACGAAGTGGGAATGAAGCAGGTGTAGAACCCCTCATGTACTTGACAAAGAGACTTAATGCATGTTTTAAGGGACGAATAAAAATTGGCTTGACCCAATATCAGTTCAGAGATCTTTTCGGCAGACTTCAGGCACAGGATGTTGGCCCATGAAATTGGCTTTTATTGTGCTTCTTTTACGCTATTAAAATGGTTGGAACAAAGTCCAATTTCCATTCCATCATGTTTCACACTGAACTTTGGAAGTATAATTAAAATAGAAATTCTGATTAAAATGCATTTTCTTAAATTAAATTTTGAAAGATATATGTACTTTAAATTGAATACGTTGTGTTTAGATAATGGACAGAACCTTTCTAGATATCCTCAAAGTCTAGAAAGAAAGAAGGGACTTGTTGGATTTAGCCCACTTTTGCATCTTTAAGAAAGCCTAAATTACACTTCTGGGCCCTTGCATGTGCAAATGATGGAACTTTTCTGACCACTGAACATCCTGAGGTGCTTTTGAAGTGTACAATAGTTGTAATATAGACAAATGTCGCAGCCAATTCACACACAGCAAGGCTCCACAAATAGCAATAAAACCAAATGATATCATCTTTTTTGTGTTGGTTTAGGGATAAGTATTGACCAGGATATTGGGAAAACTCCTCAAATCCTTTTCAAATAATGCTACGGAACTGTGATTCCACCAGAAAGAGCAGACAGTTCAATCTCTCACCCAAAAATATTGCACTGGACTATCATCCTGAAATAGGTACTTGAGTCTCTGTGGTGGGCGTTGAATGCACAATCATCTGACTCAAAAGCAAGCGCTCTATCACTGAAGCAAGGCTGACACCAAATTTTGAATAGTAATTAGGAACTAAATCTCTGTTCAATCATTTTGAAAGCCATGGCAAAGGGATTAAGTGTCTGTTAGCTGAAACAAACAAAAAAATAGTAAAGCTTTTTATATCATCATCAGGTTCCAATTAACATGCCAGGTAGATTAAATTACAATATATATTGAAACAGACCTTGCACTCACTGCATGATATGCTTAATAGAATGTTTATCTTCTGTTCAAAACAGGATTGTTTCAGGTTTAAGAACAGAATTCATTTTGTTAATAGGAATGGAGGCTTCTCATTATTGCATTCCATTTGCCTATTAAAACCATGAGATTAAGTTATTTAAATAGTGTCAGCCTTTGGAGTACTAGAATGGCATTAGTGTATTAAAATGACAGGATTAGGCAATTATAATGTATATTTTAGGATTTGTTCAAAGCACAATTGTTTTGTGATGCAGTGTTTTACAATTTGAATTCATTCCATTCTGAAAGGGAAACTTAACAACTAATTATTTTCTGAAAGTTAAATAATGTTAGATTCATTTAAAGCTGTGAAATGTATTCCTAAAGTAAGCAGTAAAACAAATAGCAAAAGATTAAACAAATGGGGCAAAAAAAATGAGAAGAGGAAGTTGGAGAAGTAAGAAGATAAACAAAGAAATGGGCAAGATCAGGATGGTTTCAAAGACACAGCAATTTTACTAGTGGGTTCCTATGATGGGGATGACAACAGTCTCCCATTTTTGGATGACAGGATAATTTAACCCTACATATTTGACTCTTGGGAAAACATACTAACATAGAACAAATGCAACATATATTTACACAGCTTGTCTACTGTAGAAAAACATTAAGATGTTTCATTTTTCTTTATTCTTGCGTGGGATGTGGGCATCACTGGCAAGGTCAGCATTTATTGCTCATCCCTAACTGCCCTTGAGAAGGTGGTGGTGAGCTGCCTTCTTGAACCGCTGCAGTCCATCTGGTGTAGGTACACCCACAGTGCTGTTAGGGTGGGAGTTTGAGGATTTTGACCCAGTGAAAATAAGGAACGGTGATAGAGTTCCAAGTCAGTGTGGTGTGTAGCTTAGAGGGGAACTTGCAGGTGATGGTGTTATCGTGCATCTGCTACCCTTGATCTTCTAGGCGGTAGAATTTGTGGGTTGGAAGGTGCGGTTGAAGGAGGTTTTGCGAGTTGCTGCAGTGCATCTTGTATCTTGTACATGGTACACATTGCTGCCACTGTGTGCCGGTGATGGAGGAAGTGAATGTTTGAGGTGGTGAATGTGGTGTCGAACTGCTTTACCTGGATGCTGTCAAGCTTCTTGAGTGTTGTTGGAGTTGCACGCATCCAGGCAAGTGAAAAGTATTCCATCACACTCCTGACTTGTGCCTTGTAGATGGTGGACAGGCTTTGGGGAGTCAGGAGGTGAGTTACTCGCTGTAGAATTCCCAGACTCAGACCTGCTCTTTGTAACATTAGTGTTTTTTTGACTGGTGCAGTTAAGTTTCTAGTCAATGGTAACCCCCAGGATGTTGAAGGTGAGGGATTCAGTATTGCTAATGTTGTTGAATGCCAAGGGGAGATGGTTAGATTCTCTCTTGGTGGAGATGGTCATTGCCTGGCACTTGTATGGTATGAATGTTAGTTGCTGCTTGTCAGCCCCTGTTGTCCATGTCTTGCTGCATACGGACACAAACTGCTTCAGTATCTGAGGAGTGCGAATGGTGCTGAACATTGTGCAATCATCAGCAAACATCCCCACTCTGACCTTTTGATAGAGGGAAGGTGATCAATGGAACAGCTGAAGATAGTTGGGCCTTGGACACTACCCTGAGGAACTCCTGTAGTGATGTCCTGGCACTGAGATGTTTGGCCTCCAACAACCAAATCCATCTTCCTTTGTGCTAGATATGACTCCAGCAGTGGAGAGTTTTCCCCAAAATCATATTGACTTCAATTTTGCCAGGGCTCCTTCATGCCACACTCTGTCAAATGCTGCCTTTATGAGAGCAGACGCTCTCACCACCATACATGAATTCAACTCTTTTTTCCATGTTTGGACCAAGGCTTTAAGGAGACCTGGAGCTGAATGGCTCTGGCAGAACTCAAACAGAGTGTCAGTGAGCAGGTTATTGGTGTCTAAGTGTCACTTGATAGCACTGTTGATGACACCTTCCATCACTTTGCTGATGACTGAGAGTAGACTGATGAACTGGTAATTGGCCGAGTTGGATTTGCTCTGTTTTTTTTGTGGACAGGACATAACTGAGAAATTTTCCACAATGTTGGGTAGATGCCAGTGTTGTCACTGTACTTGAAGAGCCTGGCTGGGGGTGCAGCTTGTTCTAAAGCACAAGTCTTCAGTACTATTGCTGGGATGTTGGAAGGGCCCATTGCCTTTGCTGCATCAGTGCCTTCAGCCATTTCTTCATATCACCTGGAATGAATTGAATTGACTGAAGACAAGCATCTATGATGCTGGGGACCTAAGGAAGAGGCCAAGATGGATCACTTACTCAGCGCTCCTGGCATTGAGCTTGGGGATATTTGTAGAGGCTTCTTCTCTGGTTAGTTGTTTAATTGTCCACCAACATTCGTGACTGGAAGCAGCAGGGCCTTAGAGCTTTGATCTGATCCATCGGTCATGGGATCACTTAGCTCTGCCTATCACACACTGCTTCTGGTGTTTGGCACGCAAGTAGTCCTGTGTTGTAACTTCACCAGTTGGCACCTCATTTTTAGGTATGCCTGGTCCTGCTTCTGACATGTCCTTCTACACTCTTCATTAAACTAGGGTTGATCCCCAGCTTGATGGTAATGGTAGAACGGGGGAGATGCCAGGCCATGAGGTTACATATTTTGGTTGAATACAATTAGGCTGCTGCTGATGACCCACAGCAAGTTATGGATATCCTACCCAATTTTGAGTTGCTGGATCTGTTCTGAATCTATCTCATTTAGTGCAGTGATAGTGGCACACAACATGATGGATGTATCCTCAGTGTGAAGATGGAACTGTGTCTCCACAAGGACTTTACAGTGGTCACTCTTACAAACACTGGCAAAACAGAAGATTGGACAGAATATAAAGAAGAGCAAAGAATGACTAAACGATTCATAAGGAGGGAGAATAGAGTAGAAAGGAGGGAGAAAGCTAGCTAGGAATATTAAAACTGAATAGTCAGTTTTTACAGGGATTTAAAAAGGATAAGAGTAAGTAAAGTGAGAGTTGGCCTTCTAGAGAGTGAGAATGGCAAATTAATAATGGAAAATAAGGAAACGGTGGATGAATTTAACAGATATTTTGCATCTGACTTCACTGTAGACGATACAAATAACATTCCAGAAATATTGTGAATCAGGAAGTGAAAGGAGAGAGGAACTTAAAATAATTATAATAATCAGGGAAAGGATATTGAGAAAATTATTAAAACTAAAAGCTGACAAGTCCCCGGTCCTGGTAGACTTCGACCTAGGGTCTTAAAAGAAGTGGCTGCTGAGATAATAGATGCTTTGGTTTTAATTTTCCAATAATTCCCTAGATTCTGGAAAGGTCCCATCTGATTTGAAAATAGTGAAAGTGACTCCTTTATTCAAGAAAGGAAGGAGGCAGAAAGCAAGAAATACAGGCCAATTGGTTAACTTCTGTTGTTGGAAAATTGTTGGAATCTGTTAGTAAGGATGTCATACTGGGCACTTAGAAAATCTCTGCAATCAGGCAGAGTCAACATGGTTTTGTGAAAAGCAAATCATGTTTGACTAATTTATTGGAGTTCATTGAGGAAGCAGATAAAGGGGAACCTGTGGATGTGCTGTACTTAGACTTCCAGGAGGCATTTGACAAGGTGCCGCATCAGACGTTACTATGCAAAATAAAAGCTCATATTGTAGGAGGTAACATATTAGCATGACTAGAGGATTGGTTAGCTAACAGTAAGCAGAGAGTAGGGATAACTGGGTCTTCTTCTTGTTGGCAAGATGTGACAACTGGAGTGCCACAGCGATCAGTGCTGGGGCATCAATTATTATACAATTTACAAGAATGACTTGGATGAAGGGAACGAATGTATGGTTGCTAAATTTGATGATGACAAAAAGATAGGTAAGAAAGAAAGTTATGATGAGGATATAAGGAGTCTACAAAGGGACATAGATAGGTTAAGTGAGTGGGAAAAAAATTGGCAAATAGAATATAATATGGGAAAATGTAAGCTTGTCCACTTTGGCAGGAAGAATAGAAAAACATCATATTATTTCAATGGAGAGAGATTGTAGAACCATGAAGTACAGAGGGATCTGGGTGTCCTGGGAAATGAATCACAAAAAGTTAATATGCAGGTACAGCAAATGATTATGAAGGTAAGTTGAATATTGTCATTTATTGCAAGGGGAATATAAAAATAGGGATGTTTTGCTACAGGTATACAGGGCATTGTGAGACCATCTTTAGAGTACTATGTACAGTTTTGGTCTCCTTATCTAAGTAAAATGGAAAAAAAGCAGCTCAGAAAAGGTTCAGTCAACTGATACCCGGGATGGGGAGGTGGTGGGATGTTATCTTACGAAGTAAGGTTGGACAGGGTTGGGCCTATATCATACAAGGTCCCTGAGGGGACTTGACAGGGTGGATGCTGAAAGGATATTTCCCCTTGTGGGAGACACAGCTTAAAAATAAGGGGTCTCCCATCTAAGACGGAGATGAGAAGAATATTTTCCTTTCAGAGGGTGTTGAATCTTGGAACTTTCTTCCCCACACAGTGGTGGAGGCAGGGTCAATTAATATTTTGAACTCTTGATTCATAGTTTGCCATTGTGAGATTTGAACTCTTGATCTTGGGGTTACAAACCCAGTACCATAACCACTTGGCTATTTAGACCAAGCTAATAGAATGTAACTCTTTCGAGTACAAACCCGTTTCCATCTGTTTCAGATGAAGTTACATTGTTTCATTGTTTGCCATTGTGAGATTTGAACTCTTGATCTTGGGGTTACAAACCCAGTACCATAACCACTTGGCTATTTAGGCCAAGCATGAATATTTTGAACTCTTGATTGATATTTTGATGATGTAACAGATGCTGTGTAACTCTTTTGAGTACAAACACGTTTCCATCTGTTTTTCAGATGAAGTTACATTATTTCATATTGTACCAGTGTGAGATTTGAACTCTTGATCTTAGGGTTACAAACCCAGTACCATAACCACTTGGCTATTTAGGCCAAGCCATTAAAATCCACTTCCATCTGTTTGAGATGAAGTTACATTGTTTCATAGTTTTGCCATTGTGAGATTTGAACTCTTGATCTTAGGGTTACAAACCCAGTACCATAACCACTTGGCTATTTAGGCCAAGTCCTTTTTTTGAGTACAAACCCGTTTCCATCTGTTTCAGATGAAGTAACATTGTTTCATAGTTTGCCATTGTGAGATTTGAACTCTTGATCTTCGGGTTACAAACCCAGTACCATAACCACTTGGCTATTTAGACCAAGCTAATAGAATGTAACTCTTTCGAGTACAAACCCGTTTCCATCTGTTTCAGATGAAGTTACATTGTTTCATTGTTTGCCATTGTGAGATTTGAACTCTTGATCTTGGGGTTACAAACCCAGTACCATAACCACTTGGCTATTTAGGCCAAGCATGAATATTTTGAACTCTTGATTGATATTTTGATGATGTAACAGATGCTGTGTAACTCTTTTGAGTACAAACACGTTTCCATCTGTTTTTCAGATGAAGTTACATTATTTCATATTGTACCAGTGTGAGATTTGAACTCTTGATCTTAGGGTTACAAACCCAGTACCATAACCACTTGGCTATTTAGGCCAAGCCATTAAAATCCACTTCCATCTGTTTGAGATGAAGTTACATTGTTTCATAGTTTTGCCATTGTGAGATTTGAACTCTTGATCTTAGGGTTACAAACCCAGTACCATAACCACTTGGCTATTTAGGCCAAGTCCTTTTTTTGAGTACAAACCCGTTTCCATCTGTTTCAGATGAAGTAACATTGTTTCATAGTTTGCCATTGTGAGATTTGAACTCTTGATCTTCGGGTTACAAACCCAGTACCATAACCACTTGGCTATTTAGACCAAGCTAATAGAATGTAACTCTTTCGAGTACAAACCCGTTTCCATCTGTTTCAGATGAAGTTACATTGTTTCATTGTTTGCCATTGTGAGATTTGAACTCTTGATCTTGGGGTTACAAACCCAGTACCATAACCACTTGGCTATTTAGGCCAAGCTCCCCGTTTCCATCTGTTTCAGATGAAGTAACATTGTTTCATAGTTTGCCATTGTGAGATTTGAACTCTTGATCTTCGGGTTACAAACCCAGTACCATAACCACTTGGCTATTTAGACCAAGCTAATAGAATGTAACTCTTTCGAGTACAAACCCGTTTCCATCTGTTTCAGATGAAGTTACATTGTTTCATTGTTTGCCATTGTGAGATTTGAACTCTTGATACTCTTTTGAGTAAACCTGTTTCCATCTGTTTCAGATGAAGTTACATTGTTTCATAGTTAGCCATTGTGAGATTTGAACTCTTGATCTTGGGGTTACAAACCCAGTACCATAACCACTTGGCTATTTAGGCCAAGCATGAATATTTTGAAGGGAGAGGTGGTTAGATTCTTGACTAACAAGGGAGTTAAAGGTTATTGGAGTAGAAAGAATATAGAGTTGAGTCCACAATCAGCTCAGCATTCAGAGCAGGCTTGAGGATCTGAATGACTCCAGCTCCTAATGTCTGTTTGTAAATAGGGGGTGATTATCCTTAATGAGATTAAAAGAAACTGTGCTGATAAATCGTTTAATAAGCTTTTGGTTTTGAGGCTGATATAATTTGCATGGTTAAAAGAGACACTTCCATCTGGAATCTTTGCTAACTTAGCATCTCATAAGCCAGGAATGCTAGCCATTACAATACCCCAGAAACTCTTGAGATCCACAGTTAAAATTCTGACATTTTGGGGCTCAGCAATTGATGCAAAAATAGGAGCAAAATTCAACATAAACACTAGGAAAATTGCTTGGAATTTGTCTTTTTCTTTTGACTTCCCTTCTGATGTGGCTTATTGTAAGTGGTCCTGGAATTTAAGCACAGTATCATCTCTGACGGATGAGGTGCAGGAAACAATTCTGGTGGTACTGTTTTGTCCTCATCATGACTCTGTCCCAAATTCTCAAATTAGCATATTAGGAACAGATAACCCCTGCCAGTCGTGGCAGTATAAAGGGAATCCACGCTGTCAATTTAGAACAGGGGCATCGTCGGGATATTCAAGCTGAATCCTGCCAGGATATTGAAGTTGCATCTTACCAAGATATCACAATGGCAGCAAGCTGGGATATTTGAACTGCATCCTGCTGGGATATCATCTGTTCCCTTGCTGGAATATCAAAGTTGTTTACTGGGCTTGTCACAGACTAGTCTAGTTGAAGAGATGCAGATTTAAAATTTTATTCTTACACAGTTCCCTGGATGGTAGATTCCAAATCTGTCCTTGATTGACTGTCATTTGAATTGCTTTTAGTGGTGCCTACATCTGGCATAGGATAACATGTATGCAATGTACCATGGACTACATTGCTGAAGTATCTGAGGGTATTTCTGGGGGAGTCCAGCAACCCACCTAAATTGAGAAAGGTGTGGATGGAAGAAGAACTCACCCCCACCCAATTGGAGTTTGTTGTGGCTGCTTTCAAGAAGCCTGGCAGAGGCCTACATTTAACAGGTAGACAATTCAGTAAACAAATATGGATGTACTATGCTCTAGATGTCATATATTTTACATGAATTAATTAGGATCAAGATGCTGTAGTCATGAAATGGTTCAGTCCAGTAGATGGGTTTTTTTAATAACATAGTCACCTGGGTTTTAAGATAGTCCATTTGAAATGACCAGTCTTCTATCAGTGCTATGATGTAAAAACCAAAGTCGCTTGCTTTATTGTCATTATATGTTTGACCCATTTTTCTTTTCAAGTGGAAAAATGTGTTCTTCAGACTCTGAATGCAGTTGCCATTATGATGCAAACAAAGCAAATGGACTTGTGAAAAATCAATGTCTTTACAGAAACTGGATGTTACTCATTGTGTGGGCAATGTACTCTTTCAGCATGCATTCACTAATTGAACAATGGATTAGATGAATACTTATATTGTTCTATGGTACATCACAAGCTGCATCCCTACACAGGATCCTAGGATTTGTGAGGCTGAATGTGAAAGTCCCAGGATCAGAACAAACCCTTCAGATCAGAGAAGTTCTATTGAACACTTCATATTAAAAAAGTTATAAAAAATCCATCCACTTCAAAAGTTAGCTCTATGTTGCATCAGGTATTCAGTCACAGACTTGATCTAGATTGGTTGGTTGAAACTTTCTGATATGCCCATTATATGATCAGTTTGAATTGACCGGAACATATATAAAATTATTTTGAAGGCATTGATTACACATCACAATGTTAAAATGTTAATGGTGGGAATATATCAGATATATATATTTTGTTATTATTACTTTGCTAACACTGAGCATCAGTCTGTTCCTTGTTTTTTTTAAATAAGTGCTTAATTGCTTAGTAGAAAGCAATGAATAGCAACACACAAATATAAATTGAAAAAAAAAACAAATTAAACTCTTCCTTCAGCTGGCACGACAAGTCACACTACGTTGTGCCATGTGCTGCAGTGAATTCCCTTCCCCTTTGCCCAAGCTAGGCATCCTGGTGAGACTGGAAATAGCAGCAGGAATACACCACAAAAAGAGAAGCAAATATGACCTCAGGATATCTGCTTGGGGTGGAGTGACGCAACAGCTGCACTTCCACCAATTTGGCTGGATGTCTTGAAGTATTTTATGTGACTTCAGAGCCTCCCCCACAATTGGCAGCCTATTCAATAACCCCCTCCATTCCTTAACTGACTGACCCCACCCCTCCAATCAACCATCCCTCTTCACCACCCCTTTGACCCCTCCCCTCTGATCAATCCTCGTCCTGCCTACCACTGGTCAAGCCCCCTCCTCCTCCATTGTCCCATCGCTGACTGATTCCCCTCCCCACCAACCCCTTGCAGACTTAGCTGTTGCTGCAGCATTCACTGACTGGCTCCCCATCCAAATGAAGGCCCAGGTGTCAATCAGGCTACCTCCTGGGCAAAGAACCAATCACGGACATCAGGGGCACACTATGGAGTTAAAGCTATACAGCCAATGTTTAGGGGAATCCCAAATCACCATCGATCAGAAAAGTAAAAATGCTAAAAGATAGCCAAAGAGAAGCCCTTATAACTGGTTGGATGTGTGGGATGTGGTGGGTGAGAAGGGATACTTTGATTGAGCAGTACATCAAACTTTTGTTCCACTGGACTTTTGAAGGCATAATGAAAAATGACAAATTGGATGTGCCGGTAGATGGGAGTTACAGAGTGTAGGGAAATATAGTCTGAAGGAATGCCTTCCAACAGTGGAATGGTTGCAGAAGGGGAGGCGATGGTGCAGTGGTTTGGTCGCTCAACTAGTAATCCAGAGACCCCGGGTTTGAATCCCACCATGGCAGATGGTGGAATTAAAAATCTAATGATGACTATGAAACCATTGTTGATGTTGTAAAAACCCACCTGGCTCACTAATGTCCTTTAGGGAAGGGAAGGAAATCTGTTGTCCTTGCCTGGTCTGGCCTACATGAGACTCCAGACCCCACAGCAAATTGGTTGACTCTTAAATGCCCTTGGTCCCCATGCCCTCTGAAATAGCCGAGCAAGCCACTCAGTTGTATCAAACTGCTACAAATCCACGAACAAGGAATGAAACCGGACGGACCATCTGGCATCGACTTAGGCACTGGAAATGGCAATGGCAATCTCAGCCCCGCTGACCCTGCAAAGCCCTCCATAATATACTAACATTTGGGGGCTAGCGCCAAAATTGCGAGAGCTGTCTCAGACTAGTCAAGCAACAGTCTGACACTGTCGTCCTCATGGAATCAGACTTTAGAGATAATGGAGATGAAACGAGATAATGAATATGCCACCGGCAGGATAGACCCAGCAGAGGTGGCAGCACACTAGTATACAATCGGGAGTCCTCAGCATTGACTCCGGATCCCATGAAGTCTCATGGCATCAGATCAAACACGGGCAAGGAAGCCTCGTGCTGATTACGTCGTATCGCCCTCCTTCAGCGGATGAATCAGTTCTCCTCTATATTGAACACCACTTGGAGGAAGCACTGAGGGTGGCAAGGGTACAGGATGTACTCTGGGTGGAGGACTTCACTATCACCAAGAGTGGCTCAGTCGCACCACTACTGGCTGAGTCCGAAAGGACATAGCTGCTAGACTGGGTCTGTGGCACGTGGTGAGGGAACCAACAAGATAGAAAAACATACTTGAACTCATCCTAACCTGCCTGCCACAGATGCATTAGTCCATGACAGCATCGGTAGGAGTGATCACCGCACGGTCAGTGCGGAGACGAAGTCCCGCCTTCACATTGAGGATACCCTCCATCGTGTTGCCTGGCACTACCACTGTGCTAAATGGAATAGATTTCAAACAGATCTAGCAGCTCAAGAATGGGCCTCCATGAGGTGCTGTGAGCTATCAGCACAGCAGAATTGTACTCGAACATAATCTGTAACCTCATGGCTTGGCATATCCCCCACTTTACCATTACCCACCAAACCAGGGGATCAACTCTCTTCACTGAAGAGTGCAGGAGGGCATGCCAGAAGCAGCACCAGGCATACCTAAAAATTAGGTTTCAACCTGGTGAAGCTATAACATAGGACCAATTGCGTGTCAAACAGCATAAGCCACAAGTGATAGACAGAGCTAAGCAATCCCACAACCAATGGATCAGATCTAAACTTTGCAGTCCTGCCACATCCAGTTGTGAATGGTGGTGGACAATTAAACAACTTACTGGAGGAGGAGGCACCACAAATATCCCCATCCTCAATGGAAGTGGAGCCCAGCACGTCAGTGCAAAAGATAAGGCTGAAGCATTTGCTACAATCATTAACCAGAAATGCTGAGTGGATGATCCAACTCAGCCTACTCTGGAGGTCCCCAGCATCACAGATGCCAGTCTTCAGTCAATTTGATTCACTCCACGTGATATCAAGAAATGGCTGAAGGCACTGGACACGGCAAAGGCAATGGGCCCTGACAATATTCCAGCAACAGTACCGAGGACTTGTGCTCCATAACTTGCCGGGCCCCTGGCCAAGCTGTTCCAGTACAGCTACAACACCGACATCTACCTGGCTATGTGGAATATTGCCCAGGTATGTCCTGTACACAAAAAGCAAAACAAATCCAGCCTGGCCAATTACAGCCCCACCAATCGACTCTCGATCATCGATAAAGTAATGGAAGGGGTCATCAACAGTGCTATTCAGCGGCACTTGCTTAGCAATAACCTGCTCACTGATGCCCAGTTTGGGTTCCGCCAGGGCCAATCAGGTCCTGACCTCATCAAAGCCTTGGTTCAAACATGGACAAAAGAGCTGAACTCCCGAGGTGAGGTGAGAGTGACTGCCCTTGACATCAAAGCCACATTTGACCGAGTGTGGCATCAAGGAGCCCTTGCAAAACTGGAGTTAATGGGAATCAAGGCAAAAACTCTCTGCTGGTTGGAGTCATACCTAGCACAAAGGAAGATGAGTGTGGTTGTTGGAGGTCAATCATCTCAGCTCCAAGGCATCACTGCAGGAGTTCCTCAGGTTGGTGTCCTAGGCTCAACCATCTTCAGCTGCTTCATCAATGACTTTCCTTCCGTCATAAGGTCTGAAGTGGGGATGTTTGCTGATGATTGCACAATGTTCAGCACCTTTCACGACTCCTCAAATGCTGAAGCAGTCCATGTCCAAGTGCTGCAAGGCCTGGACAATATCCAGGCTTGGGCTGACAAGTGGCAAGAAACAGTCTCGCCACACAAGTGCCAGGCAATTACCACCTCCAACAAGAGAGAATCTAACCATCGTCCCTTGATCTTCAATGGCATTACCATCACTGAATCCCCCACTATCAACATCCTGGGGGTTACCATTGACCAGAAACTGAAATGGACTAGCCATATAAATACTGTGGCTACAAGAGTAGGTCTGAGGCTAGGGTGATGAATAACTCACCTCCTGATTCTCTAAAACCTGTCCACTACTTACAAAGCACAAGTCAGGAGTGTGATGGAATACTCCCCACTTGCCTGGATGCGTGCAGCTCCCACAACATTCAAAAAGCTTGATACCATCCAGGGCAAAGCAGTCGACTTGATTGGCACCACATCCACAAACATTCACTCCCTTCACCACCGACATATAGTCGCAGCAGTGTTTACCATCTACAAGGTGCACTGCAGGAATTCACTAAGGCTCTTTCGATTGCACCTTCCAAACCCACAACCACTACCATCTAGAAGGACAAGGGCAGCAGATGGATGGGAATACCACCGCCTAGAAGTTCCCCTCCAAGTCACTCACCATCCTGACTTGGAAATATATTGCCATTCCTTCACTGCTGCTGGGTCAAAATCCTGGAATTCCCTTCCTAACAGCACTGTGGGCATACTTACATCACATGGACTGCAGCGGTTCAAGAAGGCAGCTCACCACCACCTTCTCAAGGGCAACTAGGGATGGGCAATAAATGCTGGCCCAGCCAGCGAAGCCCACATCCCATGTCCCAGCAAAATGCTGGAATCAGATGTAACGGTATTACAGTTGAATAAAGGCAACTACAGAGACATGAGGGAGAAGCTGGCCAGAATTGACTTGGGGATGTGCCTAGCAGGAAAGACAGTGGAACAGCAATGGCAGGAGTTTCTGGGAGTAATTTGGGAGACACAGCAAAAATTCATCCCTAGGAAGAAGAAGCATACTAAAGAGAGGATGAGGCAACCATGGCTGACAAGGGAAGTCAGGGACAGCATAAAAGCTAAAGAGAAAGCATACAATGCGGCGAAGAGCAGTGAGAAACCAGGGGATTGGGAAGTCTACAAAGACCAACAGAGGACAACTGAAAAGAAATAAGGAGGGAGAAGATTAAATATGAGGGTAAACTAGCCAGTGATATAAAAAAAAAGATTGCAAGAGTTTTTTTTAGATATATAAAAGGTAAGAGAGAGGCAAAAGTGCACATTGGGCCACTGGAAAATGACGCTGGAGAAGTAGTAGTGGGGAACAAAGAAATGGCGGAGGAACTGAATAGATACTTTGCGTCAGTCTTCACAGTGGAAGACACAAGTGACATCCCCAAAATTCAAGAGAGTTGGGGGGCAGAGGTGAATATGGTGGCCATTACCAAGGAGAAGGTGCTAGGAAAACTGAAAGATCTGAAGGTGGATAAATCACCTGGACCAGATGGATTACAACCCTGGGTCTGAAGAAGATAGCTGAAGAGATAGTGGAGGCATTAGTGGTGACCTTTCAGGAATCACTGGAGTCAGGGAGGGTCCCAGAGGACTGGAAAATCGCTAATGTAACCCCCCTGTTTAAGAAGGGAGTGAGGCAAAAGATGGGCAATTACAGGCCGATTAGCCTGACCTCAGTCATTGATAAGATTTTAGAGTCCATTATTAAGGATGAGATTTCAGAATACTTGGAAATGCATGGTAAAATATATAGCAAAGTCAGCCTAGTTTCATCAAGGGGAGGTCATGCCTGCCAAATCTGTTAGAATTCTTTGAGGAGGTAACGAGTAGGTTAGACAAAGGAGAGCCAATGGATGTTATCTACTTGGACTTCCAGAAGGCCTTTGACAAGGTGCCGCACAGGAGGCTGCTCAGTAAGATAAGAGCCCATAGTGTTAGAGGCCAGGTACTAGCATGGATAGAAGATTGGCTGTCTGGCAGGAGGCAGAGAGCAGGGATAAGAGGGTCCTTCTCAGCATGGCGGCCGGTGACTAGTGGATTTCCGCAGGGGTCAGTGTTGGGACTACAACTTTTCACTTTATACATTAATGATCTAGATGAAGGAACTGAGGGCATCCTGGCTAAGTTTGCAGATGATAAAAAGATAGGTGGAGGGACAGGTAGTATTGAGGAGGCTGCAGAAGGATTTGGACAGGTTAGGAGAATGGGCAAAGAAGTGGCAGATGGAATACCACGTGGGGAAGTGTGAGGTCATGCACTTTGGTAGGAAGAATCGAAGCATAGACTATTTTCTAAATGGGGAGAGAATTCGGAAATCTGGAGTGCAAAGGGACTTGGGAGTTCTAGTCCAGGATTCTCTTAAGGTTAACTTGCAGGTTGACACGGTAGTTAGGAAGGCAAATGCAATGTTGGAATTTATTTTGAGAGGACTAGAATATAGAAGCAGGGATGTGCTGCTGAGGCTTTATAAGGCTCTGGTCAGACCACATTTAGAATATTGTGAGCAATTTTGGGCCCCGTATCTCAGGAAGGATGTGCTGGCCCTGGAGAAGGTCCAAAGGAGGTTCACAAGAATGATCCCAGGAATGAAAGGCTTAACATATGAGGAACGTTTGAGGACTCTGGCTCTATACTCGATGGAGTTTAGAAGGATGAGGGGGGATCTTACTGAAATTTACAGAATACTAAAAGGCCTGGATAGAGTGGACGTGGGGAAGATGTTTCCATTAGTAGGAGAGACTAGGACCTGAGGGCACAGCCTCAGAGTAAAGGGAAGACCTTTTAGAACAGAGATGAGGAGAAACTGCTTTAGCCAGAGAGTGGTGAATCTATGGAATTCATTGCCACAGAAGGCTGTGGAGGCCAGGTCATTGAGTCTATTTAAGTCCAAGATAGATAGATTCTTGATTGGTAAGGGGATCAAAGGTTACGGGGAGAAGGCGGGAGAATGGGGTTGAGAAACGTATCAGCCATGATTGAATGGCGCAGCAGACTCGATGGGCTGAATAGCCTAATTTCTGCTCCTATGTCTTATGGAATGAATAAATAAAATAAACTATAAGGAATGGGCTGATATCATAGTGGAAGGTGTATGCAGCTGCAGGGGTGACCAAAGGAACTGAGCTGTGTTGGTGTGTGGCAAGGCCATTGAGGATTTTGAAAGCAAGTAGAAAATTAAAGTCAATTTGCTTGGGCACAGGTAACTATTGGAGTTGAGCAGGGGCAGTATAACGCGACTGAGGGCCTCAGTGTGGATGTAGGTACAAACTGCAGTTTGTGGAAGCCACAAGGAAAATGCTGGAGAAATCAAGCCTTGAGCCAATAAAGCTGTGGATAAGGGTTTCAGTCACCAAGATGGATGTACATAATATTTTGTACATGAAACTAGTGATTATAATGAAGGTGGCTAAGTCCAAAAATATGGGCTATAAATATAAGATATTTACTATTAATTCCAACAAACAATTCAGGAGAAGCTATTATTACCCAGAAAGTGGTTAGAATGAGGAACTTGATATCAAATGGAGTAGTTGAGGTGGACAGCATAGATGCATTTGATGGGGAGCTGGATAAATACATTAAGGAGAAAGGAATAGAAGGGTATGATGATCAGGTGAGATGAAGAGGGTTGGTTGGAGGATGGTGTGGTGCATAAACACTGATATAAACCAGTGTCACAGAAACAGGCTCTATAAACTGAGCCTATTTTAAATAGCAAAGTGAAGTTATTTTAGTCTGAAGTGATGGCTGGGAAGAAAGACTGGGATATGTTTGTAAAAGCCAAAGTGGATGGTAGCTGGAATTTTTCTTATGTTCAGCTAGAGAAAGTTAATTCTGGAGCAACCAAGATTCCTTCCTGCATCAGTTTGTTAAAATTACTGCTATTGAAAGCTTTCTGAAAATCCATTTATACCACATCTATCACTCCCTTTATGTGCCCACCTGTCAAAAAACTTTGCCAAACACAACTTCAACAAATCCATCCAAGCTGTTCTTATTTAACCCATGCAATTCTAAATGTTCACTAATTTTGCTTTATGGGTTCCAGATGAGTAATTTTGATCCTGGGCTATAGTGTCAATGGACAATATCGATTCACTCACCTGTTATACATTTCTCCCAATTTTCATTTCCATGGCTTCAATGAAAATAAAAATTGGTTGGGTCTACAAAGGGATACCAATCTGATATTGCCAATTTTACACGATTGACAAAAGTTAAAATTACTCTTGTGTTTGCCTATTACTGATGTTAAACTGACTGCTCTATAGTCACTTCATTTATTCTTTTCTCTCTCCTTGAACATCAGTCCCATTGTACAATTTGCATTGTTGTGGAAGACAGTTATTGACACCTCTTGCATTCCTTTGATTACTTTTGGTGTTATTAACTCATAATTTATAATTTTAAGTTTCACTTTAGTTTCTCTTTATTTATCTATAGAATTATTTACTTATGCACACTCGCTTGTTGCCTTATAGAAGTATATTTATATTGCAATCTGTTTGTTTCATATTCACAGGTTTGTAGCTGTGATTTGTCATTCTGTTTGCTACCTGGTTTGTCTAGCTAATTGCTGTGGTTGCCTCAAAGGTGAATGATGCAGATATATCTTTGTCACTGCCTCTGCAGTGAAACAGATGTGGCAAAGACAGAAATCCAATGACATATTCAGCTAGGAGTGACCCCATGTCTGCAAGTACCAGACATTGATTTTGCTGGCAATGAGTACATTTTTGAAGGATATCAATGGTGGACAGGAAAGTGACATACAGAATTCAACCCAGAGAAGTGTGAGGTGATGCATTTGGGGCAGTCAAACAAGGCAAAAGATTAATAAATGGGAGAATGCTGAGAAGTGTAGAGGAAGTTAGAGACCTTGGAGTAAATGTCCACAGATTCCTGAAGGTAGCAGGACAGGTTGATAAAGTAGTTAAGAAGGCATAAGGAATCCTTTCATTCATTAGCTGAGGCATAGAATATAAGAACAGGGAGGTCATGCAGGAACTATATAAAACATTAGTTAGGCCACAATGTGAGTACTGTGTGCAGTTCTGGTCAACTCATTAGAGAAAGGATGTAGTTGCATTAGGCAGAGTACAGAGGAGATTTACGAGGATGTTGTCAGGACTGGAAAATTGCAGCTATGAGGAAACTTTGGATAGGCTGGGGCTGTTCTCCTGGGAACAGAGGGGGCTGACAGGAGATTTGATTGAGATGTACAAAACTGTGAGGGGCCTGGATAGAATGGATGGGAAGGGTCTATTTACTTTAACAGAGAGGTCAGTGACCAGGGGGCATAGATTTAAAGTGATCGGTGGAAAGATTAGAGGGGAAATGAGGAAATTTCTTTTCACCCAGAGGATTTGTGGGTCTGGAACTCACTGCTTGAAAGTGTGGTAGCAGCAGAAACCCTCCATTCTGGATATGCACCTCAAGTGCTGTAACCTGCAGGGCTATGTACCAAAGGTTGGAAAGTGGGATTAGGCTGGGTGGCTCGTTTCTCGGCTGGTGCAGATACGATGGGCTAAGTGCCCTCTTCAGTGCCGTAAACTTTCTATGATTCTAAGGTCCTGATGAACTTAAAAATGCTGCTGTGTTATAATTGGTTCTGCTGATGCTACTTTGTTTTATTTATTTGTCCTTCAGGTATGAGCAATGCTGGGAAAGCAGAATTTTTTGCTCATTCCTAGCTGCCTTAAGAGAACTGAGAACCAACCAGATAGTAAGGGCATCAGCCAGATTGGGTCAGACTAGTAGGTTCCCAACACCAAAGGAATTAGTGAACCAGCTGTACCTTTAGAGAACTGTATATTTCTTGGTGGTAGTCACAAACTACCAGACTGATTGAATTAGTTATGATGGGATCTGAACTCACTACCTTTTGGATTCTATTCATGTGCCTTAACCATGAGGTTACTGCACACTATACTGTGACTTGATATCTTGTAGAAATTGCCCCAATAATTGCTGGCACATTCAGGCATGCACCCTCACATGTGAGGGTGATCCATCTTGACTATTTAAATGACGCCATTTCTGGAATTTTAGTTTGGATCTGCGACCTTTTTATGAGTAGATGTAGGCTGTGCTCAGTCTGACCCATACTGGTAGGATGGGAACTATGAATTTCAAATTTTCTCCAACTTTGTTAGAATCAAGCATCCTCAGGTTGAGTATACTATCAGTGTACATTCAAACTGTGTCTATTCTGTCCACAAAAAACTCCTTAACCGCAAATGTAGATGACCATTGTGTGACATTTCAAGTTTGCACGTCCTTGCGAGCTCTTTGACTGAGATAGTTAATTTGTTGATCTTAGCTGAATTGCAAATATTTTTCTGCTGTAGCAAGCTAAGTAGTATACCTTGCATAGGTTCCTAAACTGCGTCATAAACTGAACCTGTGCATACTACAAGCAAACAAAAGTAGCATTGTTTGTAAATGCAGCCTGACTTCTCCTTGTCAATGACTTAAAGAACTGGAGAGGCAAAACATGGCGTCAGAAGATTAATGATTCTGCAAGAAGAGAGGGCTGAAAGAAATAAATTGCAATTTGTGTCTGGGGCCCTGCTGAAGCAAGTGCAGCAAAAAGTAATTTATTGCAGAGCATGAAAACTTTTAGTTTCAGAACAGCTGCCCATTATAAATCTGCTCATTTTTCCTTCCATTGGCTTTTTTCTATAACTGGATATTGCTTGTTTTACATTTCTAGTAAAGTTATATGTTTTAACCAACTTGTTTCCTTTCCATGGTAATGGATAGCTGATCATTTGATAACTATTCAAATCATTAAAAAATAGCTACTTGAATTAACACAACAATAGATACTCAAATAAATTCAATGGTCAATTTGTAAGATATGGAACAACAAATACTGAAGGCAAAAATCCTGAGCCTGGGATGGAAGAATGGTGCTTTTCTTTTGACATTGGGAATTTCTAGTGGGGGTGGGGGCATTTCTTATGTCTACCACCATCCTCCCCCCAACCCCTCCTGTCCTGACGTCAGTCATAAGTGACAGGATTAACAGAATGATGCAGGATGGCAAGTTGCACCTCAAATATTTCTGCCCAGAGAATAAGCTGTTGGTGAAAATGCAATTCAAAAAAGCCTTGGTTTATTACACTTAAAAGGTAGCTTGGGTTTGGCTTTCAAGGTCAAAGTTGGTAGTGAAAAATACTGAACAATGAATGATCCATCTCTAAGTACGTAATGGAGTCAGGGAGACTGGAGAGAGGGCAGTTGCAACCATTAGCAATATATTTTTTAATTGTTCATGGGATGTGGGCATCTTTGGCTGGGCCAGCATTCATTGCCTATCCCAAATTGCCGTTCAGAAGTTGGTGGTGAGCTGCCTTCTTGAGCCGCTGCAGTCCATGTGGTATAGGTACACCCACAGTG
Organism: Carcharodon carcharias; assembly: GCF_017639515.1. Taxonomy (NCBI): domain Eukaryota; kingdom Metazoa; phylum Chordata; class Chondrichthyes; order Lamniformes; family Lamnidae; genus Carcharodon; species Carcharodon carcharias. The sequence goes on along the minus strand of NC_054467.1, from coordinate 185,815,675 downwards.
CTGTTAGGAAGACAGTTCTGGGATTTTCACCCAGCGACAGTGAAGGAATGGCGATATATTTCTAAGTCATGAATGTGAGTGACTTGGAGGGGAACTTGCAGGTGGTGGTGTTTCCATGCATCGGCTGCCTTTGCCCTTCTAGGTGGTAAAGGTCGCAGGTTTGGATGATGCTGTTGAAGGAGCCTTGGTGAGTTGCTGCAGTGCATCTTGTAAGTGATACACACTGTGTATCATTGGTGGAGGGAGTGGATGCTGAAGGTGGTGGATGGGGTGCCAATCGAGCAGGCTGCTTTGTTCCGGATGGTGTTAAGCCTCTTGAATGTTTTGTGCAGCTGCACTCATGCAGGTAAGTGGAGAGTATTCGATCACACTCCTGACTTGTAGATGGTGGACAGGCTTTGGGGAAACAGGAAATGAGTTACTCTTTGCAGAATTCCTGCTCTTGAAGCCACAATATTATATGGCTGGTCCAGTTCGGTTTCTGGACAATGGTAATCCCCAGAATGTTGATAGATTGCTCATACTAATTACTCATATGGGTTGCAGAATCAATGAGTTGTGTTTGTATTTCTGTTTGAATCATCCCAAAGCATACCATTATGCCATAGAGATAGTGATTCATGGTGGAGCCTTGGTTAGAAGATTCTTTTGTTTAATTTATGTGTGTCTGTTTGCTGACAGAAGCAGGGAGTTCAGTTTGGGTTTCGTGAGGGAAAAACAGTGGGAAGATTTGCTCTAGATTGCAACTAGTGGAAGAAATCTACTGTGATCCTCACAGAGCCTTGTGGCAGAAAGCAGTTAGCTTTGAAAGATTTATACAGAAGTTGTGGGAGCAGACTGGGAAAGAAACAGAATATGTATGTCCAAAGCCAGAAGAAGGAGCTCAAGAGTCCATAGTCGCAAGGTCATTAAAGAAAATTGGAGGAGCAGTTGGTCATAAGCTAATGAAAGGATCCCCATGAAATTTATACCTTGAGGATTAGTTGGAATACTAAGGAGAATTTAAGTAAATTCCAGAGGCTGCAGCATATCTTGGGGTTGGTCCCAGGAAAGGTGAATGTAGCATCAAAATTTCGTGAGATAAGGGAATACTTGGGGAGAAGTAAAAAGTAGAACTGAGATCATAGCATATGAAGGGTAATGCTCTAGCGGCCCGCGATCAAATCCCACCATGCTATTCGAAGAGATGTGTTCCCTATGAACCCCAAGTGCCCCACAGCTATTTCATGCTCGAATGAGCATTAAGTGGCTGCAGATAGGACTTCTGCCCCTCACTCGGAAGAAAGTCCCGCCTTAGAGAGCTGCCACCAATTTGATTGGCCGGAAGCTCTCCAGTCCCTGCAGTGATAGCACTGCAGTGGACAGAAGAAGAAATGCAGGAGGAGCAGAGGCCCAGGTCCTAGGGCGGGGAGGGTAGGGGAAGTCTGGGGGGGTGTGATGGGGGAAATCGGGGTCTCAGTGGAGAGGCCTGGAAGGGGCGGTCAGAGGGGAGGTCCAGGGGTCATCCAGACCTTCAGGAGTGGGTGCCCCCAGTCAGAAGGGGGCTTCTGACTAGAGGCATGGAAGCAACCCACCCCCCTACCTTACCGCATGGTGTTTCTTTCTCCAGTTCCCTCCACGGACGTGCAATGGTCCCACCAGCCTAAAAATTGAGGCTGGGCAGTAAACGGCCCAGAAGTAGACATTAATTGGCCACTTAAGGACCTCAATTGGGGCAAGGGTGGGCTGAAGCCTTGCCTGCCCCAAAGTAAAATCGCTGTCTGGTCAAGGTGGTTGGGAACCAGGAGGGAATCCTGCCACTTCAATTTTGTGCTCCCCATCCCCCCCACCCACTTAAAAACCTGCCGGTGGGGGAGCATACAATTTTGGTCATGGTGTTAAGTTAATAGGGCTTACATTGTTTTATTTTTTTTCATATACAATAAAGTTTGTTTTTGTTTCAAAATGTGAAACCTTGTGGTATAGCTCTGTCAGTTAACTGCTGGGTGTTCAAATTTCTCCTTTAAATGTTAATGGTCCCTAACAGGATCGCAACAAAACACAAAGAGGTTCACTTCAATAAAACAGGGCGTCAACCTTCTCCAATACATTTTTCTTTTGACATTTCTGAGAATTCAGCTGCTGATGAGAAATAAGAGCTCTCATTTCTAAGTGCACGTGCAGCAAATTGCTTTTGCTCCACTTGTCCAGTGCTTCATCCTCACCCAATCTTTCACTGTTCTAAAAACTTAAAACACAAGCATTAATTGTGTTCTATATTTTATAGCAGGAGCTTCTGAGTAGATACCTCTTGTTCTGTGAAGCATATGTAGAGTTTTTTTTTGTTTAGCACACCTGGTGTTAAACTTTCCATGACTGTGGTACAGATGGAAAATTTGGATATGCTCCAGATGGTTGGCCCTCAGAATTTTCCATTAGGTTAGAAAATTCCAGAGGCTAAAATGGATAGAAATTCATGGGGGCTATTAGTTGGACACATGTCCAAACTCTCAACACTATCGCACCAAATTTTAGATCTGGAAGCACCAAATACAGCAAATTATCCTACTGGCCATGCAGAAAATCACAATTATATAGAAGGACATATTCTATGTAGACAACTTAAAACTTTCAATAAAATTATTATAAAAAACAAATAGAGCTGGATTTAATGGAAGTGATGGGGTGTCTCACCTGCTGGCTCTCCAGCCAGTGGGAGCCCTGGGCTACCTCCTTTGGGGAAGGCCCACTGAATTAAGTGCACTTAACTAGATAGTGGCGGGCCTTCCCCGGAATCATGGACCTTGCATGCGTTTGCTTGTCATGGTCCCCGCATGAGTTAATACAACTGGCAACGGGATGAGGCCCATAAGCTGGCATTAACTGTTCATGTGAAGGTTTCAGCTGGCAGCAGGTTGGGAAGGCCATCCGTGGCTCTCCTGCCACAGATTTAATCAGGTGGAGGCGGGAGGACGGCAGGGTTTCCACCCGCCAGCCTCCTGCCTGATTAAGGCCACCCCTATATCACCAAACTTACCATAGGAGAGCATTAAATTCCATCCATAGGGTTAGCAGTACAAGCAAGTCAAAGAGGAACAAATAAGCAAAAGAATGGTAAGCTGAGACATGAATGAAAATGCTTGAGGAAACTAATGTTGAAAACTTAAAGTTAGGCTTTGAATGATGTGGTAATTTACAAATTTAGATAGAGAATAGCAACTTTGGTTATTAATTTATTGTTTGTGATTAATCATAGCAGAAGATTCTGAAATAGGAGAATGCTTTAGAACTTGGGCAACTACCATGTGACTAGTTACAGTGATTGTGTAAATGGAGTTTCTCTGCATTAGAGCAGACATCAAAGTACTGAACAGTACTCTCCACTCCAATCAACACAGCCCCTTTGAAATGGTGCAGAACACCCTTCTCCTCTGTGCAACATGGAAGCAAGGGTGGAGCTACCCAAAGAACACCTGCTTTTCTAGAGCTTGGAAGCTCAGGGGAAGGTCCAAAGTGAAAACAAAAATAAAATGTAAAACAGAGATTTTATACATTTCTAAACAATGAAAATGTCTTCAAAAATGTTTTTCTACCATGATGCACAGAGCTACACGTCAAAGTGATTAACTTCTCAAGAAATATTTTGTTTACAAGGAGAACGGGGGTTACTGAATGTTAATTATAACATTGGCACAGGGCGAAAATTAATTTATCTGTTGTTACCATTATTTCTGCTTTTAAGTGATTTATTTGCATATTGTAGAATTTAGCAGTTTACCTACAGTTACTGTTAGTCCAATAGCAGCACAAATTCAATCAACATACCAATTCTGTTCAGTCTGTCAATTGCCACAGTTTCAAATGCTCTTCGCATCATTGGGTACTGCTCCAGCACTTCATTGAAATGGTCCACAGAGAGCGAGTAGAGTCGACAGTAGGTGTCAGCTTTCACGCTGGCGGTACGCCGTCCTTTGGTTAGTAAGCAGATTTCTGGAGAGGGACAGACAGGAAATAAAAATTCAGTGACATAGATTGAATCTGTCGGAAGCTCCATTAGATCATTTTACCAATCTGATGCAACAAATTGATCCGGAAGATTGTTATTTCTGCCCCAGTGATTTTTTTTGGGGGGATGGTGGGGTTACTGGTGGGCTAAGTGTTGACAGAAAATGTTTCTTCCTGAAATGGGCACTGGGTTTTTTGCTACCAGTAAATTTCAATTGCCGCAGGAGAATTTCATAACTATGGTTGTCTAACCTCAACTAGGGAGATGACGAGTTGCTATAATGGATTTCAGTGTCCCATGCTACAGTTCACACAGCTGGGGCAGGATTTTTTGGATGGCAGGGTTTCCTGTTTCACCACCCATAGAATTGGCAAGGAATAAATCTCCTCCAATCTCAGCAACCCCACAGCCATTTAACACTCCAAGGAACGTTAAATGGCTGAAAACAGGACGTTGCCTCTCACTCTGGCAGAAATTCCTTGTCAAATCTGATTGGCCAGCAACTCTGTAGTCCTAGCAGCATCAGCGGAAGCACTGGTCATGATTGGGACTAAAATCAGTCCCCAGAATATAAATCCTGGAGTCCAGGACCAAATAAGTGCAGAGAGTCTCAAGTAGGCTAGGGAAGGTGAGGAGGCCGGGGATGTTGGGGAGAGCTGGGTAAATTTTGGGAGAGGTGATGCCTGATCTGGAAAAAGGGAACTTGAGGTAGGTGCCCTCCCCTGCCCCCTTCCCACCAAGGCCCGAGCAAGGTGACTTGCTGAGCTTCTCCCCTGCCCCTGAACTTTGCCCATCAGCCTCAAAATTGAGTCTGGGTGGGAAGCAGCCCCCAGTTGGGCAATAAGACTTGCCCAGCCAACATAAAATTGAGTACAGATTGGGGGCAGGAGGGCTACCCAGGGAATTTAACAGTCCCTGCCCCACTGCTGGCAAACCTGCATATAAATGTCTGTCAACTTTGGATATGTTGAAACTTGGTTATAATGCCAAAAAGCTCAAATGAAAAGGTGCAATGCTTATGCAAGTGTAATGTAACACATGGCCCCTGCCTCAGAATAGGTGGGAAAATGGAGAATTAAATGAAAATTAAATTAATAATAATTTGGTGAAATTATTTTATTGTTATTTGGATACCATATTGATTGAGATGCATGCAGGGTAACTGCACACATCAACATTTCTCTAAATGAAACTCCATGGCCAGGATTTTTCAGTTGGTGTGCGGGGCCGGCCCGACACGCCAGCACATAAAGTGATACGCAATGACGTTGGGCATGAATCTTGCGATGTTTCGTTTGGCGGGCGTGCGCCGGAGTTGGCTGCGCGCCCGCCGATAATTGATAGGCCTATTATGGCCGTTAACCAAGTAATTAATTTCAAGTTTGCGCTGCCCATCCAAGCTTACGGTTGGCGGGCAGGCGAAAAGGCCAAGCAGCCTTTCTGGTTTTTACGAAAAACGTTTTACTTAATTCGTAAAAGCTTTAGTAAACCTCATCCACGAGCTGCATGAGGTTTACTGAAGCTTTTATGAATTAAATAAAAGGTTTCTGCTGAAAAATAAAAACATGTCCCATCTCATGTGACACAGTCGCATGAGGGGACGTGTTTCATAAAATTTTTTTATTACATTAATTTATTTATTCAAAAGCTCTTCAATCTCGCCGAGGCAGCTCTGTGCCTCAGAGAGATTGAAGCGCTCTTTCGTGCACAAGCACGAAACAGTGCTGGACTCGACTCTCCCTCCTCCCACCGTCCGCACAGATAGTATTCACCGCTCGAGTATTACGCTGGGCGAGACTTAATTGGCCCGCCCACATAAAATGGCGGTACAGAGCCGATCTTGGGTGTTGGTCGGCTCCGTGACCGCCCCCTTCTGCTCCCGCTGAGCCCGCCCGATGCGGGAAAAAGTCAGGCCCATCTTTCTTCTTAGGTGAAAGATCTCATGGCACTATTCAAACAAGAGCAGGGAAGTTCTGGCCTATATGTATCCCTCAACTAAAGTCACTAAAACAGAATATCTAGTTAACATTTCATTGTTGTTTGTGGGATTAACTGTGCACCATCTGGCTGTTTGCTACTTTTCCCCACATCACAACAGTGACTACACTTCCAATGTACTTAATTAGCTGCAGAGTGCTTTGGGACACCCTGAGGTCATGAAAGGTTCCCTATAAATGCAAGTTCTTTCTTTCTTTAGTTAGTTGCAATCGAGATCACTTCAGCCAAGCAATTGTAGAGAACAGATATTCCGTAATTGTACAGAAGGACAACTAGATATTTGGAAGCTGGAAGAATCATTTTAATGATGCAAAGTATGGGAAGAAAATGGTAGCAGGAACTCTATATCTGCCATTCGTGAAAGTACTTCAACATTCTACAGCTTTGACTGTTGACCTGCTGCTGACAAATTAGTGGTGGCTAATGAGCTAAAAGTTTTCAATGTCCAAGCAGCGAACACAGATGACAAGAATCTCCTAACTCATGCTCAACCACTAGCATAATCCCTGTATTTACCTTGAGGAGAATTTTCAGCATGTCGGGCAGGTTGTGCGGGAGTGGGCGCAGGTGGGAATAGAGCCGATTGCCACCCATGATCGGCTCCGCGCTGCCATTTTACGCGGCGGGCCAATTAAGGCCCACCCAGCATGAATTGCGGCTTCCGAGGACAGCGGGAGAGGGCGGGGGGTAGCGGGACTCCAATGACCACCGGGTCCAGTAGCGACCCTGTGGCCTGTTTAAAAACGGTGCAGGCAGCCTTCCAAAGGCCGCCAACAAAGGCACATGGAATGATTCCCAAGAGCGCTCTCAGAGAGCAGGCCAGGCAGGTCGGCGGGGTATTGTGCCCCAAGATTCTCAGATGAGTGCCTCACTGCCCTCCTTGAGGAGGTGGCAGCAAGGTGCGGGATCATTGTGCCAAAGAATGGGAGAAGGAGGCCCCCCCACATGACAAAACGTGCCTGGGAGTAGGTGGCAGAAGGGGTCAGCTCATACGATGTGGTGCGACACAGCTTGATTCAGTGCCGCAAGCGGTTCAACGACATCTTGTGATCGGGAAGGGTGAGTACCACGTTGGCATGGGTCACTTAGCACAGCAGTTAGGTTGGCTCCCCTGGCACATCCCCCAACTCTGAATTTAGTTACTGCATTAAATCATTCACAGCATGTGGCCTTGGCTGGGTGGGCTAGCATTTATTGCCTATACCTAGTTGACCCTGAGAGGGTGGTGCTGAGCTGGCTTCTGTAAGTGCATGTGGTGCACTTACACCTACAGTACTGTTTTGGGGGGTGATCTCAAGGATCTGTACCTAGGTGCAGTGCTGGAACACCAAAACATTTCAAAGTCAGGATGCTGACTGACTGGGAAGGGAATTCCAGGTGGCGGGGCAGCCATCCATCTGCTGCCCTTGGCCTTCTAGGTGTTAGTGCTCCTTGGCTTGGAAGGTCTTACAGTGTGAGTGGCAAATGTGATGGAGACTGCATCCGCGCAAGGGGGTCAGCCCTGGCTGCTTGGAGTGAGTGTATGGCGGCTCCAGGGTCACAAATCGGATGAGCCCTGCAATATTTCACTCAGGTGGGGGTGGCAGGGATGCAATGGCAATCCAGGTACAGGGTGGGCTAAACAATGCTCCTCTCTCCTTTCAGAAGACTGCATACAATAATGCAGAACAGATGGGGATTGGCGGAGGGCAGGCCCACCTACTCATACTCACCAGATACGAGCAAGAGGCTCTTGAGCTGGAGAGGCACCATGCACCCAGGTCTACTGGCAGCGGTGAGGTTGGGGTGCCAGTGGTGGGTAAGAGTGCTGTGCACTGAGGTCACAATGTCTGTCATTGCAACCATTCCACTGTTGGCTGTTTAGTGAACTCAGCCTCCAACATGGGTTTCCCATTGATTATGGAAGGAGGAGGGCATCCTGATCGGGATGCACGTACACAGTGTTACGATTTCCACTGATCAAGTGTCCTTGTTCTCCCTTTCAGCTTCACCGGAGCATGCCGGGGCTCAGGAGACAGAGGACCCTGACACCTGAGGGCGCTGAAGATATACACTCACCAGCGTCACACCATCTCAGCCAGGCAGGCACCAGCGTAGATACCAGCACAATGGTGGGGATAAGATCGCTGGCTAGTGTCCCAAGGCACAGTGGTGAGGGCACTTAACATTCGCTTGAGGTGCAGGCGGAGACAGAGAGTGCCATGGCGCCGGCAGTCGGAGGAATGCTGGGGACCAGGAACATGCTCAGTCAGTGGCTGATGATTTGCCTCTGGAGTCATCCGTGGAAATCCAGCAGGGTCTGCGGGAGGATCTGGCGGAGATACATGAGGGAATGTGTGCCATGGTCTCCACGATGGAGCAGTCCATGCGGAGCATCAGCAATGCACTGACCCTCATGGCCGAGAGTACTGCCTCCTCCATGGAGAGAGTGGTGACTCTCATGGAGAGACTCCTCCAGGAGAACAATCGGGGCTTCCTGGGGATGCGCTCAGACCTGCAAGCTCTCACACTGGCAATGACTTTTCGTGGTCACTGTCAGTGTGGGAGATGGATTGGGCACCCAGGTGCCCATCCATCAACGGTGAGCAGGGAGGTCCGAAGCGACCTCACTTTGCCACACGAGCTGCCTGTCATCTCTATGGGCTCCTCTCAGGGCGCTCCGGATAAGGGCAGCAGCCCTTCTGCTCCTCTGCCACTGACCGTAGCATCCGATTAGGCTACGGCAACTGGGGAGATGCCAGCCATGCTACTGACTGCTCCCTCCCAGGCGGGGCCAGCATCAGCTCCCCGGGCCAGAGGAAGCCCACCAAGATCATCAAGGCTAACAGGACAGCAGAGTCAGCAGGCTGCCTCGAATGCCAGTGCCAACAAGGGGGGAGCACCTAGACTTAGCACCTGAAAATGTAAGTGTAAATTACCTTAGCAACTACATGGGCTTATCACTGCTGGATTTCTGCTGCCCCCGTATTAGTTGCTTCTCATTAGTGAACAGCTCAACACCTTTTAATGAACTTTCATTTCTGTTTTGTAGTATGAAATCATTAAGTGTTTTAATTCTGAAACAAGGCTCAGGGTGATTTATTATTTCTGTAAGTGGACGGGAACCCATGATGTTATGAGTGACTTGTTTGTCATTGAGTTTTATTGACAAAGCACATAGTTAATGTTCCTAACCAGGCAGATGTTGCTCTCAGGTATTGAGTATGGAGCTTGCAGCCCTGGTTTGTGTTAGAGGCCCATCTGTGATCGGTTAGCTGAAGGATCTTTGGATCAAAGCCTCCTGGGTGCCCCTGCCTCTCTGGAGGTTGCCCAGGTCAGCGTCTATCTCCTCAGCGTTCTCCTGAGCGTGCTCGTCCTCGGACTCACTACTGGACTCATCGTGTGCAGCCAGAAAATCTGCACCAACATCTTCTTCCTCCACTGCAACCCCCCTTTCCAGCGCCAGATTGTGGAGAGCACAGCTTGCAATCACTGTCAGTGACACATGATCTGGTGGGTACTGGAGTGCGTCCCCTCAACAGTCCAGGCACCGGAAGCGCATCTTGAGAAGACCGATGGTTCTCTCCACCACAGCCCTTGTGGACGCATGGCTCCTATTATACTGCTGCTCAGCTTCTGTTCTTGGATGGGGGCGAAGCGTCATGAGCCACCTTCTGAGGGGAAAGCCAGATGTCTCCTAGCTGCCATCCATCCAGCTGGGCTGGAGCAGTGAAGAGCCCTGGCATCTGGGAGTGTCTGAGGATGTATGCATTGTGGGAGCTGCCTGGGTACCTTGCACAGACTTGTAGAATCTGCATCCTGTGATCACACACTATCTGCACGTTCAAGGAGTGGAAGCCCTTCCTGTTGACAAAGGCACCGGGCTCACCTACTGGTGCCTTGATGGCCACATGTGTACAGATTATTGCACCCTGGATGTGGAAGAAGCCAGCAATAGCCACAAAGCCTCTGGTTCACTCCACCTGGCTGGCATCATCCAAATGGTAGTGAATGAAAGTCAATGCATGCCTAAACAGAGCTTCTGTTACTTGCTTGACACAACTGTAGACAGCTGACTGGGAGACTCCGCAAAGATCACCCACCGACCCCTGGAAAGAGCTGGAGGCATAGAAGTTGAGGGCAGCCGTGACCTTCAACGCCAGTGGATGTCCACCCACACAGTTGGAGCTGATCTCAGGGCCTATATTTTGACAGATGAAGGTCACTGTCTCCCTTAATAGACGGTGCCTCCTTCAGCATTGCACCTCAAACATATTGAGGTAGCTGCTTTGCCACCTGTAAACCCTGGCAGCAGGATAGTGGCGGCTTCTGCAGTCCCTTCCGCCTTAGACTTCCTGTTGGCCCTGCACCCCTTGTGCCTGCGCCTGTCCTCCCAAAGGTGGCTCCCCTGGAGGCTGAATATGGCCTCCTCCCCCTTCTGGCTCTCCCTTGCTCCTCGGGGGAGATGCCTCCAGTGGAGAGCACAACCCCTATTCCCAGGGTAAGGGAAGACGGTCTAATATCTGCAAGGCCCCAAGAATTATGTTTACTCCAGAGTCCTGACCTGAAGCCTGTTATCCCTGTAAAAGCAGCTCTGAAGAAATTTGAAGCTCTCCTGTTCACACAAGCAAGTAGCAGTAAGTTTCTAAAATAAATGGCTAACAAGTAGCATTCGTGAGCCCACTCACCCTCTTATCCCACCCATGGATGAGGTTTTTAAGAATGTGGATGACCTGCCTGCCCGTTGTGCCCGTGCGACACTCTGAAAATCGCATGGGGTCTGAAAAATCAGTGTATTAATGGCTCAAGGGCCTAAGTGGCCCGTTAATTAATGGCAGGTGTGCATCGGAGCTCATTGTGCACCCGCCCACTGAAATATCGCAATGGTGCGCGGTGACATCGGGACGCATGCCCGATGTCATCACGCATCATTTTACGCGTTGGCCTGTTGGGCCCGCCTCCACACGCCCACGTCAAAATCCTGCCCCTTGAATAAGTGGATTTTGTGTGTATCTAATCAGAACTGGAGGGGCCAGCATGGATTTATAAAGGGTTAAGCATTGTGTCATGGGGCAGAATTTTCTCTTCGGCTTGCGGCCCAGCGTCACTGTGCGTCATTCAGATCTTTCGCTCAGTGGGCGCACGCCGGAGGCTGCTGAGTGCCCGCCGAACTGTCAAAGGCCTGTTAAGGCCATTAATAAACCAACTAAACTGATTCTCTACGCTGCCCATCCAACCTTGAGGCTTGCAAAGAGCCCAAGCGGCCTTTGCGTTTCTCATGAAACCTCATCCACGGGCAGGATGAGGTTTCATGAAGGTGTTATTAAGTTAATAAATACATTTTACTCATTTCATAAACATGAGGGGACACATGTAAATGATTTTTAACTTTCTTTAATTTAAACTTTCAATTTGAACTTAATCTCCCTGAGGCAGCTCTGTGCCTCAGGGAGATTTCTGTGTTCTTTCGCGTGCGTGCATGAAAAAGCGCAGGCCCTGACTCTCCCTCCTCCCCCCCGCCCACACAGGTAGCACTGAGTGTTACTGGGTGCGCGTCATGCTGGGTGGGCCTTAACTGGCCCATCCACGTGAAATGGCAGCGTGCAGCTGATCGTGGGCGGCGATCGGCTCTGTGCCTGCCTGCGCCCACTCCCGACTGGCCCACCCGACAGGCAGCAGATTCTGCCCAATGTTACACTTATATAAAGTTAGAGTTTGACTCCATTTAGAATACTATTTTCAGTGTGTGGCACTGCACCTCAGGAAGGATATATTGGCCTTGGAGGTTTTACAGTGCAGATTCACTAGAATTAGATTGGGGCTGAACAAGTTAAATTATGAGGCCAGGTTGCATAGACTAGGTTTCCCTTCTCTCATGTATTGAAGATTAAGAGATTGTCTAATTGATGTGTTTAATAAGATTAAGTGAGTTGATGGGTTAAATAGGGAGTGTAAACCTAAAGTTAGAGCTTGTCCATTCTTAGATGTTGTTAGAAAGCACTTCATCCCATACAGTATAGTGCAAACCTGGAATTCTCTTTCCCCAAAAAACTGTTGTGGTTGGATGCATTCACTTGTCAAACTGAGATGGATAAGATTTTTTTTTTGGAAACGTTATTATGGGTTACATGGGAGGCTTTGGCGTAGTGGTATTGACTAAGTAATCCAGAGACCCAGGGTAAGACTCTGAGGACCCGGGTTCGAATCCCGCCATGGCAGAGGCTGGAATTTGAATTCAATAAAAATCTGGAATTAAAAGTCCAATGATGACCATGAAACCATTGTCAATTGTTGTAGAAAACCCGTCTGGTTCACTAATGCCCTTTAGAGAAGAAAATCTGTCAATCTTACCTGGTCTGGCCTACATGTGACTCCAAACCCACAGCAATGTGGTTGACTCTTAAATGTCCTCTGAAATGGCTTAGCAAGCTACTCAGTTGCAACAAACCGCTCTGCAAAGTCTTCCTTACGAACATCTGGGGCCCAGTGCCAAAATTGGGAGAGGTGTCTAGACACCTTACTAGTCAAGCAACAGCCTAACATAGTCATCCTCATGGAATCATACCATACAGATAACATCCCAGACTCCAAAATCACCATCCCTGTACCATTGGCAGGACAGACCCAGCAGAGGTGGTGGCACAGTAGTTTACTGTCGGGAGGGAATTGCCCTGGGAGCCCTCAACATCAACTCCAGACCCCATGAAGTCTCATGTCATCAGGTCAAACATGGGCAAGGAAACCTCCTGCTGATTGCCACGTACCACCCTCCCTCAGCTGATGAATCAGTGCTCCTCCATATTGAACATCACTTGGAGGAAACACTGAGGGTGGCAAGGGTGCAGACTGTTCCCTGGGTGGGGGACTTCAATGTCCATCACCAAGAGTAGCTCATAGCACCACTACCAACCAAGCTGGCCAAGTCCTAAATGAAATAGCTGCTAGACTGGGCCTGTGGAACGTGGTGAAGGAACCAACAAGAGGGAAAAACATACTTGATCTCATCCTCACCAACCTGCTTGCTGCAGATGCATCTGTCCATGACAGTATCGGTACTGTCCACCACACAGTCATTGTGGAGATGAAGTCCCACCTTCACATTGAGGATATCCTCCATTGTGTTGTGTGGCAATACCACCGTGCTAAATGGGGTAGATTTTGAACAGATCTAGCAACTCAAGACTGGGCATCCATGAGGCGCTGAGAAACAGCAGAATTGTACTCGAACCCAATCTGTAACTTCATAGCCTGGCATATCCCCTACTCTACCATTACCATCAAGCCAGGGGAGCAACCCTGGTTCAATGCAGGAGGGCATGCCAGAAGCAGCACCAAGCATACCTAAAAATGAGATGTCAACCTGGTGAAGCTATAAAACAGGACTGCTTGCATGCCAAACAGGATAAGCAACAAGTGATAGACAGAGATAAGTGATCCCACAGCCAAGGTTCAGATATAAGCTCTGCAGTCCTGCCACATGCAGTCATGAATGATGGTAGTCAATTAAACAACTCACTGGAGGAGGTAGCTCCACAAATATCCCCATCCTGAATGATGGGGGAGCCCAGTACAGCAGTGCAAAAGATAAGGCTAAAGCATTCGCAACAATCTTCAGCCAGAAGTGCCAATTGGATGATCCATCTTGGCCTCCTCCGGAGGTCCCCAGCATCACACATGCCAGTCTTCAGCCAATTCAATTCACTCCACATGATATCAAGGAACGGCTGAAGGCACTGGACAACATTCCGGCAATAGTACTGAAGACTTGTGCTCCAGAACTTGCCATGCCCCTAGCCAAGCTGTTCCAGTACAGCTGCAACACTGGCATCTACCCAGCTATGTGGAACATTGCCCAGGTATGTCCTGTTCACAAAAAGCAGGAAAAATCCAACCCTACCAATTACCGCCCAATCAGTCTACTCTCCAGCATCAGTAAAGTAATGGAAGGGGTCATTAACAGTGCTATCAAGTGACACATGCTTAGCAATAACCTGCTCACTGATGCCCAGTTGGGGTTCTGCCAGAGCTACTCAGCTCCTGACCTCGTTACAGCCTTGGTTCAAACATGGACAAAAGAGTTGAACTCCTGAGGTGAGGTGAGAGTGACTGCCCTTAACATCTAGGCAGCATTTGACAGAGCGTGGCATCAAGGAGCCCTAGCAAAACTGGAGTCAATGGGAATCAGCGGAAAAAATCTCTGCTGGTTTGAGTCATGCCAGCACAAAGGAAGATGATTGTGGTTGTTGGAGGTCAATCATCTCAGCTCCAGGACATCACTGCAGGAGTTCCCCAGGGTAGTGTCCTTGTCCCAGCCTCCTGACTCCCCAAAGCCTGTTCACCATCTAGAAGGTAAAATGAAGGAATTCTCCTCACTTGCCTGGATGAGTGCAGCTCCTCCAACACTGAATCTTCAGCTGCTTCATTAATGACCTTCCTTCCATCATAAGGTCATAAGTTGGGATGTTTGCTGATGATTGCACAATTTTCAGCACCATTCGCGACTCTTCAGATACTGAAGCAGTCCATGTCCAAAGACCTGGACAATATCCAGGCTTGGCTGACAAGTGGCAAGTAACATTCGTGCCACACAAGTGCCAGGCAATGACCATCTCCAACAAGAGAACACCAAACATCGCCCCTTGATGTTCAATGGCATTACCATCACTGAATCCCTCACTATCAACATCCTGGAGATTACCATTGACCAGAAACTGAACTGGTCTAGCCATATAAAAACTGTGGCTACAAGATCAGGTCAGAGGCTGGGAATCGTGCGATGAGTAACTCACCTCCTGACTCCCCAAAGCCTGTTCACCATCTAGAAGGTAAAATGATGGAATTCTCCTCACTTGCCTGGATGAGTGCAGCTCCTCCAACACTGAAGAAGCTGGACACTGTCCAGGAATATGTTGTCTGCTTGATTGGCACCACATCCACCAACATTCACTCCCTCCACCACCGGTGCACAGTGGTAGCAGTGTGAACCTTATACAAAATGTACTACAATGACTCAACAAGGCTCCTTCAACAGCACCTTCCAAACCCACGACCACTACCACCTAGAGGGACAAGGGCAACAGATGGATGGGAACATCACCACGTGGAAGATCCCCTCCAAGTCACTTACCATCATGACTTGGAAATATATCACCATTCCTTCACTGTCACTAGGTCAAAATCCTGGAACTCCCTTCCCAACAGCATTGTGGGTATACTTACACCACATGGACTGCTGCAGGTCAAGAAGGCAGTTCACCACCACCTTCTCAAGGGCAACTAGGGATGGGTAATAAATGCTGGCCCAACCAGCGAAGTCCACTTCCCATGAATGAATAAAAAAAGAACATAACAAAGGCAGGTATATGGAGTTAAGAGTCAGATCAGCCATGTTCTAAATGAATGAAGGAACAGACTTGAGAAGCTGAATGGGCCGCTCCTGTTCCTATGTCCCTGTATTTTTCTAAGACTACATTTAAATATAGATGACTTTTGTTTACCATGCAATATAATTTTTTGCATGCAAGACATCCTAAGATTGAAGTATCCAAAATTAGGCTCAAATTAATGAAGATTCTACTAAAACAATTTTAAAATATTGTAATTCTCCCTCACTCTCACAAATTTTATTTTGTTTTAAAATAATGAGTTCCTGAAAATTAACTGAACAAATCAGGTAAATTCTGATGATGAAATGAAACACCATGCGGAGCTCCACTAGTGGATCAGTGGGTGAAGGCATTGCTCAATGTAGTAGTGAGCCACATAGACTAGGAAGATCTCAGGAATAACCATTGCTTTAAGCTGATTTAACTGGCTTCAGTCAAGATCTGGAGTATGATATGTACACCTGAGTATGATGAAACTGAAAAGCAAATAAAGAATGCATGAAGGCAGGATTAAGAGAAATGGTACGATGAGATCTGAGTAATAGAGCTGGAAAGAAATCAATATTGAGTCCAATATAACTCTTTTTTAGAACTCAAAATGAGAGTTACGCACCAGAAAATGAAATCTTTGACAAGTAGAAAGAAAACGATAACAACAGAGTGGGTGCATAAAAGACAGATATGGCAAATATTGTTTGAAAGGGATGTGGTCGCAAAAAATGGGCAGAATATATAAGTGAATTGTATGATGATCCAAACCATGGGAGTCCTCAAGATATGGAGGCAAATGATGGACCAAGCATATTGATATCAGATGTGAAGAATGCTTTGAAATTAAGGAGTACAGGAAACGCTCCAGGCATAGATGAAGTAACAACAGAACATCTAAAAGCCCTTGGAGAAACAGAATTAGAAGTGATAACAGAAATTTATGATCAAATATATACCAAAGGATATATTCCAAGTGACTTCAGACATTCATTATTTAGAAATCTAAAGCAATTGAGTGCAATCAATTTAGAACTAAGCTTAACAAGTCATCTCATTAAACTGATCTTGAACATCATAATAGAAATAAGTAATAACATATTTGAAGCAGAAACTGGTGAAACAAAGTCTGGATTTACACCTGGATTAGGAGCAAGAGGGAAGATTTAACCTAAGGGCAATCTTAATAAATATCTAGAAGTAAACAAAAACACATATATATAATATATATATATATGCTTCATTGACTATCTAAATTATTTGATTGTGTTTATCACCAACAGCTAATATTAGCTATATAGATATGTTGTTGAAATCTGACATTGACAGTAAAGGTGGGAGATTTATCCACAGCCTATATTAGGACTAAATAGTGAGCATCAGGCTAGAAGATGGACAACCATACATGTTTCAAATGAAGAGAGTAGTACGACAAGGCTGCGTACTGTCACCAAAATTATTCAATCTGTACAGAGAACAAACATTTAGAAAATTAGATGTACTTCCAAGGATAGAAATTGGAGGCAAGAACATAACAAACTTCCTGTTCACTGAGGACACAGCACTATTTGCAGAATCAGAAGAGGGTCTACAACGCAATGTAGATCAAGTAAAATCTACAAGTTTAGAATATGGTTTGAGCACGAACACTAAAAAGACACAAACAATGCTCGTTGGAAAGAATACATTGCAAGAAACTAGAGTGAAGATTGAAGTAGATGGTGTTACACTGGAATAAATAGTTAAGCTTGTCAATTTAGGACAAATGATTGCAGAAGATGGTAGATGCGGTGCCAAAATTAGAGATCGCCAAAAGTAATTTTGTGAAGATGAAGAATGTGTTAACAACAAGAAAACTCAAGCTTGTAACAAGGAAAAACCTCATAAGATGCCACACTCTATCCACTTTCCTGTATGCCTCAGAAACCCGGCTAATAAGTAAAGATCTGTGGAAGAAATTAGAGGCCTTCCAAATGTGGATACTAAGGTGTATGCTAAAAATTCCAATTACAGACCATAAGACCAATGAAAATGTGCTTGAAATTGCAAGAACAAAAAAAAAACTCTAAAAAAGTGACATCCAGGACAAAAATGTCAGCATTTCTGCCATTTGATCAGAGCTGAAGAGCTGCAAAGATCTCTTCTTGAGGGCAAAGTGAAGACTGGCCGAAAGAGGGGGTCGATCTGTGCATAGTTAGATGATGGATGTCACAGGCAGTTGCAGGCGAGTTACAATGGATATGTGAGGATGGGGCATGACAGACGAGTATGACATACCATGACAGCAGATCTCCTGGTAGGAGTAGCTACAAGCAGCAGCAGCAACAGTCAGTAGGACCATTACTATTGGCTTCAACATCACTTGCAAAATAAAGAATAAGCCACTGGTTCTAAGCCTGATGGCCATCTAGAGAGCCTTGCTGCAGCTTTTAGGTGTGTTGGTGTGAAATAAGGACAGAATTGGAACAAAAGTAGTAAATGCTAGAAACGGCCTACAGTTTGGATGTATACTGGACAGAATAAGTGGGGATCCTTCTTTAGAAGTGGAAAATATCAACAGCATTTAAAAAGGAACAGAACAAAGAAAAAGATGAGGCAAAAAACATAGGGCAGAATTTTGCCCTTGTTGGGGGTGCTCAGTGAGGGCGGACAGGGATGGTCAGGAAGCCGACCACCGTCCGCAATCGGTTCCGCACCGCAATTTCATGCGGGCGGGCCAATTAAAGCTTGCCCAGGATGGAAGGCTAATGGCAGGGCTCAGCACTGCCTGTGTGGGAGGGGGGATGAGGGCGAGTGGGCCTAGTGCGAACTTCATGCATGTGCACGAAAGAGCGCCTCAATCTCCCTGAGGCACAGAACTGTCTCAGGAAGATGAAGAGCTGTTTATAAAAAAATAATGCACAAAATAAACATGTCATAAAACATGTCCCCTCATGTGACTCTGTTTTTAATTCAGGTGTTAAATTTTTATTTTATTTTTATTTGCTTTTGGAAACCTCATCCCGCCCGTGCATGAGGTTTCCTAAAAAATGCAAAGGCCACTTGGCCTTCTTACCTGCCCATCAACCGTTAGGTTGGATATCAGGACAATTGTTAATTTAATGGCCTTAACAGGCCTTTTAATTGTCAGCGTGCGTGCTGCTGGCTCTGCGCTCGCTGCCGACCTATCGTGAGAGTGTGCGTTGATGTCGGGACGCTTGTCCAATGTCAACGTTATTTTATTGCTTTATTTCACGAACAGGCTTGTCGAGCACGCCAAGGGTAAAATTCTGTCCATTGGAACATCAGACTCTTGAGCCTGTTCTGTCATTTTATTAGATTATGGTTGATCTGTACCTCAAATCTATTTACCCACGATTGCTCCATATATTCCTCAATAATCTCACCTAACAAAAGTCTTATCAATTCCAGTCAAGTTGGAGGAACAGCATCTTAACTTTGTGCTTGGTACTTGGCAGATTGCTTGGCCTTAATACTGACTTAATGAATTAAAGACTTTATACATGAGATTACATATCCCAGCAGCAAGCAATATTTAAACAGGTGAATGGAGAAGTGAAAAAAAAAAAGCATGGGAATATCTCCACATATTTAATTACAGAATTGAACAATCATGTCTCTTCATTGCATGTGCCAAGGACTCAGCTATTAAATAGTTAAGTTTTGGAAATCCAGTATCTGAGAAGTAAGAAATCCATCTTAATCAACTGCTCTCCACAGCCCTCTACTCTCAGTCTGGAGAAGGATTACACCGCTGCTTTGAATTTCAACATAGCACCCGAGGCATCATGTTGAAACAGCTGAGCAGTGCTTTCTAAAACTCCAGCTGGCAGGAAAGACAATGCTGAGTGTCATTTCCCAAGGCAATGGAATATTTTTTATCTGTAGACAGACCCGTGCTGCAACTGCTCTCTGTACAAAAGTGCTTGTAAAGAACTTTGGTTTAATTCACTAAAATATGGAACAAAGTTAAGTCTATAGCTGAACTTGTCGCCTTTCCTGATTTTTTCCTCAAAATGCTATCAATTACATCTTCACTTAATAAACAGCTTTACTATTTTGTCACTGTGGCAAAACATAGCACCTCTAAAGACATTGTGAATAATGTAAACAGATCAGAAGAAACTATCAAAATTAAGGATTTACATTGAGTGTAAAGAACAGAAACAGGTCATTCCATCCAACTGGTCTCAGCATTTAGTCTACACAGAGGCCTCCTCCCAACCAACTTCATGGGTAGAATTTCACCCATGTTGGGCAGGCTCGCTGGGGGGGGCGCGGGTGGAGTGGTTGGGACCGAGTGTGATTTCACGCTGGCAGGCCAACTAATGCTGCCTGTGTGGGCGGCGGGGAGGGGGAGTGCGAGTGGGGCGAGTGCAAACTTCGCACATGCGCGCGAGTGCACGCTTCATAATCTCCCTGAGGAAATAAAAATCTAATGAAACATGTCCCGTCATGTAACTCTGTCACAAGAGCAGGGACATATTATTAATTAAGTTTTAACATTTTTATTTTATTTTTATTTGCTTTAGGAAACCTCATCCTGCCCGTGGATGAGGCTTCCTAAAAAGTGCAAAAGCTGCTTAGCATTTTCGCCTGCCCAGCAACTGTAAGGTTGGACAGGCAGTGAAAAATTCTAATTAACTGATAATTTAATGGCCTTAGCAGGCCTTTTAATTGTCAGTGTTGGATGGGCAGTGAAAAATTCTAATTAACTGATAATTTAATGGCCTTAGCAGGCCTTTTAATTGTCAGTGGGAGCGCTGCCGACTCCATGAGCGCCCGCCGAATGAAATATTGTCAACACGAGTCATTTTACGCTTGAGCGGGTCAGGCGTACGCCAGCCTGCCAAGCTAAAGATTTTACCCCATGGACTCAATCATCATAGCCTTCTATTCCTTTCTCATTTATGTGCTTGTCCAGCTTCCCTTGAATGCATTTATGCTATTTTCCCTCAGCAACTGCTTGTAGTAGACTACTCCATATTCTTATCACTCTTTTGGTGAATAAGTTGCTCCGGAGTCCCCTATATATGTATTAGTAATTATCTTTTACCTATGACCTCGATTTATGACAAAACTACAAGTCATGGAATCGTTGAATAATACATCACAGTACAAGGCTTTACGCCCATTGTGACTGAACCAGTTATTTGGTAGAGCTATCCAACTAGCCCCACACCTTACTTATTTCCCAATAGTCCTGCAAATGTTTTCTCTTTAAGTATTTATCCAGTTCCCTTTCAAAAGTTACTACTAATCTGCTTCCACACACTTTCAGGCAGTGCATTCCAGGTCACAACAACCCTTGCTCTGTGAAATAAACCTTTCCTCGTGTTGCCACTGGCTCTTTTGCCAATCATCATATATCTGTGAGCTTTGCTTACTGACTCTTCTGCTACAGGGTCACCTTTTCACTCTGTCAAAACCATTCATGATTTTGAATGCCTCAATGAAATCTCCTCTTAACCTTCTCTGCTCTTAAGGAGAACGACCCCAGCTTCTCCAGTCCCCCTACATAACTGAAGTCCCTCATCCCTGACACCATTTTAGTAAATGTCTTCTGAACATTCTCTAAGGCTTTGACATTCTTTCTAAAGAGCAGAATTAAGTACAATGCTCCAGCTAGGTCCTAACCACTGTTTTATAAAGATTTAGCATTATTTCCTTGTCTCTATGCTGCAATTAATAAAGCAAAAGATCCAATTATGCTTTTTAACTTGTCCTTCTACCTTCAAAGATTTGTGCACATAAATCCCCAGGTTACTCTGTTCTTGCTTTAAAATTGTATCATTTTGTTTATATTGCCTCTCATTCTTCCTATGAAGACACAGACATACTGGTGAAATGCAGAGAGACATGGCAGATAAAATTTAACAGAAGGAAGTGTGAAGTGATACATTTTACATAGGAACATAAGACTTAGCTTTAGGACTCCACAGGTAGAGTTGAGATCACAATCAGATCAACCATGATCTTATTGAATGGCAGAGCATGCTCCAAGGGCTGAATAGCCTACTCCGGCTCCTAAGTCCTATGTAAAATGTATCACTTCACTCTCCTTCATGTTAACTTTCAACTGCCGTGTATCCCTCTATTTCACCAGTATGTTTCTGTCTTCCTGAAGTCTCTTCCGATACTCCACATAGGTTATGACATTTACGAGTTTCATGTTATCTGCAAACTTTGTATACCAAGGTCCAGATCATTGCTATATATCAAAAATAGCAGTGTTCCATTACTGACCACAGGGAACACCATTGTATATTTCCATCCAGCCTGAAAAATAACCGTTCACCATACTCTCTGCTTTTTATTCCATAGCCAACTTCATATCCATACTGTTCCCATCCCTTTAA
Source organism: Carcharodon carcharias (assembly GCF_017639515.1). Taxonomy (NCBI): domain Eukaryota; kingdom Metazoa; phylum Chordata; class Chondrichthyes; order Lamniformes; family Lamnidae; genus Carcharodon; species Carcharodon carcharias. The sequence goes on along the minus strand of NC_054467.1, from coordinate 185,793,980 downwards.
TCCCACAGGCTTCAATTTTGCTAGCAGTGTGATGCTTTGTCAAACGTATTTTGAAAGTTCATTTATACATCATTGCCCTCAACAAAGAACTCATTTAATTTAGTCAAACATGATTTGCCTTTAACAAATCAGTGCTGACCTTCATTTGTTAGCCCATAGTTTTCCAAATGCCACTTAATGTTGTCCCTGATTATTGTCTCTAAAAGTTTCCCCATCACTGATGTTTAACTGACTGGCCTATTATTGCCAGATTATCCCTCCTCCATTTATAAACAGGGTTGTAACATTTGCAAACTTCCAGTCCTGGCGCTCCACCCTATATCTAAGGAGGATTGGAATATTCTGGACAGTCTCCACAATTATAACCCTTTCTTCCCTCAGTAACCTAGGATCACTCCATTCCTATTAGGTGAATTTTCTAAATTGAGGATTGCCAACCTTTTAATCCTATTATCCTGTACAATATTACTTTTACTTCCTATTTACTGCTACATTAGCAGCATCACCTCCTCTGATGTAACATACTCATTTGGTACATCAGCGATGCCTCTGCCTCCATCAGAATATATCCATTTTGGTCACCAATTGGTCCTACCCTATCTTTTACCATTTACTTGTTAGACTTTTGTGACCCTTTTTATATTAGACACTAATTACAAAGCTATAAAGTATTTTCAGCACAGAAACAGGACATTTGGTCCAACTGGTCCCTGTTAGTGTTTATGTTTTGCACAAGCTTCCTCCACCCTTGTTCATTTAACTCCATCAATGTATACTTCTATTTCTTTCAGCCTCAAGTATTTATCTAGCTTCCTGTCAAATGCATCACTTTGCCTCAATTACACCATGTGGTAGTTGTTCCACATTTTCAGCACCCTCTGGGTAAAATGGGCTACAATGAGCTGCTTCGATCAGGTTTCACTTACTCAATGAGTGACTTGGAGATAGTATATAAGGCGGAATTTTCCCTCCCGGAACGAAGTCCTGTGGTGGATGCAGAGACGGGAGTGTTTGCTGCCACGGAGGCTGCCGGGAATTTGTGCCGTGTTGGTCTCATTAAATATGCATTGGGGATTTTGTGATGTTTTGCATGGCGGGGCAGCCAGATGGCTCGCATCCGGCCATCATTTTTAAAAGACGTCCAGACGTAGCTGACCCATTTTTAAAAATATTCGTTAATGGGAGGTGACCATTACTGGCTAGGCCAGCATTTATTGCCCATCCCTAATTGCCCTTGTTCAGAGGACAGGTGAGGATGGCCAAATTTCCTTCCCTAAAGGACAATAGTGAACCAGGTGGGTTTTTTACGACAATTGGCAATGGTTTCATAGTCACCATTAGACTCTTAATTCCAGATTTTAATTAAATTCAAATTTCACCATCTGCTGTGGTAGGATTCAAACCTGGATCCCCACAGCATTACCCAGGGTCACTGGATTACCAGTCCAGTGACAATATCGTTATGCCACCGCCTCCCTTTGTTGAAGAAAGAAGATGGAACTCCTGAAGAAAGGAGACAGATGTGGAGGAACATCTGAAGCTGGAAGATGGACCTCCCTGAAGACATTGAAGCTGGAAGGTCCACCTGAGAGATGCTCCCCCCATCCACTGCTGCATGATTCAGGGTCCACGGTTGCTGGAGGCCTCCATCCCAATCTGCCCCAGGCCTTCTTCAGGTAAGTGCCGATATGTATACTCCATGTTGGTCCAGACATGTTCGGCGCAGACGATTGGGCGGGTGGGGAGGGGTGGGCGATTCTGGTTGGGGCTTCATCTGCGTCCTATTAATGGGATACAAATTGGTTTCATGCTGGCCTCTGGCAGGAATTGTGACCCACCATAGTGGGGCACAATTTACACTGGCATGAACCTGATTTTTGGAGTTTGCGCTGCATTGTCCCTCCCAGCCCACCATTAAATATGCCATGGGGAGGGGGGTGGGTGGACAGGAAAATTACACCCCTAGTTTTTTTTTTAAATATTTATTTACGCTACCTACAAAGACCTCATGGTAAGTACATTGCTCTCTGGACACAGCCTATTCTGTGTCTTGCTCTTTTGCAGCCTCTAGGTCATCTGACTCTGATGTCAGGCTGACATCATCATTAACATCATTGTCTAATTAAAATAAACATCAACCTTTTACTTTACATCTCTCCCCAGTATGAACTCAAAACTGCTTCATTTTTTGTCAAACTATTTACGTTACATTCCCACCATCTGTTAACCTCGTGTACTTTTTACAATTTCCATCCAAAGCCTCCCTCCTGCCCACCCCAGGTCACTGTCGCCAAAGGCGTCAATCCCCCACTTGGTTCTCTTTAAGGGTGTGTAGAATGTATGTGTTCATTATTTGGCTCCCAGGCTGTGACACTTATGATGACCTGAAATGTGAAGGCAGTGAAGACCAATCAAGGTAAAACTGATTCAAGAGAGAAACCTTCAGGACTTGAATGATCACAACCCCTTGAAAAGTAAAATAATGCACTGAAATTCTCTCTATAATCGTCTTCTGTGTTGCATACTGGGGAAAGGTGAAAGCACTGGCTTGAGAAAATGGGGTGCTTTCAGCTCTGATGACGAACTTTGCATCTGTATCATTCACCGCTGCTGTGATGACAAGAAAAGTATCCAATGCCTGAGACATGAATGAATGGGTTGATGAAAAGAAGAATGAAGAACATCCTGAAAACACTGCAGGATATGAGGAAAGGAAGACTGCCCTACTACTCTTAGGTTGGAATTTCACTTGCTGCAGCATGTGGTAACATTTCCATGCTTGCTTCAGTGTAAGGCTGCTCCAATGCAGACAATTGAGTCTCAGTGACCCTCAGCTGACCGCAGGAGAAGGTAGGATCACCCCAACATCGACAATGGAATAAACCTCAGGACCTGGATCTGTAGGAAGTTCCGATGTAGTATTCTCCAGCTGGAGAAGCTCTGTAGTTTGGGCCTCTGCTTCTTTACTGAAAGAAGATTTGAGCACATCCATGACTTGCTGGTGAGATCCGAGTATGAGCTGTAGCTTATTTTTGTACAAATTAATAATGGGCAGAATTTTGCCCTCGGATGGCATGCAGGCCCCACTGGCTCAGTTGCGGGCGGACAGCCAACCCCCGCCACCGAAACGGGGCCCGCTGCCACTTTGAGTTGGCCCGCCCAGCGGCCTGCCCGACAGGAAGTGCTATGCGCTTCCTGTGCGGGGAGTGGGAGGAAATCCCCATCTGTCAAAGTGCGCTACTGCTCCCTGAGGCAAAGTCCTGTCTCAGGGAGATTCGTGAGAGGTAAGTAAAGACAATGTCACATGAGATGGGGCAGGTTAATAATAAACACTGAAAATTTATTACATTTTTAAAAAACGGACATGAATCTTCATCCCGCCAGTGGATGAAATTTCTTGAATAATCTGGAGCTTGCTGGGGTTCCTGGCCTTCCTGCCAGCCTAAAGCTTGGATGGGTAGGTTTTTAATTATCTTGACTAGCCTGTCAATGGCCTCAGTTGGCCATTGACAGGTCGGCGGGCGGACAGCTGATTTCACTGTCCGCCCGCCTTCCTAAAAATTTAAAGGGACCGGGATGGCGTCGGGGATTTCTCCCGATGTCATCTCGCGTCATTTTCCCCTTGGTGAGCGGGCCCCGCCCCCAATTCGCTGAGGGGAAAATCCTGGCCAAGCTCTGAACTTTCACAACTGGTTTATTCCAATTTGGAGTTAAGCATCTCATTCTCCCGTGGATTTCTTTCTGCTGGCGGTTTGCAATTGTTCATGCATGTCATTCATGGGCTCAGTGGAATAAGTAGACAAATTCACCTTATTACCTTCTTTATCAAAAGGAGATTTTCCTCAAAAGAGACAACAAGGACTTCACATTGGCAGTGGAGTCAGAGTATAGTGAGATTTGGGACCTCTTTTTCCCACAGATCATCTGCTTCTGTGGTAGCTTCATTCAGTTGAACTCTGTTCGGAAAGAGCTAACCAAAGTTTGGCAGCTCTTCAAGTGCGTGGTCAATTTCTTGTTTAGTGCATCCTCTTTTAGCCTGTCTGCAAAGGGATAGATCTACAATCTCCTCCAATAAACACTGGCTCACTGCGTAATGTGCCAACTTCAATTTCTGCTGCAGTTTTGAGCTTTCCCAGTCCTTGGAACAAGTTTGGAAAGTCATCCCTGAATGCTCTGCTGTTCTCTATTGTTACCTCATTGACATTTTGTAGAAGACCGAGTCCTATATATGCTGACCTGCTAAGCAGAGAAATTTGCTGCCTATCAAACTGTTTGGCCTTCTCCAATGTTAAATCCTCCTTGGTTTTTAGAAGTCCGTCAGCGCATCATCGAGCATGTGACTACGATGTGGTCGCGAATTAATTCATGCTTCAAAGCTTCGTAGCTGCTACTGGCCACTTTAAGACAAGTCGTTAAATAAATAAATTAATGGATTCACTTGGCCTTTGGCTCCTTTGGTTGAATCTTGCCCGTTCAATGACCAGATTCTTCTTAGGGCTGAAGTAATTATCGAAGGGCCTCAAAATCTCCTTGTAGGGTGCCAAGGTCTCCTCAAAGCCTTGTTTCACCAGGACAGCATTAGCTATGGCCCGAATCACATATAAAAGGGGACAGACCTGGTGATTTTGTGCCTTCTCTTGTAAGCCCAAAGCTGTTTTGTACCTTTCAAACTGTTGCCTCCAGAGTTCCCATTGCTGTCCTCGCTGTGGACCTTTGATGTGCTGAAAAGGCTGTGGAAGGGGTAGTAGCTGTTCAATGGCTGCCGACATCGTGCGTGGTTCACGGTTCCCTACCAAGGTACATTTTATTTTTGTTCTTCGTTGTGAAGTCGAGCTGTTCCAAAGGCTTCACCTGTTGGTTACCAATCTATCATCTCAGTTTCTTTAACTGCAGCCTCCAGCGCTACCACCATGTTTTGATGAGGTTTCACCTTAAGAGTGACTTGGAGATAGTCAAATATAGTTTTTTTAAAATGATTTACTTACACTATTTACAAAGTCCTTATGGTAAGTACATTGGTCTCTGGACACAGCCTGTTCTATGTCTTGCTCTCTTGGAGCCTCTTGCTCATCTGACCCTGATGTCAGCCTGAAATCATCATTAACATCCTTGTCTAATTAACAGAACCATTAACCCTTTACATGAGCCACAGTGATCTCCTTCTGTTTTATTCGCCCTATTTTAATCCCCTTCCCTCTTTCAAGCAGCCGGAGAATATGCAGCAAAGGACAATGTGTGTGAGAGAGAGAGAGGGAGAGGGAGAGACAGAGAAAGGAAGAGTGCAGGAGTGAATAGCAAAATGTTTTGTGATTGTAGACAGTGTGAATGTGCAGTACTGGGCCATTTGTTTTCCCTTACCAGGTCTGCTGCTGCTTAATCTTTGAGATCAGGTGCTTTTAAAAAAAAACATCAAACTAATCCAATGTTAATCACAATGGTTTGGATTTTGGGGTTAGCGGTGGAGTATGGCATTCGCCATTCCTCATATTTACAGACTTCATCTGCTCTCGTGTGGCAACTTAAAATTAATTTAATTATAATTAATTAACTTACAACTAATCTTTTCATAAATACTCTTTCTGCTCCACTTATTCCCTTTTCTTTTTTAGATCTCCTCTGATCTCTCTACATTCAGCTTGGTTTTCTATATGCACCTTATACTAGTAATAAGCCTCCTTTTATTTTCTCGTTTTATTCTTTACTGTGGAATTAATTGTCTCTCCCAGCCTTCTGCGCACCTTGAGCGGGATTTTCCACACCCGCCCGCCGCTGGGGCCTTTCGGTCCCACCGCAAGTCAATGGGCATCTGGCTGGGGCACCGCCTCACCCGCGGCGGGTCCCACCCGTGACCAGGCCGGAAAATCCCGGACCCTATTTTACCTCTTTAATGTTTCATCCTGTTGCTCATTGCTGTGCAAAATTAGTTTAAATCCTCCCCCCACAGCACTACTTAATCTTCCACACAGGACATTGGCCCAACACTGTTGAAGTGTGATCCATCTAACTTGAACATGTCCCAATGCCCCAGTGATCTGAAGCAGTCCCTCCTGCACTATTTCTCCAGCTGTACATTAAACTGTCTTATCCTACTATTCTGATACTCACTAACACGTGTCATTGGGAGTAATCCAGAGAGTACTACCTTTGAGGTTCTGCTCTTTAATTTCCTCCCAAGCCCTTGAAACTCCTCCTGCAAGACCTCAACTCTTTTCCTTCTATCTACTTTTGTTTATATGTTTTTGGTTATGTGATAACAGGATATTTAGAACATATCAATGGGACTAGACCACGTTAACATGGGTATATGAAAGGGAAATAATTTTTGACGAATCTACTGGAGTTTTTTGAGGATGTAACTAGCAGAATAGATATAGGATTACCAGTGGGTATGGTGTATTTAGAATTTCAGAAAGCTTTTGATAAAGGCCCACATAAGTGATTAGTGTGCAAAATTAAAGCACATGGGTTTGAGGTAATATATTGGCATGGATTGAGAATTGGTTAACAGACTGGAAACATGAATGGGTCTTTATCGGAGTGGTAGGCGGTGACTAGTGGGGTACGGCAGGGATCAGTGCTGGGGCCCCAGCTATTCACAATATATATCAATGATTTGGATAAGGGAACTAAATATAATATTTCCAAGTTTGCCGATAACATGAAACTTAGTGACTTAGTGGCAGATGCAGTGTAACATGGATAAGTGTGGAGTTATCCACTTTGGTGGGAAAAACAGTATTATTTAAATGATAGTTTGGGAAGTGTTGATGTACAAAGGGACCTGGGGTGTCTTTGTACACCAATCACTGAAAGAAAATATGCAGTTAAGAAGGCAAATGGTATGTTGACCTTCATTGCGAGAAGACTTGAGTACAGGAGCAAGGATGTCTTACTGCAACTGTACAGGGCCTTGGTGAGACCATACCTGGGGCAGAATTTTCTGCCTGCTGGGTAGGCGGGCCCAACCCAATCTCCGGCAGGCGGGGAGCCGATCCCTGCCGGAGAAGCAGGTCCCGCCGCCATTTTACTTGGCGGGACAACTAAGGCCCACCCAGCGTGATGTCTGGCGGGAAGCACCATGCGCTCCCTGTACAGGCGGGGAGGGGATTCCCCAAAAGCGAGAGTGCACTCTTTTGTGCATGCGCATGAAAGAGTGCAAATCTCCCTGAGGCTAAGTGCTGCCTTAGGGAGATCTCTGAAAGTTTTAAAAACGTTAAAAATAGATTTTTAAAAAATCTTTAACATGTCCCCCTACATGTTCATAAATTACACTAAAACTTTATTAAACTTTTTAAATCCCTACATGAAACCTCATCCTGCTGGTGGAGGCTCCTGGCTTGCCCGCCAGCCTTAAGATTGGACGGGCAGGTCCTTTAATTGTTTCAATGATCCTGTCAATGGCCTCCATTGGCCATTGACAGGTTAGTGGGCCCGCAGCTGATTTTGCTGCGCCCCCACCTTCCTGAAAATTTAAATGGGGCAGGATGTCGAGGGTTCACCCCCGATGTCAGCCCGTGTCATTCTACGCGTCGGAGAGCGGGCCCCGCCCCCTGCTCGCCGATGGCGAAATTCAGCCCCTGGAGTAATATGTGCAGTTTTGGTCTCCTTACGTAAGAAAGGCGAAACTTGCCATAGAGAGAGCGCAGCAAAGGTTCACGAGGCTGACTGCTGGGATGGCAGGATTGGCGTGTGAGTAGAGATTGTGTTGACGAGGCCTGTATTCAGTAGAGTTTAGAAGAACAAGAGGAGTATAAAATCCTGACAGGACTGTACAGACTGAATGCAGGGATCATGTATCTTCTGGCTGGGGGGGGTTGTCTAGAACAAGGGGTTACAGTATCGGGATATGGGGTAGGCTATTTAGGACTGAGATGAGGAGAAACTTCTTCACTCAGAAAGTAGTGAACCTGTGGAATCCTCTACCACAGAAGGCCATGGGGGCCAAGTTACTAAATATATTTAAGAAGGAAATAGATAGATTTCTGGACTCTAAAGATGTCAAGGGGTATGGGGAGTGAGTGGGAGTATGGCATTTAGATAGAGGATCAGCCATGGTTGTACTGAATGGCAGAGCAGGCTCAAAGGGCTGAAAGACCTACTCCTGCTCCTATTTTCTATACCCTTACCCCCTACATGGTTCATCTTAGTTGCATCCTCTTAGTACTTTATACTAAGAGACCACTGTAAATAAGTAGACATATAAATCAGAATAACAAATTAGATCTAAGATATTAATGTGGGAAATAATAAACAAACTGTGACAGGAAGTGACAGAGGGTACAGGGAGTACAAATCGTAGAGTAAATTAAGAGCACATAATGCTAGAGGTTATAAAAATAATAGAAGGACAAAACTAAAGGCTCTGTATCTGAATGCACCTAGCATTTGAAACAAAATAGATGAACTGATAGTGCAAATAGAAATAAATAAGTACGATCTAGCAGCCACTACAGAGACATATGCAGGATGACATAGCTTGGGACCTGAATACTGAAGGAGACGTGACATTTCGGAAGGACAGGTAGTGAGTAAAAGGGGTGGCTCAGTTAATCAATGACGGTATTAGCACATTAGAGAGGGATGGCCTAAGTTCAGGAAACCAGGATGTAGAAACAGTTTGGGTCGAGATGAGAAATGATAAAGGCAAGAAGTCACTTGTGGGAGTGTATACCGGCCCCTTAACAATAACCATACGGTAGGATGAGGTATAAAGGAAGAAATAATTGGAGCTTGTAAGAAAGGTACGGCGATAATCATGGGGTATTTTAATTTGCATATAGACTGGGAAAATCAGATGGGGAAAGGTAGCCTAGATGAGGAATTCATAGAATGTTTTCGGGATAGTTTCTTAGAACAGCATGTTCTGGCATCAACCAGGGAGCAGACTATAGAAGACCTGGTATTGTGCAATGAGATAGGATTAATTAATGGCCTCATAGTGAAAGCGCTCCCAAGTAGCAGCAATCATTTGATTGAATAATCCATTCAGTTTCAGGGAGAGCAAAGTGGCTCCAAGACTAATATTTTAAAATTAAATAATGGTAATTATTAGGGCATGAAAGCGTAGCTAGCTAAACTGAACTGGAAAAGTAGGTTAAGGAATAGGTCACTAGAGATGCAGTGGCGGACGTTTAAGGGGATATTTCAGAATACTTACAATAGATGCATTCTAATGAGAAACAAAAGTTCCAAGGGAGGACCTATTATCCATGGTTAACTAAAAAAAAATTAAGGATAGTATCAAACTTAAAGAAAAAAGCACATGATCGCACAAAAATGGGTGGCAGGCCAGAAGATTAGACAGAATATAACAAACAGCAACATATGACTAAAAGATTGATAAGGAAGGAAAATTTAGAGTACGAGAGAAAGCTAGCTAGAAATATAATGACAGATAGTAACAGTTTCTATAGATATTTTTAAAACGAGTTAACAAATTGAACGCTGGCCCTATAGAAAGAGGTCTGAGATGCAGAGGGATCTAGGTGTCCTAGTGCATGAATTGCAAAAGGCTCGTATGCAGGTGCAGCAAGTAATTAGGAAAGCTAATAGAATGTTATCAGTTATTGAGAGGAGAAGTGAATACAAAGGTTGGGGAAGTTATACAGGGCACTGTTGACACTACATCTGTGTACAGTATTGATCTTCTTATTTAAGGGAGGATATAAATGCATTGGAAATATTTCAGAGAACATTTACTGAACTAATACCTGGATTGGGCAGGTTGTTTTGTGAGGAAAGATTGGGAAGGCTAGGCTTGTAGCCACTGGAGTTTAGAAGTGTAAAAGCCGACTTGATTGAAACATGTAAGATCCTGAGGGGTCTTGACAATGTGGATATGGAGAGGATGTTTCCTCTTGTGAGAGAATCTAGAACTAGGGGCCATTGTTTAAAAATAATGGGTCACCCATGTAGGACAGGGATGAGGTGAAAATTTTTCTTTCAGTGGGTCAAGAGTCTTTGGAGCTCTCTTCCTCAAAAGGCAGAAGCAGAATCTTTGAATATTTTTAAGGAAGGGGTAGAAAGATTCTTGAGAAGTAAGGGGGTGAAAGGCCATGAGGATGCGCGAGTGTGCAGTTGAGGTTACAATCAGATCAGCCATGATCTTATTGAATGGCGGAGCAGGTTCGAAGGGCTGAGTGGCCTAATGCTGTTACTAATTCACATATCCGTTTGTACTTTGCACCTCCATCCTGCTCGGCATTGAAACCTAATTCTAACGAAACTTCCCTCAACATTCTGTTTAGCAAGCTATTCTGTTTAGTAGATTCTCCTAGCTTTGTGTGTACAACCACTTGCCGAAACATATTTTGTCCACTTTTACCCTATCACACCTTTTCATCACCTTAAATATCTCAATTGGGTCATCTTTCAGACTTCTCTTTTCTAGAAAAAAAAGCACCAGCCTGTTTTGCCTTTCCTGATAAGTATACCTTCTCAATTCTTGTCTGGGAAGAGTGTCCTGAAGTCATCATCACTGTGAAGCAGGGTGGGACGAGTGTCCTGCAGTCAGCACCATGGTGAAGCAGTCTGGGAAGAGTGTCCTGCAGTCAGTTCTTGTTGAAAATAGTGAGAGTGACATCATGAGACAGCGCGAGAGAGCGGCGGAAAGATCAGAACCAGTGCAAGTGCGGGGAAGCTTCAAAACGTGATGTAATCACAAAGGTGAGAGCTGATTGGTGAGCAGTGGGTAAGTATTTTTCTCCAGTTTTTAAAAGATTAAGCTTAGGAAAGGTAAGAGTTCTAGTTTTTATTTAAAGTACATAAATAATTTAATTCTTTTACTGTAGTTAACTTAAAGTAAAGGTTTTTTTTCAACTAGAGGGATGGCAGGCAGCTCAGTCCCTTGTAATGTACCACCTGAAACATGTGGGAAGTCCTAGACACTCCTTGCACACTGACCGACCACGTGTGCAGGAAGTGCCACCAGCTGCAGCTACTTGAGCTCTGAGTTTTGAAGCTTGAGTGGCAGCTGGAGGCATTAAGGTGCATCCACGAGGCTGAGAGTTTCGTGGATAGCATGTTTTTAGACATAGTCACCCCACAGCTTACGGAAGTGCAGACAGAGAAGGAATGGGTGACCGTCAGTCAGAAGAAATGTGTCAGGTAGTCAGGAAATTCCCAGGGTGCATCTCGCTCGAGAACCGTTTTATGTGTTGGAAAAGGGCTACGGTTCCTCTGGGGAGTGCAGCTGCGCTCGTGGCACTATGAGTGGCTCAGTTGCACAGGGGAGGAGGAAAAAGAGGGGAAGAGCAATAGTGATAGGAGAATCGATAGTAAGGGGAACAGACAGGCGTTTCTATGGCCGTAGATGTGACTCGAGAACGGTAAGTTGCCTCCCTGGTGCCAGCGTCAAGGATGACACTGAGCGGCTGCAGGGCATTCTAAAGGGGGAGGGCAAACAGACAGAGATTGTGGAGCGTATTGGTACCAACGACATGGGTAGAAAGAGGGATGAAGTCCGGCAAGCAGAATTTAGGACGCTAGGAAGAAGATTAAAAAACAGGACCTCAAAGGTAGTAATCTCTGGATTACTTCTGGTGCCACACACTAGTGAGTGTTGAAATAGGTTAGTTCAGGTGAATGTGTGGCTGGAGAGATGGCGCAGGAGGGAGGGCTTTAGGTTTCTGGGACATTGGGACCACTTCTGCGGGCAGTGGGACCTGTTCCAGGCAGATGGGTTGCACTTGAACCGGAATGGGACCAACATCCTTGCAGGGAAGTTTGCTAGAGCTGTTGGGGAGGACTTAAACTAACTTGACAAGGGAATAGGATCCTGAGAGGATGTTCAGTAGGGGGAGATGCACAGCCAAAATTAGAAGAGAGAGTAAGTGAGTCTGGGAGGCATAGAAATTATAGGCCAGTTAAAGCATAAGGGGGTTTGGCAAGGTTGGATGGTATTTATTTTAATGCAAGAAGTCTGACGAATAAGGGAGATGAATTGAGGGCACAAACTAACACATAGAAGTATGATGTCATTGCTGTCACAGAGAAATGTTTGAGAGAGGGGCAGGATTGACAGCTCAATATTCCTGGATCTAGGGTCTTCAGGCGAGGCAGGGAAGGAGGTAAAAGAGGAGGGGGTAACGCAGTATTTATCAAGGAATCAATTACAGCAGTCAGGAGGGATGACATCTTAGAAGGCTCTTCAAATGAAGTCATATGGGTAGAACTTAAAAACAAAAAAGGAATAATCGCGTTGCTGGGAGTGTACTATAGGCCCCCAAACAATCAGAGAGAAATAGAAGAGCAGATATGTAGGCAGATTTCAGAGAAGTGTAAAAATAATATGGTAGTAATGGTGGGGGATTTCAACTTCCCCAACATTAACTGGGTTAGTCATAGTGTGATAGGTTTGGAGGGAGCAGAATTCTTAAAATGCATACAGGAGAGCTTTTTAAGCCAGTACATAGAGGGTCCTACAATAGAAGGGGCAGTTCTGGACTTAATTTTAGGGAATGAAGCCGGGCAAGTGGTAGAGATATCAGTGGGGGAGCACTGTGCAGTAGTGATCATAACTCTGTTAGATTCAAGGTTGTTATGGAAAAGGACAAGGATGGGTCAGAAATCGGGAGTTTGAAACTGGGGTTGGCCGATTTTAATAAGACCAGATATGATTTGGCCAGAGTGGACTGGGAGCAGCTGCTTTTAGGGCAGAGCAGTGGGACTCATTCAAGAAGGAAATAGGAAGAATACAGGTCCAACATATTCCAGTAAATGTAAAGGGTGGGACCAACTAATCTGGATGTCGAGGGATAGACAGGATTGGATGAAGAGAAAAAGGGAGGCTTATGGCAGACATCGAGGGCTCAAAACAGCGGAAGCCCTAGAGGAATGTAGAATGTGTTGGGGGGAACTTGAAAAGGAAATTAGGAGAGCAAAAAGGGGCCGCGAAAAAACATTGGCAGGTAAAATAAAGGAAAATCCAAAGTTATTTTACAAGTAAATTAAGAGTAAGAGGATAACTAGAGAAAGAGTAGGGCCCATTAAGGGCCATATTGGTAATTTTTGTGTGGAGCCAGAAGACGTAGATATGGTTCTAAATGAATACTTTGTGTCGAGATGTTCACAAGTGAGAGGGACAACGTGGGTATGGAAATCAGGCAGAAGGACTGTGATATAATTAAAGAAATTCGCATAGAAAGGGTGCGGAAGTTGAAATCCCCCACCAATACTACCCTATTATTTTTATGCTTCTCTGAAATTTGCCTACATATCTGCTCTTCTATTTCTCTCTGATTGTTTGGGGGCCTATAGTACACTCCCAGCAATGCAATTGTTCCTTTTTTGTTTTTAAGTTCTACCTATATGACTTCATTTGAGGAGCCTTCTACGTGGTCTGGCAGGCTTCAAAGTAGATAAATCTCCAGGGCCGGATGAAATGTATCCTAGGCTGTTGAGTGAGGCAAGGGAGGAGATAGGATCGTTGACAATAATTTTCAATACCTCTCTGGCCACAGGAGCGGTGCCAGAGTACTGGAGGACAGCCAATGTGGCACCATTATTCAAGAAGGGAGGAAGGGATAAACCAGGGAACCAGAGGCCAGTCAGTCTAACCTCAGCGGTGGGGAAAGGATTGGAAGCAATTCTGAGGGACAGAATTAATCTACACGTGGAGAGGCAGGGATTAATCAAGGACATTCAGCATAGTTTTGTTAAGGGAGGTTATGTAAGACCAATTTGACTGAATTTTTCGAAGAGGTGACAAGGTGTTTAGGTGGGGGCAATGCATTGGATGTAGTCTACTTGGATTTCAGCAAGGCTTTTGATAAGGTCCAGCATGGGAGACTGATAATGAAGGTAGAAGCCCATGGGATCCAAGGCAATTTGGCAAATTGGATCCAGAATTGGCTGAATGACAGGAAGCAGAGAGTGATGGTTGAGGGGTGTTTTTGTGTCCAGTGGGGTTCCACAGGGATCGGTGTTGGGTCTTTTGTTGTTTGTGGTATAAAAAAACGATTTAGACTTGAATATAGGAGGGCTGATCAGTAAGTTTGCGGATGGCAGGAAAATTGTTGGGGTGGTAAATAGTGAGGAGGATAGCCTTAGGTTACAGGAAGATATAGACGGGCTGGTCAGATGGGCTGATCAGTGGCAAATGGAATTTAATCTGGATAAGTGTGAGGTGATGCACTTGGGCAGGACAAACAAGGCACGGGAATACATGATGAATGGTTGGACCTGGGAAGTACTAAGGATCAGAAAGACCTTGGTGTGCATGTCCACCAGTCCCTTAAGTCAGCAGGATAGGTAGATAAGGCGATTAAGAAGGTATATGGGATACTTACCTTTATTAGCTGAGGCATAGAATACAAGTGCAGGGAGGTTTGCTGGAACTGTATAAAACGCTGGTCAGGCCACAGCTGGAGTATTGCGTGCAGTTCTGGGATCCTCATTTTTGGAAGGATGTGATTGCACTAGAAAGAGTGCAGAGGAGATTTACCAGGATGTTGCCTGGGCTGGAGAGTTTTAGTTATGAGGAGAGATTGGATAGACTGGGGTTATTTTCCCTGGAGCACAGGAGATTGAGGGGGAACATGACTGAGGTGCATAAAACTATGAGGCGCATAAATAGGGTAGACAGGAAGAAACTTTTCCCCTTGGTGGAGGGATCAATAACCAGGGGGCAAAGATTTAAGGTAAGGGGCAGGAGTTTAGAGGGGATGTGACGAAGAGTTTTTTCAATCAGAGGGTGGTGAGAATCTGGAACTCACTGCCTGAAAGGGTGGTAGAGGCAGAAACCCGCATAACATTTAAGAAGTAATTGGATCTTCACTTGTGATGCCATGGTATACAAGGCTCTGGACATAGTGCTAGAAAATAGGATTAGAATAGTTAGGTACTTGTTTGACTGGTGCAGGCTCGATGGGCCGAAGAGCCTTTTTTTGTGCTGTAGACCTCTCTGACTCTATGACTTCTGTTATCCTTGTGACCAATGCCTGTATATCCTTTCTGTATAAAATGGCGACCAGACCTGTGTACATTACTCCAAGTACAGTCTAACCATGGTTGGATACAAGTTTAATATAACTTCTCTGCTTTTCAATTCTTTCCGTCTCAAAATGACCTCCAGAGATATGTTTGCCTTTTTTTCGCCTTATTAACCACTGCCACTATTGTGTATCTGTATCTGGACATACCTTTGCTCGTCTATCCCATTCAAACTCTTATTATCCAAGCAGTATGTGGCCTTCTTATACCCAATACTCATGACCTTCTCAAAACACTAGTTCACACTCATTTACATGGAAATTCATTTGCTGAGTACATGCTCATTCTGCAAGTTTATTAATGTCTTCTTGTTTCCTGCCACTTCCTTTATATTAATTACCCCACTAATTTGGTGTGATCTGCAAATTTGGAATTGCACTTCTCATTCCTGAGCCCAAATCACTGGTATAAATGGTGAACAATAATGATCTTAGCTTTCATTGTTGTGGAACAACACTTCTCACCTTGTGTCAGCCTGAGTAATTAACCTTTACTTGCTGATTTTTGTTCTGTAGCCAGCTCACTATCTATTCTCCTACCTGACCCATGACTCTACATGCATCTGACCTTAATCATGAGTCCAGTGTGCAGTACCTTATCAAAGGCTTCTGAATATCCAAACATATAATGAACCTACCACGTTACCTTTGTCTTCTCTTTATACCACTTCTTCAAAGAACCCAATAAGGGTGGTCAAGCCTAAACTTCCTTTTGAAATAAGTGCACACTACTCTATTTTATTTTCCGTTTCCATGGGCGGAATTTTCCATTTTTGAGACGAAGTTCAGTGTGGGAGAGGGAGAGGGGTGGGTGGTTTCATGTCCAAATGCAACAAGACCTGGATTCACGCTACTCATGTGCCAGGCAATGACCATCTCCAACAAGAGAGAATCTAACCTTCGCCCCTTGATGTTCAAAGGCATGGCCACCACCGAATCCCCCACTATCAACATCCTGGGGGTTACCATTGACCAGAAACTGAACTGGACTAGTCATATAAATATTGTGGCTACAAGAGCTGGTCAGAGGCTAGAAATCTGGCAGTGAGTAATGCACCTCCTGACTCCCCAAAGCCTGTCCGCCTTCTACAAGGCACAAGTCAGAGTGTGATGGAATATTCTCTACTTGCCTGAATGAATGCAGCTCCAACAACACTCAAGAAGCTTGACACCATCCAGGACAAAGCAGCCCGCTTGATTGGCCCTGTATCCACAAACATTCACTCCCTCCACCACTGACGAACAGGGCCAGTAGGGTGTACCATCTACAAGATGCACTGCAGAAACTCATCAAGGCTCTTTAGGTAGCACCTTCCAAACCCATGACCCCTACCATCTAGAAGGACAAGCAGACAAATGGGAACACCATCAGCTGGAAGTTCTCCTCCAAGCCATTCAAAATCCTGACTTGGAAATATATCATGTTCCTTCATTGTTGCTTTGTCAAATTCCTGGAACTCCCTCCTTAACAGCACTGTGGGTGTACCTATATCACATGGACTGCAGCGGTTCAAGAAGGCAGCTCACCACCACCTTCTCAAGGGCAATTAGAGATGGGCAATAAACAATGTCCTAGCCAGCAATGTTCACATCCCATGAATGAATTAAAAAAAACTTTATTATTTATTATTATAAAACATCTTAATAATTTAATTTCATAGTTCCTTCTTTCTTTTCCTATACTATTTTTGATTTCTTTCCTAATCTTTCGTTGTCATCCTCTGCTTTGTTGTCTATGTACTTAGTTTATGCCTTTTTCTTTAGTTTCAATTTTACCCTTATCTCCTTATTTATCGATAGTGTTTCATTATTTACTAGTTTGTTCTTGCCAATTAATGAAATATATTTCTTCTGAACTTAGTTAATCACCATTAGAAAATATTTACCACTGATGTTCTTTCTATCTCTGACTGGCCATTATTTTTTTCAGTTTCCCTTCCCGAGTTCCATTCTCATCCCCTCAAAATTTGTTTTTTTTTTCAAATCTATTACTTTGATCTTTTGACTTAAATCTTTCATTATGTTTCAGTTGCTTATACCTTTGTTTCAGTTTTCCAGCATCCGCAGTATTTTGTCTTTAGCTTATAACTAGATGTTTCCCTACACATCTCTTATGCTGCCCTAGTTCATTTCCCTTTACTCAATCCAGGAGTGTTTCTCACATTCTTGGTGAGAAAGGAATCTTTTATGTCCCACGGGTGGGCACATGCCCAACCTGATCAGGGATAAAATTGCGCGAGAAGACATCGGGCGAGTGTCTTGATGTCATTGCGCACTCGCGCGATATTTCGCTTGGCGGACGTGTGTAGAAGTCGGAAACATGCCCGTCCATAATTAAGAGGGCAATTAAGCGCATTAACGGCGCAAATTGTCTCCGATTTTTCATGGCCCCTCCAACCTCACAGTTGGTGGATAGGCGAATCGGCCAGGTGGACTTTGCATTTTTCATCAGATTTCTGTTATGGAATGAAATATAAATAAATATCTTTAGGCAGCATTTTTATCAGCGATATTTTCAGGTCATTGTGATGTGTGGACATGTTTTTTCCGCTTTTAAAACCTTTATTTTAGCTTTTTCACGTCTGCATCTTCCTGAGGCAGCTGTCTGCCTTCAGGGAGCTTTCTTGGAGCGCTCATCCGCATCCGTGGTGACATCAGCGCCCGCCCTCTACCTGTCCCCACCCCGACAGCACTGAGCTTTTCAGTGTGCATTTCATGCTGGCTGGCTATTAATTGGCCAGCCAGCGTGAAATTGTGGTCAGCTGCGATTGTGGTCGGAGACCTGTTTCCTGGGCGCTCCTGGGCCCGCCGATCCGGCACATCCGCCAAAGGTAAAATTCAGGCCAGTAAAAACTTCATTCCCTTTTCTCTACCTCTTCTTGCCAGTTTATTTGGGGTTCGTTGAAATTTCCTATGATTATTATTCAATGTCTTTCACTCGTTTCCCTACATGTTTCTTCCTCCACTTCCCTTCCACTATTAGCTGAACTGCAAATTAACCCCATTAGTGTGACTGATCCCTTCTTGTCCTTCGTCTCAATGGATTCTGTTCCTATCTTAATGTTAGTTACATCTGTTTTTACTATTAGCTCCTGATCAGAAAAAAAATTATACTGTGGAAATTCAAACAGGCTAGGGCTTAAAATCAACAAAATGTTCCAGTAAATGCTACCCATTTATTTCAGGTTTCCATTTAAAAGCATTTCCCATTTTCTGTTTATCAAAGACCTTGAGGTTTTTCTGCCATGATGGTTATTGATTCTAGATTTAAGGTTTTCAGCCTTAAAGAGAGATTCACAGCTTTCAGCTTCCGTTCTATTGGCAAAAAGAACACTGAAATGAGACATGACCATCAATTCTTTGACAATGAGGCATCTCAGCTGCAATTTTCCAACATGCGGCTTTGATGGCTGAGGCATCTTCACAACTGGATGAACTCAGAAAATTTAAGCCGTGAGCTTTATCTTTAACCTGCTTGTGTAATGCAGATGAAAACATGTTTTATGACCTGGGCTCCTGGCACAGAACTAGAGCACACAAGTACAAAATTAACAAGCCTCAAATGTGACCAGAGGTTAGAAGGTTTTTTTTTTCTGAAGCACTGTGAACAAAACAGTTCGCTTGATTAGCACCACCATTCACCACCTTCAACATTCACTCCCTCCACCACTGATGCATAGTGGCATGTGTACGATCTACAAGATGCACCGCAGAAATTCACCAAGGCTCCTTCGACAGTACCTTCCAAACTCGTGACCTCTACCACCTAAAAGGACAAGGACAGCAAATAGATGGGAACACCGCCATCTCAGAAGTTCCCTTCTAAGCCACTTACCATCCTGACTTGGAACTATATTGCCATTCTTTCACAGTTGCTGGATTAAAACCCTGGAATTCCCCCCCTAACAACACTGTGGGTGTGCCTACACCACATGGATTGCAGTGGTTCAAGAAGGCAGCTCACCACCACCTTCTCAAGGGCAACTAGGGATGGGCAATAAATGCTGGCTAGCCAGCGATGCCCACATCTCGTAAATTAATTTTTAAAATGTGCATCAGGCTCCCAACAAAACCAGCTGGTGGTGTAACAACTGATTCCCTCAGCTGGCTGAAAATTGGGCTAAGAACAAAACTGGAAGTTATAATAAGTACAGACAAGCGTGACCAAATATCCTACGGAAATGACAGCTGTAAAAAGAGACTGTTGTTATGGCACGGCAGATGGTAAATGCTGGGCTGCCCAAATCCCAGAGGGAAACCTGAAACAGCTGCCAAAATGTTTTTTGCAATTTTTATAGTATGAGGAGAAGTTCTGAAATGAGGAAATGATGTCTCTGACTACTTGTGATGACTTTATAAGAAAGTAAACATTTATTAAAAGAATAAAGAAAAAAAACACAATTACAATTAGGCCAGAAACTTACCTGTGTCTGGCGGGCGGGAGCGGGCGTGGAGCTGATCGCCACCCGCGAACAGCTGCGCGTCACCATTTTACGTGGGCAGGTCAATTAAGGCCCGCCCAGTGTGACGCATGGCTGTAGCTACCTGTGCGGGTGGGAGGAGGAAGGAGAGTTGGGGCCTGTGCGAAAGAGCACAGAAATCTCCCGGAGGCACAGAGCTGCCTCAGGGAGATTAAGCACATAATAAAGGTTTATCAAGAATAAAGTTAAAAATTATTTAGACATGTCCCCTCATGTGACAATGTCACATGAGCTGGGACATGTTAATGAATTGTGCAAAAATTTATTAATACTATTATAGAACCTTCAGGAAACCTTATCCCGTCCGTGGATGAGGTTTCCTCAAAAACGCGAATGCCACTTGGGCTCTTCACCTGCCCGCCGACCTTAAGGGTGGGTGACAGAGCTGTTAACTATCTAAATTACTTCCCTAGTGGCCTTAATAGGCCTTTGACAATTCGGCGGGTGTGTAGCCGCCTCCAGTGCGCACCCACTGAACGCAAGATCTAAATGACGCATGATAACGTCGGGACGCACGCCCAACGTCATTTCGAGTCATTTTGCGTGACAGCTTGTCGGGCTTGCTCCTGCACGCCAATGGCAATATTCAGGCCTTAATTACAAGAATGGCTTCACACAGTAAACAGTACTTTAAAATAGTTCCACAAATCTTAACTGAACTAACCTCAGAGCTATTTTCTGTCCGGCAACTATCTTTATAGATTATAAAATCTATAGAATTCCACTAACTTTTACCACACAGTGCTTTTCTCTTCGGGTGTCCTCTAAGGTTGACAGCAATTGGTTCTTACAGTCTGGCCTTGTTCACACTACCTTTTGGGAGATCTGACCAGCTATCCTGCTGTCTTCTGGGAGATCTAAGCAACTACCCCTTCACATAGGCTTCAGTATTTCCTTAAATGCATTCCTTCCCTTTGCTCTCTCTGTTGTCTCAATCATTCTCTTCAAAAATGCTTTCTTCCCAGAACCGATTACACTCGTTCTTTATTTTAGCTCTTAGGCTTGTAAAAAGTAACCTATCCTATCTTTACCTTACTTACACCTTTTACAACCTGTATATATCCCCAACAGCCTGTTTTCCACTACAAAAGAAGTATGACAGGGTTATTAACAGAAGGATAATATTACAATTTCTTGTTTTCATGACACATTTCTTGTTAGAAAATGAACCTGCATAATTCAAAAAGACGGTTTCATTTTCTCAGCCTTTTTCCTATTAATTACTACTTATCTTTATCCACTATCCTATTACATTGTATGATGCATGCATTAACATGACAATATACGCAAGGTTTCAGTAAAAATGGAGTCCATTTCAGTCCTTTTTTGGAGGTTTCACATGTCTAAACTTCCTTACAGCTTAGACCCTTGATAATGACAATTAAGTTTTCTCATCCAGTGACATGTACAATTTGCAAGTTAAATGGTTGTAACAATAAACTCCATCTAAACAGTCTAGCATTCTGGTTTCAAAACTTTTCCAAAGTTATGGAACTTTGTTTTGGAAATATTGGTTTTCCTTCAATCAAATGGACAGACTATTTTCTTTTTTTCAAGCTCAGCTTTTAAAAGATGCTGAAGTGAAATCAAACACAAAGCAATGGGCCACAGAGAAACACAAAAGTCAATAAGGCTCCAAGGTTGTTAAATAAAGTTTTCCCTCCTCCTCCTGCTATGTAAACACAAGTATTCATGACAGCAATGGAGGAATCAACAACCTTGATTATTTTAACAGGTTATGGTCTATATAAATAATTGTTTCTGATTAACTGTTGGCAACATAAATTTCAAAATGTTGCAATGCCAGTGCCAACTCAATGTTTCCTTCTCAACGGTAGAGTATTTCTGTCGACGGATATTTAACTTCTTTGAAAAATATCCCACCGGCTTTTCAATACCTACGTCATCTTCCTGCAACATTTCTGTGGGTTGCTTTTCCACAGGCTGTTCAACAACAGTAGACACCATCAACATCTATGACCCAGCTACATCATTTCCTACAATAAATGGAACCCCTGAAATAGACAATTTCTGCATTACTCCTACAATCACTTCACCTGATTGCAAGCTACTTTTCAAATTCACCTTATATTCCAATGGAATTTTTTTGTTTCTCCATGAATTCCCCTTATTATTACCTTTTCCTGCAAAATTCCCTCTGGACAACAAATACCACTATCCCACAACATTACGGATTGACTGGTTCCTGTATCCCTTAAAATCTTTGCCAACTCCACCTTGTGCACATGAAAAGACTTTTCCCTCACAGATGAAATCTTTAAATATGTCTGTAACTTGCCTTTCAATATTCCTTTGAATAGGTGGCGAACCCATTTTCATCTGCGGCTAATATTTGTGTTTGTTTTTCTATTTGAATAAATCCTAACAGTTAGTCCTGTTCTAAAGCCTCAGACATTATAGCACTTTTCGTAGTGCCTACTTCTCCACAAGGTCTCCCATATAATCCCCAGCACATTGACGTCATAAGGCCAATCTCATTACAATGCAAACATTTAAGCTTTCTTACACCCATTCCACTCTCAGCACCTTCCTTCCTAGTCTGAGGTAAAATCTCCTTTGAACCTCCAGCTGTTCCTTCTTTTCCTTAGCTACCTACCTTCCTCTCACCTTCCCATTTTCTATCCTTCTCAGATTTAAAAGGGTGTCAAAAAATTGATTTATGAACTAGCTCATAATCAGCTGTTATCTCTCCTGGCTGCCTAGCAATTTTAACCCCTTGTTCCTCCACATGGGTTCTTACTAGTAAAGGAAGTGAATCTTTAAATCCTTCCAAAAGAATTACTTCTCTAAGGGCTTCAGGGATTCCCTCCAATTTTAATGTCCTTATCTACCTGTTGAAATTACTTTGTTTGACTCTTTCAAACTCAATATAAGCCTGTCCAGGCTGTTTTCTCACATTTCAAAATTTTTGTCTAAATACTTCTGGAACTAACTCATAGGCATTCAGAATAGCCTTCTTCACGGCATCATATTCCCCAGATACTTCTTCTGAAAACGATGCATATACCTCATTAGCTTTACCCACCAACCTAGACTGTAATAGCAATGTCCAAATTTCTTTTGGCCATTTCATCTGTTTAGCCATCTTCTCAAAATGAAATAAAGAATGCTTCAACATCAAACGGTTTTTGCAATTTGTGTAGTATCAGAGAGGTTCTGAAATCAGGAAATGATGTTCCTGACTACTTGTGATGATTTTATAGTAAAGTAAACATTTATGAAAAGAATAAAGGAAACAAAAATACAATTACACTTAAATACAAGAATGGCTTCACACAGCAAACAGTACTGTAAAACAGTTCCATGAATCTTAACTGAACTACCCTCAGAGCTAACCTTCCCATTTTCTGTTCAGCAGCTACCTTTATAGAGTCTGAAATCTATGGAATTCTAGTAAGTTTTACTACACAATGCTTTATCCTTGGGGTATCCTCTGAGATTGACAGCAACTGGTTCTTGCAGTCTGGCTTTGTTCACACTACCTTCTGAGAGATCCAACCAGCTATTCTGCTGTCTTCTGGGGGCTTTAAGCAACTACCCCCTCACAGAGGCTTCAGCATTGCCTTAAATGTGTTCCTTTCCTTTGATCTATTGTCTCAATCAGTCTCTTCAGAAATGCTTTCTTCCCAGAATTGATTTCACTCGTTCTTTACTTTAGCTCTTAGGCCTGTAAAAACAAACTCACCCTATCTTTACCTTACTTATACCTTTTCCAACTGTATATAAACCCTTTTGAACTAAAACCACTTAATTCAATATTACTCCTGTTATTGTTTTGTATAAAACTCTGACTGAAGTTCCTCTTGGTTCATTAACATATCAAAATCACTTCTTACTGATGGCTTTCGTCTCTTGCAGTCACTCTGGCTGTTAATCCAATTATCATATTTGCACCCCCAACAGCCTGTCTTTCAGTACGTAAGAAAAATTTACAGGGTTAGTAACAGAAGAACAACATTACAATTTCTTGTTTTTTTGACACTGTTCAGGTATAAAGAATGGAGCTGCAAACTTAAATCTGTACCGTGGAGTTGTGCTCAACTGTCCTTTGTTGTCAGGTAAGGAAATACAGATGTTTCCCTCAGAATATTTAATAAATGGACTAAACTCCACAAAAACATTGATTGTATGGACCAAAAATTGGTCTGAACTATTATTTGGTACAGGGGTCACAATTCATGTCTGCCTGCGCTGGTTCCAATGGATTTGGCCAATACACATTTTTGGCAATGACTCATCATTTATCTGATTGTAGCATTGGTCCAAATGTCTAGCATACTGCTGGCTACCTCTGCCTTTAACAGGGAGCTGAGCAGCCTGTGTTAATAGCACATGGTGCAGTCAGTCTTCTGTTTTAAAAGGCAATCTGTCTCTCTTAAAGGGAAGCTGTACTGAATTACAGGAGGATGATGCTGAATATTAAACAAGTAAAATGGAACCCTAGGGTAGAGGGCGGACTCTATGGTGACAGTAGCAGAATATAGTGGTGAAGGTGGATAAGAAGAGACACCATGGTTCCGTGGGGCAGCCCTCAAGGACAATCCTTGGAAGGGGTTGGGAGCAGATGGCCAAAGAGATCAATTCCCAGTGTCTGGCCCTGAGGACCTGGCAGCAGTGCCACAAGGTGTCTAATGATCTCATGTGGGTGGTCAACGGAATTTATAAGTATAAAAGTAGGGAAGTCTTGCTAGAACTGTACAGGGCATTGGTGAAACCACACCCAGAATACAGTATATAGTTCTGGTCACCTTCAGGAGGGCTATACTTGTAATGAAAGCAGTTCAGAGAAGGTTCACAAGGCTGATTTCTGGGATGAGGAGTTTGTCTTATGAGGAAAGGTTGAGCGGATTGGGCCTATATATTTTGAAGTTTAGAAGAATGAGAGGTACCTTATTGAAACATGTAAGATTCTGGGGGCGTATGACAGGGGAGATGCTGAGAGGATGTTTTCCCTCATGGGGGAATCTAGATCTAGGGGGAACTGTTACAAATAAGATGTCTCCCATTTAAGACGGTAATGCGGAGGAATTTCTTGTCTCAGAAGGTCATTCGTGTTTGGAATTCTCTTCCCCAGAGAACAATGGAGGCTGACTCATTGAATATATTCAAGGCTGGTTAGGTATATTTTTGATTGAGAAGGAAGTCAAGGGTTATGGTGGGTAGACAGGAAAGTGAAGTTAATGCCACAATCAGGTCAGCCATGACTTTATTGAATGACGGAGCAGGCTGAATGGCCTGCTTCTGCTCTCTTCTTTTTTAAATGTTCCTATGCATCTCACATGACGTTTGTTACCCACCATTCCACAAGCTTCTCACATTGCTCAATGCACCACATCCCCATAATTCACCCAGTATCAGGACTCATGCCAAACATCCCAATATTTCAGCTCACCTTCACACACCTACGACTTGCTGCTTTTACATACATCCAGCTATTCAGTTGTGACAGGCAAATCATTCAAATATAATGCAAACAATCACTGACATTCTTTTCTCTCCCTTGGAGGGCAAGGTGGCACACAATAAAAGGGAGCAGAGCAGAGCGGGCTGGGGGCATTGATGTTTGCATCTCCTCAGCCCCATGGAGAGGATGGTTCTTTGCATCATGGGGCTAGTTGCAACAGAGTTCATGGCATACAGGGAAATGCTGACGGGCATGTACACCAAGTTGCTGGGTGCATTGGCTGGTCTACCAGGAAGACTCCTGTCACTGTCAAGGAGCTTGGTGGAATATGGCTTCAAGTTGACAGAGGGCATTGGCAGACCTTGCACTCTCCTCAGCTTGAATATTTCACAGACTTTCCTTAACAGAAATTATTCAAAACTACCGTATGTTCAAATTGGATGCCTGGACCTTTAATTTTTTTTAATCATTCACAGGATGCGGGTGTCACTGACTGAGCCAGCATTTATTGCCAATCCCTAATTGCCCTTGAGAAGGTGCTGGTGAGCTGCCTTCTTGAACCACTGCAGTCCATGTGGTGTAGGTACACCACAGTGCTGTTAGGAAGGGAGTTCCAGGATTTTGACCCAGCGACAATGAAGGAATGGTGATATATTTCCAAGTCAGGATGGTGAGTGACTTGGAAGGGAACTTCCAGGTGGTGGCATTCCCAACTATCTGCTGCCCTTGTCCTTCTAGGTGGTAGTGGTCGTGGGTTTGGAAGATGCTGTCGAAGGAGCCTTGGTGAATTTCTGCACAGCATCTTGTAGATGGTACACACTACTGCTACTGTGCATCGGTGGAGGAGGGGCGAATGTTTATGGATGTACTGCCAATCAAGCGGACTGCTTTGTCTTGGATGGTGCCCAGCTTCTTCAGTGTTATAGGAGCTGCACTCATCCAGGCAAGTGGGGAGTATCCCATCACACTCTGACTTGTGCCTTGTAGATGGTGGTCAGGCTTGGGGAGTCAGGAGGTGAGTTATTCGTTATACAGTTCCTAGCCTCTGACCTGCTCTTGTAGCCACAGTATTTATATGGCTAATCCAGTTCGGTTTCTGATCAATGGTAACCCCCAGGATTTTGATAGTGGGAGATTCAGTGATGGTCATTGCCTTACACTTGTGTGGTGCAAATATAACTTGCCACTTGTCAGCCCAAGCCTGGATATTGTCCAGGTCTTGCTGCATTTGGACATGGACTGCTTCAGTATCTGAGGAGTCGCGAATGGTGCTGAACATTGTGCAATCATCAGCGAACATCCCCACTTCTGACTTTAGGATGGAAGGAAGATCATTGATGAAGCAGCTGAATATGGTTGGGCTAGGGCACCACCCTGAGGAACTCCTGCAGTGATGCCCTGGAGCTGAGATGACTGACCTCCAACAACCACAACCATCTTCTTTAATGCTAGTGCTGCCCACTCCCACCCTGACTTTGGAGCAGAATGCTTTGATGAGTGATAAGTGACTTTTGTCCACTGTACCTATGGAGTCTAAATTTAGCACTTGGGCAGTAACCGGTCAGCTGGTAGAACAGTATGATGTCATGAGGGGACAAGTTCATAAGTTCCAGTGCACGCTGGGAAGAATTAAACAAGTGCTCTTCTGAAGACGGCGTATGCCACTGAATATGGCTGGCAGCACAGTGCGGACCCCTTGGAGGCCATCAGCTTTCGTTGCGTCATCTGCCACAGATGTGTTTTACACCCTAGCTGCTTTGTAAAATGAAAGAATTTGCTTAGCTGAACCACCTTTTCTTGTTCTCTGTACTTATGCTCTGGTTATCTGACTGCAGCAGCTGGAATATCTCATTTTAAAAAAAAATAATTTCATCTAATGTATGTATTTATAAACACAATGGTTGTCTCAGCTTTACTGACAAAAACAGCACAGAACAACAAAATCAACGGCTTTAGTAAAGTTTTAAATTAGTCATTTTAGTTCTGGAGGGTATTTCTGGCTAACAAGATAATATGTCTTCCTATGGTGTGTACTTAAATCCTGTGGCTGTCTGCATAACACACACTCAGCTGGCTGACTTGGCAATTTCTTAAAGATAAAACATGCAGAAATTCATAATTCCTTTACTTGCAATGTTAGTTTCCGAACAAAATTACGTTGTCATGGTTACCAGAAGCTAAGAGCTAAGGATTGAATGAGATCGGGCTGGTTGGTCCTCTGGATCTTTTGCTCCTCTCTGCATTCAAGAACTCTAACTTAATGCAGTTTATAACTCGTTAAATGCTGAACTTGTGATTTTTAAAAAGACATTGCCTTATCCCAAAACCCAATTTAACCTTCTCAACACTTACAATCTGGAGGCCTGATGATGTGAGAGGCAGGGCATGTGTTACCTGCAGCTGTTCCCCTGGAGGTTATTATCATGAGTCAGGTGGGCAGGCTGTATTATTCATTAACTCTCAGCTTCAGTGGTGCCACCTACAGGCAAGCAGTGGCTTGGCCTAAATAGCCAAGTGGTTATGGTACTGGGTTTGTAACCCCAAGATCAAGAGTTCAAATCTCACAATGGCAAACTATGAAACAATATAACTTCATCTGAAACAGATGGAAACAGGTTTACTCAAAAGAGTATCAAGAGTTCAAATCTCACAATGGCAAACTATGAAACAATGTAACTTCATCTGAAACAGATGGAAATGTGTTTGTACTCGAAAGAGTTACAGGCAAGCAGTCTCTCTTAAAGGAGCATACACTCAAGCTTCAGACTGGAAGGGAGTTTCATAAGAGGAGAAATGGCTGCAAGAGAAGTAGACAGGGCAGCCAGTTTCTCTAATGCAGCATTGAATGGTCTTAGTCTAGGTGGTGGACAGGAGGAAGGCAGCAGGTCTTCCAAGTAACACTTATGCTGCCAGTGAGAAGTGGTTGCGGAGGATGTCAATACCAGCACCTTAGCTCCTAGGACATAACTGCAAAGTTGAAAGAAGAATGATCTTCTCTTTGATGAAGCCTTTGGCTATCTGTTCTGATACCTCATGTGGCTTGGTGGCAAATTTTAGCACTTTGGAACATTTTACTGCATTAAAGGTGCTTTTTAAATGCAACTTGTTGTCAGTGTTGGTATTTCCTCTGAGGATATGGCTGCAACACCAAAAGAAGTTCAGAATCCTCACCAGAGATATCAAGCTACTCTTTTATTCTTTTTTGTCAGTGTCACACAACCAGATGGACCAGACCACCCTGGCTCCTTGCAGTCTGCCGCTATTTCTGGTGGGGTTCAGGCTCTCATTGCAAGCTCATGTATCTAACAGGCGACATGAAAGGAATATCTCTGATAATCCAGTAGCCAGCCTGTGACTTGACGGCCTGGTTACAATGAAGGTGGCACAGATGATTGGTGGAATGAATCATAACTGCTGCCAGTAAACTGGACATAGACCTCCATGATATGCTGCCTGTGGCCACACACAAATATCTCCTTTATCATTTTTTTGTTTTCTAATACTCCAGTGAAGCACCATGGAATGTTTTATTATGCCATTACATAAGGCACTATACAACTATAATTTGTGTAAAGTGATTTTTTTTACAATATGGATCAATTTTTCAAAATCATACATTTGTTAAAAAAGCTGGCACTTTTCATTTTAATCTTTCTGGTTTAATCAGAAAGTTGAATTCTCTAATTATGGGTTAACTAGATAAGTCCATGAGGGAGAAAGGAATAGAAATCTGGGTGAGATGAAGTGAGGTGGGAGGAGACTTATGTGGAGTATAAGCATTGGTATAGACGCGTCAGGTCCAATGGCCTGTTTCTGTGCTGCAAATTCTATGTAATCTTGTTGTTTTGTGCAGTAGTGCTCTTGAGTTTCGCACAGCATTATAACATTTATCAGTCATTGTGAATCTCTGAGACTCTCATGCTGACCTCTGACATAGCCTGGGAGTTCCTTATGCAGGTGGAAGAAAGAGATTGACCAAACTCATTACATTTGAATCATGATACTTAACTGATCAGGCCATTTTTCGGGTTCAATGCAGGATTATTTCAGGATAGATTCAGTTCAACTCCAAAGTAATGAGCTGAGAAATCTGGACCCAGGTGAAATAAAGCCTGACAGGGCATTAACTCAAATAAATCCTATTGGGATTCCCCAGAAATGCTGATGCCAAAAACATGTTAACAGAAAGATCTGTTTGTTGTCATCTATTGGTATTAAAGTGTTTTAATGTGAAATAACGATATTTCTCGCTGCAACTGTCCTGCTAATGTACTGCAACTCAAGCAAGACCACTTTGAGCTTCAATGACTTAAAGAAAATTCATTAGATCACTTGAAGGATCACTTGACAGCTTATGTTGCACAGTCTTATGCAGTCATTGTATTCTTATTTTCTATGTAAGATACAGGTGATACTGACCTCCAAAGTAAGAACCATCTGATAACTTCATTTCCTTGCTGGATTTGGTGATAACAGTTGCCACCCCATGCTGAATAAAATACATCTTCTTCCCGATTGTTCCTTCCCGCACGATGTAATTCCCAGGCTGGAACACTTCGAATCGCAGCTTGCTCAGCATGCTTGTCACAAAACTTGGGTCAGCGTTTGCAAATAGGGGCATAGTGGCAACCAGCTTCCGACAATTGAAGTTGACAATCTCCTGAAACAGAAGGAGGTGGCCAAACTTCATTAAAATGCAGCAAGGCAGTAGATTAACCTTCTAAGTATTCCATTTCCTTTAGTAGGATCAGAAACATGAACTGTACCTCACATATGAAATCTGTATAAATAACTAATTGGGTGGTAACTATCAAAGGGTTTGGGAACAGTAAATAAAGTAAGGATTTATTTTGAAGAACATTTTTAAAATTATCCCAACAGCAAACACACGCACCTGTAAGATTGAAACGGTTAAAATACTTTGTTTCCAGATTCTGCAGAATACTTAGGCAGTTGACTCGTGGGAGTGGAGGAGAAAAAAATGACCTATCCTCTTTCATAATGCTCTGTGTGTTTATAATAGATCTGCTCATGGGATTAAACTTAAAAAAAGAAAATGCAGAGAAAGCAGCTGCTTAGTAAAGAAAATCAAACTATCATGGCTTTTGTAAGTGTTAATACAGCAGCAATGGCAACATGTGTAGCTCCAGTTTTTGATGAGTAAATCAAAGGAGTTCTGGGACTTTGGCCTGTTTAGAATATGAAATTACACTAATTTTGGTGGGAGGAAGAACTTGCGGAGAATCCTGTTTTTTCTTGGTTATCCCTCCCTTTTTCTGGGCCTGGTAAATTCAAATGAAGGGACATCACATCTGGAGGTACGAATGGTGGGGTCACCAGCATTCTTCAGAACTTCTGTCAGCAGTAAGGATGCCTGCAGGAGAAGGGTGTACTTGCTGAAAAGAGCAGTAAGCAGGACTCAAAATGTCAAATCTCTGACAGATTGACTGTTGTTTGGAAGTGAATATTGGGCATTGCAGCTGTGAGTTTTCTGAATTTTCCCTTCACTGTAGACACTTAAGCCAGACAAATACACACCCCTGTATCACAATGGAACAGGAAGATCATACTCCAAAATCCCAGTGCTCCTGAAGGTTCCCAATGGCACATCCCTATTATTAAAAACTTTCCTAATCTCTGGCAATGGAATTGAAATTCAGATTTTCCAGGCAGGGACTTATTTTCTTTCCAGCTAGGCAC
The DNA here is from genome assembly GCF_017639515.1 of Carcharodon carcharias. Classification (NCBI taxonomy): domain Eukaryota; kingdom Metazoa; phylum Chordata; class Chondrichthyes; order Lamniformes; family Lamnidae; genus Carcharodon; species Carcharodon carcharias. The sequence continues at coordinate 185,763,384 of NC_054467.1, read as the reverse complement.
GATGGAAACAGACTTTTTTTTAGATAAATGTTGTTTCTCATTTAAAGGGTTGCCTGTTTAAATTTTGTGCAGCTATCTTGATTCCATTCTTTATTCTATATTGCTATTCCAGTTATACTGACTCCTATCTTCTCTTTGACTGAGGAGAAGGCTAACTCAACACAGGCCGGAGATTGAACCTACCAATGTCTTAATTTACCCTTGCAACAAGAAGTGTTTTACTCATGAAGCCCTTCGACAGAAAGATTCTCAATGCCTTTTCCAGCGTGTTAGTGCTAAAGCCATCATTTTTGTTGTTATGTATGGAATGCAGAATTAATCTCCCTCCCTTGAAATCTATTTTGTTTTATAAGAAATTATTTTTTGCCAGAAGCAGAAAATGTGATGCTTAAATGTAATGGCCCAAAAACATGACAATTTGCTGCTATTGTGGCAGTCACTTTTCAACTGCCAATATCTGACAGCAGCAAATAAAAGATAGTGGCACAGAGCCATGATGGCTACACCTTGTTAGCAATGCAATGAAATTCTTTAAGACCACAAAACATTGAATATAGTATGCAGAGTCATCCATAATTAGCATTGCTGATTCTTGCCAAGATAGCTACAAAAAATACCTGGTCTAACCAACACTGATGACCTCTGAAATACATGTGGTTCTACAGGGGCAATAAAATATATTTTCATCAGACAATGAGGTGCCAGCAATAATAAGCATCACCACAAAGATTAGAGAATAAACCCCTTAGTCTGACATATCATATTTTTAAACTTTAATAATGTGGGGCTAGGATTCTGGAGTAATAGCTGTCAATGTGTGTGTGAGACATTGAAACTGTTTTTGTTTTTCCTGTCTAAAGCTATAATTGGAACATGCATCAATCTCTCTCAGATATTTCCTTCCACTTGGTTATAAATTAGATTTCGGTTTTCTTTAAATATTCAGCTTAAGAGCAATGTATTTATTTATAGAAATATTACTTAAAATCAATAATATCTAAAAAAAATCTATGGGTTTTGCTAAGTCTAGTTTTTGTAATCTGATCTAATATTCACAACATTCTTGGCTACAGCTACAATCAAAGCATCAACTTTAAAAGAATTATTAATGAGGTGAACTCTGAAATCAATTTTAACTCTGATTCAATCTAAATTGGCTTGGTTTAGAGGTTATTTCCTCTTTGAAATTGAATGGTTCAGATTTGGTTGCACCTGTCCTTTGAAAGAAATAGTGCAGTCACAGTGGGTTTGTTTAGTTGCTGCCTCTACATGTATTGGTTCATGCTGATAGCAAAGGCCTAAAAGCAGGGCCCAGGAAAGGGTTGAAGATAGTGGCAAACACTAGGGCTAGGGGCTGATTGGCAGGTGGGGGGGTGGGGGTGGGGTGCAGGCTCGCTGTTGTAAACAGAGTTTCTCATCATCAACACTGAGCAGCGAGCAGCCAGAGCTGCAGACCTGAGAGACTGGCTTAAAAAAGTTCGGATCTGTCAAGCTGAGAGTTCCAATTTTTTTAAAGCTGCTCTGTCAGTGTCGGGTCAGTTTCACTGAGTTGCTGCACTGCTTCTGATCTTTGGGCAGCTTCGTGATTCCAATCTTTTTTTAAAAGTCTGCCAAAAAATCACAAAGCTGCCCGAAGGTCAACAACAGTGCAGCAACTGAGAATATTCTTTCTTGAAAAATGGTAAGTGAAAATCTCTGTAATTTTAGAACCAGTTGGATGCTGTATGTGTGTGTGTGTATGTGTGTTGGGGGGGAGGGGGCTTGTTAGAGGGAGGTTAGAAAGGGGGTTGGGAGAATTGGGGGAGGTTGGAGGGAGTTTGGGGGAAGGTTAGCGAGGGGATGGGTGGGTGGTTGGAGGGGTCTGAGAGGGGTTTGATGCAAAGGCTGGGCATGAGGTTAGAGGAGATTGGGGGCAGTTAGGGGATTTGGGGGGAGATTGGGGGTTTTGGGGGAAAGGTTAGGGTGTTGGGAAGATAGAGGGGGGTTTTGGGGGGAGGTTAGAAGGGATTGGAGGAGGTTCAAGCTGGGTTTAGGGGGAGGTTGGGTGAGGATAGAGGAGGGAGATTGGAAGCGGGTTGAGGGGACATTGAAGGGGGCTGTTGGGGGAGTGGCTTGGGAGGGGTTGGAAGGAAGATTCGTGGGAGGGTTGGGATGGGTTGGTGGAGGGTTTAGGAGGAATGTTGGAGGGGTAGTTGGGGTGAGGTTGGAGTGGGGGTTGAGGAGGAGATTTGAGTTGGTGGGGTTAGAGGGTTGGGGATATAGTTAGCTACTGAGTTGAATTGTTTTGTAAATGTACTAATTTATTTGTAGCCACTTTCCTAACATCAGTTGATTGCTCTGTGATTAATTATCCTTAGAGAATCAGCATTGCGCTTCCAATTTCACCATTGCTACAGTCACTCTGCTAACTGTATGCAGGTATAATATAAGAAAGACAAAATCTACTTTACAGCCAATTAAGTACTTATGAGGTGGAGGGCGGAATCATCCCAAATTTGCATTTAGTACAGTATTGGGTGGGAAAAAGAGCGTTTTTCCCGCCGGCCACAATGATGAGTTTTCATACGATATCATCCCAATCCTGCCTCATTAATCATGCATTCCTGGGAAACATGCCATTGAAATGGCATGTAGGCTCTCATCCACCCACCACGTCATCACCTTGCCACTTCATCATGCCATGCACACATCTCTCAGTGCCTCCAGCCCAGGACTGTGGCACAGAAGACAGGGCCCCGAAAGGCAAAAATGCTACAGTTGCCCGGTTTAATGAAGTGTCCCTCAAGCGCCTTTTGGACGCAGTGGAGGCTCACCCTGACGTCCTCTACCCCTGCTCTGGCCACAGGAGGGGCAGCAACATCACTAATTCAGCATGGGAGGTGGTGGCAGCGGTGGTCAGCGTCAATGACCTGCAAAAGAAGACAGCTACCCAGTGTCACAACAGGATGAATGGTTTCTTCCATTCTGCCAGGGTAAGTCACCATTCTCATCCCTCTTAACTCACACATTCACAAACCCATCACACATCCACAGGGATCTCACACTTCAAAGGACAGCACCACTAACTCTCACACACACCCTCACATCTCCATCAGGCTCATATCCTCTGGAGCTCACGTCCTCAACACATTCATGTCTCCATTCACCACACAAACATTCCACACAGTACCATGTGTCCTGCTCATATTATCTTCATCTGTTTTCATGCATAAGATGACTCACACAGAAGGGAGAGGTCCCAGACTGGGGGTGGGGTGGAGTGGACAACATCAGGCCCCTCACTCAGTTTGAAGAGCATGCTATCATGCTGACTGGTGAGGATGTGGACTGTGCCTACGCTGATGGCGAGGTTGGCGATGAACACCCTTGCAAGGATTGTGCACCTCATCATCCCTCTCTCAATGCAACTGTAAGTGCTCTCTCTCCTTCTTTTGACTCTGCTGCCATGCACTAATTATCTCTACTTTAGTTTACAGGAAGCTCTGCCAAGCGACCGACACCCTCAGCCAGCCAATCCCTCAGCTCCATCCAGCTCCTCACCTCCAGCCAAGAGGGCTCCTCCTCCATTGAAGAGCTGGAAATAAACAGCCTAGAAGACCCGTCACAGTGCTTACCCACACCCTCCACCAGCACAGAGACAGACACCTCGGTGGAACCCAGATCTAGAGCAGGCTCGGCTTTACAATCTAATGGTCACCGCACAGACACGTGTCCACAGCAAGAGGAGGCAGGTTCAGCTGAGCTCCATGGCACTCAGAGGACTTAGATGACAAACCTCTGGGTTTGGCCTTCTGACTCATCCTGGAGAGTCAGCGGAAAGTGGGGGAACATCACACAGAGCTGTTGGAAGCCCTCAACAAGGTGGCATACGAGTCGGAGGAGTGTGTCCACCTGCTCTCTGATGAAGTGGTGCCCGCATGTGCGCGTATGGAGGTCTCCATGGGGCGGTGGCAGAGGCCATGGAGACCCTGGTCCAGCAGAATGTGGAGATGTGTGCAGACCTGCGCTCCATTGTGGTAGCCACGGGTGAGTTGATGCAGTGGTGACGCAAGACAGAAACAGTGCACATCGAAGTCCCTCCAGGTGCTACTTCCCCTCAGACTCAAGCTGGGCCCTTGAGCACTCGAACGCAGAAGGAGCAGCAGCTGGACACCCTTGGGTCATCCACCAGGAACGTCAGAGGCTATCTGCTCCCTCTGAGTCCCCTTTGCCTGTGACGCCCTCAACTTTGTCTTCTGTCACCGCAAAGGGAGCAGCCCTTTTGGGGGCGTCCAGGTGAACGTGCAAGTTCCCTTCCTTCCCGATAATCCCACTCCCATACACTTCAACCTCCCCGACCACCACCTTCCCACCCCCAGGATCTGCCGCTGAGTCCCCACCGACCAACTTGGCTTTCCCTTCTACTGATACTGTTGCACTCTCACTGCACCACCTCACTCTGCCCTTGGTCATTCTCACCATTCCCTCGTGCCCCGTCCACCCTCAGCTCGCTCCCCATGAGGCAGTCATGGACTCATCAGAGCCCTCCCTTGCACATTCATCTAGATATCCCCCTCTCCGGAGCCCTCCCTCCCTCCGGGTTCCCTCCCCCCTTGGAACTCTCCCCATCCCCCCACTGTCTTTCCCCCTTCCTGGCTCTTTCAGACACCCTTATTTCTTCCTCCAGCCTTACGTCTTCTTCCAGCCTTAGTCTTTCCATCTCCCCCCACAAAACTCCTTCCCATCTTGGCACTCCTTCCTCCCCCTGGACTCCTTCCTACAACTCTAGGCCTTCCTCTCTACATGCCCCCTGTACATTTTCCTAACACAGCTAGACCTTCCTCTCCACCCCCTTGATGATCTCCCGTTGTGTGCAGCCCCTCAATAGTGACTTTCCACCTTCCGTGAGCTGCTTCATAGTGGAGCCATGTCCATTAGAATCCACCCAGCATGCCATGGACATTCCTTCAGGGTCCCGTAGCTGTTGGGCCCCAGCATCTTCTGCTCCTCAGATGTCCATGATGTGAGCAAGGCCCTGGTGGTTAGTCCCGACTTCTGTACATCATCTTGACAAGATGTGTTTTGCATCGGCATATTTTCTTGCCGATGTGGGCAGATGATCCAGTGGGGGGATGACTCCGGTGGGCTGGCCTTATAATAATATGCAGATGTATTACAATGAGGTTCCCGATGTCCAACGGTGGGAAACATGGCCCGCCATTGACAAGCAGAGCGGACAATTGCAAACTGGTTTCACGACGTTGTGAAACCAATTTTTGGCCTTCTTGCCATATTGTCCACTCACGCTGCCAAGCATGCCTGACGCCAGCGGGAATGGAAAATTCTACCTGTAGTCACCAGTATAATTTAAGGAATGTTAAGCAAGCAAATGGCAGAGCGGGTTCTAGGGGCAGAATGGCCTACTTCTGCCCCTAATACATATGTTATATGTCATTATGGGATAGGTGAGATGAAATGGACTGGATGGCCTTTGTTATCCATAATTACCTTGCGAATAGAGGTTGGAATCATGGCTGGAGTTCTGTTTATTTTGTTGCTAATGAAAATTTACTGTGAGCGGTCTTTGTGGGATGAGATTGCCAGGACAAGAGTGTGTAATGGGTTCATAGTGCATCAGTAACCTGTTTCACACTGCACATGATTCTCAAGAGTCTTTTCCATTGACTTCAATCTTGTCCTTTTATCTATTTACCTATTAACCCGATAAAAACAAGAAACTGCGGATGCTGGAAATTCAAAACAAAAACAGAATTACCTGGAAAAACTCAGCAGGTCAGGCAGCATTGGCGGAGAAGAAAAGAGTTGACGTTTCGACTCCTCGTGACCCTTCAACAGAACTAGAACCTATCCCGCTCTACCTTGGTGCTTTTTATGAGTTTTTTTTTGTGGTATTGAAATATTGTGATAAAGTTGTGGCATAGTATATATTGAAAATATACTATAGTAGGAAGCAGAAATCAGCAGAGTTTTCAGACTTGCTGATCAAGAAAACAGATCCAGTTGTGAACCATTCAGTCTTTGTCCTCTAGCTTCTTAAAAGTTGTGTTGCACAGAGACACCTGAGGGCTCCAACTCTCTTACTAACAGTGAAAACCTGTGTTGTTCAATCATTCCACTTTGTAGCTCAGGAGTCATTTGATCTTTCTACCCTGTGAGATTACTGATAAAATAGAGTCTAATTATATCCCTTGTATGAAATAATTCCATTAGATAATACCATGTAGCCAGGCAGTAGAATGTCTTCTTCTGCTTCTACTGTATAGAAAATATATTCTACAGTTTATCTGAGCTGCATCAAATATTTCCCCCAAATATTAATCTTCAGTCACCATGTCCTTATGGTGCAATTTGCAGAACATGTTAATGAGGGCTGAGGCAGTCACCAAAATCAATGTTATCATGTGCACGGTGCTATAAATAACTAATGGGATATTTTCCTGTCAAATTAACAATATTGCACAACACTGTTCAAATAAAAATTGTGCTCTCTGGTTTCTTTAATAGTCTGGGTGAGATTACCTATAGTTTGTACATAAATTAACACTGCATTATGAGGGTGCTGCTTTTAATATTAATCACTCATGCTGCATATATATCAGATGATATTTGTAACCAGATGCCAACAATGGGTGTTATCATTTTACTAAAAGCTTTCTGTGATTGTTTGGTGAATTGATTGAATTTTGAAAGAGGAAAAATATCATCCATGATTGAGGTAGCGAATTAAATTAGGTGGGGGTGAGGGGTGGGAGGAATAAAGCGCATGGAAACAGGAAAAGAATCGGGGGACCCATGGTTTCTCCCCTTAGTCGTGTCTAAACATATGCATGGAGTCAGCGAGCCAAAAGCATGCTTTTTAAACAGAGCTGCAATTAAAAATATCCTGCTAAAACTCACTGAGTGGTTAAAACACAGTGTGGTGTGTTCCTCAGCTATGTAAATCTGGAAAGTCATAGTTACCAGTACTGGTGAGTTTGCTGACCACAGGCAGTAAGGGCAATAGAACTGGCAACAACGTTTCTGGGCTCGAGGGAGCAGCCTATCTGCAACAAAGTGATCCCCATTGATGTTGGCTGAGGACAAGATCAGACGCAGCTGTGACACCCCTAATTCTGGAATAGGCTGCTAACACAGTCTGTCTAAGTTGGCTCTTGTAGAACTGTTACTTGGGTGAGGTCCTGAAAAGGTGGAATTGGGAGTTGGAGAGCTCAATACTGACCTTCTAAAGTAGGGTGAAAGGCTAGAAAATAAAATATTCTTCCATATAAAGTTGCTGAAGAAATGAGGGGGGAAATTCAATTAGGCTGGATACTGGGCATGGGTGTCATGATGTACGATTACCTGATACCTGGTCCTGTTGTGGCACAGAAACGTCATGCTGCTCACCTACAAGATTACAGTGTGCAGTCCAGTGTGACCTATTCTACTGACTCATTGTGTGCTCAGCAGGGGGTCCAACCACTATGTGGCTGGTCCATGTTGTAGCTAGCCTTCAGTTCTTAAAGGTAGTCTGTCCCTTTAAAAGGGGAAGGAAGTATACTCAAGCTACAGCAGGTGCTGGAACAGTGTTTGGAATGCTGTGGTGCAAGGATGACTGTTAATGGAGCAACAAAGACATGCACAGCACTGTAACACATGACAACACACTAGCCAATAGTCTTCTCTCTCTCGTTGGACCAGGTCTTACATAACACAAGGAGCAGCGGAGAACCATTAGGATGCACACCTACATCTCATGAACCCTCTAGAGGAGACAATGCTCTGCATTATGGGGTTGGCTGTGACTGTAGCTGTTGCATTCAGTGTCACTGAGAAATTCAGGATGATAACATTTTCCTCCCTTTTGATTCTTCTCAAATCCCATTTCAAATCCCTTATCTTGCTTTCTGGCATGAAGTTCAAGCCACAGATCCATGTGTAAACATGGATCTCTTGCTTTCCACTCCTCACCCTTACCCAGCCATCTAAATGTCTGCTTTCATACACCCAGGATTTGCCACATGGAGAGATTGATTGGACTAGACCAATAACCCCTCACGGTTAGAAGAATGAAAAGCAATCTCAGTGGAACATATAATATTTTTAAGGGGCTTGACAGCCTGGATTGTCAGAACATGTTTCCCCAGGCTGAGAAATCTAGAGCATGGGGTCACAGTCTCAGAATAAGGTGTCAATTATTTAGGACTGAGATCATGAGAAATTTTTTTACTCAACGGGTTGTGAATCTTTTAAATTATTTACTCCAGAGAGCTGTGGATACTCAATCGTTGAATATTTTCAAGACAGATGTCAATAGATTTTCGGGTACAAAAGGAATTAAGGGATTATGGGGACAGTGTGAAAAAGTAGGGCAGTTGAGGTAGAAGAGTCAAAGAGACATTTATGGCATAGGAGGCCATTCGTTCCATTGAGTGCCAGCTCGCTACAGAGCAATCCAGTCAGTCCCACTCGCTGCTTGCTCCCCATAGCCTTGCATGTTCATTTCCTTCAAGTCCTCATCCAGTTTCCTTTTGCAATCAATGATTGCTTTTGCATCCACCAGTGAGTACCAGGTCATTACCACTTGCTGTATAAAAAAGTTCTTCCTCACATTCCTCCTGCAGCTCTTATCCAAAACCTTAAATCTGTGTCTCCTATTCCTTGTACTGTCAGGCAATGGGAATAGTTTTTCTTTGTCTCCCTTATCCAAACCTGTCATAATCTTGTACACCTCTATCAAATTTCCTCTCAATCTCCATTGCTCCAAGGAAATCAACCACAGCATCTCCAACCTAATTTTGTAACTAAAATACCTCATCCCTGGAACCATTCTAGTAAATTTCCTCTGCAATCTCTCAAGGACACTCAAATGCTTCCTGAAGAAGGGTGACGAGAACTGGGCACATTACTCCAGTTGGGGCCTAACTAAAGCTTTATAAAGATTTTGCTTTTGTACTCAAAGTCTTTATGAAACCCAAGATCCCATAGAACCACTCTCTCAATTTGTCCAGACACCTTCAAAGATCAATGCACATGTACCCCCATGTCCCTCTGTTCCTACACACTCTTTAGAACTGTGCCATTAAATGTATATTGCTTCCCTATCCCTTCTGCTAAAACGCATCACCTCACACTTCTCTATATTAAATTCCATCTGCCACTCCTCTGCCCATTCTGCTAGTCTATCCATGTCATGTTGCAGGCAATTTGAAGGTCAGCCATGATGCAATTGATGGCCTACTCCACCAGGAAAAATTAAAGGTACTCATCATTAAAATGAACACTCCACACAAAATGAAAATGATTTGGAGGTGACATTGGCTGCAGCCCAGGAGTTATCTTATCACTGACAGAGGGCAATTCGAAAACTTCTGTTGACTCCTCCAATAACACTCAACATGGTACTTCCACTAACTTTGTAGCAGCAAAAGAAAGTCAAAATATCTCAACTGAAAGTTAAAAGGTGAGTTATTTGAATGGTGCTAGTTGGGAATGCATATGTTCAGCTGGGACTGATTAAGAAAGGGTTTTAACAGGACACGTGAGGTCCAAAATGGCAAACTATGTGCCAGATCAGTGTTAGGTGTTGCTTTTCATCATGGCCTGCCCACTCTGCATGTTTCTGGTGCACGTACAGCATGCCCACACTAGTGCAGTAATGGTTTCCATAGTGTCAGCATTAGTAATGCTAGGGAGCAAAATTTTAGGACGAAAAATTGGTTCCACCAAACAGAGCTTTCCTTTCCATCCACCTCAATGGTTGAGCAGAGAGCACAGTGTGATCCCATCCTAAAAAGACAGGAAATCATGCTGTGCCTTACTTCATGGATTAAATTCAGCTCCAGTACATTTTCCATGACAACACTTTAGACTGACTTAAAATGATCACACTTTATACAATTGTGGGCTGGGATCCAGTGGATGTGCTTGGCCAACTTCCCATTTGCCACTTGCATTTTCTGTGCTGGCAGAACCAAGCTAGCCAGCTGGAAAATGTGGCCCATGTATGACTTTTTTTAAAGCTGAGAAGGAGAGAGAGAGAGGGAGAGAGAAAGATAGACAGAGGCATGCTTCATTCCCAGAGTCTGTGCTGAATCTAAAACTAGATACTAGAGGGAAAGGAATGGTTTTCTAACCCAACTGTTCCTCAATGTCACCCTGAAAACAATGCTTATGGGCTGCAAACAAAATATGAGTAAAGGTAAGGCTCATTGGGTTGTGTAATTCATTATTAAACCACATAGTGCGAGGAAAAGTATGATGCTATAAACAAATAAAATTTGAGTAGTTACTGAAGTGTCAGTATTTCCTGCTAGATGCCAACAAAGTCTAAATGGCCAATGAATGAGCAACAGGAACTATCCTAAAGGTTTACCAGAAAGCTTTCAGGTTGATCAGTTAGAATGAGCTAATTTTATGCATTCTGTTGGAAATCTGTTACGATGGGATTTGAGATAAGTTTCAGGGACAGAGGACAGAATTAGGACAGTCAGCCATAGGACCATACAAGCATGGAAAAGTTACGGCACAGAATGAGGCCATTCAGTACATCATGTCTGCACCGGCCGAAAATCTTTTAAAAAACTAGTCGGCCATTCTAATCCCACCTTTCAGCACTCGGTCTGTGGCCTTGCAGGTTACAGTACTTCAGGTGCAGACCCAGTTACCTTTTAAATGAGTTGAGGGTTTCTGCCTCCACCACCAAACCAGAGGTGTCCACCACCCTCTAAGTGAAGAGGTTTCTTCTCATGTCCCCTCTAATCCTTCTACCAATCACCTTAATTCTGTGCCCCCAGTAATTGACCCCTCAGCTGAGGGAAACAGGTCTTTCCTATTTATTCTATCTAGGCCCCTCATAATCTTGTACACCTCTATTAGGTCACTCCCCCAGCCTCTCTGTTCTATGGAAAACAACCGTAGCCTATCCAATCTCTCCCCAAAGCTGCAACTTTCAAGCCCTGGCAACATTTTTGTAAATCTCCTCTGTACTCCCTCAAGAGCAATTACGTCCTTCCTGTAATGTGGCAACCAGAACTGTACACAAAATTCCAGCTGTGGAATCTAACCAGTGTTTTATACAGTTCCAGCATCACATCCCTGCTTTTGTATTCTATACCTCATCCAATAAAGGAAAGCATCCCTATGCTTCCACTACCACCTTATCTACCTGTCCTGCCACCTTCAGGGACCTGTGGACGTTTACTTGAAGGTTTTTCACTTCCTCAACCCTCCCAATCTCCTCCCATTTATTGTGATTCCCTTGCTTTGTTTGCCTTCCCTAAATGCATTACCTCACATTTCTCTGGGTTGAATTCCATTTGCCACTTTTCCACCAACTCAACCAAAGCATTGATATCATTCTGGAGTCCATGGCTATCCTTTTCACAATCAGCTACACAACCAATTTTTTGAGACCTGCAAATTTCTCAATCATACCTCCCCACATTTAAGCCCAAATCATTAATATATACAACAAATAGCAAGGGACCCAACACTGAGCCCTGTGGAATGCCACTGGAAACCATTTTCCATTCGGTAAAACATCCATCATCCCTTTGTTTCCTGTCGCTGAGCCATTTTTGGATCCAACTTGCCACCTTCCCCTATTTCCCATGGGCATTTACTTTTCTGACCAGTCTGCCATTTGGGACTTTATCAAGTGCCTTACAAAATCCATGTAGAGAACATAAACTGAACTACACTCAGTAATCCTCCTTGTTACTTCCTCAAAAAATTTGAGTAAATTAGTAAGATATGACCTTCCCCTAACAAAACCAGGCTGACTATCCCTCATAAATCTGTTTCTTTCTAAGTGACAGTTTATCTTGTCTCTCTGTATTGATTCTAATAAATTGCCCCCAACCGAAGTCAGGCTGGTTGGCCTATAATTATTTGGCTTATCCCTCAGACCCTTTTAAAATAATGTTTCAGCGTTTGCAGACCTCCAATCCTCTGTTGCCTTGCTGTATCAAGTGAAGATTGGAAAATGATCCTCAGAGCATCCGCTATTTCTACTTTGACTTCCTTTAACAACCTGGGATACAATCCATCTGGCCCTGGTGGTTTATCCACCTCAAAGATGACAGTCCCTCCAGTACTTCCTCTCTCACTATGCTTATTGTATCTAATATTTCATAATCTTCCTCTTTAACTAGAATGCCTGCATCGTCCCTCTCCTTTGTGAAGACAGAGACAAGGGACTCATTAAGAACCCGGCCCACATCTTCTGCATCCACGCATAAATTATCTTGTACATCCTTGATAGGCCCTACCCTTTCCTTAGTTATCCATTTAAGACCCTTCAAGCCTGTTAGATCATTGTTGATCAGCACCTCAACTCCACTGAGTCATCTTTGTCCACATTCCTTAATATTCCTAAATATCAAACACCTATGAATCTCCGTCATAAAGCTTTCAATTGACCGAGTATCACAGCCTTTTAGGGGCAAAGATTTGTATTTCTATTTTCCATTGCATAAAGAATTGCTTCTTGAATAGCATGGCTCTAAATTTAAGAATATGGGCCCTTGTTTTGGATTTCCCTACCGAGGGATAATTTCTTTGTGTCTACCCTATCAAATCCTTTTATCATATTAAACACTTTGATTAGATCTTTTATATTCAAGGGAATACAAATCAGGCTTATGGAACCTATCCTCATAAATGACTATTTTTGACCTCAGTATCATTCTGATGAATTTGCGGTATATCACCTCCAAGACCAAAATACTCCCTGAGGAATGGTACCAGACTGAATGCAGCACTCTAAATGGAGTCTGACCAAAACTCTGTATAACAGCAGACTTACTTCCTCCCTTTTGTAATTAAAACTCCTTAAGATACAGGCCAACATTCCATTAGTTTTTTTTTGACTATAATTTGCAACTGTCCACTAGCTATTATTTTTTGTTTATTTGAAATCTTTTTGTTTCTCCAGGGTTCCTAGAGTTGCACCATATATAAAATGCTTGGATTTGCCTTTCTTGGATCCAAAGTGGATGAGCTACAGCAAGTTAGAGCCCAGAAAGTACAGATGTTATTAAACACTAAAAGCATCTATATCAATTTCCTCTCTCAGTTTTTTTCCCAGAAAGGTATGCATAATTTATTTGGAAAACTTACTAAAACCTCAGTTAAAGTATGGTCAATAAAGTGGTCCACACTGTAGTAAGGACTTTGAAGCTTTAGAGAGGGATCAATATAGATTCACGAGGATAATGCCTGGTATGAGGAAATATTTATTTAAAAAAATAATTTTCCAGTTGAGTTTTTTAAAGAACAGAGCAGATTATGTGACAATATTGAACATATGTTTAAAATCATGAAAAGATGAGACAGGGTAGATAGGTAGATTGAGTTGGATTTAATAGAGACAAGGGAGGTCTTGGTTGCTGGAGAGGCGGCGGGAACCTTGCGTTAACTCTTTCAGAGAAGGCCTGATGAATTGAGTGCAACTCAGACAGGCCAGTTACAGGCCTTCCCTGAAATCAAAGGGCCTTGGGGGCCTAAGTCCCACCTACCTATTGTTGGTCAATCAGATGCTAGCAGCTCTTCTATACTCAGCAGAATCATTGGGGAGGTGGTGGCTGCTGATAGTACTACATCTACCTAAGGATTCAAGGTGGGACCCAGGCACAGGTGAGTAATGGTGGCAAAGGAGTTGCAAGGTGAGGATTGGGGGAGGCGGGATGAGGGGTGTCGGCAGCAAGGACAGAGGGTTGGCTGTCAGTTGGCCCTGCCCTTCCTGATGCCAGATCCCTCGATCAGGCACTGAGTGCCTTTGAATAAGGGATGTCCCCGGAAGCCCGCAAGCAAACACGTCAGGGTTTGCTTGTCATGCTTCACTCATGCTTAGCCCAACACCGCCTGCTAGGTTAATATCAGCGGTGGCAGGATGAGGTGCTTAAGTGGGCCTTAATTGCTCACTTAAGGTCCTCAATTGGCAATAGGTTGGGAAGGTTCTCCATAAGCCTTCTCACCCTGGGTCTATTCGGGGTTGAGGCAGGAAGGTGGCAGGGTCTCCAAACGCCAACCTCCCACTTTATTAAGTGCACCTCCACCACCAAACTCTCCATGGCGGAACACATTCTTTCCAACAGTTGAGCAGTGAAGAACTAAGGGCCATAGATACAGACAATGTTAAAAGTGAGATGTGAAACAGAGGCCTGGAGAAATTTTCTTTCAGAGTTGTGAGGCTGTGGGATTCACCTGCAGTACGTCAGACTGGAAATATGCCAACATTCACAATTAGATTTGATGAATGGATGAAGAAAAGGGGCTGAAGGGATATGGGAACAGGATGGGTAAATGTGATTGGAACTATCTGCTCCCATTTCAGGGGGTAGGTAAATGCCAACAAAGACTGGTTGGGTCAAATAGCCTGTTTCCGTACTGAAACTTCTATGGTTAAATACCTCACTAAAGTGGTAGAAATAAGAATTTGATTCAAGCACATTCTATGCTAGCCATGTTTCATTGAAAGCAAATCGGCAGAGGTGCAAATGGGCTGCCGACTCATTGTCAACCATTTTACAGTACCACAACGTCAAGGTCTATCCATATAACTTTCAGGCTCGGAACTAAGTAATTGTTTGCTTAAACAATATTCTCAGCTTCTGCAATCTTTCCTCATAACACAGGTGCCTAAATCCAGTTAACAACTCAGCTGGCCTTTAATGTATCCTCTCTTGGGCCTGGAAGTCCTTCTTATGACACAGTGACTAGGACGGTACAAAGTACCTGAGGCTTGCACAGAACCATCTTGATAAAATTTTACTGAGACCTTCAGGGGGCCTTTGCCCCTGTTTCACTGTAGCTCCTCCCTCTTCAAGCTCTAAGATAAGTGCCCAGCTGCACCACCACAGGATTTTCTGGCTTGGCAGTGCTGGACTCCTTCTGTTGAGTGGCAACACCACCTGGAGACCAACAGTGAAACCATTCTGGAGGAAGATCCAGCCTCTAAATGTATAATGTATATGATCAGTATATTTTTGAGGTAACTAATTGGGGCATTTCAGTTTGTCAAATGACTCAAGGTATTGTGTTTCAAATAATACCACTCAGCAGCAGATATTATACGCACATTCAATTTTAAGGAGCATCATCTAAAGTCTAACTGAATTGTGGACACTAATAATAAAACATCAAAACAGTCAGCAAGTTAACTGTAAATAATATAATGTATAATATTAGTATACATAGACTAAATCACAAATGAAATGAAAGCCCAAAAATTGCTGCTGGTGATATCAATAAATGACTGCTTAACATGCTTCTAAGATCACACTCGATGTTCAGTATTTTAAGTGGAGTGTCCAACCAACAGGAAATATCTGCATTAAAATAGCAGACAGAATTCATACAATAACATCACCAGCGGTAAATCCTGGGTGATAGTTTGTAATCAATTTACAAAGCTAAAAAAAGGCTCATTATATGGACTAAAATAGATTGGATCTGAACCAAGCAGCTTTGCTTTTTTGTTACCCCCTCTATAGTGCAAACTGTCCCCCAGAAGATCAATGTTTCAGTATCTCACAGGATTTAAAAAAAAATTATATTTCTGATTTTTTTGCTTTAATTCATTTCAGGTCATCTGACTCCGCTTGATGTCTTCAAACCCAATGAATGAAATGGGGGCCCTGATCCTAATTAGTCATTAATCATGTGGAATGTGCCTTTTTGAGTCAGTTCTCAATTCTGCAGGGATATAGTATCTCTGTATGAGCTATATTGGAACTGTGCTGAGGGTGTTTTAAAATAGATTCCATCAAAACTGGTTTCATGTGGTTCTAAAAACGCCACAAATAGGTTATAATATGCACAGCCCAACTCATTAGCACATAACTCAAAATATGCTGACAAAGCCTGATGCTAAAAGCTTGGCTCTGGCATTTAATTATTAAATTTACGATAATATTCTGTTTTCAGCCATTCTGCTGTTATATTGTAAGTTTCATAAATTTGAATTAGACTTTTAACAATAGTTACAAAGATAAATAGTTAACTTTGATATTTTTCATTTCTATTTATGTTGCTTATCTTAAATGTATTTGCTCAAATAGTGACTGTTGATGATATTATCAGAACTGGACAGGACGTGTTTCTGAGAAAAATGACATGATCACTGATGCACTCAGACGTTATCTATGGATGTTATTTCAGCTCCCTCATACCATCAGCTAAGCAACAATTCCCAGTAAGAGTCAGAATTGATTCCTTTATGACGTTCTTAGAGCTCTTAGAGGATTTAACGTGAAGCATTAAAAAAAATCCACTATCTCTACCATCACTTTTAAGACACTAGGATGCAAGTGATCAGGTCCTGGAGACTTGTCAGCCTTTAGTCCCATTAGGTTTCTCAGTATTCTTTCTCTAGATACTGTGATTTTTTTAAGTCTCTACTTTTCTTTTGCTTGTTGAATTTCAACTATTCTCAGGATGCTTTTTGTGTCTTCTACTGTGAAGACATACAAAATAATGTCTCTGCTATCTCCTTACTTCCCATTATTAATTCTCCAATCTCACCCTCCAAGGGACCAGCACTTACTTTGGCTATCCTTTTCCTTTTTATATACCTGTAGAAGATTTTACTGCTGATTTTAATATTATTTGCTAGTTTTCTCTCAGAATCTAAATTTTCCCTCCTTTTTTAGGCATCCTTTGCTGGTTTCTAAAATTTCTGCAATCTTCTGGCCTGCCACAAATCTTCACAGCATTGTAAGCCTTTTCTTTCAATTTGATACCATATTTAGCCACAGATGGTGCATCCTTCTCATAAATTCTATCTTTCTCAATGGAATATTTATTTGTTGAGCGTTATGAATTATCTCCTTAAATATCTGTCACTGCTTCTTTACCATCTTAGCTTCTAACTTATTTCCCAGGCCATTTTAGCCAACTCTGTCTTCATAACCTTGCAATTGTCTTCATTTAAGCTTAGCTGGATGTGCTGCACCTGGTGTGCTAGGCTCCTAACATGGGCACAGAAATGACAACTGCAAAATCAGCGCTGTCGTCCTTGCAAAGACCTCCTGACTAACATCTGCCAAAATTGGGAGAACTTCATCAACTCACAGAATCATACCTTACAGATCATGTCACCGTCCTTGGATATGGCCTGTCGCACTGGCAACGCAGATCCAGCCGAGGTGGTGGCACAGTGATATACAGTCGGGAGGGAGTTGCCCTGGGACTCCTCAACTGCGACTCCAGACCCCATGAACTCTCATGGCATCAGGTCAAACATGGGCAAGAAACTTCCTGCTGATTACCACATAACGCCCTCCCTTAGGTGATGAATCAGTGCCCCTCCATGTTGAACACCACTTGGAGGAAGCACTGAGGGTGGCAAGGGCACAGAATGTACTCTGGGTGGGGGACTTCAATGTCATCACCATGAGTGACTCCGTAGCACCATTACTGACTGAGCTGGCCTAGTCCTAAAGGCTGGGAGTGGTAGACTGGGTCTGCGGTAGGTGGTGAGGGAACCAACAAGAGGGAAAAACATTCTTGGCCTCATCTTCACCAACCTGCTTGTCGCAGATGCATCTGTCCATGACAGTATCGGTAAGAGTAACTACCGCACAGTCCTTGTAGGGACGAAGTCGTCTTCACACTGAGAATTCCCCCCATCATGTTGTGTGGCAGTACCAACATGCTATATGGGATAGATTTCAAATAGATCTAGCAATTCAAGATTGGGCAGCCATGAGGCACTGTGGACCAACAGCAGCAGCAGAATTGTACTCAACCACAATCTGTAACCTTATGGCATGGCATATCCCCCACTGTACCATTACCATTAAGTCAGGGGATGAACCCTGCCTGGTTCAATGAAGAGTGCAGAAGGCATGCCAGAAACAGCACCAGGCGATTCCATAACCAACAAATCAGATCTAAGCTCTGCAGTCCTGCCACATCCAATTGTGAATAATGGTCGACAATTAAACAACTCACTAGAGGAGGCAGCTCCATAAATATCCTCATTCTCAATGACGGAGGAGCCTAGCACACCAGTGCAAAAGATAAGGCTGAATAATTTGCTATAAGTTTCAGCCAGATATGACGAGTGGGTGATCCATCTCGGCCTCCTCCAGAGGTCCCCAGCATCACAGATGCCAGTCTTCAGCCATTTCGATTCACCACACATAGTATCAAGAAATGGCTGAAGGCACTAGATACTGCAAAAGCTATGTGCTCTGACAATATTCTGGCAATAGTACTGAAGACATGTGCTCCAGAACTTGACAGGCCCCTAGTCAAACTGTTTGAGTACAGCTACAACACTGGCATCTACCCAGCAATGTGGAAAATTGCCCAGGTATGTCCTGCACATAAAAAGCAGGACAAATCCAAACTGACCAATTACTGCCTCATCAGTCTACTCTTGATCATAAGCAAAGTGATGGAACGGTTCATCCAGAGTGCTATCAAGCGGCACTCGCTTAGCAATAACCCGCTCACTGATGGGTTCCACCAGGGCCACTCAGCTCCTGACCTTATTACAGCCTTGGTTCAAACATGGACCAAACAGCTGAACTCCCGAGGTGAGGTGAGAGTGACTGCCCTTGACATCAAGGCTGCATTTGACAGAATGTGGCATCAAGGAGCTTTAGTAAAACTGGAGTCAATGGGAATCAGGGGGAAAACTCTCTGCTGGTTGGAACTGCTAGCACAAAGGAAGATGGTTGTGGTTGTTGGAGGTCAGTCATCTCAGCTCCAGACATCACTGCAGTTGTTCCTCAGGGTAGTGTCCTAGGCTCAACCATCTTCAGCTGCCCTTCCTTCCATCATAAGGTTAGAAGTGGGGATGTTCGCTGATGATTGCACAATGTTCAACACCTTTCACGACTCCTCAGATAATGAAGCAGTCCATGTCCAAATGCAGCAAGACCTGGACAATATCCAGGCTTGGGCTGACAAGTGGCAAGTAACAGTCGTGCCACACAAATGCCAGGCAATGATCATCTCCAACAAGAGAGAATCTTATTATTGCCCCCTGACATTCAGTGACATTACTGTCACTGAATCCACAGCTATTAACATCCTGGGGGTTACCATGACCAGAAACTGAACTGGACGAGCAATATGAATACGATATGGCTATGAGAGCAGGTAAGAGGCCAGGAATTCTGCAGCAAGTAACTCACCTCCTGAGTCCAAAAGCCTGTCCACCATCTACAAGGCACAAGTCAGGAGTGATGGAATACGCCCCACTTGCCTGGATGAGTGCAGCTCCCACAACACTCAAGAAGCTTGACACCATCCAAGACACTTGATTGGCACCACATCCACAAACATTCATTCCCTCCACCACTGACGCACAGTGCAGCAGTGTGTACCATCTACAAGATGCACTGCAGAAGCTCACCAAGGCTCCTTCGAAAGCACCTTCAAAACCCACAACCACTGCCATCTGGAAGGGCAAGGGCAGCAGTACACGGGAACACCACTACCTGGAAGTTCCCTTCCAAGCTATACACCATTCTGACCTGGAAACATATTGCCATTCTTTCATTGTCACAGTGTCAAAATAGAAACACAGGAACAAAGAGCAGGAGTAGGCCATTCGTCCCTTTGAGCCTACTCTGCCATTCATTATGATCATGGCTGATCATCCAACTCAATAGCCTGCTCCCGCTTTCTCCCCATATCATTTCATCCCTTTCGTCCCAAGAGCCAAAATAGAAACATAGAAAATCCTGGAAGTCCCTCCCTAACAGTACTGTGGGTGTACCTACACTACATGGACTGCAGTGATTCAAGAAGGCAGATCACCACCACATTCTCAAGGGCAAATAGGGATAAATGACTAAAAAGTTCTTAATTTATACTCAGACCTACAATGTGGCTACTATAAGGGGACCTATAGACTACTCCCACCATTGACTTCTTTCTGTTGCTATTTTTATCTCAGAATTACAGAGTGCAGAAGAGACCCTTCGGCCCATTGAGTCTGCATCAACACATGAGAAACACCTGACCTACCTACCTAATCCCATTTACCAGCACTTGGCCCATAGTCTTGAATGTTATGAGGTGCCAAGTGCTCATCCAGGTACTTTTTAAAGGATGTGAGGCAACCCACCTCCACCACCCTCCCAGACAGCGCATTCCAGACCATCACCACCCTCTGGATAAAAATGTTTTTCCTCACGTCCCTCTAACCTCCTGCCCCTCACCTTGAACTTATGCCCCCTCGTGACTGGCCCTTCAACTAAGGGGAACAGCTGCTCCCTATCCACCCTGTCCATGCCCCTCATAATCTTGTACACCTCGATTAGGTCACCCCTCAGTCTTCCCTGTTCCAACAAAAACAACCAAAGTCTAAGTAACCTCTCTTCATAACTTAAATGTTTCATCCCAGGCAACATCCTGGTGAATCTCCTCTGCACCTCCTCCAGTGCAATCACATCCTTCCTATAATGTGGCGACCAGAACTGCACACAGTACTCCAGCTGTGGCCTCACCAAGGTTCGAGACAACTCCAACACGACCTCCCTACTTTTGTAATCCATGCCTCGGTTGATAAAGGCAAGTGTCCCATGTGCCTTTTTCACCACCCCACGAACATGTCCCTCCACCTTCAGAGATCTATGGACACACACACCAAGGTCCCTTTCTTCCTCAGAACTTCCTAGTGTCATACTGTTCATTGAATACCTCCTTGATAAATTAGTCCTTCCAAAGTGTATCAGCTCCCACTTTTCAAGGTTAAATTCCATCTGCCACTTATCTGCCCATTTGACCATCCCGTCTATATCTTCCTGTAGCCCAAGACACTCAACCTCACTGTTAACCACCCGGCCAATCTTTGTGTCATCCGCAAACTTACTAATCCTACCCCCACATATTCATCTATGTCGTTTATACGAATGACAAGTAATAGGGGACCCAGCGCAGATCCCTGTGGTAAGCCACTGGACACTGGCTTCCAGTCACTAAAGCATCCTTCTGTCACCCCCTCTGTCTCCTACAACTACAAGCCAATTTTGAATCCACCTTATCAAATTACCCTATATCGCATGTGCATTTGCATTCTCCTATGTGGGACCTTGTCAATGGCTTTGTTGAAATTCATAAGCTACATCAACTGTACTACCCTCATCTACACACCTGGTCACATCTTCAAAAAATTCAATCAAATCTGTTGGGCATGACCTCCCTCTGACAAAGCCATGCTATCCCTGATCAAACCTTGCCTCTCCAAGTGGAGATAGATTCTTTCCTTCAGAATTTTCTCCAATAGTTTCCCTATCACTGACGTGAGACTCACTGGTCTGTAGTTTCCTGGCTTATCTCTACAACCCTTCTTAAACAGCGGAACCACATTAGCTGTTCTCCAGTCCTCTGCCACCTCCCCCGTGGCCAGAGAGGAATTAAAAATTTGGGTCAGAGCCCCTGCGATCTCCTCCCTTACCTCCCTCAGCAGTCTGGGAAACAAATCATCCAGACTGGAGATTTCTCCGCTTTTAAGCTTGCCAACACCTCCAATACCTTGTCACTCCCTCTATCAATTTGCTCAAGAACCTTGCAGTCTCTCTCCCCGAGTTTAATAATTTCATCCTCAGTCTCTTGGGTGACGCCGGATGAGAAGTATTCATTTAACACTCTACCGATGTCCTCTCCACCGAAACTAATTCTACATCTTGATCTTCCGAACCAAGATCCTTTCTCACTATTATACTGATTTCATCCTTTATTAGCAGAGCTTTCCTACCTTCTTTCCTTTTCTTCCTGTCCTTCTGAAATGTCAAATACCCTTGAAAATTTAGGTCCCAGCCTTGGTCACCTTTTCGATGTAATGGCTATCATATATATCATACTCATTTATTTCTATTCACACTGTCAATTCATCCGTCTTGTTCCAGGTAAAGAGTTTTTAATTCTGAATTTTAATCAAGTTTTCCTACTCTGACCTTATTTGCTGGTTTGTTCCTATGTTTTCATAATCTGTGTATTCCTGTCGCACTCTGATTGCCAATACCCACACAGCAACCTTGCATTATTGCCTTGTCTTTTTTCTTTAATTTCCCAAATCTCCCCTCATATGAACCCTTCACCCTGTTATTTAGTTTAAAGCCCTCTCTACAGCCCTAGTTAAATGATGTGCCAGCGCCCTGGTCCCAGCATGGTTCATGCGAAGACCATTCCAATGAGACAGCTCCCTCGCATTTAACTGTCCGACCTTATTTTTCCAGTGCCAGTTTGCTCGTGGCTCAGGTGGTAATCTTAAGATTATTATCTTTGTGGTTCTACCTTTTATTTTAATCCCTAGCTGCTCATACTCCCTCAGCAGAACCTTTTACTTAGCCCTACCTATGTCATTGGTACCCATGTGGACCATGACATCTGGGTCCTTCCTCTCCTGCAAGATCCTCTCCAAGTCTTGAGGTGATGTCCCTAACCCTGGCCCAGGTAGGTACACAGCCTACAGGACTCACACTTTCGGCTGCAGAGAACAGTATCTATCCCCCAAACTATACTGTCCCTTACTACAATTACTATGTTCCTTTTAATTCCTCCAACTTGAATGGCTCCCTGCACCGCCATGCCGTGTCAGTTTGCTCATCATCCCTGCAGTCCCTGCTCTCATCCACACAAGCTGCAAGATCATCAAACCCGTTGGACAAGCCCAAGGGCTGAGGCTCCTTCATTGCTACTCTCTGGATCCCCACGCCTGGCTCACTGCAGTCACACCCTCCTGTCCCTGACCACAGATGGAAAGCTGGTGAGTTGGATCTCTGCTTGGTTACTGATGGTGAGAGCCCGTGGGTTGAATTTAACGCTCACTCCTGAGGTGAGTTTGGAGGCAGGGAGCAATTAATTGAGCGGGAGTGTGCCTGGTGGGGACCCTGCTGCCTTCCTGCCTCTATCCTGTTTAATTCTAGGGCGGGAAGACTTGTGGATGGCCCACCCCACCCCGATGCCAGTTGAGGCCCTGAAGTTGAATACCAATGATGGATGGGGCAGTTGTCAAGTGGGAAGCCTGTAAAGAAAACCCTGTCGAGTTAGCTCGTGAGCTCCCAGGGGTTCCCTCATTCAAAGACATTCAATGTTTGATTGAGGAATGCGGTATCAGGAAGATTGGTCAGGGGTGGTTGCTGAGAGCACCATCACTGACTACATTTGAGGCTAAGATAGGTAAATTCATGGTCGTTCAGAGAACCAAGGATTATGGGGAGCAGATGGGAAAGTGGAGTTGAAGTTCAAGATCAGCTGTGATCATATTGAATGGCAGCGCAAGATTGGTGGGCAGTTCGTTCTTCTCCTGCTCTTATTTCTTATGTCCTTATGTCCTCTCACTGCCTCCATGTACCTCCACCTACTCAGCTATGGCAGGAACTCACCTAAAGTCCAGCACAATCATTGACATTTTGCCCTTTCTCTTTCAGGAGAAGGTGGCACACAATAGAATGGAGCAGAGCAGGCCAGTGGGGGTCAAGATTGCCTGCAACTCCTGAGTCCTATAGAGAGATGGTCCCCCGCCTCTTGGGGCCAGCAATGACAGAGCCAGTGTCATTTGGCATCGCTATGACCATTACGGATGACGGTATGTTCCTGCCCCATTTTAACTCCCAGATAACCCTTATTCTGCTATCTGGCATGATGAGTAAGATACAGATGGTGTGACCATGGACCTCTTGTTTCCACCCTATCCTCCACCTCCCTCACACCAATCTTTCCTTTCTAAGTTCCTGCTTTCAGAACTGTGGCCTTCTCAGCCACAGAAGCCCAGGAAAGCAAAAGAGATTAAAAGCATGACACCAATGAAGAGGCCCCATCACTTGCTCAGACACTCAGATACAAGCACTGCATAAACCTTAGAGAGTACATTGAAGTATACAGATGGGATCAGCACATGGTGTGTCATCTGGGCAGGAGTGGGCTGTGGCCAGGCGAGCGGGACAGAAAGGATGGTTTGTATGTCAGCTCACCAGACAGAGAGGTTGCATATGTGTTCCGCTGCAGAGGCCTCAGATGAGGACCTTAATGGGGCAGCATACAGGATGCTGCTAATATGCATGCACCCTCAGATGCCGGGTGCACTGGCTGGGATGCCAGGCAGTATCCTGAACTGTCCAATAGGATGGCTGGGATTTTCCGTGCCTGCCAGCATTGGGCGTGTTCGGGGTTGTGAGCAGACAATATGGCAAGAAGGCCAAAAATCAGTTTCACCATGTTGTGAAACCAGTTTGCCATCGTCCGCTCCACCCATCGATGGTGAGCCGTGTTCTCCGCCATTGGACGTTGTGAACTTCATTGTAATACATCAGCATATCATTATTAGGCCTGCCTACCGGAATCGTCCGCCCCGCCGCTGGATTGTCCGCCCACGTCGACGTGATTGCATTCCGACATGTTTCACAACAGCATATAAAAGGCTCACTTGGCAGGCTGCACTTTGAGGGGAACTCGGAGGTGACTACACAGAAACATTACAGAGAGCTCGCCCAGGTCGCCTGTTGGACTTCAAGGTTGAGATATGTTTTAGGACAGACAAAAAGGAAAAGGCGGTAGGATTGCATTGCTGGTTAAAGAGGAAATTAACGCAAGAGTGAGGAAAGATATTAGCTCCGATGGTGTGGAATCTGTATGGGTACAGCTGAGGAACACTAAGAGGTAAAAAATGTTAGCGGGGGTTGTATATAGACCCCCAAACTGTAGGGGTAATGGGAACGGCATTGAACAGGAAATTAGAGACACATGCAGTAAAGGATCATCTGTAATTATGGGTGACTTTAATCTGCATATAGATTGGGCAAGTCAAATTAGTAACAATACCCTAGAGGAGGAATTCCTGGAGTGTCTACGGGATGGTTTTCTGGACCAATACATTGAGGAACCAAGTAGAGAACAGGCCATCCTAGTCTGGGTATTGTGTAATGAGACAGGAATAATTGATGATCTGGTTGTGCAAGGCCCCTTGGGGATGAGTGACCATAATATGATAGAATTCTTCATCAAGGTGAAGAGTGACATAGTTGATTCTGAGACTAGGGTCCTGAATTTTAAGAATGGAAACTACAATGGTACGAGGCGCGAGTTGGCTATGATGGATTGTGGAACGTTACTTAAAGGGATGACGGTGGATAGGCAATGGCAAACATTCAAAGAGTGCATGGGTGAACTGCAACAATTGTTTGTTCCTGTCTGGCACAAACGTAAAACAGGAAAGGTGGCCAAACCATGGCTTACAAGGGAAATTAGAGATAGTATTAGATCCAAGGAAGAGACATACAAATTGGCCAGAAAAAACAACAGACCTGAGCATTGGGAGCATTTTATAATTCAGCAAAGGAGGACCAAGGGATTGAGTAAGAAGGGGAATATAGAAGACAAAAGTAAGCTTGCAGGGAACATAAAAACTGACTATAAGATTTTCTATACGTATGGGAAGAGAAGAAGATTGGTGAAGACAAATGTAGGTCCCTTACAGTCAGAAACAGAGGAATATATAATGGGGAACAAAGAAATAGCTGACCAACTAAATACATACTTTGGTTCTGACTTCACAAAAGAGGACACAAATAATATAGCAGAAATGTTGGCGAACACAGGGTTTAGTGAGAGGGAGGAATTGAAAGAAACCAATATTAGTAGAGAAATGGTGTTGGGGAAATTGATGGGATTGAAGGCCAATAAATCCCCAGGGCCTGATAATCTACATCCCAGAGTACGTAAGGAAGTGGCCCTAGAAATAGAGGATGCATTGGTGGTCATCTTCTGAGATTCTATAGACTCTGGAACAGCTCCTACAGATTGGAGGGTAGCTAATGTAACCCCACTATTTAAAAAGGAAGGTAGAGAGAAAACAGGGACTTATAGACCAGTCAGCCTGACATCGGTAGTGGGGAAAATTCTAGAGTCCATTATAAAAGATTTAATAGCTGAGCAGGTGGAAAACAGTGGCAGAATCAGATATAGTCAGCATGGATTTACGAAAGGCAAATCATGCTTGACAAATCTATTGGAATTTTTCAAGGATGTAACAAGTAGAGTTGATGAGGGGGAGCCAGTGGATGTGGTTTATTTGGACTTTCAGAAGGCTTTCGACAAAGTCCCATTTAAGAGATTAGCACGTAAAATTAAAGCGCATGGGATTGGGGGTAGTGTATTGAGATGGATAGAAAACTGGTTGGCAGACAGGAGACAAATAGTAGGAATAAACGGTTCTTTTTTCGAATGGCAGGCAGCGACTAGTGGGGTACCGCAGGGATCGGTGCTGGGACCCCAGGTATTCACAATATATATTAATGATTTAGATGAGCGAACTAAATGTAATATCTCCAGATTTGCAGATGACACAGAGCTGGGTGGGAGGGTGAGCTGTAGGAGGATGCAGAGATGCTTCAGTGTGGTTTGGACAAGCTGAGTGAGTGGGCAAGTGCATGGCAGATGCAGCATAACGTGGATAAATGTGAGGTTATCCATTTTGGTAGCAAAAACAGGAAGGCAGATTATTATCTGAATGGCTATAGGTTGAGAGAGGGGAATGTGCAACGAGACCTGGGTGTCCTCTTACACCAGTCACTGAAAGTAAGCATGCAGGTGCAGCAGGGGGAGAAGAAGACAAATGGTATGTTGACCTTCATAGCCAGAGGATTTGAGTGCAGGAGCAGAGATGTCTTGCTGCAATTATACAGGGCCTTGGTGAGATCACATCTGGAATATTGTGTGCAGTTTTAGTCTCCTTATCTGACGAAGGATGTTCTTGCTATAGAGGGAGTGCAGTGAAGGTTTACCAGACTGATTCCTGGGATGGTGGGACTGACATGAGGAGAGATTGAGTCGGATGGATTATATTTGCAGGAGTTCACAGGAATGAGGGGGGATCTCATAAAAACCTATAAAAGTCTAACAGGATTAGACAGGATAGAGGCAGGAAGGATGTTCCCATACGGGGTAGACCATTTAGGACTGAGATGAGAAGAAATTTCTTCACTCAGTGAGTGGTGAGCCTGTGGAATTCGTTACCACAGAAAGTAGTTGAGGCCAAAACATTGTATGTTTTCAAGAAGGAGATAGATATAGCTTTTGGGGCGAAAGGGTCAAAGGATATGAAGAAAAAGCAGGTGCAGGCTATTGAGCTGGATGATTAGCCATAATCATAATGAATGGCGGAGCAGGCTTGAACGGCCGGATGGCCTACTCCTGTTTCTATTTTCTATGTTTCTGTTTTTCTATTTGGGGAGACAGAAGGGGGTGGGTGGGGGGCATGGGCTGCCCTGTGGTTGAAGTGACTTGGTGGGGTACAAGTCATGCTCTACAGTTGAGGCAACTTGGGCGGGAGAGGGGCAAGGCTGATCTGAGGTTGACGGTAGGGCATAAAACATGTGCAGGGTTTTTGGGGGGTGTGAGCAAGGGGAGCAGCTACACATGTTGGAAACCTTGTATAAAGTGACCTTTCCTCTGCAGCTGAGACAGTTCAGACACAGCCACATTGATATAATCGGAGTCGGGCCCCTAGCTTTTCTGCCCACTCAAGCGACAGAGGCATCAAAGTGTCACCAAGTGCTCCAGAGCTTTTTACCCCTCGGGCACAGACTGCAAAGTAATGAGTGTTTTTGTGGACTGCAGAACATTTGGTTGGCTGCGCACGTTATCAATCTCCTTGCTAAGGCTGCCACGGAGCAGTCACTGCTGGAGGTGCTCACAGCCCCTTGCAATGTCATCATCCCTTTTTGGACCAGTCTCCCCCCGTGGTTCAAGCTAACAGTGCAGCCTTGCAGTGCGGGTTGGGAGAATGCCTGCGCCTAAGCTGAGAGCACAGCATGCAGTCCAATGGGCAAAGCTGCCGCCAATCGGTTGGGTGGAGTGGGCTGGAGGTGGATGGGGTTTTATGTAGCCATGCAGTGCACTAAACTCTGGCCATCCAAGTCGTGGCCAGCACTCTCTGGGATGTGTTAAGGGGCCTTCAGACTTAACCAAGACAGGTTCTTCATACACCCATGCTAACACATGTGTCGCTCTCTTTCATCCTGCAGGAGTTCATCAGGATCATGGAGCTTGGTGAACTAGCTGTATGGATGTGGCTTACAGAGAGCAGAAATTACAGAGAGGAGAGCGACTGAGGCGCCTGGCTATGCAGA
Organism: Carcharodon carcharias; assembly: GCF_017639515.1. Lineage (NCBI taxonomy): Eukaryota > Metazoa > Chordata > Chondrichthyes > Lamniformes > Lamnidae > Carcharodon > Carcharodon carcharias. Next base: position 185,735,311 of record NC_054467.1, on the reverse strand, counting down.
GGGAGGAGCAGTGCCCTCTGGAAGAAGGGTCAGCTGGGGCTCCCACACACGTTGCTGAACAGCCACAGAGAGCCGTCACTGGTCAACATCTAGCGACAGGGTCTATAGATGCTGCCTTTCATTTCTGCAGATGACCACAAACCAGTGTCGCTGAAGACTGCGTATGTCTAGGGAACTGGTCAGTCACATCTGCCAGCCCCTGTGGATTTGGCATCATGGGTACATGAAGGGCACCCACCTCCAGTGGCTGAGAAAGTAACTGTGGTACTCAATTTTTATGGCAATGGCTCCTTCAGGGCTCCACAGCCGACCTCAGTGGGATATCATAACCATCCACCCACAAATGGATCCATGAGGGCTCAGATGCCATCTTCGTGAGGGCACACAACTTTGTGCATATCGCCAAGAGAGCCAGGATGCAAGAGATCTTGGGTTTCCCAAAGGTGCAGGAAGCTATCGATTGCACTCACGTGGAGCTCGGATCTCCATTACAAGGGTCAACTATGTCAACTGTAAGGGATTCCACTCGCTGAATGTGCAGCTGGTGTGTGATCACCACAAACGCATCCTGCTGGAGTGTGCACGGTTTACAGGGATTATCCATGACTTCTAGAGTCTCTGTTGGTCACTGATCTCTAACGTCTTCCTGGGTCCACAGAGGCTGCAGCGATGGCTGCTGAGGGACAAGGGCTACCAGCAGACGCCATGGCTGATGACACCCTTGCTGTGGCCTTAGACTGCAGCAGATCGATGTTACAATGAGGCTCGTGCTGCAACTTGCAACTTGGTGGAGCAAACCATCGGGATGCTGAAATTGATGTTCCGGTGCCTGGACTGGTCTGGTGGTGCCCTGCAATAATGTCCGCAGTTGGTGACACGCATTGTTGTTTTCTGCTGCGCCCTTTACAACCTGGCACTGCAACAGGGACAGGACCTGGCTGAGGAGGAGATGGAGGAACTGGAACCCTCCTCCGATGAGGAGGAAGCCGATGGGGGTGAGGGTGAGGAGGTTATCGAAAGCGATGATGACGGGGATCAGGTCCTTGTACTGACCAGACGAGGCAAGGGCACTCGGAAGGGCCTCACAGCTGCTAAATTTGTGGAGGATGATGACGACATGCAGTGAGGAGACACCAGAGATCCTCACATCGCATCTGTGAACGTTTAACTCCAATCTGGCTTACAGCAATGCAAATATCCTCTGTGATAATGCTCCGATCATGGAGATGCAATGCAGGCCCTAATAGTCGCTCGATTGCAGGAGGATGATGATGACATGCAGGGAGGGCACTCCATAGATCTTCACATAGCCTCTGAGAATGTCTGACTTGTGTCTGGCTGAGGGCAGTTTGCTTGCACTCTGTGATCAAGGTTACATCATAGAGAGGCAGCCATGAAACTTTAAAAGCATCTGATCCTCTGTCCTCCTTCAGCACCTGACCCCTTCAGGCGCACTGCATCTCTGGTCACAGATGCTGAAGAGGTGGGAGCCAGTTCCACCTCAAAGGTGCTGAGAGCACACAGAGAGAATGATGGAACTTTGTGATGCCTGCCCATGACATTCTAGTAGCAATGACAAGCACCATCGAGGTGCAGGCTTCAGTAACATGTCCAGGGAGTGTGAGGCCAGACCATCACTTTGGTCTGAAGGCTGCACAAAATGCAGGCAAGAGGCCCTGGGCTGAGACATTTGTCTTTATCTTGTGCAGATGGATTTCACATCTGAGTGACACGAACTCTGCTCATCACAACAAAGAGCCATCAGCAGGGAGACATTCTTGGGAGTTTATTGAAAATAGTGAACATTACGCACAAATGATTAACATCAATGTACTGGGTTTGTAACCCCAAGATCAAGAGTTCAAATCTCACAATGGCAAACTATGAAACAATGTAACTTCATCTGAAACAGATGGAAACGGGTTTGTACTCGAAAGGGTTACATCTTCTTAACTTGCCTAACCCTGCCACTACGTCTTGGTGCTTCCTGCCCATCCACAGCAGAGATGGAGGTAGCCTGCTGACTGTGTCGCCCTCTGTGATGACCTTGGCGGGCATACTCAGAAGCGCCAAAACCTGGAGGGCCCTGGCCTGCCTGCGGGGTCCTGCTGTGTGGCAGTGGCACCCTCTTTGGCATGTGGAGCTGGTGCTGCTGAGGTCACAGGTAGAGGGGATTCGGATGGGCCGGGCGCTCTCGGAGTCAACTGGGTGAATGGCCCCGGTGTATGTACCTGCTCATCCTCCTCCATCTGGGTGCCCAAGGACCCGAGCTGACTCCTTGAGAAGGAGTAGCTGAAGTGAGATCAAACTGCCCTGCACCCTTCTTGCGTACACACTGTTGGAGGCCATCTATAGTGTCAGCAATGGAGTTGCGCCTGCGCAGCAGTGCAGGAGCGACATCCTGGACCAAGGTCTCCATGGCAGTCGCCAATCTAGCAGTTTTGACCTCGGTGCATTGGCATGCCGGCGCTATCACCTCAGCCTGAAGGTGGACGGACTCCGCCATCGTGCCTTACAATCTGAGGAGTGCAGCAGACATCCCTTCCTGATGTTCCCGAGCTTGCCTTTGCAGTTCCAGCAACTGTGACATGACTGAGTTCAGAGATTTGTCATCTCACTCGGACTCAGCAACGTTTTGACCTCCAGCAGTCCTCCAAGTGTTGGACACTGGGAAGACCCTGCCACAACCTGCTGTGGATCAGAAATTGTGATGTGTTCACCAGATTATGATCCCGAAGCTATTCTAAAGCTAGGTCCCACCAGGGTGTGTGTCTCTGTGCTGGTGGAAGTTGTGGGTGAGTGCTGTGATGGGGCTTCAAGGAGGGTGTCTTCAGATTCTTCTTCGGAGGTTTCTTCAGGGCTTGATTGGAGGCCCTGGGTCGTCCATTCTGTCGGCTGTTTTCCAGATGTACCTGTGGAAGCAAGGGGGATAATTAGTACATGGCAGTGGTCTGTGAAACAGGACACATCACTCACAGCATCATTGTGAGTGTCTGATGGATGCTGCACTGCTGGATCTTCACTTGGTAGAGCACGGCCGACTTACCGACAGTACAGGAACGATCCAGATCATTGCTAGCCAGCTGGATGGCTTTTTTTAAAGTCCATGGAGGACTTTAATTTCAGGCATTCCTCCACTGGTCTGAGACCTCTCCCCCATGTTGTGTGCCAGCTTGTCCTGCATGAATCGAGATGGAGTAAGCAGGATGCCTGCCAGGCCAGATGGTAAGGATGCCTGGCATGTGTGGGTGATGAGTGGTGCTGTGGATGGGATGAGGGCAATGAAGGTCAGTATGAGAGAGTGAATGGTGATTTCCCTTGAATTGACAGTGATAGAGGACCCTGTGGATGTATGATGGGTTTGTGATTGTGTGAGTTGAGAGTGATGAGAAGAGTGACTTACCCTGGAGGAACGGAGAAGATCATTCATCCTATTGCAGCACTGGGTAGCTGTCCTCTTTTGAAGGGCATTGGTGCTGATCACCGCTGCCACTGCCTCCCAAGCTTGGTTGGTCATGCTGCTGCCCATCCTGCAGTCAGAGCGGGGGTAGAAGACATCGCAGCGGGCCTCCACGACGTCCAAAAGGTGGTCGAGGGATGCATCATTAAACCTGGGAACTGCAGCCTTTTTGCCTTTCATGGACATCTACCTGCAGTAGTCCTGGGTTGGAAGCACTGAAAGGTGTGTGCGCGGCTGGACTTTAAATATGGTGCCCGGCATGATGAAGTGGCGAGGTAATGGTACAGCAGGCAAATGAGAGGCTGCCTGCTATGGAAATGGTGTGTTTCCCGGGAATGCATAATTAATGCAGCAGGTTTGGGACAATATAGCGTGAAAGGCCGCCATTGCGGCTAGTGAGTAAAATGACTGCACTTTGTGCAAATCTGGGACGATTCTGCCTGAAGGATGAGTCCGGCTCCAAGTTGGCAAGGGGGGCATGGCACAGAAATTGCTCTTCCTGCAGCCTCTTCTCCATCTCCCTGTCATGCTGCTGACCCAGAGGTACAGTCACTGCTGTCCTGATACATGCTGCAGCCTTTGAGTGGACAGATCACCTACTCCTCTGCTATCCCTGAGAGCATGCACCAACACTCTCTGGAAAAACCACCACAACTCTTTCAAAAACACTCTGGAGCACTTCCAGACACTTTGCGACAGAAAAAATTCTTGTAGGATAGATAAAGGGGAACCAGTAGTTGTAGTATGCTAGATTTCTAAAAGGCACGATAAGGTACCACACATCATATTAATACACAAGATAAGGGCTCATAGGGTTGGATTGGTTAATGGACAGGAAGCAGAGAGTAGGGATAAATAGGGCATCTTCAAGTTGGCAGGCTGTGACAAATGGAGTGCTGCATGGATCAGTGGCGGGGCCTCAGCTATTTACAATATATGTCAATGATTTATATGAAGAGACAGTGAGTAAAAATGTCTTTAAGTTTGCTGATGATACAAAGCTGGGGGGAATGAAAACTGTGGGGGGGGACACAAAAAGGCTACAAAGGAATTTAGACAGATTAAGTGAGTGGGCAGCAAATTGGCAGATGGAGTGAAATGTGGATAGGTGTGGGATTATTCACTTTGGTTGTAAGGATAGAAAAACATAATTTTTTTAAAAGGCGTGAAACTTGTAAATGTTCATGTTCAGAGAGACTTGCATGTACTTGTAAAAAGCACAAAATATTAGCGTGCTGATGCAGCATGCAAATGGCATGCTGGCCTTTATGGTAAGAGGATTGGAATACAAGAATAACGGAGTCCTGCTACAATTGTACAGGGCTTTGGTGCGACCACACCTGGGATACTGTGTGCAGTTTTGTTCACCATATTTAAGGAAGGATAACTTGCACTGAAGGCATTACAGCGAATGTTCAGGTGAATTCTCCCTGGGATGATACATTTGTTTTATGATCAGAGGTGAGCAGGTTTGAGGTAGTATCCTCTAAAAACCCATTTTACTCCACTTTAGACCTCAAAGACTTCCCTAAAACAGCAGCAATTCACAGGATAATTCAGGCCAAACACTATCAACTGGTGAATTCATATTATTTAACAAATTCACACTTTCAATACACACTAACCACTGGGAGTATATATCGAAAGTTTACACTCCCTATAATTTTCTATTATTGATGCTAATGCCTGGAAAATTGCAGGTCTTGCACGCAAATTATGAATATATTCTCCTGCCAGCCAAAGCTGTTTGAAGGAGAAGAAATCTGAAATTTCTTCCTTTGGTCTCATTATGCAGAAGTTATAGTGGAGGTTTTGTGTTACATAAGCAATGTCATTTCAGCTATGCCTAGAATAATGTAAAATTCAAACAAAATATCAGATCAAGATGATTCAATAAAAATTCCATCAATTTGGAATAAATAATTTATTTGACATGTTCTACATTATTTCTGATCAAGAACTGATATTTGGCACTCTACCTGAAGCTCGATGCACTAGATTTTAGTTCTTTATCATCATCTTGATAAATGCAAGTACAGTGAATTGAAATAAGAAAATATTATCTGCTACTCTCTTAGAAATGGTTGGGCTATGACAAGCAGGACTCATTAACACCTCCTTAGATTTGATGTTCATGGACACAGAACTCTAATGATACCACTCAGGACTTGGCTTAGCTATCTGACTTGAGAACTGAGAATTGAGGATTCATACTATTGTTAATATAAGCTGCAAATTACAACCTCTCCCCCGACCCACACCACCCCCCCACCCGAACCACTCCACCCAAACCCCAGCAAAGCCAACTGAGGGTTTTAAATGCTAAGCTGCTATATATTCCTAGTATTTGCTGTTTTTATTACAACGATTAATCAGTGCATTAAAACAGAAAAGGTTGGGAAAACTCAGCAGGTCTGGCAGCATCTGTGGAGAGAGAAACAGGGTTAACATTTTGAGTCTGTATGACTCTTCTCCTGCTCAGCTTTTCCAGCGTTTTCTGTTTTTATTTCAGATTTCCAGCATCTGCAGGGTTTTGCTTTTATATTACTAATCAGTGTATCTTAGCACCAAAAGGTAATTCAAGTAATTTGCTTTTAAAAAAGGGGAAAAAACCCAGATAGTGGGTGATCTTCTTAAGGTCAACTAGCAATGGGCAATAAAACCCCCAAATTAAAAAAAATCAACAAGCTAATCATTAAAAAGATTACAAATTGAAACAAGAAATCTCAGATATTTAACAAATATTAAATCAATCTATAAACTTAAAAGGTGTTGCAAAACTGGTTTTCACATGGAAAATGTAATTTATATTTTTAATGAAGCATTTAAGTAAGGGCATATTGGCAGTGTAATTGGTATTCTTGTTTATCAGGTTTGAGAGAAAATAGCATAGTTGAGTGTAAGCGCACAGGGGTGATCTCATGATTTCTAGTGCAGTTTTGGGGGTTAGACCACTGTTCTTCTACAGCTGGAGGTCAAGAGGCATGCTGTATTTGTCTTTCCTGCATCAGTCCTTTGCTCCCTCTGCTAGTTTGTGCAGTAGGCTTTCTGAAACGGGCCATGTTGAATAGGCTTTCAATAAGTGGCTAGACTGTTTGGCGGTTTCTCAGTTTTAGGTTGAGGCTATACATCAGGTGGCTGACTGGTATATGGCACACAGCCCCTTATTGCAAAAAATTAAATGACAAGGATAGGGTTTCACTATGATGAAAGAATTTGTTTTCTATAGCTAATAATGTGAGTTGTGTTAGTCTATTTATCCCGGTGGACCGAACAACTCAGGGACAGGACGAGCAGAAGAGGACAGCGGACTTTAAGGGATGCCAATGACAGGTCATGGCATTTGAAGTAGCCCGAATTATTTTCCAAAATGAGGGACATACTGGCCAAGATATTCATTCAACAGGGAGGGGCAGACTGTATGTAGTTTATGTGGAACGCAACATATTCCATGTATGAAGTTAAGATGATCTTCACAGAGAAGCATAGAATACTACAGCAGAGAAAGAAGCTGTTCGGACCATCGAGTCTGTGTCAGCTCTTTCGAATCGCTATCTAGTTAGTCCCATCCTCTCACTCATTCTCCATATCCCTTCAATTTTCTTACTCTTTCAAGTATTTATATAATTTTCTTTTAAAATGCCGCTATTGAATTTGTTTCCACCACCCTATCAGACAGCACATTCCAAATCCTAACCATTCATTGCATAAAATAATTTTTCCTCGTGTTGCCTCTGGTTCTTTTGGCATTACCAGAAATCTGTGTCCTCACATTATCGAACCTTCGGTAGTGGAAAATCAAAAAAAAGGATTTCAAACACTTCCATCAAATCCCCCAGTCTTCTCTGCTCTAAGGAGAACAATATAAGCTTCTCTAGTCTATCCATGTAACTGTAATGATCCACAAGAAATGTTTTACTAGATCTCTTTCCCATCCTCTCAAAAACCTTCGACTTCTTCTTAAAGTGTGGTTCCCAGAGTTAAGACCATAAGACGTGGGAGCAGAAGTAGGCCATTCGGCCCATCGAATCTGCTCCTCCATTCAATGAGATCATGGTTGATCTGATAATCCTCAACTCCACATTCCTGTTTTTTCCTCATAACCCTTGATTCCCTTACTGATTAAAGATCTGTCGATCTCAGCCTTGAATATACTTAACGACCGAACCTTTACAATCCTCTGCGGTAAAGAATTCCACAAATTCATTACCCTCTGAGAGAAGAAATTCCTCCTCATCCCTGTCTTAAATGGGCGACCCCTTACTCTGAGATTATGCCCTCTGGTCCTAGACTCTCCCACAAAGAGAAATAACCTCTCAGCATCTACTCTAACAAGCACCCTCAGAATCTTATAAACTTGCTTCTCATTCTTCTAAACTCCAATGAATACAGGCCCAACCTACTCATCCTCGCCTCATAAGAAAATCACTCCATACCCGGGATCAACCTAGCGAACCTTCTCTGGACTGCCTCCAATGCCAGCATAGCTTTCCTTAGATAAGGGGACCAAAACTGTTCACAGTATATTAGGCACGGTCTAACTAGTGCCTTTTATAGTTTTAGCAAGACTTCCCTAATTTTTTACTCCATTCCCTTTGAAATAAAGGCTAACATTCCATTTGCCTTCCCTATTACCTGTTGAACTTATACGTTAGCTTTTTCAGATTCATGCATGAGGATTGCCAAATTCCTCTGTGCTGCAATTTTCTGCAGTCTTTCTCCATTTAAATAATATTCAGCTCCTCTGTTGGATATGAGACTTCAGCTGGTGCTGAATTAATGTTTAATATAGGTTTAGCATAACTGGGTTTTGTACTCTATGTCTCTATTTATAAATCCCAAGATGTCATGCACTTTATTAACTGCTTTGTTAACCTGTCCTTCCACCTTCAAAGACTTGTGCACACACATCCCCATGTCTCTCTGTTCTCGGAATCCCTTTAAAACTGTACCACTAACCTTGCATTGTATCTCCTCGGTCATCCTATCAAAATGTAAGAACTCACTTTTCTGCTTGAATGTTATTTGCCATATGTCTGCCCATTTCAGCAGTCTTCTTGAAGTCTATTGCAATCTTTGTGTTTACCATGTTTTCTAGTTTTGGGTCGTCTGCAAATTTCAAAATTGTGTCCTGTACCATGTAAATCCAAGTCATTAATGTCTATCAAAAATAGCAGTGGTCGTAGTATTGAACTGTGGAGAACACCAATGTATACCTCCCTCCAGTCCAAAAAATAGCCAGTCACCACAACTCTCTATTTTTTATCCCTTAGCCAATTTTGTATTTTTTTGCAAGTGATGATGGAGACAGTGTGTTCTCAAGATTTCCTTTCATAGAGTCATGAGGCTGAATTTTCCCCCTGTCGAGGGTTTGTGCGGGGGCGGGCGGGAGCGAGCACAAGCCAGATTGGCGCCCCCGTTTGGGGGTGTGCCGTCATTTTATGTGGGCGGGCCAATTAAGGCCTGCCCAGTGTGACGCACGCCTGGAAGCGCTGTGAGTTCCCTGTGCAGGTGGTGGGGGGATTCACTGAGTTGGGGCCTGCGCTCTTTTGCACTTACAATTAACTTAAGTTCTGGAAAACTTAATAAAGATGAAAAAACAATTAATGACATGTCCCCTCATGTGAAACTGTCACATGAGCTGGGACTTGTCCATTAATTTTTTCAAATTTTTTTATTTAATTAATAAACCCTTCTTGAAACCTCATCCCGCCCGTGGATGAGGTTTCATGAAAAATGTGCAAGCCGCCTGGGATCTTTGCCTGCCCACCAACCTGAAGGTTGGACGGGCAGCATTCTTAACAACTTTAATTACTTTGTTAATGGACTTAATAGGCCTTTGACAGTTTGGCGGGTGCACAACTATGTTGGCTGCACGCCTGCCGAACTGACAATCTAAATGATGCGCGGTGACGTCGGGACGCCCGCCCACCCCCGCTAGCTGACGGGAAAATTCTTCCCTTGGAGTTATATGGCACAGAAACAGGTCCTTCGTGTCTGTGCCGGCCATCAAGCACTATTCATTCTTCTTCTGTTATCTGATGACCTTGACTTGTTCCCATGCTCTCAATCAGGTGGAGGTGAGCCCAGTGTACAGGAGACAAAATTGTTTCTGGTGACTTAGAGGATAAACAATGAATTGCCCCGAAGGGGTTGGCTCTCATTGAAGCTTGCAGAGCATTATTGGCTCCTGGAGAGGACATTTTACTCGAAACTGCTTGAATGCATCCTGTTGAGTGAGTTATGATTTGTTCGTTAATTGTTGAAAAGGACAGATCTCACCATTGCAAGGCGGCTGGCTGTTCCTGCTGCTGTTCTTTGTTGCTCCATTTACAACTATGCACCTAGAAAATGCTTTGTTGTACCAAAGTGGAAGGTGAGTTAACTGATCCTGTGCAATGTTCAATGATACAAAGATCTGATCAGTGGAGCTGGTGTGATTACTGTGTTCTTTGTTACTCCCTCCAGTGTCATGTTTGGATCTCTGAAGGGCAGGTTATACAGGTGGCAGATTGGGAGGTTTTGCTTCCATAGATACCATGAGTTCTGCAGCAAGATTGTATTCCAATGCATACTACCTTTGAACATGGCTGCCCAGGAACATCTAAATTTCAGGAAGCTAGTTCTCCCATGCGATTGGGATTTTGTAGATGACCTAGACTGCAGGATTTCCATTTGTGTAGAAATATGTTAGGTGGGGGATGTACCCTTTGTTCAGTTGGTAACCTGAAAGTTGGCTAAAGGCCTTTATGACTTGGAAAATGTTAGGTAATAAGGTAGAGTAACAATAATCATGTATAATAACATGAGTTCTGCACTCTGAGCTTCTTCGATGGTCTAGTTCTCTTAGCTATTAACCAGTGTGCACAAATATAGGGTGTAAAAGATATAGGGTTATATGGTCTCTTGGTGGAGAGGGTTTACGTGGAAACCTTTGCTGTTAGTATGTATTGTGGAAATAAGTTTGATCTATTCTAGATCAAATGTAAAATCATCAACTGTTTACAATCTAGTATGATGCAATCTAATCTTCCACTCCAGTAAAACATGTGGCCTATGATTTTAGCAGTTGTGCATTAAATCACATTGATATAGCTGTGACAGGCATGAAATAGAATCCTTTTGAACATATTTTGGCTATTGAAGTAATATTGTACATGCTAAACTCTTTCATGACTGTCTAAGCCTACAATCTAAATTCATCACCATTACTCAAAATATGAATTACCAGTATTATCAGTAAAATGAAAATATCTCACCAAATTGAGCCAAGGCGCTTACAAATATGTTACCGAATATCTCACCAAATTGAAACAATGTGCATAGAAATATGTTACCTCCCTAAGTGGATCATTCAATTCTTCCAGAATATTGTCTTCATCAAAGATCTTGCCTTGATAGCGGTGCTCATAATAGTCGTGAATCTTCTGCCGCATATCAGCAGGCAGCTTGTGGAAAGACATGTACTGTTCCACTTGTTTGTACTGAAATGAAAAGGAGAAATACCATGTTAGATTAGCTGATTTGTCTCCCACAGGAGAGGGAAGAGACACAGAGCTAATGAAGTTGCTCCACAGTACGTTCTTTTCAAAGAAATGTGATGTGAAACAAACTGCTGAACAAAATGGGAACAAAATACACAATATATAAACATTTTAAAAATAAATTAAACAACTTAGAGGATAGGCCACTGCACATAACAGAGGGCGTGGTCAGGTTTGAAAAGAATATGAGAGATAACCAGATAAATCAAATAATATTTAGGTATAGCTGAAAAATAGACATGCCTAAGCTTTTCTTCTTGCACTCATCAGGACACTAACTAGAATACCAATATAAGGGGGAAAACAACAATTTACACTGTATGTGAAGAGAGTGCTGATTGGTTGGCAAATGACGCTGCCATGGAGAGTGCACCAGAGATGGTGACTAACAGTTAACTGCCAAGCGTTGTTTGAAATTTAAACCAGGCTGCTTGGCTCTGATTGGTCAAGACATTGACCTAAGGAATGAGTCAGCGAATGGCTGTCCCTTATTTTGTTTAGCTGAAACAGATGCAATGTATGTACATGTTCTTTCTGTCTGTAAAGAACAGGGCCCTGTGTATTATTAATACACAGGTGCCAACCAATCAGCACTCTCTTCACATACAGAATAAATTGTTGTTTTTTCCCCCCTTATATTGGTAATCTTGTGAGTGTCCTGATAAGTGCAAGACAAAAAGCTTAAACGTGTCTCTTTTTTCAACAATACTCAAATTCTGTACTACCAAATGACTATTTAACATTTAGGTGGTACAATGCCTCAGTTTTAAAAGCCTGTATATTGTGATTGAGACAAGGGGGTCATTTTGACTTTGAGTGCTTCCAGGTATACGCCTCTCCTGAATCTCATTTCCAATGGCTTCAATAACAGGCAGCTGAATCAATGTCACTAGTTTCAGTCAAAAGTCAAAATTATGCCCAAGGACTTCCATAATTGTAATCCCTTGACAAGGAATGAGTTAGAGGTGGAGATAAATTCAATTTGGGAAAACAGTTAGGAAAAAAATTTAAAAAAACTTCCATGTATAAAAATAACAGTGGGAAATAACTGACAAGGCCAGATGCCTAATAAAATTGAACCCAGTTGTAGATAGGAACTTATAAATGCTTGCATAAGTCGTACTACGATGGCTTGTGGTTAAAGTGGAATTTGTTAAGGCATGAAGTTCCCTCCTAACATCACCTTTGACCTTTTATGAACATGAGAAATAGGAACAGGAGTCAGCCATTTAGCTCCTCAAGCCTGCTTCGCTACTCAATAAAATCACGGTTGATCGTCTGCCTCAGTTACCCCTTCCTGACTATATTCCCTGATACGCTCAGTATCCAACAATCTATCTATGTCAGCCTTTATCATCAGGTTTTTCTTCATGCAAAGTTTGCCCCTCAATATCAATGGATACTCTTATTACTGATGAGAAAGGCATTTTAAGAATTAAAGAATGTTTTTTTTTACAAAAAGACCTCTTCATATCAAATGGTTAGCCCACTCCCTGGCCTTTGGCAACTTTGGAGATTTAATCCCTATTTGCCATTGAGTGATAGGTTCCTTTTACACATATATTGTTTATGGAGCCTTAGAAGAATGAGAGAAAGTTAGACTAATCTGTTGTTTGTTTTTCCCAAATTCTTCTCTAGTATAAACAGTTAAATTCAGAGGGAAATATGTTACATCATAGAATGACTACAATTGGATGTAGGTCTGTAATATAAATGGGTTATAAATTTAAGCAAAGGTATGAATATAGGAACAGGGTTGGCCATTTAGACCCTCAAGCATGTTCTGCTGTCCATGGTTGATCTGCGACCTAACTCCACGTGCCCAACTTTGCCCCATATTCCTTTAATCTTGGACAAACAAAAGTCTATCAAGCCCAGACTTAAAGTTAACAATTGGCTGAGCATCAACTGCTGTTTGTGGAAGGGAGTTTTGAAATTCTACCACCCTTTACATGTAGAAATGCTTCCCAAATTCACTCCTGAAAGGTATGATCCTAATTTTAGACTGTGACCCCTAGTTCTAGACTTCCAACCAGTGGAAACAGTTTCTCTCTATTTACCCTATCTGTTCCCCTGAATATTTTGAAAATTTAGATCAAAACTGCTTAAGTTTTTAAATTCCAGGGAATACAAAATCTTGTTTATGTGATCTCACCACTCAATTCAACCCTTTGAGTCCAGGTATTATTCCAGTACATCTACGCTGCAATCTCTCCAAGGCTGATGTGTCCTTCTCAAGGTTACAGTACTCCACAGGACCGAAGGGATGAGCACAGAGCTCCATCTCACAGGAGAAAGTGCCCTCAACACAGGGTTCACAGGCAGAAAATAAAGCTTCTTGGACATAATTGAGCAAATAGAATTCAGGAGGCTAAGGGTTTCAAGTTGGGTGGTCAAATATGGACAAGGAAATCTTTTGCTAATTACCACCCAGCGCCCTCCCTTGGCTGTTGAACATTACTTGGAAGAAGCACTGTGGGTAACAAAGGCACAGAATGCACTCTGGGTGGGGGAAACCAATGTCTATAACCAAGAGTGGTTTAGTAGCACCACTATTGATTGAACTGGCCAAGTCCAGAAGGACATAGCTGCCTGACTAGGCCTGTTACAGGTGCTGAAGGAACCAACAAGGGGGAAAAACCTACTTGACCTTGTCCACATCAACCTACCTGTTGCAAATGCATCTGTCCATGACAGTATTGGTAGGAAGTGCCCACCTTATTGTCCTTGTGGAGATGAAGTCCTGTCTCCACGTGTTGTGTGACACAACCACCGTGCTTAATGGGATAGATTCAGAATAGGTCTAGCAGCTGAAAACTAGATATATGTAAGGCTCTGTGGGCCATCAGCTGCAGCAGAATTATATTCAGCCATAATCTGTAACCTCATGGCCCAGCATATGCCTCTTTTGACCATTACCATCAAGCCAGGATTCAATCCAGGTTTGATGAGGAGTGTAGAAGAACATGCTTTGGCAGCACCAGGCATACCTAAAAATTAGGTGCCAAGCTGGTTAAGGTACAACTCAGGACTACTTGTATGCCAAACAGCAGAAGCAGCAGACGGCAGACAAGTTAAGCGTTCCCAGAGCCAACGATTCAGGTCAAAGCCCTGCAGTCCTGCCACATCCAGTTGTGAATGCTGGCGGACAATTAAGCACAAACTGGTGAAGGAAGCTTCACAAATATCCCAAAACTCAATGCTGGGGAGCTCAGCAACCATCTTCAGCCAGAAATGCTGGGTGCATGATCCATCTTGGCCTCCTCCTGGGGTCTCCAACATCACAGTTGCCATTCTTCAGCCAGTTTGACTCATTCCACAAAATATCAACTGCGTATAGCAAAGGCTATGGGGCCGACAACATCCTGGCAGAAGTACATAAGACTTGTACTCCAGAATAGCCATGCCCTGAGACAGGCTGTTCCAGTGGAGGCAATGGCGTAGTGGTATTGTCACTGGGCTAGTGATCCAGAGACCCAAGGTAATGCTCTGAGGACTCGGATTCGAATCTGAATGCTGGAATTTGAATTCAATAATAATCTGGAATTAAAAGTCTAATATTGACCATGAAACCATTGCCGATTGTTGTAAAAAACCCATCTGGTTCACCAATTCTCTTTACGGAAGGAAATCTGTCGTCCTTACCTGGTCTGGCCTACATGTGACTCCAGACCCACAACAATGTAGTTGAATCTTAAACGCCCTCTGCAAATGCCTAGCAAGTCACTCAGTTGTATCAAACCACAAAAATCTGGGGGCTAGTGCCTAAATTGGGAGAGCTGTCTCACAGACTTGTCAAGTCTGACATAGTCACCCTCAAGGAATCATATCTAACAGATAATTTCCCAGACACCACCATCACTATCCCTGGCGCAGAGATGGCGGCACAGTGGTATACAGTCAGGCGGCAGTTGCTCTGGGAGTCCTCAACATTGACTCCGGATGCCATGAAGTCTCATGGCATCAGGCCAAACATGGGCAAGGGAACCTCTTGCTGATTACTGTGCATCACCTCAGCAGATGAATCAGTGCTCCTTAATGTTGAACACCACTTTGAGGAAGCAAGGATGCAAAATGTACTCTAGGTGGAGAACTTCAAAGTCCATCACCAAAGTAGCACCACTACTGCCCGAGCTGGCTGAATCCTAAAGGACATAGCTGCTAGACTGGGTCTGCGGCAGGTGATGAGGGAAAAGCATACCTGACCTCATCCTCACCAACCTGCCTGCTGCAGATGCATCTGTTCATAACGGTGTTGGCAGGAGTGACCACCGAACAGTCACTGTGGAGACAAAGTCCACCTTCACATTGAGGGTACCCTCATTGTGTTGTGTGGCACCTCCCGTGCTAGATTTCGAGCAGATCAGGCAACTCAAGACTAGGCATCCCTGCGGGCCAGCAGCAGAACTGTACTCGAACACAATCTATAAACTCATGGCCTAGCATATCCCTCACTCTACCATTACCATCAAGCCAGGGGATAAACCCTGGTTCAGTGAAGAGTGCAGGAGGGTATGCCAGGAGCAGCATCAGGCATACCTAAAAGAAGAGGTGTCAGCCTGGTGAAGCTATAACACAGGACTACATGCCAAATAGCATAAGCAGCGAATGACAGACGGAGCTAAGTGATCCCAAGACCAATGGATCAGGTCTAAGTCCTGCCACATCCAGTCATGAATGGTGGTGGACAATTAAACAGGTCACTGGAGGAGGAGGCTCCACAAATATCCCCATCCTCAATGATGGGGTAGCCCAACATATCAGTGCAAAAGATAAGGCATTTGCTACAATCCTCAGCCAGAAGTTCCCAGTGGATGATCCATCTCGGCCTCCTCTGGAGGTCCCTAGCATCACAGATGCCAGTCTTCAGCCAATTCGATTCACCCCATGTGATTCCAAGAAAGGGCCGAAGGAGCTGAATAATGAAAAGCCTATGGGCCCTGACAATATTCTGGCAATAGTATTGAAGACTTGTGCTCCACAACTTGCTGCCCCCTAGCCAAGCTGTTCCAGTACAACTACAGCATTGGCATCTACCCAGCTATGTGGAAAATTGTCCAGGTAAGGCCTGTATACAAAAAGCAGAGCAAATCCAACTTGGCAAATTACTGTCCCATCAGTCTACTCTCAATCATCTGTAAGGTAATGGAAGGGGTCATCAACAGTACTATCGTGCAGCACTTGCTTAGCAATAACCTGCGCACTGATGCCCAATTTGGGCTCCGCCAGGGCAACTCAGCTCCTGACTTCATTACAGCCTTAGATCAAAGGAAGATGGTTGTAGTTATTGGAGGTTAATCATCTGAGCACTAGGACATCACTGCAGGAGTTCCTCAGGGTAGTGTCCTTGGCTCAATCATCTTCAGCTGCTTCATCAATGACCTTCCTTCCATCATAAGGTCAGAAGTGGGGATGTTTGCTGATGATTGCACAATGTTCAGCACCATTCGCGACTCCTCAGATAATGAAGCAGTCCATGTGCAAATGCAGCAAGACCTGGACAATATCCAAGCTTGGGCTGACAAGTGGCAAGTAACATTTGCACCACAGAAGTGTCAGGCGATGACCATCTCCAACAAGATAGAATCTAACCATCGCCCTTTGACGTTCAATGGCATTACCATCACTGACTCCCCCCACTATCAACATTCCGGGGCTTACCATCGACCAGAAACAGAACTGGACTAGCCATATAATTACTGTAGCCACAAAAGCAGGTCAGAGGCTGGGAACCCTGCAGCGAGCAACTCACCTCCTGACTCCCTAAAGCTTGTCCACCATCTAAAAGGCACAAGTCAGGTGTATGATGGAGACACAGGCCTAGATAAGTGCAGCTCCAACAATACCATCCAGAACAAAAGCAGCCCATCTGGTCAGAATCGCATCCACTACTTTAAACGTTCACTGCCCCCACACCGGCACACAACGGCAGCAGTGTGTACTGTATAAAAGATGCACTACAATGACTCAACAAGGCTCCTTCGACAGCACCTTCCAAACCCATGATCACTACCATCTAGAAGGATAAGGGCAGCAGATAAATGGGAACACAACCACCTGGAAGTTGCCCTCCAAGTCACACACCATCCTGACTTGGAACCAAAGCACCACTCCTTCACCATCACTGGATCAAAATCCTGGAACTCCCTTTCTAATAGCACTGCGGGTGTAGCTACACCACAGACTGCAGCAGTTCAAGAAGGTGGCTCACCACCACCTTCTCAAGGGCAACAAATGATGGCTTTGTCAGTGATGCTCACTTCCCAAGAAACAATGAAAAAAACCTGACTCCACAAAACTACTGCAGGCTTCCACAAGCTGGCTCTAGCTCTAGCCTAGCCCCCAGGACCTTCTCAGAATCGCTGCAAGCATTGTAGCTGGTTCAATTCATCCAGCAAAAATTGAAGATCTACCTCAGGAGGCATAACAGGCACCTGCAGCTTTCCAGAATCATATAGATGATGCCAGAAGCCCATTTTTCAAAGAGCCTTGGGTCTCTGGCTCGTTACTACTACATTAACCATATTGGACCTGAAATTGGGCCTAAACACATTTCTCCCCAATCATTTTGAAATATAACAGAGAAAATACTTGTCACCTACCTTCACAGTGTTGCATACTTGTAAGAAAATGCAAAAAACTCCTGTCAAACATCTTTTCTCCAGAGAGTTGTCAATGGGAACCCACAGAAGCCAATTTATTTCTGACCTGTCCGGCAATAGCTTGAAGCAATGGTGATTTTAATACTGGAATGGGCAGAAAGCTGCTGCCACCTCAAGAAAAATCTGGCTTCCTTTTAACTCCAGGAAAAGGGAGGTCTTAGCTTTCCTTGTGGGGTTTGGTAGAACACTGATAAACATATGAAAATGGAGGATTAGGCCATTTGGCCCCTCAAGCCTGCTCCACCATTTAATAAGATCATGGCTGATCTGAGGGAAACCTCAAATCTACATCCTGCCTACTTCGAGGCTCAGCGGCTTGACAGCAAGGCAAACGGTGACGGCAGAGGAAGGAGAAGGAAGCTAACCCGGGGCTATGATTTCCACTCTCCTGTGCAACAACGTGCCCCCACTGCGGAAGAACATGTGGGTCCAGAATTGGGCCCTTCAGTCATCTGAAGTCTCGCCAAGCCTGACAGACTTCCTCCTTGATTCCAAGGGACCATTAACAGTGATTTATAACTGAAGCATAGCCTCCCTACTTTTGTATTCAATTCCCCTCGCAACAATTTATAGCATTCTATTAGCTTTCCTGATTACTTGCTGTATCTGCATAGTGTGATTCATGTACTTAGACACCTAGATCACTCTGCATCTCAGCACATCTCAGAACTCTGCAATCTCTCACCATTTAGATAATGTGCTTCTCTTTTATTCTTCCTGCCAAAATGGACAATTTCACAATTTCCCATATTATACTCTATTTGCCAGATCTTCTTCCACTCACTTAACTTATCTATGTCATTTTGTAGCCTCTTTATGTCCTCTTCACAACTTACTTTCCTACCTATCTTTGTGTCATCAGCAAATTTGGCAATCATCCCATCCATCCCTTCATCCAGGTCATTTGTATAATTTGTAAACAGTTGAGGTCGTAGCACTGACCCCTGTGGCACATCACTCTTTACATCTTGCCAACCAGAAAAAAGCCCATTTATGCCCACTCTCTGCTTCCTGTTAGCCAGCCATTCTTCCATCCATGCCAATATGTTATCTCCTATACCATGAGCTTTTATTTTCCACAATAATCTTTGAAGTGGCGCTTTATCAAATGCCTTCTGGAAATCTAAGTACAGTACATTCACTGGTTCCTCTATATCCACAGCACATGTTACTTCCTCAAAGAACTCCAATAAGCTGGTTAAACATGATTTCCTCTGCACAAAACCATGTTGACTCTGCCTGATTACCTTGAACTTATCCAAGTGCCCTGCTATAGCTTCTTTAATAATACCTTCCAACATTTTCCCTATGACAGATGTTAAGCGAACTGGCCTGTAGTTTCATGTTTTCTGTCTCCCTCCCTGTTTGAATAATGAAGTTATATTTGCTATCTTCCAATTTAATTGGTCCATCCCAAAATCGAGGGAGTTTCAAAAAATTAAAACCAATGCATCAACTATCCCACTACCCACTTCTTTTAAGACCCTAGGATGAAGTCCATCAGGGCCCAGGCTCTTGTCAGCCCGCAGCTCCAGCAATTTACTCAGCACCACTTCTCGTGATTGTAATTTTCCTGGTTTCCTCCCTCCCTTCCATTTCCAGGTTTATAGCTGCTTCTGGGATGTTACTTGTACCCTCTGTAGTGAAGACTGATGCAATTCATCTGCCTTTTCCTTGTTTCCATTATTAATTCTCCAGACTCACTTTCTATAGGACAAGTGCTCAATTTGCTAACTCATTTATTTTTAAAATATTCATAGAAACTCTTACTATCTGTTTTCATATTTCTGGCTAACTTTCTCTCGTACTCTAATATTTCTCTCCTTATTAATCTTTTAGTCATCCTTTGCTGTTTCTTATGTTCTGTCTAATCTTCTGGCCTTCCACCTTTCTTTGCATAGTTATGTACTTTCTTTTTACAGTATCACAGTATCTTTACAGTGCAGGAGGCTATTTGGCCCATTAAGTCTGCACTGGCTCCCTGAAAGAGCATTCCATCTAGTCCCACTCCCCTGACTTATCCCTGTAACCCTGTACATTCTTTCTTTTCAGGTAGCAATCCAATTCCCTTTTGAATACCTCGATCAAACCTGCCTCCACCATCTTTTCAGGAAGTTTGTTCCAGACTCCAACCACCCTCTGGGTGAAATTCTTTTTTCCGCACATCACATTTACTCCTTTTAGCAATTATTTTAAATCTATGCCCTCTAGTTCTTGATGTTCCTTTGAGTGGAAACAGTTTCTCACTATTTACAATGTCCAAAACCTTCAAGATCTTGAAAACCTCTATCAGATCTCTTCTCAGCCTTCTTGTCTCCAAAGAAATCAGTCCCATACTCTCCAATCTATCCTCATAGCTACAGTTCTTTATCCCTGGAATCATCCTTGTTTATCTCTCTGTATTCTCTCTAACACTTTCACAGTCTTCCCCAATTATTTTAAAAAGCACATGGAGAGCGAGGGGAGTTCATTTAAAAAAGGGTGCAGAGAGCGAGGAGAGCTCGTTTTAAAAAGAGTGCGGAGAGTGAGGGGAGTTCATTTTAAAAAGCATGTGGAGAGCGAGGAAAGTTCACTTTAAAGAGAGTGCGGAGAGTGAGGGAAGTTCATTTTAAAAAGAGCGCAGAGAATGAGGGGAGCTCATTTTAAAAAGAGTGTGGAGAATGAGGGGATTTCATTTTAAAAAGAATGCGGAGACCAGCTGATTGGTGAGTAGGAATGGTGGGTTTTCTAGACTTTAATGTAAAACTAAGGTGTTTAGTTTTGTGTTTAGGTCTCTAGTCTTTATCTTTTCTTTCCTATAAATAGCTTGTTAAGTATAAGATTGATACTGGTATAAAAATTAATTACAATAAATTGTAAAGAGCGGGGGATTTGTCAAGCGTAAAGAGCAGGAATACTAGAGTAATTAATTCATAAATTAAATAAAATACAACAGTGACGGCAGGGCGGGTGAGATGTTGCTGCTGTAGCATGCGGGAGCTGCTGGACACCAAGATTATCCAGGGCGAACACATCTGTAGAAATATTTGCAGATTGAGGAACTTCAGATCCGAGTTAAGGAGCTGGAATCCGAGCTGCAGACATTGTGTTACATCAGGGAGGGGGAAAGTTACCTGGACACTTTGCTCCAGGAGGCGGTCACACCCCTCAGATTAGGTAATTCAAACTTGGTTGTGATCAGGGGCAGGAAGGTGTGACTGCAGGTGAGGCAGGTTTGGAGATCCAGGGGATAGTGTTCGAGGAGCCTTGGCCTCTGCAACTGTCCAACAGTTATGAGATTCTTGCAAGGTCTGTGGATGAGAGCAGGGGCTGCAGGGAAGATGAGCGAACTGACCACAGCACCGTGGTACAGGGAGCCATTCAAGTGGGGGGAGGAAATAGGAACATAGTAGTGAAAGGGGACAGTATAATTAGGGGGAATAAATACTGTTCTCTGCAGCTGTGAACATGAGCCCCGAAGGCTGTGTTGTCTGCCTGGTGCCAGGGTTAAAGACATCTCCTCTGGGCTGGAGAGGAACTTGGAATGGGGTGGGATGGATCCAGTTGTCGTCATCTACTTTGGTACTAATGACATTGATAGGACAAGAAAGGAGGTTCTGCTGAAAGAATTTTAACAATTAGGAGCTAAATTAAAAAGCAGAACCTCCAAGGTAATAATCTCAGAATTACTAGCTGAGCCATGGGTAAATAAATTCAAGGAGTTAAATGTGTGGCTCAAAAATTGGTGTCAGAGGAGTGGGTTTCAGTTCATGGGGTACTGGCACTAATACTGGGGTAGAAGGGAGCTGTTCCGATGGGACGGGCTTCACTTGAATCATGCTGGGACCAGTGCCCTGGTGAATTGAGTATCTAGGGCAGTAGAAAGGGCTTTAAACTAAATAGAGTGGGGGAAGATTTTGGAGAGGGGATACATAGGTTTACAAAGCAACAAGATATGGCAGCCTTGCAGGCAGCTATTTAGTCAACGATACCCAGGGTGTGACAGGAAGGGACAGAGTATACAAACATAAAAAAACAAGTAGCAAATAGGATCAAAAGGGGGAAAATGGTAAAAAGGCAAAATTAATAGCTGTTTACTTAGATGCACGTAGTATTCAGAACAAAATAAATGAATTAATGGCACAAATAGGCGTTAATAGGTAAGATCTTATAGCCATTACAGAGATGTGGATATAAGCAGATCAAAGCAGGGAACTAAATATTCAGGGGTATGTGACCTTTCAAAAGGACAGGCAGGAAGGAAAGGGTGGTGGGGTAGCTTGGTTAGTACGGGATGGAATAAGTACGATAACAGGAAATAATCTTGGATCGGAAGATGTAGAATCCATGTAGATGGAGTTAAGAACCTTGCACCCAGGAATATTTAACACCCAGTCCTGCCCTTCTTTGAGCCAAGTCTCTGTTATAGCAATAATGTCATAGCTCCTTTTGTCAACCTGTGCCTGTAGTTCACCAATCTTATTAGCCACACTCTGTGCATTCACATACATGCACATTAATCCTGATTTAGGCTTTTTAACTTTCCCCCTTACTCTGACCCCATCTAAAGGCTTACTCTAGCCTACTCTAGTTCTATCAAACTATTTACCTTGATATTGTTCTCTGATATATCTTCCTTATCAGTTTTTACTTCTCTACTTCCCACAGCCAGTTTTTCTCCTCTCCTCAATGTATCTCCCCTCAGGTTCCAACACCCTGCCAATATACTTTAAACCCTCCCCAACAGTGTGATGCTATTTTTGACCTTCCTAGTTACCTACAGATGGTGTGTTCGTCCCTTGGACGTTTTCTTATGCATTGGAATGTATCTATTCTATGTATTCTGAAATATCCCCTTAAAAGTTTGCCAGCCACTGCATCTCTATTGAACTATCCCTTAACGTAAAAACAAAAAAACTGCAGATGCTGGAAATCCAAAACAAAAACAGAATTACCTGGAAAAACTCAGCAGGTCTGGCAGCATCGGCGGAGAAGAAAAGAGTTGACATTTTGAGTCCTCATGACCCTTCGACAGAACTTGAGTTCGAGTCCAAGAAAGAGTTGAAATATAAGCTGGTTTAAGGTGTGTGTGTGTGTGTGTGTGGGGGGGCGGGGGGGAGAGAGAGAGAGAGAGAGGTGAGAAGTGGAGGGGATTGATAGCTATTACAGTGACATGGCTGCAGGATGACATGGATTGGGACCTGAGAAACGTTAAAGGCAAGAAATCACTTGTGGGAGTCGTGTACAGGCCCCCTCTTCCCTTATACGCCATCCTCCACTTCTCTCTCTCTCTCTCTCTCTCCGCCCCCCCCCACATACCTTAAACCAGCTTATATTTCAACTCTTTCTTGGACTCGGACTCAAGTTCTGTCGAAGGGTCATGAGGACTCGAAACATCAACTCTTTTCTTCTCCGCCAATGCTGCCAGACCTGCTGAGTTTTTCCAGGTAATTCTGTTTTTATTTTTTATCCCTTAACGTAATTTGCCAATTCACTTCAGCCAGCTCTGCTTTCATGCCCTCATAATTGCCTTTAGGTTTAAAAACACAGTCTCGCACCCACTCCTCTCTCCCTCAAACTGAATGTAAAATTCAATCATATTATGGTTGCTGCTACCTAAGGGCACCTTCACAATGAGATCATTAATTAATCCCATCTTGTTGCACAATGCCAGGTCTAGT
Organism: Carcharodon carcharias; assembly: GCF_017639515.1. Lineage (NCBI taxonomy): Eukaryota > Metazoa > Chordata > Chondrichthyes > Lamniformes > Lamnidae > Carcharodon > Carcharodon carcharias. The sequence goes on along the minus strand of NC_054467.1, from coordinate 185,711,985 downwards.
ATAGCCTGCTCTCTGGCTGGTTCCAGAACATGCTGTTCTAAGAAACTATCCCAGAAACATTCTATGAACTCCTCATTTAGGCTAGCTTTGCCCATCTGACTTTTCCAATCTATATGTAGATTAAAATCTCCCATGATTATCACTATGCCTTTCTGAAAAGCTCCAATTATTTCTTCCCTTATACGCCATCCTACCATGTGGTTACTATTAGGGGGCCTGTACACGACTCCCACAAGTGATTTCTTGCCTTTAACGTTTCTCAGGTCTCAATCCATGTCCTCCTGCAGCCATGTCACTGTAATAGCTATCAAATCGTACTTATTTTTTTCTATCTGCGCTCTCAGTTCATCTGTTTTGTTTTGAATGCTTCAAGCATTCAGATACAGAGCCTTTGGTTTTATCTTTTTATTCTTTTTATAATCTGTAGTCTGTCAAGAAGCTATTAATGTATATATTTTGGAAAATATATTTCTTTTAAAATAGAGGTTTATTCTGTGGGTGTGCTTTAATTGGATTAAAGCTAGCTAGTCTAGATGCTTTGATGGGGACTAGTATTTAAATGTAAGAGAGATAGCATGCAGTTGCATTTTTTCAACAGAGCATTCAAGAAGTGGGGTGAAATTTGACACTTTTCTAGCAGCTACCAAGCAATATGTTGATATTACTAATAAAGTTGGTACTATGAAAGGGGTTTTATTGTTAGTTCAGAGGTTGTTGATACAATGAGAATTAACATTCAATGGGGCTGGTAGGTATAAGTTCAGTAGCTTTTAGGTGTGCAGGGTAGAGGCAATGTGAGATCAAAAGGTAGCTGTAAGCCTCCAGCTGGCTCCACAGGAATCAAAGTGACAAGAACCTCATTTTGAATTCGTAAGGTGAAAATGCTTTGTCTGGTGTTTGGTTAAGTCTATGGGTTGCTGTTGCCCAACGGAGATTAGTTTGGGAATTTGTTAAAAGTTATGATAGTAGTAATTTGTAGCCATGTGTATATATATCTTAACCTGTATAAATTAGTAAAATGTTTCACTTAGTTTAATGTAAAATCTCGAGAACTGGTGGTCTGATTCCTGAATTTAGAGTCGTATCTCAAACATAACACTTAAAATTATAGGTTATGACAATTGTTTAACGTTTCCCTCTGGGATTTTTAAATAAGTCTGCTTTACCAACTGCATCGGTCATAACAATTCTCATCTGTTGATTTACTGTTGGAATTGTACTCTCTACCCATTCTTGTCACGGTCTGTGTCTCATTTCCCATAATAATAGCTTTCATTACTCTTTGATTTTACCACATCTTCCAAAATTCGTACCCTTGCCCCCACTACTTTGTTTAAATCCCTCCCTACTTCACTAGTTATGTGGCTCACAAGAACACCGATCCCAGCATGGTTCAGGTGTAGACCGTCCTAATGGTACAGATCTCACTTTCTCCAGTACTGGTGCCAGTGCCCTACAAACCGGGACCCATTTCTCCCACACCAGGCTTTGAGCCATGCATAAATATCTCTAATCTGATTTGTCCCATGCTAATTTGCACGTGGCTCAGGTAATAATCCAGAGATTATGGCCTTTGAGGTTCTGCTTCTTAATGGGGAGGTGATGGTGTAGTGGTATTGTCGCTGGACCAGTAATCCACAAACCTGGGTTTGAATCCTGCCATGGCAGATAATGGAATTTGAATTCAATAAATATCTGGAATTAAAAGTCTAATTGTGACCATTGTCAATTGCTGCAAGAACCCACCTGGTTTGCTAATGCCCTTTAGAAATGGAAATCTGTCATTTTTACAGGTCTGGCCTATATGTGACTCCAGACCCACAGCAATGTGGTTGACCTGAAACAGCCCTGCAAGCCACTCAGTTGTAACAAACTGCAAAAAAGGAATGAAACCAGATTGACCACCCGGCATCAACCTAGGCAACAGAAGCAACAATGGCAATCCCAGCCCTGTAGACCCTGCAAAGTCGCCCTTCCTAACATCTGGGGGCTAGTGCAAAAATTTGGAAAGCTGTCTCACAGACTAGTCAAGTAACAGCCCAATATAGCCCTCATGGAATCATACCTTATGATGGGGACTAGTTTTTATATGTAAGAGAGATAGCATGCAGTTGCATTTTTTGAATAGAGCATTCAAGAAGTGGGGTGAAAACTGACATTTTTCTAGCAGCTACCAAGCAATATGTTTATATAACTAATAAAGTTGATACTATGAAAGGGGTTTATTGTTAGAGAGGTTTAGTTCAGAGGTTGTTGATACAATGAGAATTAACATTCAATGGGGCTGGTAGGTAGAACTTCAGTAGCTTTTGGGTGTGAAGAGTAGAGGCAATGTGAGATCAAAAGGTAGCCCATGTCCCAGGGCCACCATCACCACCCCTGGGTATGTCCTGGTGGCCAGCACAGCAGTTGGGAGCCCTCAGCATCAACTCCAGGCCCCATGAATTCTCATGGCATCAGGCCATATTAAGGAAACCTCCTGCTGATTATCACGTATTGCCGTCCCTCAGGTGATGAATCAGTACTCCACTTCGAGGAAGCATTGAGGGTGGCAAGGGTGCAGAATGTACACTGGGTAAGGGACATCAATGTCCATTACCAAGAGTGGCTCGGTAGCACCACTACTGGCTGAGTGCTAAATTACAAAGGTGCTTAGGGAACCAACAGAGGAGGAAAAAACCTACTTGACCTCATCCTCATCAACCTGCCTGCCGCAGATATATCTGTGTATGACAGTATCGGTAGGAGTAACCACCACATAGTCATTGAGGAGACAAAATCCCAACTTCACATTGAGGATACCCTCCAACGTTTTGTGTGGCACGACCACCGTGCAAAATGGGATAGATTTCGAACAGATCTAGCAGCTCAAGAATGGGCATCCATGAGGCGTTGTAGGACAGCAACAACAGCAGAATTGTACTCGAACACAATCTGTAACCTCATGGCCTGGCATATCCCCCACTCTACCATTATCATCAAGCCAGGGGTTCAACCCTGATCCAATGAAGAGTGCAGGAGGCCATGCCAGGAGTAGCACCAGGCATACCTACAAATGAGGTGTCAACCAGGTGAAGCAATAACACAGGACGACTTGGGTGCTAAGCAGCAAGTGATAGACAGGGCTAAGCAATCCCATAATCAATGGATCTGATCCAAGATCTGCAGCCCTGCTACATCCAGTCATGAATGGTGGTGGACAATTAAACAACTCACTGGAGGAGGAGGCTCCACAAGTATCCCCATCCTCAATCAATGATGGGGGAGCCCAGAACAGCAGTCCAAAAGATAAGGCTGAAGCATTTGCTACAATCTTCAGCCAGAAGTGCCGTGTTGAGTGCATGATCCATCTTGGCCTCCTCTGGAGGTCCCCAGCATCACAGATGCCATTCTTCGGCCAATTTGATTCACTCCAGGTGATATCAATAAATGGCCGAAGGCACTGGATAGTGCAAAGGCTATGGGCCCTGACAACATTCCGGCATAGTACTGAAGACTTGTGCTCCAGAACTTGCCGCGCCCCTAGCCAAGCTGTTCCAGTACAGCTACAACACTGGCAAACACCCGGTATGTGGAATTGCCCAGGTATGCCCTGTACACAAAAAGCAGGACAAATCCAACCCAGCCCAACAGTCTACTCTCGGTCATCAGTAAAGTAATGGAAGGGGTCATCAACAGTGCGATCAAGCAGCACTTGCTTAGCAATAACCTGCTCACTGACGCCCAGTTTTAAGACCACCAGGGCCACTCAGCTCCTGACCTCATTGCAACCTTGGTTCAAACATGGACAAAAGAGCTAAACTCCTGGGGTGAGGTGACAGTGAATGCCCTTGACATCAAGGCCACATTTGATAGAGTGTGGCATCAAGGAGCCCTAGTAAAACTGGAGTTAATGGGAATCAGGGGGAAAACTATCTGCTCGTAGGGGTCATACCCACCACAAAGGAATTGGTTGTGGTTGTTGGAGGTCATTCATCTCAGTTCCAGGACATCACTGCAGGAGTTCCTCAGGATAGTGTCCTCGGTCCAACCAATTCAGCTGCTTCTTCAATGACCTTCCTTCAATCATAAGGTCGGAAATGAGGATGTTCGCTGATGATTGCACAATGTTCAGCACCATTCGCAACTCCTCAGATACTGAAGCAGTCCATGTCCAAATGCAGCAAGACCTGGACAATATCCAGGCTTGGGCTGACAAGTGGCAAGTAATATTTGCACCACACAAGTGCCAATCAATGACCATCTCCAACAAAAGAGAATCCAAGCATCACCCCTTGATGTTCAATGGCAATACCATTACTGAATCCCCCACTATCAACATCCTGGGGGTTACCATTGACCAGAAACTGAAATGGACTAGTCATATAAATAATATGGCTACAAAAGCAGGTCAGAGGCTAGGAATCGTGTGACAAGTAACTCATCTCCTGACTTCCCAAAGCCTGTCTACCCATCTACAAGGCACAAGTCAGGGGTGTGATGGAATATTCCCAACCTGTATGGATGAGTGCAGCTCCCAATAACATTCAAGAAGCTTGATACCATCCAGGACAAAGCAGCCTGCTTGATTGGCACTACATCCACAAACATTCATTCCCTCCATCACCGATGCACAGTAGCAGCAGCGTGTACCACCTACAAGATGCACTGCAGGAATTCACCAAGGCTCCTTCAACAGCACCTTCTAAACCACGACCACTACCATCTAGAAGGACAAGGGCAGCAGATAGATGGGAATGCCACCACCTGGAAGTTCCCCTCCTGATTTGGAAATATATCGCCGTTCCCTCATTGTCATTGGTTAAAATTCCTGGAACTCCCTCCCTAAGAGCACTGTCGGTACCTACACCAAATGGACTGCAGCGTTTGAAGAAGGCAGCTCACCACCGCCTTTCTAGGACATCTAGGAATGGGCAACAAATGCTTGGCCCAGCCTGCAAACCTACATCTCGTGAATGAATTTTTAAAAATCGGTACTAAGCTCCTCATACTGACTCTGCATAGCCTCCTTCTTTGCCCTGCCTATATCATTGGTACCAACATGGACCATGACGACCGGGTTCTCCTCCTCCCGATGCAAGTTCATGTCCAGCCCCAGGCAGATGTTCCAAGCCCTGGCACCAGGCAGGCATCACAGCCGTCTGGACTCACACTCTTTGCTGCAGAGAATGGTGTCAATCCCTCTGACGACACTGTCCTGTAGTCCACTACATTCCTTGTAACTCCCTCCGCTTGAATGGCTTCCTGTACCATGGTGCCATGGCCAGTTAGCTCATCCACCCTGCAGCTCCCACTCTCATCCAAACAAGCTGACAAAACCTCAAGCCTTTGGACAGCTTCTGATGCTCCTCACTCCTGTCCTCTGGGTCCCCTTACATGCCTAACTTGCAGTCACACCCTCCTGTACCTGACCACTGACCAATTCAGAAGACTCTATCCTCAGGGGTGTGACCACCTCCTGGAATAAAGTGTCCAGGTAATTATCCCCCTCCCTGATGTGCCACAGTGTCTGCAGCTTGACCTCCAGTTCAATAACTCAGAGCAGAAATTCCTGCAGCCACAAACACTTACTGCAGATGTGTTTGCGTTGGATCACACTGGTATCCAGCAGCTCCCACATTCCTCGATCACAGCACATCACCTGTTTTGCCATTTCCAAAATATTTTAATTAATTAATAATTACTAATTAATTAAAATTAATAAAGCCTACTCCTCCCAATAGGTTTTGGCACTGCCAGTAAACTTTACAATAGTGATAAAATAATACAGTACTTACAATACTGATAAAGCTGATAATACTAATTACTGGTTTACCTGTTCCTTCTGCTGCACCAAAGTAAAAATCAAATACTGGAGGCTGTAAAGAGTAGAAGAAAAAAAAACATTCCTCCCGCCCTTCACTGAACTCACAACTCAGCACACTTTACTCCTTGCAGTATCTCTTTCCCCCTGTGCTCCAAATTTCCACTTTGAACCAAATTCCCAAATATACTCACTCAGTCTCTGGCTCACTCAGGCTGAAGTCTCCCCTCACTGACCGTGCACTTCTTACTAATTGTACGCTTTAAAAGTCCCTTCCTTATATAGAGCTGTGATGAGTCACTCTCTGAGGAGGATTTTTCCCTCATTGGGCATACTCGGCAGGGGTGGTCGGGAAGCCGACTGCCGCCTGCGATTAAGGCCGAACTATTAGGGCGATTTCATGCTGGTGGGCAATTAAGGCCTGCCCAGTGTGAAACGCGAGCAGCAGCAGTCAGCCCTGCATGTGGGGGGTGGAGGCACAGAGCTGCCTCAGGAAGATGAACAGTTTAAAACATTGAAAATAAAGATTTTTAAAATGTTATAAAACATGTCCCCTCATGTGACTCTGTCACATGAGCAGGGCCATGTTATAAATGAGATGTTAACATTTTTATTTTTTCTTATTTGCTGTTAGAAACCTCATCCCGCCCGTGGATGAGGTTTTCTAAAGAACACAAAGGCCACTTGGCCTTTTCACCTGCCCGCCAACCATAAGGCCTTAATAGGCCTATTAATTGTTGGCTGGTGCGCTACTAACTCCAGCGCCGACCGAAATATCACGCGAATGTGCGATGACATCAGGATGCTCACGCGTCATTTTACACTTGGTAGGGTCAGGTGCACGCCAATGAACTAAAAATTCTGGCCTCTGTTCCTCTTAGCTCTACAAAGAAAATTGAAAGATTTATCTTGTACATCTTGACATCCCAATCCTCTCCTGACCCGCTTCACCCTGGCCCTTTCAGGGCCTCCCTGGCCTAGGCCTTAGTTGAAATCACAGCTGGGATCCAATGACATCCTCAGACCCAATCTGCATATTTAAAGATGGTCCCTACTAAATACAGGCCACCTGGTAAAGAAAACTATGATTGTTGGGAACCAAATGAAAAGTCATGGTGGACAATTGATCGATGACTTTTTAACTGTCCACCCAGGGTTAAAACCTCCCCCAGAGACTCTTTAGCCTGATTTATAATCTTTTGCCAACAGGAATATTTGCTTAGCTGCTGCTGACATACTTATTGAGCATTTCCCTCACGTAAAATGCATGGGGTTTCAACTTCATGCACCCTCAAAACTGGTGGTACTTTTCAATTAATAGAAGATAAAAAAAGAAATGTTGCATAAAAATGTCAAAAAAATAATTATACACTCAGAGCCACGTGTAATATTTAATTTGTAACATGAGAGAATTTAGTATAACACACAGACAAACATTCTCATTACAGCTGCAATTAACTGTTTTCAAATTTATCAATCATTTATTTTACTGTTGGTGTCTGTTGTCACCTTTTTGGTAGGATGATTACTATAAGAGGTAACATTTAATATTTCAAAAGCAGAGTGATTAAAATTTTAGGAAGTACCAGATGGTTTTCCCAAAGGTATTTCAGTCTGCACCTCCAATGACTAAACTCTATCATTATAAATGGAGCTCTTTTCACAATGTAAGCAGCCTTCTTTTCAGCTGCTAATTTTGGCACTAGAATTGACATTGGCATTAAGGATTACATTGTAAAATGAATGTTACCTTTGCACTCCTTGAATTTAAATTGCTCGTTTTTACCCAAGCAAGTATAAAAACTATACACAGATGGTACCGTTAAATTTTCTCTTCTCCTATCCTGAATTTGAGGAGCAATTTTATGAACTTGAATGAACGGGTTGAAAATTATAGGGGCACTTGTGCCAAATACTCGATTCCCACACCAAGCAAGTGAAGCTCCTAGCTGAAATTGTGAAGTTACATCTTTGATTCTTACTGACCATAGATCCACAGGTTTAAAACCACCCCCCACCTCAAGTTTCTCAACCAAGGCTCCAGTTCTGTGGAGAAATGAATAAGTTACTGATTGAACAACTCTGGCAATTTGTCAAACTTAATTCAACAAATCCAGAGATTGTCATAAAATAAAACTGAAGTGGCCCACCCACCAGTGGGCCAATTGAAGCCGTTGAATTGGTAATTAATTCCCATTTAAAAGGCTTCATACCAGTGTCGCAGGGATTTAACTAGCGGCAGGAGAGGCCCACACCAAGTGCCCACCCTGCAGGTTTCCCTGTGCAGGCTGGCTGTGGTGGGGATGGGGGTGGGGGTGGGGGTGGGAGTGGGTGGGGTGGGGAACAAGGTGCTCCTTAACGAGCCCCCTGGACCCATTGGAAGGCCCCACCAAGGTTTTATGTCCTCCCCACCAGGTTGCCCTCTCCCCATGACCTCTCAAATCCCAGAAGACCATCACCCTTGACGGGGCCTGCCAGCTTGCCAGCCGGCGAGACAACCGTACACTTATCCAAATCCCAGCCCAACATCCCATGCCTCTGCCCCCAAGTTTTGGGGAGCAGCCAGCCAATCAAAGGTGAGAAGCTCTCTGAGGTGGCACTGCCTGTTCCTGAGGGGCAGAAATCCCAGCTCCAGCTTTTGGTGGATTCCTCCAGGCCCCCCCACCTGGCCTTTTAGCTGGAGTGGGAGGAGGGTGCAGGAATCCGGCACCTCATATAATTCAGCCCTAGATGTTTGCCTATTAACACCTTTCACAGATGAAGTATAAGGAATGTTTGTGTACTATCAATTTTTTGCCACTGGGTATTGCTTCCTTTGAATGTACACTGTTAAGTGTTCATCAAACTCACTAGTGACATATAATGGCAGAGGGAGAGTACTATCAAAAGGTTTTATCAAATTAGTTTCTAGAAATATCAAGCAGGTGGGCAAGGCTCTCTTTGGTGTGCACTCATAAAATTAGCTTTGCCCAAAATGGACCCTGTTTTCAAAACTGTATTTCTACTCACATTAATTCATCAAACTCAAGCTCTGTAACACATTCAATTCAGTTAACCAGTGATGTTACTAAGGCAATAATACTCAATAAAACAATAATACTCAAAAAAATTGACAGAACAAATATAACACAAAAAAATTAGCAAAAGTCTTTACACACCATGGGTCTCTCTGGATTTGGTGTACTTTAAACCCTACTTTCACTTGTTTGATGGGGAAGAGCATTCCTTAGTACACTGTAGCAGTAGTGAAGTGGTTAACGGAGGAGTTAGCCAAAGCAAAACTAGCACCATTTTTGGATTGCAGATTGTGCTTCGTAAGCTGTCAGCCTGCAGTCATCTTTTAATGAACTCACAGTGTGCGGTGGAGGACAGACTCATGGCACAAGTGTCTGTTATCAGCTAGCAGGATAGGGGAAGGAAGAATCATTTTCTTTCCATTGTAATTACTGCAATTAAGCATTTTTCATCTACATTATTTTGCAAGGTGAATTTTTACAAAGAAAATTTCAGCTTTGGACAGCAATATTTTAGTAACTAAATGATCATCAGAATTGTGTTCGGGTTACACAATATCTGTGACAGCAGTTGTAACTGCTTAAGTTTAAAACATCTCCACTGGGTCAGCTCCTCTTGCCTCATGATTCTCCACTTCTGTCACTGTTTTACTATTGTGGGATCACATCACTAAACTTTACGGAGAGACTTGAACAGAGTCCGCCATAAGCAGCTGTATAAAACAAAACTGATTGTGTGTCCAATACGTGTCCTACACAGAATTCTTACTAGATGAATTATATGGCAGTTCTTACACATTTGAGATTTGACTTCAGTTCAACAGCAGTATGTTGTTATAGTTCTGCAGTAAAAGATTTGGGAAGGTTCACAGTTCTTTGAGGACGTTTGGGAAGACTAGTACCTGCAAGTTCTCCTCCAAGTCACACAGCATTGTGACTTGGAACTATGTTGCTGGTCCTTCACTGTCGCTAAGTCAAAATCCAGGAACTGCTTCGCTAACAAGAACATGGGCTGGATTTATATAGACCCTACATACTTGGTTGTGAGGGCACATGTTCATGCTGCGCCAGACTCCTCCAGGTGCAACCCCAGCAGTGGCATGACTCCCAGGGGTGCCCACTGAATGCCGCTGACAAAATTGCGACCATGGGTCCCGCTGATCACTGAAGAGGGTTCGCCAACTCCCCTCCCCCCTTTTGGGTCCTTCGGCGGGAACCTTGCCACCAACTCTAAATCCAGCCCTGTGACTGTACCTATAACACATGGACAGCGGCAGCTCACCACCACCTTTTCAAGATCAATTAGGAATGGACAATAGATGCTGGCCTTGCTAGCATGCTCACATCCGATGAATGATTTAAAAAATGTAAATCTAGATCAAAAAACCCTAACAAGTTAGGACTAACTGAGGAATCTGAGCCAGTGTATAGTTAGTTCAATGAAAATCAAGTTGGTGCATTAAGAGGTTCACCTCTTCTTACTACAGGGGAATTTTGAATATGTTAGAATTTTGCTGTTAATGTTTACCACAAATAAAAAATATTCTATTCCACTGGAGTTCTGACTTATGGAACAATGAATTCACTCTTTCAGCTTTGTCTGAAGAAAGTAATTTTCCAATCCTCATTAGATACAAAGGTGGTGACAGAGGACTGGAGAATTGCAAATGTTACACCTTTGTTCAAAAAAAGGGTGTAAGGACCCAGCAGCTATCTGCCAATCAGTTTAACCTTGGTGATGGGAAAACTCTGGAAATGATAACTTGGGGCAAAATAAAGAGTCGCTTGGCCAAATGTAGATTAACTCAGGAAAGCCAGCATGGATATGTTAAAGGCAAATCATGTTCAACTAACTTGTTTAAGTTTTTTAATGAGGTAACAGAGAGGGTTGATGAGGTTAATGCGCTTGATGTAGTCTACATGGACTTTCAAACCATGCCACATAATAAGGCCTGTCAGCAAAGTTAAAGACCATGGAATAAAAGGAATCGTGACAGCATGGATATGGAGTTGGCTGAGTGACAGGAAAAGGAATAATGGCTAAGTATCTTTAACACTGGAGGATGGTTATTAGTGGAGTTCCCCAAGGACAGTGTTAGGGCCACTGGAAAAATGTGAACTTGTCCACTTTGGCATTAAGAACAGAAAAGCAATATATTATTTAAATGGAGGGAGATTGTAGAACTTAGAGGCACAGGGGAATCTAGGTGTCCTGGTGCACAAATCGCTAAACATTCGTATCCAGGTACAGCAAACTGATTAAGAAGACAAATGGAATGTTGCCATTTATTGTAAGGGAAATAGAATATAAAAGTAGGGAAAAGGCAAAATACTGTGGATGCTGGAAATCTGAAATTAAACAGAAAACACTGGAAAAACTCAGCAGCTCTGACAGCATCTGTGGAGAGAGAAACAGAGTTAATGGGAAAAATTTTCCTCCTGTTGGGGGGGAATTGCATGTATGGGCGGGCGCGCCTCCAATCGGCGTGCCGCCATTTTACGTGGGCGGGCCAATTAAGGCCCGCCCAGCGTGACGTCCGCCAGGAAGTGCGGGTGGGGGAGATCCCCTCAGGTGGGAGTGCGCTCCTTCTCAGCTCCGATTTAAAACTTTTAGTAAACATGTTTAAAAAATTTCCCTGCCATGTCTCCTCATGTGACTGTCACATGAGTTGTGACATGTCCATAAGTTTTATTGAAACCTTTCTTAAAGATTTAAATGCCCTCATGAAACTTCATCCCGCCCATGGATGAGGTTTCATGTTTTTTCGAAGCCCGCTAGAGCTCCCAGCCTGCCCGCCAACCTTAAGGTTGGACGGGCAGGTCCATTAACGACCTTGATTACTTTCTGAATGGCCTCACTAGGCCGTTGACAGGTCGGCGGGGGCCCAGCTGACTCAGCTGCATCCCCGTCGACCTGAAAATGGAAATGACATGGGGTGACGTCGGGAGTTCCGCCCAACGTCATCCCGCGTCATGTTACATGCCGGCGAGCGGGCCCCGTCCCCGCTCACCAACCGAAGATCCTGCCCAATGTTTTAAGTCCATATGACTCTTCTTCAAATTTGGCCTTCTCCAGATGTCAGCTCTGAAGAAGGGTCACACAGACTTGAAACGTTAACTCTGTTTCTCTCTCCACAGATGCTCTCAGGCTTGCTGAGCTTTTTCAGCATTTTCTGTTTTCATATTATATAAAAGTAGGGAAGTTTTATTGCAGCTGCACAGGGCCTTGGTGAGACCACATCTGGAAAACTGTGTATAGTTTGGTCTCTATTTGAAAAAGGCTATAAATGCATTAGAAGCAGTTCAGAGAATGTTCACCCAGCTCATTCCTCGGATGAAGGGCTTACATTTTGGAGAAAAGTTGACAGGTTAGGCCTATACCCATTGGTGTTTAGAAGAATGAAAGGTAATCTCAATGAAACAGAAGAGATCCTGAGAGGATTTGATCGGGTGGATACTGGGAGGATTGTCCCTCTTGTGAGGGAGACTAGAAATGAGAACAGTCCTTTTAAGATGGAGATGAAGAGATTTTTTTTTCTCTCAGAGGGTCATAAGTATGTGGAATTCTCTTACCCAGAAAGCAGAGGCTGGGTCATTGAAATTTATCCACAGCTGAGTTAATTAGATTTTTGATAGATAAGAGAGTCAAGGGTTATGAGGAGCAGACAGGAAAGGGGAGCTGAGACCACAACCAGATCAGCCATGACCTTATTGAATGCAGAGTGGGATTGAAGGGCTACATGATCTCTTCCTGCTCCTACATCTTGTGTTCCTATGACACCAATTTAAGGTGAATAGCAAAAGAGCAAAAGGTGACATGAGGAAAAAATATTGTACGCAGTGAATGATTAGAATCTGGAATGCACTTTGAGTGTGTGATGGATGCAGATTCAAGAACGGCTTTCAAATTCGAATTGGAAAGGGAATATAGGTGAAGTGGGACCTGCTGAGTTGTTCTTGCAGATAACTAGCACAAGCACAAAGGGCTGAATGGCCTCCTTCTCTGCTGCAACCATTCTATGATTATATTTTATAAAAAGATGAGCAAAATGAGAACCTGGTTCATGAAGAATTCAGATGGGTTTTCTTCTTCACCTATACAGCTGGCAGGCTGGAATGCCAGAATTGACAGCTGAGCAATGGGGGAGTGCACAGTTGGTCTCCATGAGGATTTCAAAATATTTACATCTCATTTAGTATATTCTTTTGGTGAATCAGTTTTAAATGACAAACCTCATCGGTGAATTCAATATCCAGAATTACTTGCTTTGCACCTAAAATAATGGAATTAACGTTTCCCTTAGAAGTTTGTTTAACTGCAATGAATAATTGAAAAGAAACTGGGAAAAAATAAAGAAAATAAAGGAAATCTGTGAACACTTGGAATAGAAATAAAAACAGAAAATGGTGGAAATGAGAGAGCTTCATTTACTACTGGAAGCTCCGATTGCAATTTAAGCTGTGCCCTGGCTGAGGTTGGAAAGTGCTCAATATATATAAATCGTAACCTCTCCTGTCTGGAAATTTGTTGTTTGGAAATACCAGTTGTTCAGAAAGTTTTTCAGCAGACCTAAGCTGCCCCTCATCATTGTTATCAGCATCAATTTAGTACTTAGATTTCCAATGCAATTCAGAAGTTGGGGAATGGCTTCTTTTTGATGCATTTGCCTTATCCTGACAACAGTTCCATCAAATAATTTTTTCATTACCTTAGTGTATTTATTTAGCTGATTATCCTTTTTAGCTCCTGCACTATTGAAAGCACTAGAAAGACATGCATCACTTCCAGACTAGATTACTCCGAGTTACCCTTGTTGGTCTTCCATCATTCACCCTCCATAAACTCCAATTCGTCCAAGATTAAACCACCCGTAAACTGAATTTCCTCTCCTACCAGCAATGATAGCTTTTAGTTGTGAGGAGCATCCGCAGTTTTTTGCTTTTATCTTGGGAGTTCTTTTCAGTTGAACTAGAAGGCTAAGAGATGATTAAAATAGCGATGGGTTTTGATAAGGTAAACTATTTCTACTGACTTGATAGCTAGCAATAAGAGGACATAAATTTCCTTTTATTACTAGCTATCAAGCCAGTGGACATAAATTTAAATTCACCAAAGAACAAAGGCAGATGTTAGAGAATGGCCCAGAACTTCCAATCTCCGGATAGTCGTACTGCGGAGGTATCCCGCCCCAAGATGCATTGGGGGAATCCCTCAGAAGTCCACACCTACTGACTACGTGGGAATTGCCCAAGACGTTTAAACTTCCAATAGGCAATTCCCTTACTTCTGGAACCCTTTGAAACTCTGAGTTAAGTTGGAGACTTCAGATGGTTCCAACTCTCTCAGGAGAATAGTTACCCAGAAAAAGTTAGAAGGATTAAAACCAATTCTAAATACTGGGTAACTATACCACTAACCACCCCTTGACTCCCACTGGACCGCTCCCCCACCCCTTGACACCTGATCTAACTAGCCTTCCTGACTCAAGTACCCCAGACCCCTTGACCCACGTTACCCACCCCCTCACCCACCCACCTGCCACTCTACCCTCTCACCCACTTACCCACCAACATACAAGGAGACAGCTGAAGGTCTGTAACTCCTTGCTATGGGCATCTGAAGCAGTGGTGTTCTGTTGGCATGGCTGAACATATGAGAGAGAGTGTGTGAAAGCTTGAATGCATGTGGCGATCCAGGGGAGAGGAACATCAGAAGGAGAGTTGAAACCCTGGAGGTGGACCCTTGTGGAAAGCATTTCTGAGGAAGCATCATTTGGGAGAATATTCCAAAGTGAGTTCTTCACGAGGGAGACTGGAAAACCTTGTGTGAAAGTCGGAGTTCAGTGAGACCAGTTGGTTCACGGTGTGATAAGCGTCTGGGGGGAGTTAATGAGGGACCCATAGCATTTGTTTGGGGTGGCAACTGTTACCTAGTTTCAGTGTGTAGGATGCCTGGCCACAGGTTGCCTATTGGTTTACACGGATTGTGTACTTACTGTGAACATTAGAGCATAAGATAGATTTTGTAACTTGTGCTATCCTTATAAATCTGTAAAGGTATAGTTGTGGGTGAAAGAGTATTGTAAGATTGTTCATTTTTTCTTGTTTAATAATTGTTTTATACTTTTGTTAAAAGTTCATCAGCTGATGCTTGTTCAGTAGCTGCTCAACAGGTATCTAAACAAAAATATAAAAGTTGGGATCTGTCAAGCCGGGTTCCACCCTGAGGACTGGCTTGACCAGTGGTGACATCAACTGGAATCATAACAAAAGGATGTGATAATTAGATACTTAGAAAATAATTTTATGATTGGGCAGAGTCAGATTTATGAAAGGGAAACCATGTTTGACAAGCCTGGTGAAGTTTTTGTTACTTGTAGCATAGATAAAGGAGAACCAGTAGGTGTGGTGTGTTTGGATTTTCAGAAGGGTTTTGATAAAGTCCCACACCGGAGGTTAGTAAACAAGATTAGAGCACATAAAATTGGGGGTAATATACCAGCATGGATTGAGAATTGGTTAACAGACAGAAAACAGAGAGTAGGACTAAATGAGTCATTCTTCAGATGGTAGGCTATTAGTAGTGGGGTACTGCAAGGGTCAATGCTGGGGACACAGCTGTTCATGATCTATATAAATGATTTTGATGAAGGGACCAAATGTAATATTTCCAATTTTGCTGATGGCACAAAACTAGTTGGGAATGTAAGTTGTGATGAGGATGCAAAGAGACTTTGGGGGACTTGGAAAAGCTATGTGAATGGGCAAGAACATGGCAGATGGAATGTATTGTGAATAAGTGTTTGGTAGAAAAAACAGAAAGGCAGAATATTTCTTAAATGGTGAGAGATTGGGAAGACCAAAGGGACTGGGTGTCCTTGTTCATGAGTCACTAAATGCTAGCAGGCAGATGCAGTAAGCAATTAGGTAAATGGTATGTTGGTCTTCATTGCAAAGAGACGTGAGTACAGGTGTAAAGATGTCTTGCTGCAGTTTTATAGAGCCTTGATGAGATCGCACCTTGAGTATTGTGTACAATTTTGGTCTCCTTATCTAAGGAAGGATATAATTGCCATAGAGAGAGTGCAATGGAGGTTCACCAAACTAATCTCTGGGATGGCGAGATTGTCTACGGGGATAGATTGAGGAATGAGAAGTGATCTCATTGAAACTCAAACTTCTTACAGGTTCTGGCAATGTAGACATAGATACGGTGATTCCCTTGCTGGTGAGTCTAGAACCAGGGTACAAAGTCTCAGAATAAGGGCCGGGTCATTTAACACTGAGATGAGGAAGAATTTTTTCACTAAGAGGGTAGTGAATCTTTGGAATTCTCTATTCCAGAGGGCTGTGGAAGCTCAATCTTTGAGCAGGTTCAAGATAGGAATCAATAGATTTCTGGATACTAATGATATCAAGGGATATGGGGATAGAGTGGCAAAATGACATTGAGGTAGAAGATCAGCCATGATTTAATTGAATGGCGGAGCAGGCTGGACTGGCCAAATGGCCTCCTCCAGCGCCATTGTTCCTATGTCCTATACCTCCTCACTCATTTAACTGTCACACTACCCCCTCACCCACCCACCCGCCACCCTACCCTCTCAACAACATTCTGGACAAAGCAACTTGAATGAACCCCATCCACCACCTTAAACATTCACTCACTCTGCTACTGGTCCAGGCCGCTGAATCAAGATGAACAGCAGCATCTTGCTAAGGCATCTTTACCAGCAGCTTCCAAATCACCTAGAAAGTCAAAAATAGCAAGTGCATGGGAACACCACTAGCTGCAAGCTCCCCCACAAGTTTCATATCATCCTGGAAATAATGTACTGTTCCTTTATAGTTGTTGAGTCAAAATTCTGGATATCTCTGTCTAATAACACTGTGGTTGTACCTGCAACAGACAGATTGCAGCAGTTCAAGATGGTGGGGAACTACCACCTTCTCAAGGACAACTAGGGATGGCAAATAAATACAGCCCTTGCCAGCAATGCCTCCATCCTGAGACTGAATGAATAAAAAATAATATGGCCTTGGCTCATCTTGCATGTATTTTTCCTCCACTTTAAGGAAGTAGAATCATTGTTGTGCTTCATATTTAAATTTAATTGTAAACAAATATGTTAAAAAATGCAATCTAATATAAAAGCTCTTGCTTTTATTTAATATTCTCCAATGCAAACTGAGTTTTGGTTGTGTATCTGAGGACTACATTTAATCCAGGAAGAAGATTACTGCAAGTAAATTCCCTGATTATCCTCAGATCACAAAACACTGCAAGGGCTGCTTATTGAAAAAAGAACAGTAGCCAGATCCTAGAGGGGACAGGGTTCACTGGAAAGCTATGGAATGAGAAAATGTTAATTCAAAATTTCAAAATTGAACAATCTGTCGAAAACACGTTATACAGATGGATTTAACAAAGCCACCTGCTGTTGCCATGTTTCATAAAATGATCCCCAAACATAGCTAGAAAGGTAGGACATTGATCAACTTGCTGCACAGAAGGCCCCATTTACTTTTTGGCATACTTAGAGAGCAGAATGAATGACAGTAGGAGCAGGACTGGATGTTAGCAGCACAGCAATTTTTTTTACGCATAAGGAGCTCAAAGACAGGCTGGTGGAATGAAGACTCCAAGAAACAGATCTGAAGCCTGAGGATTAAGAATATGACATGCGCATGTTACTACTCTCCCCAGTTGATCTGTGGACACTGATGCATGATCATGGTAGAAGACTGAGAACAGCCAATAGAAAGATCAATTTAAATTTGGCAGTTCAAGGAATTCACTTTATGTTAAAATGCCTTAAGGCTCAAATCATTGATTCTGGGCATTCTACCAAAATATTTCAGTGTCGCTTTTTATTGTAGTAAACCACTTTTGTTATCCAATCAATCTCTAAAATCATTCTTCTACCTGTTATTTAGAACTGCCTATATTTGTTTCAAGCATTATTTCAGGTCCTTTTTTAATTATATTCTGCTGGACTATTCTTTCTCCTTCTCAGCTTCAATTTCTCAACTGAAGGACTATAGGAATTATGCACGTAAAATTCCCCCCATTTCCTGTCTTTTACTTGTACTGTAACTATAATGCCTCCTTCAGCAAGCTGTGTGATACAATAGAATCTTCAGACTTAACTGCAACGGTACCCTAGGAGGAGGAGAATTGATATTTCCAGTACCCTTTCCTCAGTGGAGCTCTGTTGCTGTGAGACGCTTTCAAGAATAAGATATATCACAGGTAATGTTGATAGATTTGAATAACCAGTTAGATTAGAGTCAAATAATTGTTAGGAAATCAGCAAGCATTAGTTTCTCTTTCTGTACCTTTAATACACGATAACTATAATATAACGTTGTTCAGCGTAGCAAGGGTTAATGTGCGACTGAAGAACAGTACTGCCCACTGTATGATGTACAGGGACACATGACAGTAGACAGGAGACAGAGTTGTATGGAGAGAATCAAGAAGAAGTCAGCATGGAGTTAGCTCTTAGTTTGGGCTATAATTTGTACATATGGCTAATGGTTATGTGTTACCAATAAACAGTTACTGTTCAATCTTACAAGGCTTAGTGAGACTGACTGAACAAACCCTTACAACACAGTAACAGCTTATGAATGAACCCAGAACAGAAGAAGCTGGTGAAGGATCCTGGTGTCTGTAAAACTAAAGGAACAGCATCCTGACCTGACTGAAGTGCACCTGCGCTAAAGACACAGCCAGAGATTGCCTAAAAAAAAGCCCCACTGCAAACATGGAAGCTGAATGGCAGAAGAAAAATCGAATGTGCAGCTAAAGGACTCCACCAGAACACTTGGAGGTCCATGGTGAATCCTCATGGATTGCAGAGACAAAGGACCTAGCAAGGGTGAGCAAAAATTACGTTCTAAGGCTGAGCTAGCCTTTACAATTCTTCAGGCCATTAATCAGTCAAAGCAGTCCATGTCATTAATCACCACGGCCACCCAGGGTTCAGAGCCACTGCCATACCATGTGGCAGCTGAGCTCTGTTGAAACAAAAACAAAGTTATAAAAACTCAGCCAAAGCCGGGAATCACCTTTTAATCGTCAAAACATACTCAGAAAATATTCTAAAGGGCCCAAATCCTTGATTTTAAAATTTGCTGCAAGAAATCTATCCCTTTGAGGTCACGGAAGCCTGCCAAAACCAACAAATGTGAGAAGAAGTTTTGATAAAATGGTTACTACAGCTCCAGCTTTAAAAACGAAACAGCATTTAAAGCTGTATTTCCCTGAACTGAAAAGCAACCATGGATAATAAATCAACCTTAGCAGATTAACTGGGGCTGATACCAGGCACAGACAGAATTGGGGGCTTTAGTGAAAAAGATTTTCAAGATACACGACAGGGTTCAATTAGAAGACATGAGGCTGAATAAGTGAATACACTATTGTACTCAGTAAGTCCGTTAGCTGATGTCATTATTGCGGGACAAGGAATAAATTAATCATCAGATAAGTTTGAAGATCTTCCGAAATCCTTCAATACCTACTTTAATTTAAGATGTCATGAGTGGGATGGGAGGAGTGCGTAGTTTGATTAGCCCTGCTACTCCACATGTTGCACTATTAGGTTAAAAGTTTTATTCACTCACCAAAATTATTTGCCTTCACTGCTTTTACCCAAAATAAAAGAGACTTCAACTAGGCTTCTGTCAATAAACAACAACAACAAGATGAGGAGTGTGTCCACATCTGTCATTACTGTCAACAAGGGTAGCAACATCATGAAAATTTGTTTTGAACAGCAGAAACACTGCACTGTAATAGATGACCTGTTAGTATATATCGAGCAGTTGGTTGTTCCATTCTCCCTTTGGCCGGAGATGCTCCAACAAATCCACCAAGGCAATCTGGTTATTGTAAAGTGCAGAATGCGGGCCCAGTTTGCAGTGTGGTGGCTGGGGAAATCAAGGGAATTTGAAGAAATTATCTCAAACTGCCAAGTATACACACTGCATAAACCTTATCCCCACACAGTTCCCTTCCAGGCTGTGAGAATAGTTGGGAATGGATTTATTTGTGTTTCATCACAGGTCCTTCCTCATCGTGGTTGACTGTTTCTTCTGATGGGTCGAAGTGAAGCCATGACCATGACCACAGAGGCAGTCGTTAGGTCCTTGAAGGAAGTATTTGTGAGCTATGGCATCCCAGACTAGGTGGTGTCCAATATTGGCCCGTAATTTGCAAATGAATGCTTCACTCAATTTGCCATCAATTATGGCTTTTAACACCGTACCAGCTCCCCAAGGTAGCCACAATCTAATTGTAAGGCAGAATGAGACATCCACACCATTGAAACCCTTTTGAAAAAACAAAGAATTCCTAATGGCGCCTTTAACATGTAGATACACCCTGTTGTAATGTGGATTGGCTTCATCGGAGTGGCTGTTGGGCAGGAAACTACGCACTCAACTCCCAATGCTGCTATAGGAATTAATCCCAGGGTTAGCAGTCAAGGATTACCAAAAGGTTCAGGACCATGAACATTCCTATAGACAGTGGCAGGCTTCTGCCTGCAATAAGAGATACTGCACTAGAAACCTGCCCCAGTTACACAAGGGTGACAAGGTTTGGATCAGTGACTGCAAAAGAGAGAGCGTCATTGTGTGGAGAGACAATGATCAACTAAGGTCATACCTGATACTTACCCCAGCAGGCACGACCAGGCAGAACAGGAGGAGTCTCCTCCACATCCCTCAAGGCAAACCTCCTACTTTTCATTTAAGTGAATCAGATGGAGATAATCAAGTGCCAGAAACATAGAATAATACAATTTCAACTCAAAGCCACGCCATGATCTCAATGCTTCCTCACTCCGGGTACCATATTTAAAGTGCACCAAAGTGCTGTCTACTTCATGCCTACAGGTCAGGACTGTTCCAGGCAACAGATGGTCCCGAAAGCAAAGAAGACAGCAACCCACAGATTTATTGACACCTTTCTGGATGCAGTGAACGGCCGCCACAATGTCTTCTACCCCTGCTCTGACCACAGGATCTCCTTCCAGAATCTCACCCCCATCCACATTGACCACCCCGACCTCCTCCTTCCCACCTCCAGGTCTCTGCCTCCAAGACCCCAGCCACCGCCCTCGCGTCCCTTCTACCTCTACCAATGCAGTCCCCACCCTTCCAGCTCACTCTGCCCCCTTTCATGTTCACCATTCTCTCCGACGACACCCACCCTCAATTCGCTCCCCAGGAGGCAATCATTAATTCCACAGACCCCTCCCTTGCATGTTCACCTGGGCAACCCCCCTACTCCCTCCTCCACCCTTACTCACTCCTCCAGCTTTACTCCCTCTACCCCCCCCGACACCTTCACCCCTCTGAACCCGCTCCCCCCTCTGAACTCCCTCCCTTACACCTTCCTCCCCCATTACACCTACCTCCCCAATTGCTGCCCATTACATGCTACTCCCCCATATTCCCCACCACACCTTGGTCCCCCACTCCTAACCTCAACCCCACTACACCTTCATTCCCCCCCCCCCCACAACCGCTCCCCCCACCACCCGCACCAACACCTTTGTTCCTCTCCCACACCCTCAGAGCCTCCCCTCCCCCTCCGGTACACCTTCCTCTCCCAGTCAAACCTGGACCTTCCTCTCTCACCCTCAGCCCCCCACACCCTGGTATACCTTCCTCTCCCACCCCACCCCCCCGGTATACCTTCCACTCCCACTCACAGCTAGTCGTTCCTCTCCTACACCTCACCAATCATCCACAGCTGCCCATGGCCAAACCATGATGTTTTGAAGCAGAACCAAAGCATCAACAGAGATCTCCCACCTTCCATGAACTGCTTCAGGGTGGAGTCATGTTCACGAGAATCCACCCAGCATTCGATGCATGTGTTCCTCCAAGGTCTGGTAGCTGTAGGGCTCCAGCATCTTTTTCTCCGTGAATGTCTGCGATCTGAGCAAGGCCCTAATAGTAAGTCCTGACTTTTGCACATCACACTTGTGCAGGCATGTTCTGGGCCGGCATGTTTTCCCACTGGTGTAACAGTAAATCAGGGGGACAATTCTGGCCAGACCGTACTTTACGTCCCATTACCGGGACGCAAAATGGGCTCACGCCAGCCTCCAGCGGGATTTGCATTCCACCATGGTGAACACCATCGGATGATCCTGCTGTGCTTTCACGCCTGTGCGAAACTGATTCCTATCCCTCACGCCTAATCATACCCCCCTGCTTGCCATGGCGCCCAACACCACCAGGACCGGATGATTCCACCCTATGTGTTACCAATAAACACTACTGTTCAACCGTATAAGCCTCTGAACCTCTTAGTGAGACTGACTGAACCAACCCTTACAACGATAACTAGCAACTAATGAAGTACAATAAAAAGAGAGAAAATGAGTTTAAAACTGTCTATTTGAAATCGAATCCTTACAGGTTTACTGTACAGGTCAATAACTCAGGGCATTTGAGAACAAATTTTGGGGCATGTTTTGGAAAAGTACTCATTAAAAAAACCAATGTTACAAAAGAATCAGAACTTCTAATTGACTGATCCCTTTTGAATATTCATACTGTGAAAATATATGGGGGTAGAGGGGGTCATTTGTAAAATTAACAGCCAGAAAACAGGAATTAGTCTATAAATACTGGCAGTTCATTGCGGTATGCATTAGGTCACCCCACTGTGAAACTCTGCCTGCCTCCAGGTAGCTTCCTGCAAAATGAATAGCAATTTCGGGCTGCTGCACCATCCCTTAGAAGAGGAGGCAATTGTAAGGAGGCCAAGTGGAGGCTGGCATCTTTAGGCTGCTGTACAGCTGGGAGGAACAGGCCTACTCCTGCTGGCTCCACATTTCCATAGAAATGTTTTAACTAACTTACCATTTCAGTGGCGGCCTCCTGCACTCCTTTTAAAGACACATGCAGACCTGGTTATCCTAAATGATCAGGGTAGCCCAACTTTGGGACAGGATCCCTCAAGAAGTGTTAGGCCCTCCTGTGGTGAGCAGCCTAAAGACTATTTAAAGCAACCATCAGGAACACCTGAAAAATTATCCTATCCAATATGGGGCCAGATGGGTTTCAGGCATCGTTAGGGCCTGGTAAATAGCCCTACAGAATGCTCCTTTTCACCCGCAGTAGTTCAAATTTCTAGACATTGTGATCAAAATACATATTTTATTATGTTAATGGTTGGCTGGAGTCTTCAGCCCACTTACTGCCTCCCTGGACCACCTGTTCTACACTTTTGTCAACCTCTGTTAAAATGAATCTTAACTGGATGTTTAATGTTCCCTCTTCCAAACCTGAGTCCATGTTCTCCAGTTCACAGAATAACAAAACATACTGTTAAAAATGCAGGCTAATCAATGTTACACAAATGCATGAAACACTCCGATGCTATTCCCTTACATAGATTCTAAGACAGGGCTTCCCAAACTGTGGGTCACAACCCCTAGTGGGATTGAAAGATGCGATTTTGAAGTCACGAGCTCCCCTTTATTTCTGAAAGTTGGGAGGCCCCTTTAAATCCTCACATTTTTTTCTATTGGCAGGGGTGTCCTAATGGATTGCTATGTGAGGCCCAATTGCTGTTGTTAAAAAAGACCTGTGAACAGATCAATGTTTGTTTTTCTTTTGAGAAGCCCTGCCTTTTCATCAACTCCCCCACGAGAGAGATGGGGAAGGGGGTGAAGGAGGGGGATTTGGGGGGGTGAAGCAGGGGAGTTGGGGAGTGAAGGAGAGGGAGATGGCGGGCTAAAGGAGGGGGAGATGAGGGTTGAAGGTGGGGGGTGGTGGAGGGTGAAGCAGAGGGTGATGGGCAGCGAAGGAAGGAGTGATGGGAGGAGAAAGAGGGGGAAATGGGGCATGCTCAATGCCTTTGCCATTCCCATGCTGCTCAATAACTGAAGCCTGCCCCCCACACCTCCCCCCCACCCCGACAACAATTCTCATACCCCCAAATTTTCACACCAGGGTCACATGAAATTTGAGGCATTAAAATGGGGTCACAAGGGGAAATGTTTCAGAAGCAGTATCCTAAGATTTATTTTTGGAGCCAAGGTGGGAGTACTTCAGGGGAATTCCTCCATCCCACTTCAGTGAATGAATAATATTCCTTGATTATGCAATATTGTGTAAGAACATTTTGAAATTAGCACATCTGGTTTGTTTCAACATCCAGGAAGGTCACTGTGATCAAGTGTACATCATAATCAAGATATCTTAGTACTGTCAAGTCATAGAGCACTCCTGTACTCAACTACAATTTGTATCAGTAATTAATCATTTTAACACCATTTGCTGGTTAATGCACAATAAATCTCAACTTACTTTCTCTCGCGTTGATACCTGAGAAAGATGTTTGAAATAAATGGGTTCAGTTTGAAATATTCTATTATTGTGATTTGGTTTCAGGTAGTTCTAATGTCTTTATCCGCTGTCATCTCTGGAGAAACAGAGAATGTAATCCTAATCTAGTTTACCATTTGATGGCAACATTCTCTGCACTATACTCATCTCCCTAACATTGCTCATTTTTATTCTCTTACAGCTTAGAAATTACTGTTGGTGATACTGGTGGGTGAATGAATCTGAGTGATCCACTTCTGCTCGCTATCTTAACCAAGATGTTAAACCATTCAAATAAACAAGAGGAATTTCATAGCCACATAGTATGCATTGATCCATTAGTTTAGCAATTGCATTCACTACCCAAAAACAAATTTACCATTGAAATCCTCCCCTTCTTCTGTAAAAACTAAGAAAAGTTATTAAACAAATATGGAAATGGAAGGTTCAACATTCCCTAACAGTATAGTAAGGTACATAACAATGAATACTTTCTGCTGAGGCGGCATATGTCAGCTGGAGCAGTAGTTGGAACATTACAGTGCCTTGGACTAATAAGTGGTGAGGGGAATAATCTGTCAGGTTATTAATTAGATTATTATCTAATAACCCCTTCAGGAAGGTACAGGTGTTCCTATGTGGGCACTGAATAAGAATTAGATCCATCATGGTTAAATAGCTTGGTAACATGCATTGTCTAAGCTTTCATATGAGAATAACTAATTGTGTGGGGTACTGGAAAATTGGCTTCACCCAAATACTGCAGTAGAACCAGTGACTTGAGGAAAGTGGAAAAGAAAGGGAGACAGTACTGTCAAACAAAATGAGAAACATGTAAATAAATACAATTTGTGTAATATGGGATTCCAGTTGTGCAAAATAACTTCATTTCCCAGAATAACTAGAATAATCAAAAATATTGATTTCCATTACAGAATATATAGAATTCACCCAATTAATGTGGATTCCCACTTGTTAACAAGAAGATAATTGGTCACTTATTCTGCATTGTGAAGTAATCCATATGTTTGTTTCATAAATGGAGTAGGATTGAGCCTGTATAGATTAAAGAGATTCACTGTGTGGGCAGTAACTGGCAGGCCTCTCTTCATAGAAACTTCACATCCAATTTTTATTCCATTGGTTTCATATGGATCCTATAATGGGAAGGTGGTTGTTCACCATGCAGGTGTTAGAATGAAAATGCAGCCTCCATGTTACACCTGTAAGATACTTCTACAATTCTAAAGAACATATAAGCCATTTCTCTGATCCTTGTGTGTGCTTTACACTGCCTACTTGTTTAGACAGAAACCAAACTATTGATTGTAGGATAAATCGAGTAATCCTATTCTCTAAGGAGAGAGGTTGCCAACTCTGGTTGTAGGTATTCCTTAAGATTTGACTACATGGCACTTGGTCATGCAGATTTCAGGTCTTAAGGAACCTAATCAACTTTGGATAGCCATAGATATTTCATAAATTCTTGAAGGTTAAGAATGTAAATTACAGAACATCAGACTACCAACCTCTCTGGCACCCAGCAATTTTTATTTGAATAGACCAGGAAGCATTGAACACTGATTGTAACCCAACTCCACATTCCCACCGACCCCTGATAACCTTTCACCCCCTTGTTTATCAATAATCTATTTATCTCTGCCGTAAAAATATTCAAAGACTCTGCTTCTACTGTCTTTTGAAGAAAGGAGTTCCAAAGACTCACAACCTTATGAGAGAAAAATATTTCTCCCCATCTCTGTCCTAAAAGGGAGGCCCCTTATTTTTAAACAGAGGCCCCTAGTTCTAGATTCTCCCACAAGAGGAAACATCCTATCAAGACCACCCTGTCAGAACCCCTCAGGATCTTAAAGGTTCAATCAAGTCACCTCTTACACTTCTAAACCCCAGTGAATACAAGCCTAGCCTGTCCAACTTTCCTCATAAGCCAACCCACCCATTCTTGGTTTTAGTCTAGTAAACCTTCTCTGATCTGCTTCTAAAAAAGGCATTTACATCTTTTCTTAAGCAAGCATAACCTCTCTACTTTTGTATTCAATTTCCCTCACAATAAACAATAATATTCTATTAGCTTTCCAAAATACTTGTATCTGCATATGAGACTTTTGCGATTCATGCATTAGGACACCCAATTCCCTCTGAATCTCAGAGTTCTGCAATCTCTCACCATTTAGATAATATGCTTCTTTTTTAATTTTCATGTCAAAATGGACAATTTCACATTTGCCCACATTATACTCCATTTGCCAGATCTTTGCCCACTCACTTAACCTATCTATGTCCCTTTGTAGCCTCCTTCACATCTTACTATTTTACCTATCTTTGTGTCATCAGAAAATTTAGCAACCATACCTGCGGCCCCTTCATCCAAGTAATTAATACAAACTGTAAAATGTTGAAGCCCCAGCACCGATCCCTTTGGTATACATCTTGCCAACCAGAAAAAGACCCATTCATGCCTGTCCTCTGCTTTCTGTTAACTAGTCAATCTTCTATCCATGCCACCGGTTCCCCTTTATCCACAGCATATGTTACTTCTTCAAAGAACTCCAATAAATTGGTTAAACATGATTTCCCTTTCACAAAACCATGTTGAGTCTGTCTGATTATCTTGAATTTTTTTAAATGCCCTGTCATTATATCTTTAATAATCGCTTCTAACATTTCCCCTATGACAGATGTTGAGCTAACTGGCCTGTAGTTTCATGTTCCTGTCTCCCTCCTTTTTTGAATAAAGGAATTACATTTGCTATTTTCCATTCTAATGAAACCTTCCCCAAATCTAGGGAATTTTGGAAAATTAAGCTATTGCATCAGCTATCTCACAAGACACTTCTTTTAAGACCCTAGGATGAAGTCCATCAAGACCCTGGGATTTTTCAGGCCCAGCTCCAACAATTAACTCAGTACCAATACCCTGGTGATTGTAATTTTCCTGAGTTCCTCCCTCCCTTTCAATATTTGATTTACAGCTATTTCTGGGATGTTACTCGTATCATCTATGGTGAAAACTGATGCAAAGTACCTGTTCAATTAATTCGCTGTCTCCATATTTTCCTTTATAGATTCCCCAGACTCACTTTCTCCAGCGCCAATTTTGTTAACTTTGTTAACTCTTTTCTCATTTAGATACCTATAGAACCTCTTACTATCTGTCTTTATATTTTTAGCTAGCTTTCTCTCATACTCTAATTTTTACCTCTGAAGTAATTCTTTTGCTATTCTTTGCTGTTCTTGTATTCTGTCTAATCTTCTGATCTGCTATCTTCATAATTACAAGCTTTTCTTTAAGTTTAATAATGTCTTTATCTTTTTTAGTAAACCACAGATGGTGGGTCCACCCCTTGGACATTTTTTTTCTCATTGGAATGTATCTATTCTCTGCATTCTGAAATATCCCCTTAAATATCTGCCACTGCATCTCTATTGACCTACCCCTTAAACTCATTTGCTGTTCACCTTAGCTTGCTCTGCTTTCATTCCCTCATAATTGCCCTTTTCAAGTTTAACATACTAGTCTTGGACCCAATTTCCTTTCTCTCAAACTGAATGTAAAATTCAATCATATTGGGAAATATTCTCCCCCCGTTGGGGGGGGATGTGCAGGAGTGGGCGCAGGCAGGCACACCTCCGATCGGCACCCTGGATAGGGCGCACACCACCATTTTACATGGGCGAGCCAATTAAGGCCCGCCCAGCGTGACGTTCGCTCAGAAGCGCTATGTGCATGTGCGCGAAAGAGCGCACAGATTCCCTGAGGCTATCTGAGGCTAAGTGCTGCCTCAAGGACATAGGCTTGGAATTAAAATTTGTAATACATATGATAAAAAAATTTCCCTGACATGTCCCTTCATGTGACACTGTCACATGAGTCGGGACAGGTCCATAACATTTATTGAAGCCTTTGATAAAAATTTAAATACCCTCATGAAACCTCATCCCGCCCGAGGATGAGGTTTTGTGCTCTTTCCAAAGCCCGCCAGGCTCCCAGCCTGCCCGCCAACCTTAAGCCTGGACTGGCAGGTCCATTAATGACTTTAATTCGTTTTTCAATGGCCTCAATAGGCCGTTGACAGGTTGGCAGACGCGCAGCTGACTCGGCTGCACCCCCACCAACCTGAAAATGGAAATGGAAAGGAGTTCCACCCAACATCATCCCGCATCATTTTACGTGTCAGTGAGTGGGCCCCATCCCCACTTGCTGCCCGGAAGATCCTGCCCATTATGATCACTGCTATCTAGGGATGCCTTCACTATGAGGTTATCAATTAATCCTAGCTCGTTGCACAATACTAGGTCTAGTATAGCCAACACTCTGGTTGGCTCCAGAGCATGCTGTTCTAAGAAACTATCCTAAGACATTCTAAGAACTTCTCATCTACGCTACCTTTGCCCATCTGATTTTTCCAGTCCAAATGTAAAATAAAAATCCAATTATCGCTGTACCTTTCTGACAAGCTCCCATTATCCCCTTCTTTATACTCTATCCTACTGAGTGGTTACAATTATGGGGCCTGTACACCACTCCAACAAGTGACTCCTTGCCTTTATCATTGTTCATCTCAACCCAAACTGCTTCTACATTCTGGTTTCCTGGACTTAAGTCATCCCTCTCCGATGTGCTCATACCATTATTAATTAACAGAGCCACCCTTCCACAGTTTCTTAGCTTCCTGTCCTTCCTATGTATCAGGTACCCTTCAATATTCAGGTCCCAACCTGGGGTGGAATGGGTGTTGGGCGGGCAGGGAGGGGGTTTAAGAAATGGGGGTTAGAAAAGCTGGCATTGCCTCTTTAAAAAGCTAAAGCTAAATGGCACCCTTCATAAAAGGGACAAATTGAAACCATGTAATCATTGCAATTTGGAATCTTTTCAGTGCATGACTGTAGTGTGGAGACTCCTGGAGGCCCCAATTCCAATGATCCATGGAGCTGGGTGCTTAGGAGCCAGAGGAAACCAGCAGGTGACACCATCCTGCCAGCCCTATTGCTTTATAAATGTCGAGCTATTCTGATAGTCATACCATCTCCCCACCCCTTGAGGGATATTGTAACTGATTATGGCGACCGATTAGCTTAATTGGCTGGACGACTGGTTTATGATGCAGAGTGAAGCCAGCAGCACGGGTTCAATTCCTGTACCAGCTGAGGTCAACCTCATCGAATCCAGGCCCCATGAAGTCTCATGGCATCAGGTCATATTAAGGAAAACTCCTGCTGATTATCACGTACTGCCCTCCCTCAGGTGATTAATCAGTGCTCCTCCATGTTGAACTTCACTTCAAGGAAGCATTGAAGGTGGCAAGGGAGCAGAATGTACTCTGGGTGGGTGACTTCAATGTCCATAACCAAGAGTGGCTCAGTAGCACCACTACTGACTGAGCTGGCCGAGTACTAAATGACATAACTGCTAGACTGGGTCTGCGGCAGGTGGTGAGGGAACCAACAAAAGAGAAAAATATACTTGACCTCATCCTCACCAACCTGCCTGCTGCAAAGGCATCTGTCCATGACAGTATCAGTAGGAGTGACCACCGCACAGTCATTGTGGAAACGACGTCCTGCTTTCACATTGGGGTTACTGTCCTTCATATTGTCTGGCACCACAACCGTGCTAAATGGGATAGATTTCAAACAGATCTAGCAACTCAGGACTGGGCACCCATGAGACGCTGTAAGGCCATCAGCAGCAGCAGAATTGTATTCAAACACAATCTGTAACCTCATGGCCAGGCATATCCCCCACTCTACCATTACCATCAAGCCAAGGGATCAACCCTGGTTCAATGAAGTGTGCAGGAGGGCATGCCACGAGCAGCACCAGGCATACCTAAAAATGAGGTGTCAACCTGGTGAAGTTACAACACAGGACGACTTGTGTGCCAAACAGCATAAGCAGCAAGTGATAGACACAGCTGAGCGATCCCACAACCAACGGATCAGATCTAAGCTCTGCAGTCCTGCCATATCCAGTCGTAAATGGTGGTGGACAATTAAACAACTCACTGGAGGAGGAGGCTCCACAAATATCCACATCCTCAATGATGGGGGAGCCCAGCACATCAGTACAAAAGATAAAGCTGATAAATTTGCTACATTTTTCAGCCAGAAGCACTGAGTGGATGATCCAAGTCAGCCTCCTCCAGAGGTCTCCAGCATCACAGATGCCAGTCTTCAGCCAATTAAATTCACTTCATATGACATCAAGCAATGGCTGAAGGCAGTGGATAGTGCAAAGGCTGTGGGCCCTGACAATATTCCGGCAAGAGTACTAAAGACTTGTGCTCCAGAACTTGCTTCACCTCTAACCAAGCTGTTCCAGTACAGCTACAATGCTGGCATCTACCCAATTATGTAGAAAATTGCACATGTATGTCCTCTACACAAAAAGCAGGACAAATCCAACCTGGCCAATTACCGCCCTATCCAGTCTACTCTCCATCATCAGTAAAGTAATAGAAGGGGTCATCAACATTGCTGTCCAGCGGAACTTGCTTGGCAATAACCTGCTCACTGACACCCAGTTTGGGTTCCTACAGGGCCACTCAGCTACTGACCTCATTACTGCCTTCATTCAAACATGGACAAAAGTGCTGAACTCCTGAGGTGAACTGCGAGTGAGTGCCCTTGACATGAAGGCCACATTTAACTGAGTGTTGCATCAAGGAGCCATAACAATACTGCAGTCAATGGGAACCAAGGGTAAAACTCTCCTCTGGTTGGAGTCATACCTAGCAAAAAGGAAGATGATTGTGGTTGCTGAAGCTCAGTCATCTCAGCTCCAGGACATCACTGCAGGAGTTCCTCAGGGTAGTGTTCTCAGTCTAACATCTACAGCTGTTTCATTAATGACCTTCCTTCCATCATAAGGTCAGAAATGGGGATGTTCGCTAATGATTGCACAATGTTCAGCACCATTCGCGACTCCTCAGATACTGAAGCAGTCCATGTCCAAATGCAGCAAGACCTGGACAATATCCAGGCTTGGACTGACAAGTGGCAGGTAACATTCATGCCAAACAAGTGCCAGGCAATGACCATCTCCAACAAGAGAAAATCTAACCCTCGCCCCTTGATGTTCAAAGGCATGACCATCACTGCATCCCCCACTATCAACATCCTGGGGGTTACTGGACTAGACATATAAATATTGTGGCCACTAGAGCAGGTCAGAGGCTAGGAATCCTACGATGAGTAACTCACCTCCTGACTCCCCATAGCCTGTCCACCATCTATAAGGCACAAGTCAGGAATGTGATGGAATACTCCCTACTTGTCTGGATGAGTGCAGCACCCACAACACTCAAGAAGCTGAACACCGTCCAGGGTAAAGCAGTCCACTTGATTGGCACCACATCCATAAACATTCACTCCCTCCCCCACCGACGCACAGTTGCAGCAGTGTGCACCATCTACAAGATGCACTGCAGGAATTTACCAAGGCTCCTTAGACAGCATCTTCCAAACCCACAACCACTACCATCTAGAAGGACAATGGCAGCAGACAGATGGGAACACCACCACCTAGAAGTTCACCTCCAAGTCACTCACCATCCTGACTTGGAAATATATCGTTGTTCCTTCACTGTCACTGGGTCAAAATCCTGGAACTCCCTTGCTAACAGCTCTATGGGTGTACCTACACCACATGGACTGCAGCAGTTCAAGAAGGCAGCTCACCACCACCTTCTCAAGGGCAACTAGTGATCGACAATAAATGCTTGCCCAGCTAGCAAAGCCCACATCCCATAAATGAAAAACAAAATCTGTGCGCAGTACTCCAGGTGTGAGGCTGGATTTAACATGCCTCCACCAGGCATGCAAACAGAGGGGGGCATGTAAAATACTGTGCGTACCAACCTCACCACCTTCCCACTCACCCCAAGCTCACCCCCATAACACAGGCGGGGTGAGGGGGGTGCGGTGCATTGGCAATGGAATCAGCAGCCCATCTGCCATACTTAATAAATTATGAAGGGTTAATTGAGCTTGTTAATAAGCCAACTGACCCCATTAATACATTACCCATGCCATAATACGGTTGGCATGGGCAGTTGGGTGGGAGCGGGCAGGCTATTTTATGAAAAACCTTTTTAAAAGCAAGGGAAGGAAGGGGGTGTACTATCTTTGGGGAGGGGATGCTTTTCGCATTGAGGGGGCAGTCCCCCTAAAACAGTCCACCATCTCTTTTCATCCTACCCACTTGCTCTGTACAACACACCACCGCCCACCCCCCTCTCTAATCTTCCCAGACCATCCCTGCCCAATCCATGGGCCTTCTTCTTAGGCCTGCTTGCAATCTCACTCATGCGCTCCTGGTGCTGCCGGGACTGTTGGAAGTCCTGGCCAATCCGATTTGCTGGCAGCACCTGAACGCAGGACTTCCTCCCCAGTGAGGTGCTGCAATCCCACTGGCAACCTATTTAGCCCACCCGCAGTGCGTTATGGCTGCAAAGTGGTGGATGTCCTCTGGATTTTTGAACCAATGAGGGCCCTGCCAAATACTGCTTCACCTGCACTTGTGCAGAACAGGCTTGGTCACAGGGGCAGGACACAGCATATCTGGTTCTAGCAGAGGGGCTGAGGGCAAGGGCTGTGATCTTGGGATACCTTGAGAAGAACCCTCACTGTCATCATCCTTGTCTTCCTCTTCCCAGTACTTCCCTAACTAGGACCAGGAGAGCACTTGACTGCAGTTACTTGTGGTATTCAGACACCAAGTTGATTATTTAATCAATCCTTTCCAAAGTGACAGCCATAGGTTGCAAACCATTGTTGTGGGCCAGCATCTAGTCTTTGGCCTGCTGTGTATATGTCTCCATGACTTTGGCCATTCTTTTAATGGAGGTGATCACGTGCGCAAATACCTGAATCATCATGGCACTCATGCTAGAGATGAACTTCTCCATCTTCTGTGCAACAGTGCACACTGCCTCTGGAAGTTCTGACAGATGCCTACATGTTTTCTGTTGATGTTCCACAAGTAGACATTTAGCATTCAATCCCTAAAGCTTTGCATCTGTGAACAGCTAAGCAAAGCTGGGGGTGTTCTCAGCCCTCTAACAGCGACTCTCTACAGCTGTCTCTGTCTTCAGCAGCTGCTCCTGCTTGCATGTAATATGCTCCTCACCATGTGCCTACATATCTGTAATGCTGAACCCAGTGAGGTTTGTGTATCTGCACTGGTGGAGGCTGCAAAGGAGTCATGGTCTGTCTCTCCTCAGAGTGATGCTTTTCTTCTGCGTCCTGCACTACTTCATCCCCCATCTCTTACAAAGGCACCTGTAATACAGCTGCAGGAGATGAAAGTCAAACATTAGTGCTACACGTAGGTGAAATTGGATTCCAGTTTGGCATCGCACAGATCATGACAGGTAATGTACTGGTTACATCCTGTCAACATTAGTGACACTTAAGTACCATGTGTCAGTGTGATACCTAACGCTTTTCACCAGGTCTCTGTGCCATCTCTCCACTGGCAATAGCCTGCACTGCTGCCACTCTGTCAATCTCTAGGGCGCCCCATCATGTTCAGAATATCCATGGCTGCAAATTCACCCCAACTTCTCCAACTTGCCAGGCTCTCTTCTCATGCAATGAGAAAAGAGAGAGAGTTAGAAGTGTGAGGAGATAAATGATTGTTGAGGATGGAAGTGAGTAATTTGATGGGGAGACAGTGTCAGAGAGTGTTGGTGCTATCTTTTGAGATGGAGTATTGAGGAGGATCCAGACGAGAAAGGAATGTATATGGCAAATTGTAAGGCTCAGAGATTTGCTAAGAACTTTGGAGCTCAGAAGACTGCTAAGGAGATAAGAGGGTGATGGTTGCCATCTGAGAGCTGCAGGGCGCTCACGTTGTCAGGCATCAGGAGGGTATTGAAATATTTGGATCACTGGATCCATGTCCTCTGCTCTACATTCCAGCTGCTCATCTCCTCTGCAACCTCAAGCCAAGTCTGTTTGATCAAGTTGGCTAGTCTCCTGCCACCCTCTGGAAAGAAGACTTCTCTGCAGTCCTTGCTTGCTTCCAGCCTTACCTCCAGGGGTGTACCTGTGAGCCGAAGACCAGCCTTTCCACATCTTTTATCCATTGTCTTCCTCTTTTCTGCCTTGCACTGAATGTATCACACCATACAATGATGACCTTGTGAGTGCTTTATCACACCTGCTCTCCCTAATTGGTCAGTGAATGTAGAGGTGGGCTCTGGAAAAGAGCAATTGAAAGTCCTGCTAATCAGGGAATTGGGTTCGCAAACTGGAAACGGATCCACCATTGCTTCAGAGATTAAGGCAATAAGGTTCCACCCAATATTCCCAACGTTGTATGGCACAATCCAGTACGGACTGAGCACATCCATTGCATCTTGGGTCCTAAAGCCACTGTCATTTTGTCCAAAATTCTCCTTGATTGTTCCCATATTATATCCCATATTATTGCTCAGTATATTTCACAAAAAAAAAATCAGTTTAGTTGATGGATGCCATCTCAAAAGATTAGTGATGAGACAACAGTAAGAGCAGTAATCTGCACTGTAGCTGCAGATTCTAAGGACAAGCAGCAAAATGAGTCAGAGAAATAATTGCAAAAATCAGCATAATAAGGCAGAATTAGAAAACAACAGATACACGATTCATCAACACCAAGTCAACATCACCAGTACAAGTAACACACAGAATATAACATACAATTTCCCATATGAGAATAGCCACTCATAAATATATTAAAATATTTTTGAAAACGTAAACATGTTGCATTATTCCCAATGCCTTAATCTGACACACAGAGGATAAAGCAGCACAAATATCTCATTCTTTATTCTTAGATATTCTTAGGGCATTTTCGTGTTTCTTGTCTATACAGATCAGGCAGACTATCGGGAATTTGAAGAGCCCCATCTGCAGTGAGAAAAATCCTCTCACCCTTATCTCCATTGCATCAATAGGATGTGGGAGGAAGCATTAGAGATTCAAAAGCTTTGATACAGCAAACTACACTCTACCTTACATAATCAGCAAAAGGCTGATGCAGACAAGCATGCAAGACATTCTTGGTTTACTAGAATCCCAAGTAGCAGGAGCTCAGTCTATTATGCATTGTTACTGGAAATAACAGCTATGTACTGCTGTTGGTTAATGTTAATTTAACAGGTATGGGGGGGTTAACAATCTGCTCTCATTAATTATTATGCCCTCAGAATACTAACCTTTGACATTACAATGGCTTTGGTGGTGTGCTTTTACCTCTGTCAAACTACTTGCACTGGCAACAAACAAACTCTAGACTTCCTTCAACTTATTTTTACACTGAAAACTGAGGAAATAGCAATTTAATAAACCTCTGATGACATAATAGGCCCCTAGCCAGAGAGGGGACCTTGATTGACAGCTGTTTTTGAATATGAAATGTATACTCCTTTTTTAAAAAATGATGAAAATGATGGGTGTCACAATTTCATAATTACAATTACAATTACATAAGTGTAGCACATAAGACGCAGTAGGCAGTGGTTCTCTTGAGTTTTGATGGAACTGGTGTATCTGGAATCCTCCTCCTCCTTCAGGTACTGTGCCCTAAAAGGCCGCTGGTGACCATGAACTTCCATTGGAATGGTCCATGATTATATTTGGCAAAGTACTGCCATGGTTTGCCATTGCCTTTCACAGTATGGTTGACCAGGAAACTCTCTTGCTCTTTAACACCTTCCATCAGGAATATT
The DNA here is from genome assembly GCF_017639515.1 of Carcharodon carcharias. Classification (NCBI taxonomy): domain Eukaryota; kingdom Metazoa; phylum Chordata; class Chondrichthyes; order Lamniformes; family Lamnidae; genus Carcharodon; species Carcharodon carcharias. The sequence goes on along the minus strand of NC_054467.1, from coordinate 185,676,070 downwards.
GGAAAGACTTACAGGCCGATATTCATTCTGTTTGGGCACGTTATGAACGCACCTTCCATGGCCTTCAAGTCTTGAAGTGGGACTTGAACCTGAAGCTTCTGGCCCTGAGGTAGGGACACTACTTCTGCATCACAAGACCTCTGTATCCAGAATACTTGAGCAATGTAACCAGGCTGAAGCAACAAAATACATCTTTCGAGCTGATCTTGTATCAGTAGCATTACAAGGGACAATATTTCGATGCAGTGAAAATCTGACAAGCAACAATTTCTGGAGCCCAAAATACAAAATATATTGTGCAAATCTCATGGTTGTCATACTACCATTTGTTTCTGGGTCAATTTCTTATGATAGGACCAGAAATGTCAGCAGGTGATTCAATTCATCATGCCTATTCTGGTATTAGATGAAAAGAGCAATTTACTCTAATCCTGCACCTCTGCTGTTTCCCTGTAACACTTAATTTTCTTTTGTGTATTTATACAATTCATTCTTAAATGTTGGGATCAACATTCAACAGCCACTTGTGGTACTGCTTCCCTTTAAGATCCTGAGGGGTCTTGACAGGGTGGATGTGGAGAGGATGTTTCCTCTTGTGGGAGAATCTAGAACTAGTGGTCACTGTTTAAAAATAAGGGGTTGCTCATTTAGGACAGAGATGAGGAGAAACTTTTTCTCTCCGAGAGTAGTGAGTCTTTGGGAGTCTCTTCCTCAAAAAGGTAGTGGAAGACGCCCTCAAGGACTTCTCTCAGAAGGAAAAAGGAGTGGTGACCAGGAAGGTCGATTCCTGGCACCTGGATCAGAGGACCTACTAGCAGTGTCTCAAGAAGTCTGATAACCTTACATGGACCTCACACAGAACTAGCCATATAAATACTGTGGCTACAAGAGCAGGTCAGAGGCTAGGAATCCTGCGGCAAGTAATTCACCTCCTGACTCCCCAAAGCCTGTCCGCCATCTACAAGTCACAAATGAGGAGTGTGATGGAATACTCTCCATTGGCCTGTCCTGCTGGTGGGATGGTGATGATGGAGTCTGGGACATTATCTGTAAGGTATGATTCCGTGAGGATGACTATGTCGGGCTGTTGCTTGACTAGTCTGTGAGACAGCTCTCCCAATTTTGGCACTGGCCCCCATGAGGTTAGCAAGGAGGACTTTGCAAAGTCGATAGGGTTGCAATTGCCGTTGTTGTTTCTGGTGCCTAGGTCGATGCCTGATGGTCCGTCTGGTTTCATTCCTTTTTGTGACTTTGTAGCAGTTTATTACAACTGAGTGGCTTGCTAGGCCATTTCAGAAGGCACTTAACAGTCAACCTCATTGCTGTGAGTCTGAAATCACATGTAGGCCAGACCAGGTGAGGACAGCAGATTTCCTTCCCTAAAGGACATTAGAGCACCAAATGGGTTTTTACAACAACACAGAATGGTTTCATGGTCATCATTAGACTTTTAATTCCAGATTTTTATTGAGTTCAAATGGAACCCAGGTCACCAGAGCATTACCCTGGGTCTCTGGATTACTAGTCCAGTGACAATACCATTATGCCATCGCATTGGGAAGATGGGTCTGGATACATGTAGGGAGTTAAATCCCCTAAATGTAACACGGGGTTGTGATCCTGACATTATCCGCCCTTTTCCAGGCTTCACTGGGTAATGAAGGCAAGTGTGGAATCCCTTTGGACCTTCAGTAATTAAGGTACTTAAAAAGACAGTTAAGAATTGTTTTACCCTCAATTCTAGGTTTCCCAGCCAGGGCACCTGTTTTGCAAGTGTTGCAGGAATACCAATGAGGGATCAACTAATTGTTCTGCGATTCCACTGAGTTGTTCACATTCCTTCCTTGAGAAGTGTGGAGAGAAGCTCTGTTTATATTCGTGACCACTTCCATTATGTTAAAGAACATGCAATTCAAACAACTTTCAACTCAGAGACATTCTTACAATCCAAATGGAGAGAATGCAATTAAATTGCACTGCAAACCATATTGCCAAATTGAAATAAGGTCTTTAATTCAATGCCAAATATAATAACTTCTTTCCATTCATTATTTTGCCAAGTGATCAACCCACAATGCTTTCTTTGAAGGAGATTTACTAGCTCTGCTATTCCTATGACGCGCTCTCCTATTGGTCCCAGCAAAGCTGAAGAAGGTGGCTGTTTCTTGGAATCCATGGCTGGGAACTTCTGAATGCCCGAGTCAGTCAGGGCTTGGCTGCAGACTGTTGCATCTGGGCTATTGCTGGAGCACACTGGTGTGGCAGGCTTGTCAGAACTCATGGTGGATATTGGTGGAGAAAGTGGCAAAGGAGCATGAAGATACACAGAGATCCTGAGGGAAGTCCAACTGCCATTTTAACTGCCAGCAGCTTGGCACCAAGATTCAGCAGGCCCAGAGGAGGGGTGAAAGATTAGGTATTTTTATTTTTGTAAGGGTTTCCTGGGAGCATGAAGGAACTGGAGTGCCAAAAGGAATCCTTAGGCATTAATTTCCCTCGGCTTCCTGAGATTACATCGGATTCCACGTTCTTCACTTAACTTTCCAGGGACTATTCCCACTAGGCGCTCAGCCTCATATCCACCCAGCTAAATCAGGGCTCACGTTAAATTCTGGAGTTGAATTCACTTGACTTTAAACTTACCATCCTACTCCATTCTTCTCCCAGCACGAATGTCATTGGTTAAATTAAACAATCTATTGGATTACTAAATAACCTGTGAGTTACCCAGGTGGAAAATATCAATTAACCAGTAAAATCCTGCACTTCTAAACTTGTCTAACCTTACCCCACGGAACTCATTTCTTCCTATCTTGACTCCGTTCTCTCTCCTTGTCCAGTCTCTTCCCAGCTACATCTGCGATTCCTCTGATGCCCTACATCATATCAACAATTTCCAATTCCCTGGCCCCAATCGCCTCCTCTTCACCATGGATGTCCAATCCCGCTACGCTGTGCCTCCATCCCCCACCAGGATGGTCTGAGGGTCTCTCCGCTTCTTCCTTGAACAGAGGCCCGAACAATCCCCATCAACTGCCACTCTGCTGCGTCTGGCTGAACTTGCTCTCTCACTGAACAATTTCTCCTAAAACTCGTCTCACTTCCTCCAAATAAAAGGTGTGGCTATGGGTACCCGCATGGGCCCCAGTTATGCCTGTCTCTTTATGGGGTATGTGGGACATACCTTGTTCCAATCCTACTCAGGCCCCCTCCCACAACTCTTTCTCCGGTACATTGATGACTGTTTCAGTGCCACTTCATGCTCTCATCTGGGCCTGGAAAAGTTTATTAATTTTGCTTCCAATTTCCACCCCTCCATCACTTTCACATGGTCCATCCCTGACACTTCCCTTCCCTTCCTTGACCTCTCTGTCTCTATTTCTGGTGATAGACTGCCCACCATTATGCATTATAAACCCACCGACTCCCACAGCTACCTTGACTACAAGTCTTCATACTTTACTTCCTGTAAGGACTCCATCCCATTCTCTCAGTTCCTTCATCTCTGTCGCATCTGCTCTGATGATGCCACTTTCCAAAACAGCGCTTCTGCCATGTCTTGCTTCTTCCTTAACCGAGGTTTTCCACCCCTGGTGGTGTCAGGGCCCTGAACTGTGTCCGACCCATCTCCCGCACATCCACCCTCACATCCACCTCTCCCTCCCAGAACCATGATAGGGTCCCCCTTGTCCTCGCTTTTCAACCCACCAGCCTCCGCATTCAAAGGATCATCCTCTGCCATTTTTGCCAACTCCAGCATGATACCATCACCAAACACATCTTCCCTTCACCCCATCCTGTCAGCATTCCATAAGGACCGTTCCCTCCTGGTCCACTTCTCCATCACTTCCTACACCTCAAACCCCTCCCACAGCACCTTTCCATGCAATCGCAGAAGATGCAACATCTGCCCTTTCACTTCCCCCCTCCTCACCGTCCAAGGCCCCAAACAATCCTTTCAAATGAAGCAGTGCTACACTTGCACTTCCCTCAATTTGGTCTACTGCATTAGCTGCTCCCAATGCGGACTCCTCTACATTGGAGAGACCAAACACTGACTGGGTGGCCGCTGTGCAGAACACCTTCGGTCTGTCCGCAAGCATGATCCAGACCTTACTGCCACTTACCATTTCAACACACCACCCTGCTCTCATGCCCACATGTCCGTCCTCGGCCTGCTGCAATGTTCCAGTGAAGCTGAACACAAACTGGAGGAACAGCACCTTATCTTCCAATTAGGCACATTACAGCCTTCCGGACTTAACATTGAGTTCAACAACTTCAGATCATGAACTCTCTCCCCCATCCTCACCCCTTTTTGATCCCCTTTTACCAAATATTTATTTTTTAATTTTTAAATATATTTTTCCTATTTCTATTATTATTATTTTTAAAATGTATTTCCATTAATTGTTTTATCCCCAACTTTTAGCCTATTTTGATCTTTTCTCCCACACTGTCCCCTCCCCCTACCCCACCCCCACTAAGGCCATCTGCCACCTGCTCATCCTGCTTTCTCCTCTTGATGTCACCATTAGCACCTCCTTTAGTCAGTATCACCACCATCAACACCCCTTCGACCTTTTGTTTATGACATCTTTTGCAATCTCTCCTTTGCCTCCAACTATCGCTGGCCTTCTATCCCATTTCACCTGTCCCATCCCCCTCAAACAATATATATTTCACCACATTTTTACTTCTCTTTAGTTCTTAAGAAGTAATACGGACTCGAAACATTAACTCTGTTAATGTTCTTAACATTCTCTCCACAGATGCTGTCAGATCTGTTGAGATTTTCCAGGGATTGTTGTTATTGTTGTTGTTGTCTAACCTTTGCCCTGGCATTACAAATAAAGTATCTTACCAACAGTTCATGTCAATCAATAAACTAATAACTTTTCCTAGTTGACAAATAGGTAATTTGAACTGACAAAGCCATGGCACAATATACGCTGACATACGACCTTTGTAATCCCCTTATATTTGCTTGATTGCCGCAAATCCTTCAAGGATGTTGCTCAAGAAGCCTCTGTGCGCAGTTGTTCTCACTTAAACATTGGAAATGCAAGAGAATGTAATAGCTACTGGCTCTGTGCATTTACGGCGAGCACATCTCCCTATTCTAACTTCATTATCTTGAGTAATCCTTCAATACCATTTTGCAGTACAGCCTGTATTTCTTATTCATTTTTTTTTTCAGGTTAAAAAGACAAAATACCAAAAAACAGGCAACACACTGCCAAAGGAAAGAAGTACTTTGAGATTGACATGAAAAAGCACTCCATGTTTATAATAATACTGTATAAAATAATATTGTTAATAATAACTTGTGCTCTTCTTTGATAACGTATTATTTAAAATGTGTTCTGAGCCTCAACCTCTTTGATTTACTGATGCACCAATTTACTTCAATATTCTGATTCTTGTCATATTTTACCCTTTCAAATAACCACTGATTTTAACTGGGCTTGATTAATTTCTTCACAAAGACTTGTGATTTACTTTAATTTATGCTTTTAAGACCATCTGTTCCTTGTCTATTGACAATTTAGACTGCAAATTCCAGTGGTGACATACTTAATTTGTGGCTGATAGTCTACAGTACAATTAATTAGTAGTGGACTTTATGCTGGTGAAAATCATTTCCATAGGGCTTTTTGTCTATGTTTATGAAAATAAGCCTTGGTCAAAAATATAGCCTCCTGTTCATTTTTCCACTCTTTGTGCTGATTAAATATTAGTCTTTTTAGATACCAGAGTAAAATTTTCCACTAAATACAAGCAGTTTGTTTTGAATGAATCATTCAGGATTACAAACTGCATGCTATTACCAGAACAGTCAATTCAAGGTTTAATTTGGCAAAACAAAAACAGAATTACCTGGAAAAACTCAGCAGGTCTGGCAGCATCGGCGGAGAAGAAAAAAGTTGACGTTTCGAGTCCTCATTTTGGCAATCTGATTAACAGTCATCTCAGAGCACATCCTTCAGAAAGTTTCTGACTGCATACAACGCTACTTTCAGTTAAGACAATATCATAGCATAGGGAAGATCTATAGAAATTCTCCAGGGCCCGAGTGATGAACAACAACAATTTGAACAGGGCAATACTACACAATGTAGGAATGCACCATTCTTACAATCCTGTAAGAATCATGGTCTGGGGAACATGTTGAACAGCACTCTGTTAAAGGAACATTGTTCAGCAATAAGCTTGGAGTCACAAACTCAATCCCTGAAACAAGGGACAATCTATACCGTAACTTACAATAATTATTGTTGTTGTTATGACCGAACATAACTCACATTTTCGAGGTGTTCCTTCAAATGCTTATCCAGGAATTCTGTGCTATGCTCCTTCCTCCACCCTCCCCCCCAAAAAAAAAATGGTTCCACAGTTTTGTTCTGGTTCCCTTAAAAAAATAAGCTGCAATACAAAGTGATGCTGTCTTATTTGATATACTGAAATTAAAGCATTTGAAAGCTATTTTACCACAATTACATTGCTTATCATATGGGTTAGGTCAAGGTAATTATTTTTTTAAATGAAGTATATTGTGATTGACTAGTGGTTGATTTATGCACACAGTAATGATATAACAAATTAAACATATTGCTTTTACTGTAATTTTACTTCTTAAAAAGTGAAAATAAAGTCAATGAAAACTCTCCAGTAACACTATGTATATCTCCTCTGAACTGAGTGGGATGGATGTTGATGTGATGCAGAATATGATGTGATGTGCAGTTCATCAACTTATACTGGTTTCTGCAATAAATTATAGTCTGAACTGAATATCCAAATTTCAGCTTTAGTGGACTGGTAATATGTACACTGTGTGCCTGTACCCTTGGGTATCTTGGACTATGGATGTCTGAATAATGAACAGCAACTGCTAAATATGGAGGTGCTTATGGGATTAACTATAACATTGCCTAATTAGGAAACCATGTACTAGGATATTACAGTCTACGTTTCAACACCTACCTTTTCCTGGTACTGTCGTCTTGATGAATCTAAAGACTGGATGAGAGCTGTCGCATGACCAACAAACATTGCATAGCATGTGGCTCCCACTATCATGCTCAACATGGTTATCCAGAGATCAGACATAGACACTGGCGCCCGAGCTCCGTAGCCTATGCAAAGCATATGGCTCATAGCTTTGAACAGTGCATAGGAATATTGCATCCCCCATGAATCATTCTGCATAAAGAGAAAAACAGAATCAGCCAGTCAGCAAAACTTCTGAAAGACTTCATTTCCAATTTTATTATTAGCAGTGCAATGAATTATTGACAACAAGCTGCTAACATTTCCTTCATGCCTGAGAACAACTTCAGAGATTGCTACACTCTGCTCTGCTTTTCATTTTTGGTTATGATTCTGATTTTCGGGGAGAAGTCTGTTACTATCAATCTGCTTCCCATGTTTATATCTTTAGTTCATATTTCAGTTTTTTGTCCTTTCTGCTGAATCATTTGCTCTTTCATCTTTTTAGAATCAAACCCCTTCTGGCATATAAAAATATAGAGAGATGGACAAGGATATGCATAGACAAATAATATAAACCAATACTTATACAGTCAATTAAGTAGATAATACATAAATAGGTATATAGAAAGAGCATACAAAAGTATATGGGGAGATTTATTTATATATACATAATTTATATGTTTAATATACATAATAGAAATACGCAAATAGATTTTATAAGAAAGCATGTGTGTAGTAAGTAGTATTAAAAACCAAGTGATTCACTTGAAACATAGTTGGCACATTCGCACCATTTTTTAAAATAATTATTTTAGAAATGTAAGCATGAGAGCAGACATTTTAAAAAGTATTTGTAAATAAAGCTTCTGTTCAGACACAGAAACTGATGTGTCTTCTCTGTATATCTCTGAGACGTAAAATATAACAATTGGCAACGGGATGGAATAGTTTAAATTTACCAGCTCCAGCACCTTTCCTCTCTTGGCCAGGAGATCCGTCCATGCTACGGGATTGATGGATTTCAGGCTTCAAGACCTACTTGCTCACTACGGGGATGGACAGTCTGGACGTAGCAGCAACCCGCAAGAACATGATACTCGTACATTGTTTCAGAGCAGAAAGCCAGTGAATATTCAAGCAACTCACAGAAGATTCATCCACGTTGGATACAGTGGTAAGTGCTCTTGAAAATATTTTGGGCCAAAGACAAGTGTGATGATCGAACGATATACATTCCACCAGACGTGTCATAGAGTACATCACAGTCAGATTAACCACGATTTAAAGTGGAATTACTTCACCAAGGTGTGCAGGTCGTTGAAGAAGAGGACTTCATGGGTTTGACACTTGGGGGAGTCTCTTCCTGAGAGTGGGGTACAACATTATGGATGGTAAAGCACCAGGTCATTTAAAGGAGTGCTCAGTTGAAATTGCAGGGTTTCAGTGTTGGTTCTAATTGATGTTGGCGTGAAAGTATTCATATTAAGTGACAACCCTCACTCCTACGACTGACAATTTTCAAGCTTACAATTGCTTTATTCTGGGTTTGGGAATGATCACAATTCCAGTGCTCTACAAAAACATCATCCTAGACAGGTTCACATTCTGAGTAGTCAAAGGCAGGAGCCATATAGGGGTAAACTTGTTCGATAAGCTTGGCTTCAAACTCTAAGACCCCAAAAGAGCACACATTGATGTGGTTGGTGACACTGACTGTGCACAATGGTATCCTTCCTTATTTACTAGATTTGGAGAAATTAAGTGGCACTGTCATTCTCCTCATGTTGACATGTCAATTTGGCCTGTTTCCCAAATTTTGAGATGGTTACCATTTTCCGAAGTGTCACAGGACCTGAAATGATTTGAAGTAGATGCTATCGTTGAGTGAATCAACTCATTGCTGTGGACATTGAACCTAGTCATTACATAATGTAAAAATGGCAAACTTAAACCATGTGTTGGCATTAAGGTAGTCAACAAAATGATCATTCCGGACAAATATCCACTTCTTATGATCCAAGGACTACAGACATCATTTCATGACTCCACAGTCTTCAAGAAGCTTGCCATGCGATGGTCTTCAGGTACTACTAGCACAGCAAAGCCAATATCATGCAGCTTTTATTACTCACAAAGATGTGTTTCAGTGCTGCAGAATGCTCGATAGACGAATTTCAGCACCAAGATCACTCCAGAAGATTGTTCCTTCAGTCTTATCAGACGTTGAGGGGAGGACTAAGCAAAGCAAGATTAGCAGTTGTAAGTGGTCCTCTCTCGACTTCAACAACACAGCGGTTCAAGAAGGCAGCTCACCACCACCTTCTCAAGGGCAACTAGGGATGGGCAATAAATGCTGGCCCAGCCAGCAAAGCCCACATCCCGTGAATGAATAAAAAAAAACTGGTGCTCAACAAGGACAAATGCACATTCATAGCATCTGAGATTGACTTTCTAGGGTAGCGAGTGACATCAGTGGGAATAAAGCCTACACACAACATCAAAGCCAGTTATGCATTTCCATTATGCATGAAAGAGTTGGCATCGTTCTTTGGTACTACCAGCTTTTATCACGGTTTTGTTCCTAAGTATCATTAAGTCTCTTGGAAAGCTACTGTGCAAAGATGGACAATGGGAACAGCAAACAGCATTCAACATGTTAATGACAACGGTAGTATCTCTACCAGTCATTTGGCATTTCAACCCACATGTGGAAACTATGTCACAACATATGTATCAGGAAATATGATAGAAGCTGTACTCTCACATGACACTGAAAGACATGGATGCCCAGTCACTTAGGCGTCATGCTCGTTGTTGGAAACCGAATGCAAATCCTCTCTATTAGAAGCATTAGCCTGCATCTATGCTTATGAACATTGGCATATGTATTTCTATGGCAGAAAATTCACTCTCCATACCAATCATCAAGCACTGGCTACATTGTTAGCCAAATCAGGATATGGTCATTGATTGCTAAGCATCTACAGATGGTCAGATAGTCTTCATCGGTATAATTTTGAAGTCAAGTATCTTTTGGGTTTACACAACCAAGTAGCTGACATGTTTTGCCGTATTATTATTGCAGACAGTATTAGCAATAACAAAGCAACTTGCAGTATTGAAGACTATATGCTCATAGTGATTTCACAAGCGACTGCGAACCTTGTAACATGGAAGGAGTTGAAGGTAGAATCAGCAACAGGCAGCGTACTGCAGAAAGTAAGCCAGTACCTAAAAACTGAATTGCATCAGGAAATAGAGGAAAACTGATCCTGTATCACGGTGGTTATCCTGAAAGCACTACAGCAATGTGCATTACATCTTTCCTATGATGGACATCTGAGTGTTACAACAATCCTGTGAAGCAGTCTGCTGGCCTGCAACAAATCGCCCCATAGAAATGATCATTAGAAGGCACGCAGTTTGCACGCTCAAAACACCTGTTAAACCATGTCCTGCACCCCTACAATCGACCCAATGACCAATAAAAATATGGCAACAACTCCAAGTATATGTTTTTGGAGAAGTGCAAACAGTCCCTAGTAATTAATGTCAGTTTTATTTGTTGTTCATGATCTACATAGCAAATGGCCAGAAATCACTACAATAAATTCCATAACCACCACTTTGGTGATTGACATTCTGGGCAAATTGTTGACAAAACGGATTCACCGGAGACTATCATTACAGACAATGGACCGCAGTTTGTTTCCAGTCAGCTCACAGAGTTCCCAGCTAGCTACAGAATTCACCGACATCTGACATTGCGAATGGTAGCAACAAACGAAAAGGGGCAGTCAAGAGCTGGCATGTCAGAGGGGGGAAACATTTGAACAGTCCATTTAATTCCTACTCCGTACATATCAATCTACTCCACCCTCTGATGAGAAAGAACCAGCTGAACTTATGACTGGTTATAACTTTTGCATGCCACTGACAATTCTTAAGTTGTCACCGCTATCAAACGAGAATGTCAGGAGTAAAAGTAGAAGAAATTGCAAAGCGACAAGGTAGAGTGAAAGCATACTTCAACAAGTGAACACGTACATGCAAGGGAACCATGATTTGAAGCTGGAGTTTGGGCTTGCATTAAACAGCCAAACTGCGACCATAAATTTGCATTGTCTCTATTAGGACCAAAGCAGATCAAGCGGTTGTTTAGTGCTAACACTTATCTGTTGGGTGACAACACATAGTGGAACACAAGAAGCTTGATAGTGAGTAGACCAGGATAATTTGAGGAAAGCAATTACGAGGATACATTTCCTTTTTGATGTGTGACTGCAATGTTGATCATCTACCTCATCAAACTGATCATGCGGAACCACTACCTTAAGTTTATAGATCTCACCGCCATCATCAATGATCTTTATAACTCAAAAACTACTTCTGTACTTAACACATTGGACTCTAAGAAATGACTTGATGTACATATGTTGTTGTTCATGATGGTTCAATTTAAAATAAGGTTCTTTAGTTTTACAAGGGGGAATGGCATATTACATATGAACAAGGAGCAGGAGTAGGCCATTCGGCCCCTCGGGCTTACTCCACCATTCAATAAGATAATGGCTGATCTGACTGTAACCTCAAATCTGCACTCCACCTACCCCCGATAACCTATCACCCCTTTGCTTACCAAGAATCTATCTAGCTCTGCCTTAAAGATGTTCAAAGACTCTGCTCCCACTGCCTTTTCAGAAAGAGAATTCCAAAGACTCACGACCTTCTGAGAGAAAAAGTTTTGCCTCTCCATTTTAAATGGGCAATCCCTTATTTTTAAACAGTGACCCTTAGTTCTAGATTCTCCCACAAGAGGAAACATCCTCTCCACATTCACCCTGTCAAGACCCCTCAGGATCTTATATGTTTCAATCAAGTCACTTCTTAATCTCCTAAACTCCAGTGGATACAAGCCTAGCCTGTCCAATTTTACCTCATAAGACAACCCACCCGTTCCAGGTATTAGTCTGGTAAACTTTCTCTGAACTACATCCAACGCATTTATATCCTTCCTAAGGTGACCAGTACTGCACAAAGTACTCCAGATGTGGTCTCACTCGTGCTCTGTATAACTGAAACATAACCTCCCTACTTGTGTATTCCATTCCCCTCGCAATAAACGATAACATTATATTAACTTTCCTAATTACTTGCTGTACCTGCATACTAGCCTTTTGTGATTCATGCACTAAGACATCCAGATCCCTCTGCATCTCAGAGCTCTGTAGTCTTTCACCATTTAGATGAAATGCTTCTCTTTTATTCTTCCTGCCAAAGTGGACAATTTCACACTTTTCCACATTATACTCCATTTGCCAGGTCTTTGCCCACTCACTTAACCTATCTATATCTTTTTGTAGCCTCCTTATGTCCATTTCACAACTTATTTTCCAACCTATCTATGTGTCATCAGCAAATTTGGAAACCATCCCATCTATCCCTTCACCTAAATAATTTATATAAATTGTAAACAGTTGAGGTTCCAGAACTGATCCCTATAGCACACCACTTGTTACATCATGCCAACCAGAAAAAACCCATTTATGCCTACTTTCTGCTTCCTATTAGCCAGCCAATCTTCTATCCATGCCAATATGTTACCCCCTACACCATGAGCTTTTATTTTCCATGATAACCTTTGATGCGGAACTTTATCAAATGCCTTCAATTGTTCAGTTGTTCGATGTATGAATGTGTGTCTGTTAACTGTTCTCTGTGTGCTGTTAGGGTGTGGTTACAGAGAAACAGAAACTAAACTGAAGCAAGAAGCCGTAAGCATGAGGGCAGATATTTTAATAAACACTTGTAAATAAAACTCCTGTTCAGACCAAGAAACTGGTGTGTCGTCTCTGTATATTTTGAAGGCAAAAAATGCAGCAGGAAGTGTTTAAGCCCAGCTGTACAGTAGAACATTACAAGGAACACAGAGGATATTTGTTTATAATTCTGGTTAGAGCCAAAAACAATAATGCCACACTTGGTTATATTTCTGTGCTTGTTATCTATTCTGAGTATTTATTTATTCAATTGGCATTAATAATCCATGCAACATCTCCCTCTTGCCTTCTATCTAATGATTAAATATAATTTAATCAGACCAGAAGCACCGCCTGGCTTTCTCCAAATTCATTTATCATACCCAAATGGTTTGGTTGCAAAAAATCTCTGCCTCATGCTGTGATTGAATTTTTTTTTTAAAGTTAAAATATTACCAGAAAAGTTAATCCAATAATAAGTACTCATCCAGATCAAGAAAAAGGGATGTTTCTCTCTAGTACCACAGTGATTAACTGGGCACAGGTTTTATACTATTTTCAAGTGCCTAATGATTAATAGCTAATACTGAACAACAATTTGAAAAAAAACACAAAGTACAGCCTACTGCTATGAAGGGTGGCAAGGTCTGCAGGAATTATGCTCCCATTAGTTGAGCGTGACATAAGGCAATGTGTTCCTTAATGTTTGAGTACATAACAATCACTGCTATTCAATTTAATACATTTGGCATTTTTGGGGGTAACTTTAACCTTCAGTGATGTTATAAAACAGGCATTATCAGATTGGTCACTCTTTACAAACCCTACCCGATTTTCCTTTCCATTGAAGCTGGCCAATCCAATATTTCTCTTTTCACACCATCAACCAAAAGTTAAAATGACCCTTCAATTATTTTCTATCTATATTAATGACTTGGAGGAGGGGGCAGTGTGTAATGTACCCAAATTTGCTGACGATACAAAAATAGGTGGGAGGGCATATTGTGATGAGGACATATGGAATCTGCAAGGGGATATAGACAGGTTGAGTGAGTGGGCAAAAACTTGGCAGATGGACTTTAAAGCAAAAAAGTGTGATATCATGCACTTTGGTAGGAAAAATCATAAGACCGACTATTATTTAAATAGAGAGGGGCTCCAAAAAAGTGCAGCACAGGGGAATCTGGGTGTTGTCGTGCATGAAACACAAGAAGTTAGCATGTAGGTACAGCAAGTAATTAAAAAGGCAAATGGAATTTTGGCCTGTATCGCTAGGGGGTTGGAGTTTAAAAATAGGGAAGTCTTGTTGCAACTGTACAGGGTGTTGGTGAGGCCGCACCTGGAGTACTGTGTACAGTTTTAGTCCCCGTATTTAAGGAACAATATACTGGCATTGGAGGAAGTTCAAAAGAGATTCACCAGGCTGATCCCTGGGATGAAGGGGTTGACTTATCAAGAACAGCTAAACAGGTTATTCATTATTCATTAGAGTTTAGAAGAATGAGGAGTGATCTTATTAAAACGTACAAGGTTCTGAGGGGGCTTGACAGGGTGGATATTGAAAAGATGTTTTCACTAGTGGGGGAATCTTGAACTAGGGGACATAGTTATAGAATAAGGGGACACTCATTTAAAACTGAAATGCGAAGAAGGTGAATGTCTGGAATTCTCTACCCCAGAGAGTTGTGGAGGCTAGATCACTGAGACTATTTAAAGAGAAGGCAGATAGATTTTTGAAATATCAGGGAGTTGAGGGCTATGAGGAGCTGGCATGAAAGAGGAGTTGAGGCATGGGGCAGATCAGCCATGATCTTATTGAATGGCTGGGCAGGCTTGAGGGGCCGAATGGCCTACTCCTGCTCCTATTTCTTATGCTCTTATGTGCCAAGATTCTAATTCAGCACAACATAAATGCAAGTGTTTCCTTTCTTTACCATATCTGTTGCCTCATTGATCAAAAAACAGAAAATGCAAGATATTGAAGAGTTTGATGATTTAATCCTGTCGCCGGTGGAATTTAACCAGTGGCAATTGGAAGCGGCCCATGCCAACGATCCAGCCCAGCAGCTTTCATGGTGTGGATTGTTGGCAGGCAAGCATGGGAGGCCCTCTGGTCCAATGGGAGGCCACCACTGGAGGTCCCTCTCACCCTCTCCTTGCCCACCCCACCCCACTCCCCATTTCCTTTCCCCTCCAATCTGTCTATTCCAGCCTCCCCATTCCCTCACCAGGGCTGAGCAGCCTAGCCCTGCACTTACCTTTCACTCCAGCTCCTCATGGTTGGGCACTGGATGCATTCTGAGTAGTGATGACCACCCCCAATAAAACCCAACCCATTATCTCCAGTTACACATATCAAATGATACCGTTTTTAATCTAACTGAATCTGACAAACATGTGCCTCACAATTTAACTGGTTTGCAAATGTAACCCCACTATTTAAAAAAGGAGGGAGAGAAAAACAGAATTACATACCAGTTAGCCTAACAACAGTAGTGGGGAAAATGCTAGAGTCTATTATAAAAGATGTGGTAACAGAACACTTGCAAAGCATCAACAGGATTAGACAAAGTGAACATGGGTTTATGAAAGGGAAATCATGCTTAACTAATCTACTGGAGTTTTTTGAGGATGTAACTAGTGAAATAGATAAGGGAGAACCAGTGGATGTGGATTTCAAGAAGACTTTTGATAAGGTCCCACTTAAGAGGCTAGTGGGAAACATTAAAGCACATGAGATCGGGGGTATTATTCTGGCATGGATTGAGAGTCGGTTGACAGACCGGAAACAGAGAGTGGGAATAAATGGGTCTTTTTCCAGATGGCAAGTGGTGACTAGTGGTGTGCCACAGCCATCAGTGCTTGGGCCCCTGCTATTCACGATATATATAAATGACTTGGATGAGGGAACCAAATGCAATATTTCCAAGTCTGATGACGACACAAAACTGGACAGGGTTGCGAGTTGTGAGGAGGATGCAAGGAAGCTTCAGGCTGATTTAGGCAAGTTGTGTGTGTGGGCAGATGCAGTATAATGTGGATCAATGTGAAGTTATTTCGGCTGCTGTGTAAAAAACAGAAAGGCAGAGTATTATTTAAATGGTGACATATTGGGAAATGTGGATGTACAAAGGGATCTGGGTGTCCTTGTACACCAGTCAATGAAAGTAAACAGGCAGGTGCAGCAAGCAATTAGGAAGGCAAATGGTATGTTGGCCTTCATTGCAAGAGGATTTGAGTTCAGAAGTTGGGATATCTTACTACAGTTATACAGGGCCTTAGTGAGACCTCACCTGGAGTATTGCATGCAGCTTTGGTCTCCCTGCCTAAGAAAGGATATACTTGCTATGGAGGGGGTGCAGGCAAGGTTCCCTAGGCTGATACGGGGGATGGCAAGATGGTCTTATGAGGAGAGAATGTCAACCTGTGGAATTCTCTACCACAGAAGGCTTTGGAGGCTGGGTCATTGACTATATTCAAGAAAGAAATTGATAAATTTTTGGATATTAGGAGATCAAGGGATCTGGAGAGAAAGCGGGAATATGGCATTGAGATAGAGGATCAGCCATGATCATATTGAATAGCAGAGCAGGCTCGAAGGGCCAAATGGCCTACTCCTGCTCCTAGTTTCTATGGATTGTAGATTTTATGATAAGAGATTGTGTGAATGAAAATGACCCTACCTTCAATAACAAAACACATTCTGTACCAACATGCTTGTGTTTGCCAGTTCATCAAGCCTGCTCCCATATGCTAGCATTTCCCAAGGTTGATAAGCTCTGCAATCAGAATAGTTTACCACTTCACAAAGAAGTTGATTTCTGGAGAACTGCTAAGGCCCTCTAGCTCTCATCACTCACACACCCTCACCCTCCACACACTCCCTATGCCTCATCCATGCCATCTCATGCCCCTTCGCTCACCCCCCCACCACACCCCCCCATGGCCCCTCATTCTCTCCATGCCAAACCATGCCCGCTCACCCACTCATACGCCCATGTCAGGCGCAAATTGAGCATTTAAGCATCCAATATGGTGGATGATGCATGCACATGTGGTCCACACTAGAAGATGCACCACCTGCCATAACAGGCTGCTCAATAGGTGTCAAGGGCAAGTGCCTTAATCTGTAAAATGAAGACAAAAATATATTCATATTTCATTTTCTATGGGGTCTCCCTTGGCTTCCCTTGCCAAGTCTTAAATGTACTCAACAACTTTGCTTACTCAGTTAACAGG
This sequence comes from Carcharodon carcharias, assembly GCF_017639515.1. Taxonomy (NCBI): domain Eukaryota; kingdom Metazoa; phylum Chordata; class Chondrichthyes; order Lamniformes; family Lamnidae; genus Carcharodon; species Carcharodon carcharias. Next base: position 185,659,076 of record NC_054467.1, on the reverse strand, counting down.
TAGTGCTAGTTAAAGTGTTCAGCTACTATATTAGCAGTTAGTTTTTGGTTTGTCCTTTTAAGCTCATGGTTAACTTCTTAGTCTTTGTGGCTTGTTTTCTGACTCATAGGGTAGAATTTTGCCCTCGGTTGGCGGGCTGGCCCCACCCCCAAATCACCGATGGGAAAATTCTGGCCATAAAATTTAACTCTGATTTCTGAGGGGTTGTTTTCTTGAGTACTAGTTTCTACTGGCTGTCTTCAGAACAATTTTACCACAGTCATCAGGAGTCCGGCAGGACTGCCTTGGGGCTGGCAGATGATTGGGTGCAGCAAATAAGACAGGAGAGAGGAGAAGTCGGGAGAAGAGTGAGAAGGGCATCTTGGCGTCCTGCTGAATGGGAAGGAACTCCAGTCCCTCCAAAATACCATTGTGCAGGCCCTTAGTACCTGTCTTTGTTACCAAGTTACTTAATCTCGTACTTATATGAATTGTATCCCCAGTGTCTACAACTTGGGAGGTAGGAAGCTATGGAACTTCCATTGAGGACACTTCAAATGACTGTGGAGAGCAACCTCGAGTAACTCTGGGCCTTACAGGCCCAACTACAGATTACAACATCTCAGCGAGGGTCCAGGTAGTATGGTCCAACTGGCTGAATAACACCAATAACAGCACTGGCAGAGTGGGCGATGGGTGAGCAGGCATGCTGTTGTACTGAGAGAAGTGAGCAGCCTAATCCCAGACAGCACAGTAAGTTCATGCTGGGGCCACATTGTAATGATTACACTCCCAGTTACACGCATAATCAACTGTTTAGGCCATGATTTGTTAAATAATAGTTTCAGAAAAGAGCTAAACATCAATCTGAAGAAATGGAATTCAGCTTTATAGGATTTAAAAGGTGATGGAATATGTGGAAACAAGAAAACAGGCCTGAATTAGAAACAGAAAGTGCTGGAAATACTCAGCAGATCTGGCAGCATCAGTTAAGAGAGAAACCAAGTTAGCATGTTAAGTTGAATATGACTCTTCTTCAGAATGGAGTCATATTGGACTCCAAACATTAACTCTGTTTCTCTCTCCACAGATGCTGCCAAACCTGCTGAAAATTTCCAGCCCGTTCTGTTTTTATTTCAGATTTCCAGCATCCACTGTATTTTGCTTTTATAGACAGGTCTGAATAACTGAGCTATTGATGGTGTGGAATTTTAACTATAAGACCATAAGATGTAGGAGCAGAAGTAGGCTATTCGGCCCATCGAGTCTGCTCCACCATTCAATGAGATCATGGGTGATCAGATAATCCTCAATTCCACTTTGTTTAACTATCTTTCGGTTTGGGGAGAAAATCTACAGTTTCCCCTCAGGAGGTTTAGTTTGACAGGCAATACGATCGGTGCAGGCTTGGAGGGCCGAATGGCCTGTTCCTGTGCTGGTACTTTTCTTTGTTTTTTGTTCTCTTTGAGGTCAAATAACCAATGGGGTCAATGATCAGATAGATTTTACATTATGCTTGAGTAACGAGCTTAGTTTGCCAAACAACAACTTCTCATCCAATGCTTTCCTTCGCAACTGTTCAGTAGGATTAAACAACTGTGATGTAAACAATTTTCTTCATGAAAAATAGCATTTATTGTTTATCTGTGGTACATGGAGAATAAAAGGTACCATTAAATGAATCTTATAAAGCACTTGTTAGTACTAAATTAGTAATTTCACATCCTTTTTCTTAACTCTCTGGTGGTCAATGTTTAGATGTATTAGACCTCGACAGCAAAACACATCCAATTAATACAGGAGGAAATCCAGCAAGATAGAATAGATTAATCCAGTCAGTTCTACTGCCTGGTTCTTTCCTCATATCTCTTCAATTCATTTCTCCTTCAAATATTGATCCAATTCCCTCTTGAAGGATATAATTGTACCTGTATCCACTACCCTAACTATTCATTGCATGAAAAAGTTCTTCCTCATGTCGCTTTTGAATCTTTTGCCAATCACCTTAACTCTGTGTTATTTCATGATCCACACTCCAGCCATTAGAAATAGTTTCTCTTTATTTACTCTATCTAAATTGTTCAGGATTTTAAACAGCTCTATTGAATCTCCTCTCTTTTTCTGCTGCAAGGTGAAAAACCCCAGCTTCACCGTCTATCCACATAACTGTAATCCATCATCACTGCAACCATTCCAGTGAATCTCTCCTGCACCCTCGCCAAAGTCATCATGTTCCTTCCTAAAGTTGATGCCTAGAATTAGACAGAATACTTCAACTGGGGCCGAACTGATGTTTTATATAGGTTTAGCATAACTTCCTGGCTATTGTTTTCTCTTCATCTATTTATACATCCCAGGATTCCAAAAGCTTCATTGACTGTTTTGTTAAGCTGTCTTGCCACCTTCAGAGATTTTTGCCCAAACTCTCCCAGCTCACTATCTTCTTACATCCCAAGTCCGTGTCCACATGTAGCAATGCCTGGACAACATTCAGACTTTGGCTAATAAGTGGCAAGTCACATTCATGCCACACAAATGCCAGGCAATCACCATCTCCAACAAGAGGGAATCTAACCATCTCCCCTTGATATTCAATGGCTTTACCATTGCTGAATCCTCCACCATCAACATCCTGGGGGGTTACCAATGACCATGGATCCAACGGGACCAACCATATAAATACCATGGCTACAAGAGTAGGTCAGAGGCTGGGGATTCTATGGTGAGAATTCACCTCCTGACTCTCCAAAGCCTGTCCACCATTTGCAAGATGCATGTCAGGAATGTGATGGAATAGTCTCCATTTGCCTGGATGGCCAGCTCCAACCATACTCAAGAAGCTCGATCCCATCCAAGATAAAGGAACCCACTTGATCATCCACCATCTTAAACATTCACTCCCTTCACTGCACAGTAGCAGCAGTGTGTACCATCCACAAGATTCACTGCAGCAACTTTCCAAGGCTCCGACAACACCTTCCATACATGCGACCTCTAAACCTAGAAGAACAAGGGCAGCAGATACCTGGGAGCATCACCACCTGTAAGTTCCCCTCCAAGCTACACACCATCCTGACTTGGAAATATATTGCCATTCCTTAACTGTCACTGGGTCTAAATCTTAGAACTCCCTTCCTAACAGCATTGTAGGTACACCAAATGGACAGCAGTGATTCAAGAACATGGCATACCACCTCTATCACAAGGACAATTAGGCATGAGAAACAAGTGTTGTTCTTGCCAGTGACATTCAAATCCCATGAAGGGATAAAAAAAATTTGGTAACGTGGCAGTCAATTTGCACAGAGCAAGCTTCCACAGGTTGCAATGTGATAATGGCCAGATAATCTGTTCTTAATGATGTTAGGTCAAGGATAAATAATGCCCAAGGCACTAAATTTATGAAGTAACAGCTTGTGTTGTCCTAGGGGCTCATTTGAAAAGACAGCTAGGCTCAAGTCTGCTCTTTCAAATGTCATAGAGTCACAGAGACATAACAGCGCAGAAGGAAGCAATTTCGCCCATCAAATCCATGTCAGTTATCTATCGAGCAATCCTGTCAATCCCATTATCCAACTCTAGCTATATAGCCCTCCAGGAATATTTCCATCAAGTGCCCACCCAATTTCCTTTTGAAATCATTCATTGTCTTCGCTTCCATCACTCTCATAGGCAGTCAGTTCCAGGTCATTATCACTCACTGCAAAAAAAAGGTCTTCCTCATATCCCCCTTGCATCTCTTGCCCTAAATCTCAAATCTGCGTCCTTGTCCTTGTACCATCAGCTAATGGGAAAAGTTATTATTCGTCCAACGTATCTAAACCTGTCATTGTCTCGTACACCTCTATCAAATCTCTGCTCAATATCCTTTGCTCCAAGGAAAACAAACCCAGCTTCTCCAACCTAACCTTGTAACTAAAATCCCCCATCCCTGGAACCATTCTCGTAAATCTCCTCTGCACTCTCTTAAGTACCCTCACATCTTTCCTACAGTGTAGTGACCAGAAGTGGATGAAATAGTCTAGCTCAAGCCTAACCAGAACTTTATATACCTCAGCAAAACTTCCCTGCTTTTGCACTCAATACTTCTATTATGAAGCTCAAGATCCCATATGCTTTGCTAATTGCTCTCTCAATATGGCCTGCCTACTTCTAAGATCAATGCACATGAACCCTCAGGTCTCTATGTACCTGCGCATCTTTTGATCGGAATTTCCACTCCCGCCAGCAGTTGGAATCGTGGCAGGCACGGGAGCAAGAGAAAATCTAACCATCTCCCCTTGACATTCAATGGCTTTACCATCAAGGAGCAGGGTGGAAGAGTGAATGGTTGTCCAGGTGTTGTTCAAATATGGCGCCTGGACATTGGAGCCTCTGAGGTGACGGCAGGGCAGGCTACTCCACCTCCCCTCTCCACCATGCGATTCAATGTTTCTCACAGCTGCATTATTAATGAGCTGAACAGCGCAAGATCTTGCGTGTTCAGCTACCCTGCTCTCCAGCAGAAGTCACTCCAACTTTCATTTCCATCACTGCACTTAGTCTCTGGAACATAAAATTCCGCCCTTTAGAACTGTGCCATTAAGTCTGTATTGTCTCTCCCTAACCCTTCTGTCAAAATACATCATGTCACACTTTTCTATATTAAATTGGGTCTGCCACTTATCTACCCATTCGGCCAGCCTATCTATGTCCTGTTGCAGTTGGTTAACATCATCCTCACAGTGTTAGGGTGGGGTCTACTGGGAACAAAGAGGGTGATACATGCTTATAGGAGCAGGACAAGGCTACAATACTTAATGACTCTTTTGCATCCAGGTTTGATATCATTGGTAAATTTTGAAATTTTACTCTGTATTTAAACATTTGTCATTTATGTATATCAAAAAAAGCAGTGGTCCCAGCGAACCTTGGGAAACACCAGTGTTCACCATTCTCTGGCCTAAAAAACAACCATCTACCAAAGCTCACTATTTTCAGTCCTTACGCGTTTTTTTAAATCTAAGCTGACAATGACCCTGCTATTCCATGAGCCTCAATTTGTTAACCAGCTTTTTAAGTGGTACTTCAATTGTTTTCTAAAAATCAATGTAGACAACATTTGTTGCATTCCTTTCATCACCCTTCTCTGTTGCTTCTTAAAAATACAACCATGTTGGCTCTCCTTAATTAACTTAAGTCTTTCCAAGTGCCTGTTGATTTTTTTCCTTGATTGTTGTTTCTAAAACCATAGCCACCACAGATATTGAACTAACTGGCTTGCAGTTATTAGGAATATCTTTATCCCCTTTCTTGAATAAAAGTATCACATTTGACACTCTCCAATCCCTAGTACCTAGTGAAGATTATCTCCACTCCCACTTCCTTTAATAACTTGGGATACAAGCCAACTGGACCAGGCGATTTATCCACTTTCAGTGTAGCCAACCTTTCTAGTACATCCTTCTTATCAATTTTCGTCCCATCCATTACTTCTACCATCTCTGTTTCCAATAATATTTTGTCAGCATCCTCTGCATTACTAAATCCTGATGCAAAAGAGTCATTAAGTATTGTAGCCTTGTCCTGATCCTGTAAGCATGTATCACCCTCTTTGTTCCCAGTAGACCCCACCCTAACTCGTACTACCTGCTTACTATTACATGTTGGTAAAAGATATTTGGGTTTCCTTTTATGTTGAAATATGGAGCATTGATCCTTGAAGGGGAAGTGTGGGGAGATTATGAGAAATACAGGATAAAGGTCCCATTTTGCATTGGTTATGTGCCACCTTTAGATCCGAGTTCCAGACAGAACTCAATTTATTTTACAGTCAATGCAAAGTATCTATTAAGAAATGTTTTTAACCAATAACAAGGAAGATCTCAGAGGAGCCACACTTATGATTGGAAACAACACAACTAACTATTTTCATAAAATTTAACCACATGATTGATGAAGTTCACTGGTAGTTACAACTATTAGATCTTTGAGAGGAAACATTAAACTTTGATAGTATTTCAACCATCATAATGTACATAACCCCTGAATTAACCTAGTTCCTGATTTAGTAAAAAAGCAAAATACAGTGGATTCTGGACATCTGGCATAAAACAGGAAGCTCTGGAAATATTTAAATGAGTTAACGCTTTGAGTCCAATATGAGTCTTCTTCAGAACCCCAGAGAAGAGTCATATTGGGCTTGAAAGGTTAACTCTGTTTCTCTCTCCACAGATATTGCCAGACCTGCTGAGCTTTTCCAGTACCTTCCTTTTTTATTCCTGATTTAGTAACTTCTTTCTGAGTTGTTATCTTGAATATAAACCCACTACCATTTAAAAGTGTCAAAGAAGACTTTAGCGTAGGTGACCCCAAGGGTGAACCTTCCCCTAGAAACTTGTTGAACTAAGTTGATTTAAATGTTTACGGAGTATGGTGCTCCATCCTGATCTTCTGTAAATATTTGGAGGCACATGGGCAGGCCGTGTGGATAAGCCGGCATTTCCAAATGAGTCTTTGTCTGGCTGCTGTCCATTCCGCTGGGTTTGGTCTCAGACTGGTAGATTCAATATAAACCTACCACAATGCAAGAGTTTTCTACCGAAGCATTTCAGACAGAAACAATCTATAAAATTATGCCAGATGTAGAAGACAAACAACGTTATTAAAATGAACAGTTAGGACAACAGCATTTGCATTCTACTGAAATGGATGAGAAGCTGTGCTTTAAGTTGCAGTAGCACCAAAGTGCTAATAATTTTGTTTGCCAATCAAACATCTCTTGCACAATGGATTAATTTTTTAATCTAAGATCATTTGCATATTGCAGGAATTCAAATGATTGTTTACACAGTCTACAGTCCATTCCTCTTATTCGAAGTTAGATCAATTTAGGTGATTTTTTAAAGCGTTATTTACATTGTTGAATTCAAATAAGAGCATTTTTTTGGCAGAAAACAAATGCTGAACTGCCAGAAAGAGGTTGTATTGATGTTAAGTGTTCAATATATTGATTTTGTTGGCATTTACTTCAATGCTGTTTATCTAATGCTTCAAAAGCAAAACAAAAGCTTGCAATCAATCAGCAATCTTTTGAGTTGAAAAACAAAATAATGCAGATGCTGGAAATCTGAAATAAGAACAGAAAATGCTAGAAATATTCACCAGGTCTGGAAGTATCTGTGGGGAGAGATTCAGGATTATTGAGCTGGATTTTCACCAAGTTGGGATGACTCGGGAGCCCTTTACAAATAGCGGGTGGGTCCCAATTCTGAGATTCCCAATCTCATTCCCGGTGTTTCTGATTTTTGGGAGTGCCTTTTACAGGTGCGAGCGGGTTTTGTTCATAAGCCCACACCCTGCACTCCTGACCTGGCTGGTTCATCCGCAATTTTCATGGCGTCGGGCCAGCTTTCCAAAGAATCGTGGTTCATTGCACCTCAAAGGTATCGTGAACCAAAGTCTGCTTGAGGGAGACTTTCAAAAGATAAAGTCAAAAGGCCCTCTTCCTTCTCCACCCCATGTCATGGTATGACCCCCACCACTTATGGCCCCTCATGAGCTTGGCTGACAACCCAGAAATCCATTATCCTATTGAAACACCTGACCCCCAGGGAAATGATTGCGTTATTGATAGCTCTGCTCTCTGATCTATGCTGTCAATTTCACAATGTTTATTTACACAAGATAACGAGATTTCAAGTGCTTGCAGTTTCAGCTATTGATAGTTTAAAGTGTCTAGATGATTGATACTTTTATTGGACTATAGTAAAAATGAGAAAGTTGGAAGTATCCTACTGTCCCTGTAGGTTCATTGCTTCTGTACAGTGTATAGTGGGCAAATAGGCATGGAAGTGGCATAACTTGGCATGGGGAGCCATAGGGGCTGTATGGAGGGACAAACATTGGCATGAGCAGCATGAGGGGGCATGCGGTTCTTTGGGCGCATACCTTGGCATGGGGCGCATGAGGGGCTGTAGGAACTAGGTGAGGGGGTCATAAGGCTGCATGGATGGGGCATGGGGTTTGTGTGGAGATTGAGGGCAGAGGGCCTTTCCGTTTTTAAGTATAACTGGGACGAAGTCCCACAGCATGAGGCGAGCTTTTTAAACAGCTCGCCTACGCGCCCAGCAGCCCCTATGGCTTTCTCCAAGGTCAGCTGGCCTGACGACAGCCTGCACCCATCCCCGGTTATGAAAATCCTGTCCTTGGATGCACTTTCTCCCAAGGTATACGAACCAAACCTTCCGCCTCCCACTACCCACCTTGAGGATGAAAATCCAGAGCACTGTTTCAGGTTTTGATGAGAAGTTAGCACAAGTGTTGCTTGCCCTTATCATTTTAGTTGAGTTCTATAACCATGTGAATACAAAGCGGTGGATTGTAACCCCGAGTGAGTTTTGGTGGTAAACAATTCCGGGGAGTTAATTAATTTCCCGGCTGCCAGTGGTAGCAGCAAGTCACAGCAATTCTAAAGTCCAGGCTTCATTTAAAAGCTGCTGGTGTCCCTGCCACCTGAAATGAGTGCAAATAGAGTGCAGAGTGGCTGCGGGCATGAGATAATTGGGTTACCAGATTGTTCCCTAATTTGCACATAAATGGCATGGAAGAGATTTCAGGAGGGTCGCACAGGAAGTGGGCAGGGGGATGTCTGGGGCACAGGAGATTAAATGTATTTGTTGGCCCCAGAGCAGCAGGTTTGCAGACTGAAGAGGCCTATCAAGTTTACTTGGACCAGCTGCAAACCTGCTTCAGTCAGGTGGGAAAGCTGCTGAGGCTTTGTTGCTCAGGCCTTAGTTAAGTAACAATTAGGGTCCGATTGATTTAATAGGACCCTGGTTGACATAAATTCAAGAGGGCCCCTGATTGAGTCACGTGCCTAAAGCACCTGCTGAATTCTGCAGGTTAAATGCAGAAATGGCACAAGAGGGTCAAGACCCGGTGGGTAAGTAACCTGCTCGACCCACCATTTCTCCTGGGAGGATAAGGTTAAAAGCAACTCTAATATGCAAAACTTGTGTGGGATTGTGACATCCTTTCCCTGTTTCCCCCACTGTCCGCCCCGACCCCACCCCCACTGCTGCAACTTCTATTTTCAAAATTTTCTTGCTTGAATCTCCATGATTCCTGTATCAGTTCATAAAGAAGGAGAGCATTCTGGAGCAAAAATCCTGATTTATGAGCCTGCAGCCCATTTCTATGTGTGCATTATGTAAATCAGAACCACAGGATGAAAAAGGTCCATCAATTAGTAAATATCTCAGAGTGAGAAAGAAAAGAAAAGGAAATTAAGTTTAAAAAATGCAATGTTATCATACAGTATTACATTTTCAAAAGCCTTGATGTCAGCACATTATACTCAAGCAGCATTAATGTCAGGTACACACAGATTGGTGGAGCCTCCAAGGCAGGTGGTTCAGTTGTCACATAGTGAGACACACATCACAAGTGTGCAGGAGCAGTTGCCAAAGATGGGTAGCAGTGGAGAGGCCCCATTGGAGGGCAAAGGACATTCCAAGCTCTGCTCAGCTGGATGCAGATGCTGAGAGTATGTGTGAGGCTCTGTCAGTGTTTCCAGAGGCACTGTGCAGGATTGCAGACAGACTGGAGGGGCCCGCCTTCAACATGAGTGCTGTGAAATGTCAGGCCTTCACAGTGATGTCCACCTCCATGGAAAGAGTGACCACCTGCATGGAGCATCAGATGCAGCAGGCAACAGAGTGCACACTGGCCCTGACCTAATCAGCTGCTCACTCAGCTGGCCAGCTTAAAGAAGTTGAAATAAAGCTTCATGTTGGCCGTTCAGTACCTCACTGAAATACAGAAGAATGCTCTTCAGCTCTTAGCTAAAAGGGAAGTATGGGTGGACCATGAGTAGGAAGATGGTAAAAGGGAACATGAAAGTGGGAATTAGGCCCAAAGTGCTCCCATCCCTTTCCCCAATTCAGTCACAGCTCCACATGTTGCAGCCTGTTCTGATGCCTGAGCTTGCTCCTGCAGAGGACCTTCACATGCTCCAAAACCCAGAGGATGTCATTCATGAGCATCTGAGCAGTCAGAGCAGGGAAAGGAACAGCCTGTCTCTAGCTCTGTGGAAGCCACAGGGGTTGCATCATGCAGGAGTAATAGGAAAAGACAGAAAAAGACTTTGTAGTTTCACGTATGACACACTTGGGTATTTAAAAGTTTGTTAAACTGTCACTTTTACTGTCAATATTTATGCACCATAAAACTTATTTCAAAGCTTCATTTCCCAGTCTTCCCTGCTGTTGCTGGTTCCTTTCCGAGTGGCTTTCAGCCTTGAGGAAAATGGTATGACCAGAATAGGAGTTGTCCAATGGGTGACGATGAGATAGAATAATTGTTGACCATAGGGGTGCTTTGTGCTGTGAGGTGGGCACAGTGAGTTTAGAATTGGTGTGCCAGATATCTGCACGGCCAAAGATCAGCTTAAACATGCCTGAAAGAGTCCGTTCCATGCAATCTTGGCAGCAATATTTGCAGCTACAGGTACCCTGGCCATAGGAAGCTTCTCTTCCAAAGATACAGACTCCAGTACTCATCTCTGTGTCCTTAAGTACAAGGGACGCCAACTTGAACAGATAGAGAGGACAAATGGTTAAGTCATTCATTGCCAGGTGAATTGGGTCCTGCTCTCAGCTTACTACTGCAGGATTATCCTGGAATTCAAAGGTAACCCTTGGCTTCTTTTTTCTAATGCAAGCCATCTTCTTAAACCCCTCCCCATTGTCCTCTCCCACCTCACCTCCAACAATAAGTCCAAGGAGCACCTGGATTACTTTGTCACTAAGATTGAGACCATGTGATCAGCTGCCTTTGCTTCATTTCTCCTTTCCACTATTTCAACAGGTAAAACTTCCTCTGAAAATGCCCCCTGCACATCTTTCATTAGTTTCTCTCCTATCTCTTCTCATGCCCTCTTTGAGCTCATATTATCTACCACCTGATCCTGAAACTCAATTCTCACTATACTACTGATTGCTCAACTTCACTTCCTAGTCTCCATGTTAGCTGATCCTGTTAACAGTTCTCTCTTTTTAGGTGTTGCCTGCCCTCCTTTAAATCTGCAATCATCGCTCTCTCCTCAAAACACTAACACTTGATCCCAGCATTGTCGCAAACTACTGCCCTTCTCCAAACTCCCTTTCCTCTCTGAACATCTTGACTGTGCTGTCAGCTCCCAAATCTGTGCTAATGTTTCCCAGAACTCCATGGTTTGAATCCCTCTGGTTTCCACCCCCCGTCACAGTACCAAAACGGCTCTTATCAAAGTCACAAATGGCATCCTATGTGACTGTGACAAATGTAAACTGTCCTTCTTCATCCTTCTTGACCTGTCTGCAGCTTTGACATGGATGACCACACCATCTCCTCCAAAGCATCTCCACTGTCAACCAGCTGTGTGGAACTGCACTCACCTGGTTCCCTTCTTATCTAATCATAGCCAGAATATTGCTTGTAATGTATTCTCTTCTTGCTCCTGCACCAGTATGGCTCATATGCTGCAGTGTAGGCTGACAGCTCAGAAGCACAGATCAAAGATTCCAAAGAATCTAAAACACCAAGATAGCTGAAAAGGCCTCCAAAGTCTCAAAAATCACCTCTAAGGCAGTGAGATCACATTCTCAGAATAATTCTCAGCCCCATCAATCCCCATTCAACGTGGCAAATTTTAGACAACTAAGCAAACCCATACACTGACAGTTAAAGCCAGAAAGTAAAGTTAAAACATCCAGTTAACTGCCAATTTAACATGTTAATTGCAAACCCACCTGACCCACATGGGCTGCCCACATGCTAACAGATGAGTACCAGTTTAATACAGAAGTTGACAGGTTCCTGCCAGCTTCCTTATGTGTCAGCAGTTCTTGGTTCTTTAACCTCTCACATGCACCAATACTTGCTAAACTTGGCAAGTTAAAATTAAGCGCTTGGACCCTAATAGCAAAGAAAAAAAGTCATACAGCCATTGTACTTGTGCTGACTCTTTGAAAGATTTATCCAATTTAGTCCTATAATGCAGCTTTTTCCCCATAACCTGTACATTCGTCCTCTTTAAATAGATGTCCAATTGCCTTTTAAATGTTAAAATTAAATCAGATTCTACCACAATCTCAGGTAATACAAAAGAGATCTTAACAATGCGTTATCTGAAGAAATCTCTTATTTCTCTTGTTTCTTTGTTAATTATTTTAAATCTATGATTTCTGGTTACCAGAAGAAGGGGTTTGCTCCTTTTGAATTTTGGATACTTCTGTCAGATTTTCTCTTACCTTCCTCTGCTCTAAGGAGAACAATCCCAGCTTCTCCAATTTCTCCACAGAACTGAATACCCTCATCCCAGGTATCATCCTGATAAACCCCCTCTGTACCCCCTGGGGGTCCCTTACTCTGAGATTATGCCCTCTGGTTCTAGACTCGCCCACAAGGGGAAACAACCTCTCAGCATCTATCCTGTCAAGCCCCTAAGAATCTTATATGTTTCAATAAGGTCGCCTCTCATTCTTCTAAACTCCAATGAGTACAGGCCCAACCTACCCAACCTCTCCTCATAAGAAAATCCCTCCATACCCACGATCAACCTAGTGAACCTTCTCTGGGTTGCCTCCAATGCCAGTATATCTTTCCTTAGATAAGGGGACAAAAACTGTTCACAGTATTCTAGGCGCGGTCTAACTTGTATAGTTTTAGAAAGACTTCTCTATTTTTATACTCTGTTCCCTTTGAAATAAAGGCCAACATTCCATTTGCCTTCCCTATTACCTGCTGAACTTGTATGCTAGCTTTTTGGGATTCATGCACAAGGACTCCAAAATCCCTCTGTGCTGTAGCTTTCTGCAGTCTTTCTCCATTTAAATAATATTCAGCTCCTCCATTATTCCTGCCAAAGTGCATAACTTCACATTTTTCCCACATTAATTTCCATCTGCCAAGTTTTTGCCCACTCACTTAACTCGCCTATATCCCTTTGTGTCATCCTCACCACTTGCCTTCCCACCTATTTTTGTGTCGTCCACAAGCTTGGCGATAGTACATTCACTTCCCTCATCCAAGTCATTAATATATAATGTAAATAATTAAGGCCCCAGCACTGATCCCTGTGGCACTCCACTAGTTACAGGTTGCCATCCCAAAACTGCCGCCCTTATCCCAACTCTATGTCTTCTATTAGTTAGCCAATCCTCTATCCATGCTAATATACTACCCCCAACACCATGGGCCCTTATCTTATTAAGTAGTCTTACATGCAACCAGTGATTTAGAAACGTTTCGCATGACTTCCTTGTTTTTGTATTAAATGCCACTATTTCCAAAGCCACATCACCCATTCAACATCTAAGTCTCCTTGACAATTTCCCTGCCAACTTTAAGGAATTGTGAATATACACTCCCAGGTCCTTCTGCTCTTGCACCACCCCGCCACCCAGCCCTCAAAATAGTTCAATTTAGATTACATTCTTTTTCCATGTTGATTCCCCCAAAAGTGCACCACCTCACACTTACCTGCATTAAACTGCATCTGCCATGTGTCTGCTCATTTCCCCAGTCTATATCTTCATGAAGGTTGCTACTATCCTGTTAACTACTTATAATGTTGCAGACTTTTGTATCATGTCTAAACTTCAAAACTGTATTGCCTACACCTAATTCCAGGTCACTTGTACATAACAAGAAAAACAATGGTTCTAATGCCAGTCCCTGGGGTGCCCCACTGCATATTTCTCTCCAATCTGGAAAACATCTATTGATGGCTGCTCTCTACCTCTGATCCCTTAGCTAATTTCATACCAACGCCTTCAGCTAGGAACATACTGATTCAGAAAGTTCTTCTGTATACCTTTCAGGAATTCATCGCCCTCCTTTCCCTTTATGGTGCTTTTCTCCCAATCTATGTTAGGGTAATTGGAGTTCCCTACTATTACTGCTCTATATTTTTATATTGCTCTGAAATTTACCTACAGATTTGCTCCTTGAGAACATAAGAGCACAAGAAATAGGAGCAGAATAGACCATACAGCCTGATGAGCTTGCTCCGCCATCCATTATGATCATGGCCAATCTTGGGCTTCAGTTTCACTTTCCCACCTCCTTCTCTTTGGTCCCTGTGGGACCAAAAATCTATTTTAGCCTTAAATGTATTCAGTGATGGAACATCCACAACCCACAGGGGTAGAGAATTCCAAAGATTCACCAATCTTTGAGTCTTAGTCCGAAATGATTGGCTACTTATTCTAAGACCATGCCTCCGTATTTTAGACTTCCCGACCAGCGGAAACAATGCCTCCGCATCTACCTTGTCAAGCCTCTTCAGAATCTTGAATTTTCAATGAGACCGCCTCTCATTCTTTTAAATTCCAGAGAATATAAGCCTAATTTACTCAGCCTCTCATCATAGGACAAACCGTTCATCCCAGGGACCAATTTAGTGACCTTCGCTGTACTACCTCCAATGCAAGTATGTCCTTCTTTAAATATGAAGACCAAAACTACACACAGTATTCCAAATGTGGTCTCACCAAAGCGTTGTACAATTGTAGCAAGATCTCTTTCTCATTATTTAGGAGTCTATAATAAGTACCCAGTAAAAGTACCAGCTACTTTCCTGTCCCTTAACTCTAAATAATTAGATTCAGTTATTGAATCCTCCATTATATCGTCATTCTATGGAAATGTGATATTATCCTTGATCATTATTGCCAACATGTGTCCCCAGCCACAGCTTCTGGCTTTTTTTCGTTCCCTATCCGTCCAAAATACATTGTAGCCAGGGAAGTTTAGTTCCCACTCTTTTAAGCCAGGTCTCAGTTATAGCCACTACACCATAAACCCCATGCAGCAACTTACCCGTCAAGCTCTACGCCCTTATTTGTAACGTTCCTCACGTTAACATACATGCATTCTAATACCATGCTAGTTGGCTTTTCTTCTTTCCTTAATCTAGTCCCTGTTCTTTCTACGCTATCCTTTATTCCGTTGCTGTTTGCCCCTCCTGGTTTTCAATGCACCTTGTCTCTCATCTTTGCTGTTGTGTCCTGGTGACAACGCCCACAACCAAATTAGTTCAAACCCTAACCTTGCACTAGTTAACATCCCGATGAAAACATCCCTGTTCAGATGTAAACTCTCTGGCTTGTATAATTCTTTTTTCTGCTCCAGAACCAACACTGAGCACACAGTTATGATTTGGATAACCAATGCAATAGCAGTCTTCAGAAGAATCAGATCCCGCGTCTTGAAATGTTGCACAGAATGATCCTGGCGCATAAATAGGCAATTATTTAAAATGGGCTTATTTCTGAGCCAAGGATCATTTATCAAGAAAGCCTTAGGAATATACATAAAAAATATAACAATACTTACAACCATACCATTTAGGGACACCCAACAATCAGGGGGAAAATCCTGAAGTAACGGAACTAGAAACTGGAGACAACCGTCCCAATGGCATAACAGAAGCATCATTCCAATGAGATTAAATATTCTCACCACTGCACTGGCAAAATCATATGTCATATGGAAAATCTGAAAGGACAATGAACAAAGAAAAGATTAGGGTTCAACACTCCACTTCTTTGGTAAATTATGGTACTGATATTCTTATGCCTATTGAGTGAGAACATTCGGACGGCTTCAGATTACAGCTGCTGTGCAGCTATGGTTGTCTTGACACTAAATGGTATCACAGTGCCAACACATAGAATTCCAGACCTGTCAATACAGGAGTTGAATCAAGAAAAAATGGGTCTATAATAATTAATTTGGTAACACCACAATCTCTGTAATAATATTTGCTAAACTTGTACCCTACAACTGAAGCTTCATTCATTGAAGAAATGCTCCATTTCATAATACAATATATTCACATTGCGGAACAGAAATTCTGTATGCTTCCAACTTTAATTAATTGCAAATCATGAATGAGGAATTGATTATTCAGCAAGGCACCTTTTCCAAGAATTCTGATAATTTATTAAAGGAAATAAAACAAGTTCAGTTTGTTAAGTGATAACCACGCACCTGTGTTTTCCTTATTGTGCCACCAATAGATAAGTATTTCCCAGGACAATGAAAAAATGTATTAGCTGTAGCCTGACACAAAACAATTTAAAAATCAGCAATGGAAATGAATTATGAACTTATAAAGTTGTATTGGCCTGGAGGTAAAATTAATAATTAAAATTAGTTGGTAGTTAACATACAGAAAATTCAGCAAGGGACCAGTATTTAAATCATAATTTTGTGCTCAGTGCCAGTTGGATCATTCACCTTTTGGTGCAGTGAGAAAAATGTTCTTAGGTTCAACAAACAGTTGTTTTGCACACCTACTCTTCAGTATGAACAGTGACGATAGTAAGATCACTTTGTGAGCTTTATGGCACTAAGCAGGGGTCTCCATTTGATACAGCGAATGCTAAATTTTTACCTGACACTTGGGTGACTCAATTTGCTTGGTTGCCGATATGAATTTGTTTCATTTCATTGCTACATTGTTAATACAAGTAATACCAAGAATGCATACATAATCATTGAAAACAGCTGCACAATATTGTCTGGATGTACTAAGCATGTAAATTTGATCCCACAGATATAACTCAACGAGAAATAGAGTTGAACTTTTTGTGTGGAGGCTTGTGTGGAGCAACCTGAGTATAAAGAACGGAAAGACAGACGGCATTCACAAAATCACAAAGCATCAGTCCAGGGAGACTTAAACATCTACATGATGTGGCAAATTTTCAACAATGATCTTGCAGCATGTAGCAGGAAAGGATGCTGATCTTACTCACTTGGCTGTCCTGCCAGGTCCCTATCATCTCTAGTCAAAGAAATTAAAAGCCACAGTCTCCCAACCCTGGACAGCCCGCTTCTACCTCCTTCCCAAAATTCAGAAACAGGACTGCCCCAGTAGACTGATCATGTCAGCCTGTTCCTGCCCCACGGAGCTCATTTCTTCCTATCTTGACTCCATTCTCTCTCCCCTTGTCCAGTCTCTCCCCAACTACATTTGTGATTCCTCTGATGCCCTACGTCATATCAACAATTTCCAGTTCCCTGGCCCCAACCACCTCCCCTTCACCACGGACGTCCAATCCCGCTACACCTCCATCCCCCACCAGGATGGTCTGAGGCTCTCCGTTTCTTCCTTGAACAGAGGCCCGAACAATCCCCATCCACCAATCCCCATCCACCACCACACTCCTCCGCCTGGCTGAACTTGTTCTCTCATTGAACTATTTCTCCTTAAACTTGTCTCACTTCCTCAATATAAAAGCCACGGGAACTTACATGGGTCCCAGTTATGCCTGCCTCTTTATGCGGTATGTGGAACATTCCTTGTTGCAGTCTTACTCAGGCCCCCCTCCCACAAGTCTTTTCTCAGTACATTGATGACTGTATTGGTGCGGCTTCATGCTCTCATCTGAATCTGAAAAATTTTTATCAATTTTGCTTTCAATTTCTACCCCCCAATCAACTTCACATGATCCATCTCCGACACTTCCTGTCTCTTCCTTGACCTCTCTGTTTCCATTTCTGGGGATAGACTGTCTACCAATATTTATTACAAGCCCACCAATTCCCACAGCTACCTCACCTACAGCTCTTCACACCCCACTTCCTGTAAGGAGTCCATCCCATTCTCTCAGTTCCTCCGCCTCCTTCACATCTGTTTCGATGATGCCACTTTCCAAAATGGTGCTTCTGAGATGTCTTACTTCTTCCTTAACCGAGGTTGCCCCCCCCACTGTGGTTGACAGGGCCCTCAATAGTGTCCGACCCATCTCCAGCGCCTCTGCCTTCACCCCTTCCCCTCCTTCCCAGAACTATGATAGGGTTCCCCTTATCCTCACTTTTCACCCCACCAGCCTCCACATTCAAAGGATCATCCTCGGCCATTTTTGCCAACTCCAGCATGATGCCACCACCAAACACATCTTCCCCTCACACCCCCTGCCAGCATTCCGTCGGGACCATTCCCCTCGTGACACCCTGGTCCACTCCTTCATCACTCCCAACAACTCATCCCCTTCCCACGGCACCTTCCCATGCAATCGCAGAAGGTGGAACACCTGCCTTTTTACCTCCTCCCTTCTCACCGTCCAAGGGCCCAAACACTCCTTTCAAGTGAAGCAGTGCTTCACTTGCACCTCCTTCAGTTTGGTCTACTTCATTCACTGCTCCCAATGCGGTCTCCTCTACACTGGAGAGACCAAACGCAGGCTGGATGACCGCTTTGTGGAACATCTTTGGTCTGTTCGCAAGCAGATCCAGACCCTTCTGTCAATTTTCAATACACCATCCTGCTCTCATGCCCACATGTCCGTCCTTGGCCTGCTGCAATGTTCCAGTGAAGCCCAATGCAAACTGGAGGAACAGCACCTCAACTTCCCATTAGGCACTTTACAGCCTTCCAGACTTAACATCGAGTTCAACAACTTCAGACCATGAACTCTCTCCTCTATCGTCACCCCCATTTTTAATCCATTTTTTAAAAATTAATTTTTATTTTTTATTTATTTATTTTCATCTTTATTAACTCATTCATTGTTTTATCCCCTTTTTTATCCTTTTTGCCTAACCACCCCCCTTCCAAAAGGGCTATCAGTCACATGTCCTATGTTGTATTTTCACAGAGTGCTGACCCTTGTTCTATTAACACATTTTGCTTTCTTAACTTTATGTCACTATCAGCACCTTTATTAGTCTTCACCACTGTCATTAACACTCCCTTTGTGTTGTATCCATGACATTTTCTTAGTCTCTTCTTAGCCCCCACCTATCACTGACCTTCTATCCTGCTTTGCCTGCTCCATGCCCCCACCAAATAGTTTAAATTCCATTACATTTCCACTACTCTTTTGCTGTGAAGAAGTCATGTGGAATCGAAACGTTAACAGTGTTCCTCTCTCCACAGATGCTGTCAGACCTGCTGAGTTTTTCCAGCATTTTTTGTTTTTATCTTTTATTTCATATTTCCAGCATCCACAGTATTTTGCTTTTATGAAATTAAAAGCTCCAAGTTCAACATACATTGTCATCCAAATGCTGGATACATTTTCTTAGCAAAACCCAATGATCCACCACCAACAATAAAAAAGGCTATAACAACTTAGGATGTCACGGCACTTCCCTGAGTTGATTCCATCTAGCTTGACAAAATGGGAAGATCTGCCAGTTTGATGAGTTACGCTCACATTTTATTTCAACTTCCAAAACATGTGTAGTGTAATTGGCTTATCAAATCCTGGCTTCATGGTAAACATCTTCAAAATTATGTTTCAATGTCAGAGTCCTCTGTTGAAGAGCGACAACATTGGATATGGGAGAATTTTTATTTTTCAACCTAATGACCATTTCAGCATTCCCACCAGGGACACTATCATCAGTTGCAATTTAGCACTCTCACAAGTTGCTGGGAGGACAGGCACCTTGAAATTACGCTATGCAAAGAATCGTTTATTAAGAATTTTCTTTGAAAAACGTGTATTAATATAGGACCTTACCACACCCACAGGAGTCCACAAAATACTTCACAAACAGAGAAGTACCTTTGAAGTGCAGCACTCGCCGTTATTATGTGAACAGATGCAGGAGCCAAGCTTTCACACAGCAAACTCGTAAAAATATCAAGCAAGATAACTGGGCAGTCTATCTGTTCTTGGTGATCCAGTTTGATGGACGAATGTTGGTCAGGAAAACTAAACTTCCTGGTCATCACTGAATGGCATTAGGGGTTCTTTCCTGTCCACTTGAGCAATGAGAAATGGCCTGAATGATGTTCTGTTAGACAAACAGCACTTTCATGACTATTATACTCCCTAAGTACTTCACTGAAAGATCACCTAAGATTTTCTCAAAATATAGAATGGAATTTAAACTCAAAGACTTCAAACTCAACAGATGAGACTGAAGAAAGCACACACTCTCAACACATTCCTATGTAACACCATTGTCCACTATTTTAACCCATTAGCCCATTTAAACGTAACTATGGGCAGGATTTTCAGGTCTTCGGACAGGCAAAGCAGATGGGCTAGTGAGTGGCAGGAAAATGGTCCGCCGCCTGCAATTGGCCCCCAAATGCGATTTCATGCTGGTTGCTCAATTAGCTCACCGCCACCGGGGTGGGGGCAGGAGGAGGGTGAGCGCAAGAGTCTGCACCTGCACGGGAGAGTGGGCACTGAAAGCTCCCTAAAGCTGCCTCAGGCAGCTGAAGAATTTTAAAATCAAAAATAAAGATTTTGAAAATCGGAAATCGGAAATAAATGGCCCCACATAGGACTCACTCACATGAGCAGAAACATAGGGCAGAATTCTCCCCCTGTCGGGAGGGAGGTTCAGGAGCGAGTCCGTGTGAGTGTGCCTCCGTTCAGCGCCCCCGATTGGGGACATGCCGCCATTTTGCGTGGGTGGGCCAATTAAGCGTGATGTCCACCAGCCTGATGTCCACCAGGAAGCGCTATGTGCTCCCTGTGTGGGCAGGGGGAGGATTCCCTCAACCAAGAGTGCTCTCTTTCACGCATGCACACAAAAGAGTGCACTCATCTTCCTGAGGCTAAGCGCTGCCTCAGGGAGATCAGTGCCGAATTCAAAAATGGTAAATGTAGAGAAATAAAATTTCCCTGACATGTCCCCTCATGTGACACTCTCACATGAGTTGAGACATGTCCATCATTTTTAATCAAACTTTTATTACATTTTTTAAAACCTACATGAAACCTCATCCCGACAGTGGATGGGGTTTCATGTTTTTTCTGAAGCCCGCCGGGGCTCCCGGTCTGCCCGCCAACCTTCAGGTTGGACGGGCAGGTCCATTAACTAGTTGAATAAGTTTTTAAATGGCCTCAATTGGCCATTGACAGGTTGGCGGGCACACAGCTGATTCAGCTGCGCCCCCGCTGACCTGAAAATTGAAATGACGCAGGGTAAGGCAGAAATTTCGCCCGACATCATCCCGCATCCTTTTACACGTCAGCAAGCGGGCCCCGCCCCCTGCTCGCCAACCTCAAAATCCTGGCCATAGGGTAGAACCTTATCCATGCCAGGAGGGCTGGGCTGGAGCGGGCGGCGGAGGGTACAAAGCCAATTGCTGCCCGCGATCGGCTGCGTGCCGCCATTTTATGTGGGCTGGCAAATTAAGGCCCACCCAGCGTAACGCTCGGCCGGTAGTGCTCAGCGCTACCTGTACGGGTGGGAGGAGGAGGGAGAGTTGGGGCCAGCGCTCTTTTGCGCATGCATACCTAAAGAGCTCAGCAATCTCCCTGAGGCATAGAGCTGCCTCAGGGAGATTAGGTAGAGAATAAAAGTTTTTAAATAATAAAGTAAAAAATTATTTAACATGTCCCCTCATGTGACAATGTCACATGAGCTAAGACATGTTAGTGAAGTCAAGAAAAATTATTTATTTATTTTATACAAGCTTCAGGAAACCTCATCCCGCCTGTGGATGAGGTTTCCTGAAAAACACGGAGGCCACTTGGGCTCTTCGCCTGCCTGCCAACCTTAAGGTTGGACAAGCAGCGTGGTTAACAACTTTAATTGCTTTTTCAAGGGCCTTAATAGGACGTTGACAGTTCAGCGGGCGCGGAGCTGCCTCCGACACGCGCCTGCCAAACAAAATATCAAGATGACGCGCGATGATGTCAGGACGTACGCCCATCATCATCACGCGTCATTTTACGCATCAGCGTGTTGGGCCCACCCCCACACACTGACAGAAATATTCTGCTCATAATAAAAATTATTTCAAAACATTTAAAAAAAAATTAATGATGGAAAGCTCATCCCGCCCGTGGATGAGCTTTCCTCAAAATGCAAAGGCCGCCTAGCCAGTTTGCCCATCCGCCAACCATAAGGTTGGACGGACAGCAAAAAAAACCATAATTAATGCATTAATGGTCTTAATAGCCCTCTTAATATCATTGCAATATGAATTCAGCTGGTCCCAGCACCTCCCACGCACACTGGCAAACTGAAATATCACACAAGTGCGCGATGACGTTCGGGCGCTCACCTGACCTCATCACACACTTTATCATGCTTGAGCTTGTCGGGTGCGTGCCCGCATGCCAAGTAGGAAATTCTGCCTTATAAATTTAAACTCTAGAATGATTAAAATCCAAGATAATTTTGGTGGCTATTTTTTTTCTAGACCTGATATCAGCTTTATGATAGAATCATGGAATAGTTAGGAAGGAGGCCATTCAGTTCACTGTGTCCACATTGGCTCACTGCAATATGAATTCAGCTGGTCCCAGCACCCACCCTGCCCCCTTTATATTGGTTGCAATTCTCCATCAAAAGTTAATTGGTATGTAATGATTTTGAGAAATCGGATTGGCCACCAGCTCCAGCAGTCCCAGCAGCGCCAACCAGAAACAAGAAGAAGGCCCATGGACGTCAGAACCAGGTAAGTCTGGGGTCTATGGTGGGGGGGGGGGGGGGGGGGGGGGGGGGGGGGGGGGGTTTCGGCAGCTTAGGGAAGGGGGGCGGGGATGTGAAGGTGGTGTGTTTTAAAGAGCAGGCAGGTAGGAAGAAATGGGGGTACTATCTTAGGGTGGCTGCCGCCCACCCCCTCCATCCCCGATGAGCAAAAATTGTCCCCCCCACCTTCCCGACTTTTGAAAATCTCTTTTTAAAAAGTGGCCTGCCCACTCTCACCCAACTGCCCATGCCAACTGTTTTATGCGCAGGCAACATATTGCCAGGGTGAATTGGTTTGTTAACAAGCTCAATTGTAATTATTTATTTAAATATTTATTTACCCACCCTATTTTACATGCCCCCCCCCACCCCCACCGCCCCACTGAAAACACACCCAGCAGGGACATATAAAATGCAGCCCTTAATTGTGTAATAATTTTTATTTTTAATTTTTCTAATTGGTTGACTGGAATATCTATTTTTCTTTCCAACAATTTTTTTTATTTAAAGGTCTTTATCTTTTAATTATTATATCAATAAACACAGTTCTCAAAAAGACCTATACTTTCTGACTTTTCCCATCCATAGAAAATGACCAGGGAAGGAAGGTAAACACCTCTGACTAACCAGATACACCTGCCATGCGAGTTCCCCACCCAAATAAATCTCAACCCTAACTCTAACATCACCTCTCCCTCACTCCCATCCAGTTGATGCACCATCATTTTCTAGAGATTGGTGGAGCATGCATTCCAGTAACTTTGCATGTCAATTTTTTTCCCTTAGGACCTCAAGTTCAATGTTTTCTCAATATAATTTCACGAAGGAACCCTGCCGACATCTAAAAAATGGAACAACGACAAGGGATTAATTTCTTTTTTACTCTTTCGCAGGAGGTGAGTGTTGCTGGCAAGGCCAGCATTTTTTGGCCATTCCTAATTGCCCTTGACCTGAGTGGCTTGCTCAGCCATTTCAGAAGATAGTGAAGAGCCAACCACATTGCCATGGGTCTGGAATCGCAAGTAGGCCAGACCAGGTAAGGATGGCAGATTTTCTTCCCTCAAGTATATTAATGAAACAGATAGATTTTCACAACAATCAATGATAGTTTCATGGTCTTCATTACTGAGACTAGTCTTCAATTTTGTTTTGGTGGGATTTGAATCCATGTCCCCAGAGCATTAGCCTAGGCTTCTAAGTTACTAGTCTTGTGAAATTACCACAACACCACCATCTCCCCCAACTTCAATAGTACCACATTATCCACTTGGTGGACTTCTTGCAGATTTTTAAACAATCTAAACTGAACGATAATGACATCATTGGGATCAAGTTCCTCACCCCATTTGTTAACAGTGCCACTTTTTCAACTCTGGTTTCTTAATGTTCTAGTTTCTCCCAATATGGCCCTCTCACAATTTCCTCTGTGCCTTATTTTCCTCTCCTACCAAGGTGCGTTCATTTTCTTGCTTCCCTTAGTACCCTTCAGAGTTCCTTCACTCTCTGTGTCCCTCTATCTCATGATGTGCTTCTCTATCATTACCCTCAAAATAACTTTCAAGTTAACGCTCTATCATGGGCATTTCACAAAGTAATGATTAACGTGAGCAGAGAATCATTCCTTCCTGCCCTGAAAATGCAATTCCAACAAAACTCCAGAATATCATTATCAAACATTACATCAATGTTATACTTTGATTTGATGTCATTTTATTACAATGCAATGAGTTATTAAATTATGCATGTTTGAACAAAATTATAATTTCACATTAAATTGATTCACCATTCAAAAGTGTGAAAGCTGTCATGAGCCGAATAGCTAAAGATAATGCGAATCTTGTGATTTTTTTTTTGAAGAAGGCTTTTGGTGACACTCACTCTTAAAAATGTTTCTGCCTTTTCCGGTTCCATATTTTCCAATGCTCCTACTCTATTATTGAAATCAACTGATTATAGAAAAATAGAAAGATTTACGGCATTGAAGGAGGCCTTTCAGCCCAATGCGATATAAAATTCACAACTTTAAAACACATAATCAGCATGAAGTGACTGATGACAAACCTGCTGCAAATTTTTGATGACACTAATTTGCACCATCATCCATATCATCTTATTCAGCTTGAGCTCTTAGAATCACAGACTGGTTATAGCACAGGAGGCCATTTGGCCCATCATGTCTGTCCCAGCTCTCCATAAGAGTTACTCAGCTAGTCCCAATCCCCTGTCTTTTCCCCATAGCCTTCCAATTTTTTTCTCTTCAGATAATTATTCAATTCCTTTTTCAAAGTCACAATTGGATTTGCCTCCAGCACATTCTAAGGCACTGCATTCCAGATCCTAAGCACTTGCTGGGTAAAAATGATTTCCTCATGTCACCTCTGTGACATCTTCCTCATGTTTTCCTCATTCACTTAAATCAGCGGCCCCTGGCCCTTGACTCTTCTGTCAATGGGAACAATTTCAACCTATCGATTCTGCCCAGGCGCGTCATGAATTTGAATGCCTCCATCAAATCTCCTCTCAAGGAGATTTTAAGTGCATCTTTTAAGTGCAATATTTCTGAGCATAGTGACAACATTGACATAGAAGGAGGACCTACCTCCACACAAAAAAACAAATAAAAATAAAACGTCACACCAATACATTTTTACAGTAAAAATACAATATTTTAGCATATGCAGCTGTAAGGGCAAGCACACAATTAAGAAAGTCGTAGGTTCATAAGAACTTATGAAATAAGAGCAGAACCAAAGCAGGCCTTCTTACAATCCCGCTTTGGCAGCCGCCTGGCCCGATGGCTGCCTAGGTTCTGTTTCCACGGTCAGCGGGCCTGATTCCATCCTGCGCCCGGCTGCCCAGAGTGAAAATCACATGCTTCAGGGTACTTTTTCCCAAAGTTGGTCCGGTGAGTGGGAAATTTCCCAACTCGAGCTACTCGTCTCAGCAGCAAAAATCTGGCCTTTGTGTCTTCCTCAGAGTTTACATTTCCATCCAACATTATATCGTCAACAAACTTGGATACATTACTCTTGGTTTGTTTGTCTAAGTCATTAATATAGATTATAATAGCTGAGGCCCCAACACTAATCCTTATGGCACTCACTAGTTACAGTCTACTAACTTGAAAATGGCCTATTTGTCCCCACTGTCTGCTTCGTGTCCATTAACCAAGCCTCCATCCATGCTAATTTATCACCCTCAACTCCATGAGCCCTTATTTTGCATGGCACCTTATCAAATGCCTTTTAGAAATCCATGCATACTAAATCTACTTGCTCCCCTTTATCTACCCTGCTACCTACATCCTCAAAAAACAAATAAATTGACAGATATGATTTTCCTTTCATCAAATCATATTTTCTCTGTCTGATCATAATGGTTTTCTAAGTGCATTGTTAAGACTGCCTTAATTATAGATTCCAGCATTTTCCTGACCACTGATGTCAGCTGAGCAGACATGCCATTCCCTGTTTTCAATTTCCCTTCTTTCTTGAACATTTGTCAACCTTCAATCCACTGGGACTGTATACAGTCTAGCAAATTTGGGAAAATCATAACCAGTCCATCCACTATCTCTTAAGTTACCTCATCTAGAAGCAGCAGATGTGGACCATCAAATCCTATAGATTTGTAGGTTTTCAGTCCCTTAGGTTTTTTCCAGTACTTTATCAATGTTGATATTAATTATGTTAACCTCCTCAATTTGATTAGCCCCTTTCTTAGCCTCTATTCCTGGTCTGTAATTTGGATCTTTGATTGTGAAGAAGACACAAGATGTCTCTGCCATTTCCTCAATGTCCATGATAATTTCTCCTGTCTCTGTTTCTAAGGGACCAAAGTTTGTTTTATCTGTTGTCTCCCTTTTAATAGGCATATAAAAGCTCCTACAAATCAGTTTTATGCTGGATCATGTACTCACATATTCTAACTTTCCCTTTTTGTTAACTGTTTGATCACACTTAGCTGGTTGTTAAAACTTTCCAAATCCTCATACTAACTGCTATTCTTCAAAATATTATAAGACTCTTCTTCCATTAATCTAATGCTATCCTTAGCTGCCCAAGTAACCCACTGATGGATTTTCTTGCTGAATTTTTGTTTTTATGAATCTTATTTTTGTTGAACTTTTTGGGTCATTTCTTTAATATTCCCCAATGTTTATTTACCACTGTACCTTTAAGTCTATTTACCCAATCAACCCTAGAATGGAATTTTCCCAGATTTGCACGAAGTGCGGTAGCGGGCGGGCAAAATGGCGTCTTATCCGCCACTGCAATGGCAGGTTTTCACTCCATATTGTCCCAAACCTGCCTCATTAGGCCCACCAGGAGGTCCGGTACTCCTGCTCCGGCTGCAGAATGAGCAGCAACATCACCAACCCAGCTTGGGAGGCAGTGGCAGCAGTGGTCAGCACAAACGCGCTTCAGAAGAGGGCAGCCACCCAGTGCCAGAAGAGGATGAATGATCTCCTCCGTTCCGCCAGGATAAGTCACTCTTTTCATCACTCCCAACTCACACACTCACAATCCCATCACACATCCACAGGGCCTTCACCCACTGCCAGTGCAAGGGACAGCACCATTCGCTCTCTCACACACACCTTCATTATCCTCAGTCCATCCATGGGACCACTCATCTTTATCATCTGGCCCAGCAGGCATCCTGATACACTCTCCCTATCTCTATCCATGCAGGACAAACTGGGTAACAATAAGAGGGAAAGGCCACAGACCAGTGGAGGAATGCTGGAGTTCAAGGTCCTTAGGGAATTTGAAAACAGAGCCATCCAGCTGGCTGGCGATGACCGGGACTGGTCCTGTGCTGACAGTGAGGTCGGTGCTGCTCTACCAAGTGAGGGCCCAGCAGTGCAACATCTATCAGTCAACCATGCTGTGAGTGATTTGTTCCATGCCAGGGGTCACTGACATGCACTGGTTATCTCCCCTTGCTTCCGCAGGCCCGTCACTCAAGAACCAATAGAGTCCATTACCCAGAGCCTCCAAGCCAGTTCAGAAGGGACATCTGAAGGGGAACTGGAATGCACCCCCCTACAAGTTCCATCACAGCACTCACCACACCATCCACCAGCACAGAGACACACACTTTGGTGGAACCAAACTCTAGAAAAGGCACGACATCACACACTGGTGAGCACACGGCACAGTCTGATCCACAGCAGGCGGCACGGACTTCCCAGGTCCCCGGCAATTGGAGGGCTATTGAAGGCCACGAACTTGTTAAGTCCAAGTGAGATGACGAGCCTCTGGACTCCGTCATGTCACAGTTGCTGGAGCTGCAAAGGCAAGCTTGGGAACATCAGGAAGGGATGTCTGCTGCACTCCTCAGATTGCAAGGCACGATGGAGGTGTCCATCCATCTTCAGGCTAAGGTGATAGTGCCAGCATTGCAACACATCGAGGTCAACACTGGTAGGATGGCAGCCGCCATGGAGACCTTGGTCTAGGATGTCGCTCCTGCACTGCTACACAGGCTGAACTCCATCGCTGATGCCATAGTTGGCCTCCAATGGTGTGTGCCAGGTAGCTCAATCACACTCCAGCTACCCCTTCCCTCATGGAGTCAGCCAGGGGCCCACGGGCACCCATAGGGAGGAGGATCAGCGTGCACACACCCAGGGCCATCCACCCAGGTGACTTCGGGAGTGTTCGGCCCATTAAAATCCCCTCTTCCTGTGACCTCCACAGCTCCAGCTTCACAGGCCAGGGAGGGTGCCACTGCCACACAGCAGGACCAAAAGCAGGCCTGGGCCCTCCAAGTCTAGGCCCTCCAGAGGATTGCTGCTGGCACAAGTGTTGGGCACATTTGAAGGTCATCACAGAGAGGCCATCGGCGTCAGTAGGCTGCCTCCACCTCTACTGTGGATGTCCAGGGAGCACCAAGACGTAGTGGCAGGGTTAGGAAAGTTAAGGAGAGTTAGTTGCACAGCCTGGACATGGGTGTTGGTCACTTGTTCATACGGTTCACTACTGTAAATCAACTTCCAAGAATGTCTCCCTGCCTGTGGCTCCTTGTTCAGGTGAGCAGTGTTCGTGTCACTCAGATGTGAAACCTTTCTGCTCAAGATAAAAGGCAGGTGTCTCATTCCAGGGCCTCTCAGAGAGTCATAGATTCATAGAGGCCTACAGCACAGAAAAAGGCCCTTCAGCCCATCAAGTCTGCGCCAGGCAAACAAGTGCCTAACTATTCAAATCCCATTTTCCAGCAATAGGCCCATAGCCTTGTATGCCAAGGCATCGCAACTGCACATCCAAATACTTCTTAAACGTTATTAGGGTTTCTGTCTCTACCACCCATTCAGGCAGTGAGTTCCAGGTTTCCAACACCCTCTGGGTGAAAAACCTCTTGCTCACATCCCCTCTAAAGGCCTGCAGCTTTCAGACCACAGTGATGGTCTGGCCTCACACTCCCTGGAAACATTACTGATGCCTGCTCCTCAGCGGTGCTGGTCATGGCTGCCAGAATGTAGTGAGCAGGTTCTTGCATACTCTGTGCACGATCAAGACATTTAAGGTGGGGCTGGCCCCCATCGCACTAACATCTATGACCATTGGTGCTGTGCAGCAGCTCCTGAAAGGCTGAAGTGGTGAAGGGGGACACAGCATCGGATGCGTCTAAAGTTTCATGGCTGCATCTCTATGAGATGGCCCTGACCATAGAGCACAAGCGAACTGCCCTCGGCCAGACAGGAGTCAAACATTCTCAGAGGCTAATTGAAGGTTCATGGAGTATCCTCACTGCATGTCGTCATCATCCTCCTACAATCGAGCAATTATTAGGGTCTCCACTGCGTCTCCATGACAGGAGCATTCTCACAGAGGGTATTCGCACTACCATAATCCAGACTGGAGTTAAACATTCACAAACGCGATGTAAGGATCTATGGGGACACGTCATTGCATGTCGTCATCATCCTCCACAAATCTGGCAGCTATGCCAGCCTCCCGAGTGTGCCTGCCTTGGATAGCCAGTGCGAGAGTCTCATCCCCGTCATCGTCACCACCGAGGACCTCCTCACCCTCATCCCCACTGCCATCCTCCTCATCCGAGGAGACCTCCAGCTCCTTCATCTCCTCCTCAGCCAGCTTGTCTCCCTGTTGGAATGCCAAGTTGTAAAGGGCGCAGCAGACAACAATGATGCATGTCACCCTCTGTGGACTTTATTGCAGGGCACCGCCAGACCAATCCAGGCACCAGAACCGCATCTTCAGCATCCCAATGGTCGACTCCACCAAACTGCCAGCTGCAGCATAAGCTTCATTATACCGTTGCTCTCCTGCAGTCTGAGACTGCCGCACAGGTGTCATCAGCCACGGTCTCTGCAGGTAGCCCTTGTCCCCGAGGAGCCAACCCTACAGCCTCTGTGGACCCTGGAAGACTGCAGGGATCTGCAAGTAACTGAGCACGTAGGCGTCATGCACACTCCCTGGAAACCAAGTGCACACCTGCAGTTTCTGATTTCTGGTGGTTGTATATCGGCTGCACGTTCAGTGAGTGGAAGCCCTTGCAGTTGATGTAGTCCACCATGTGTAGCAAGGGAGACCTGAGCGCCGCATGGGTGCTGTCGATTGCACCCTGCACCTGTGGGGATCCAGAGATCTGGGTGAATCCAAAGGCCCTTGCACCCTGGCTGACCCAGTCCTGGACGAAATGCACAAAGTTGCGTGCCATGGAGAAGATGGCACCAGTGACCTCATGGATGCACTTTTGGGTGGCGGATTGTGAAATCCCAGAGGTCACCTGTGGAGCCCTGAAAAGAGCCATTGGCATAGAAATTGAGCACCACATTCACTTTCACAGCCACTGGCAGTGGATGTCCTCTATTTCCCCTTGGCACCAAGTCCTGCAGTAAGTGGCAGATATGAACGACCAGGTCCTAGACGTGCATAGTCATTGGCGGCACTGGTTCTCAGTCATCTGCAGGAATGACAGGCAGCATCCAAAGACCCTGGGTGTTGCTAGGCACCGACCAATTACAGCTCACTGTCGCTCCTTGCCAGTGTGTGCCGGAGTCCCAGCAGTCCCTTCTTCCTGAGGCTGCTGCTCCTGCCTTTGCGCGGTCAGGAGCCTCACTCGCTCTCTCCTCTGTCTTCTTCGCTCTCTGTAGACCATCAGGCATACAGCTAGTTCACCAGACTCCATGATCCTGACGTGGTCCTCCTGCAGCATGAAAGAGAGCCATGGTTAGCATGGCTGTACTTAGCATCCTTTCCTGGCCCTGTGCGACTGCCCCTTAACACTTTCCGGACAGTGCTGGTCACTGCTCAGATGGCCAGAGATGAGTGCGCTGCATGGCCGCTCTGTCAACCTGCAACATGGGGGACACTGGTCCAAACTGGGATTGTAAGGGGCTGTGAGCACCTCCAGCAGTGACTGCTACAAGGCCAGCGTTGGCAAGGATATTGTACAACTTGTGCAGTCCAACTGCTGTATCGTCCAGTAAAGTGATCACAGACCCACAGTCTGTGCCGGGGTGGTGGGGAGTATGGTCTGGACGGCTTAGTGGCACATTGATGCCTCCGCATTGCTTGCTAGGAGCCTGACCCCAATCATATCACTGTGGCTGCGCCTGAACTGTCTCAGTTGCACAGGAATGGTCAGTTTATACAGCTGTCCCTAATGCGAGGCCACTTTCTCACCTACCCTGCCCCCACCTCGATTGATTGTGCACGCGGTCCAAAGCCAGGCAGCAGTTGCCCCTGGACATCACCCCGCTCCCCACCCTGAGTACAGTCGTCTTCAGGGTCAGGCAGCAGTTGCCCCTGGACACCACCCCGCTCTCCACCCTGAGTACAGTCGTCTCCAGGGTCAGGCAGCAGTTGCTCCCAGACCCTCCCCAAGTACAGTCACCTTCAGGCCCAGGCAACACTTCATCCTTCAACCCGGCCCTGGCGCCCCTGAAGCTTGCAGAGCAACAGATGACCCTGGTGAGCTGTGGAAAATAATGCTGTGCACTCATCTCAGCTCCCCCAATGTGAAGGCCGCCAAGTGCACATCACCTGCGTGATATTGTGAAGCACCCTGATGTGCTTTCCCGCTGGCATGGACAGACTGTCCACATGGGGTCCAGAGCCTGGCGGGAAGGCCTTTTAATGAGATGCTGATGTATTACAACGAGCTCCCCGCCGATCGTTGGCGGAAAACGTGGCCCGCCATTGGCGGGCTGAGCGGGCGATCGTGACCTGTCTTCCCGTCATCGTGAACCAGATCACGCCATATTGTCCGTGCCCACCCCCTATCCCGCCCGCTACCAGCGGGCACAGAAAATTCCACCCTTAGTCAGCTCTCCTGCCACACCTACGCAATTGGTGCTTTTTATGTTTTCTTTTATTTGTTCCAGCAATGAGTGTAGCTGGTAAGGCCAGCATTTATTGGCCATCTCTAATTGCCCTCAGGAAGGTATTAGTTCACCAATGTTCTGAACTGGTACAGTCCATGTGGTGTAGGTACACCCACAATGCGGTTAGGAAGGGAATTCTAAGTTTTTGATCCAGTGATTGTGAAGGAATGGTGCTTTGGTTCCAAGTCAGGATGGTGAGTGACTTGGAGGGGAATTTCCAGGTGGTGGTGTTCCCATGCATCCGCTGCCCTTGTCCTTCTAGTTGGTAGAGGTCGAGGGTTTGGAAGGTGCTGTTGAAGGGCCTTGGCCAGTTGCTGCAGTGCATCTTGTAGATGGTACACACTGTTGCCATTGTGCGTCAATAGTGGAGGGAGTCATCGTTTAAGGTAATGAATGGGATGCCGAACAAGTGGGTTGCTTTATCCTGAATACTGTCAAGCTTCTTCACTGTCACTGGAGCTGCACTTATCCAGGCAAGTGGAGAGTATTCTATCATACTCCTGACTTGTGCCTTGTAGATGGTAGTCAGGCTTTGGGGACTCAGGAAATGAGTTACTCGCCCCATGATTTCCAGCCTCTAGCCAGTTCTTGTAGCCACAATATTATGTAGCTCCTCCAATTAGCATTTTGGTCAATGGTAACCCCCAGGATGTTGAGAGCGAGGGATTCAGCAATAGTAATGACATTGAATGTC
This sequence comes from Carcharodon carcharias, assembly GCF_017639515.1. NCBI lineage: Eukaryota > Metazoa > Chordata > Chondrichthyes > Lamniformes > Lamnidae > Carcharodon > Carcharodon carcharias. The sequence goes on along the minus strand of NC_054467.1, from coordinate 185,626,623 downwards.
AAGGGGCAATGGTTAGATTCTCTCTTGTTGGAGATGGTCACTGCCTGGCACATGTATGGTACTAATGTTGCTTGCCACGTATCACCTCAAGCCTGAGTGTTGTCCACATCTTGTTACATGTGAGCACGGACAGCTTTAGCACCTGAGAAGTTGCAAATGTTACTGAACACTGTGCAATAATCAGTGAATGTCACCACTTCTGACCATATGTTGAAGCAAACGTCATTGCTGAAGCAGCTGAGGATGGTTGGTCCGATGACACTGCTCTGAGGAACTCCTGCAGTATTGCCCTGGGCTTGAGATGATATCTTCCAACACTCATCTTCCTTTGTGCAAGGTATGATTCCAACCAGTGGAGAATTTTTCCTTGATTCCCATTTACTTCAATTATACCAGTGCACCCTTGGTCAAATGCTGCCTTGATGTCAAGGGCAATCACTCTCACCTCACCTCTTGATCTTTTGTCCCTGCTTGGACCAAGGCTGTAATGAAGTAAAGAGCTCAGTGGCCCTGGCAGAATCCAAAATGACCATCAGTGAGATGTCAGTGCTGTAGCTTCACTGGGTGAGCTTGACTAGGGGTGTGGCTAGTTCTGGAGCTCAAGTCTTCAGCACTACAGCAAGGATATTGTCAGGGCCCACAGCCCATTGCCTTTGTTCTGACTCCAACCCACTTACTATGGTGGCAGTGCCACACAACTGAATGGTGGGTGTCTTCAGTGTGAAGATGAGACTTCGTCTCCACAAGGATTGTGCAGTGGGTATTCCTACCAATACTGTCATGGATAGATGCATCTGTGATAACTAGATTGGGCAGTACAAAGTCAAGTAGATTGTTCCCTCTTATTGGTTCTCTCATCATCTGCCGCAGGTCCAGTCTGGCAAATATGTCCTTCAGGACTCAGCCAGCTCAGTCAGTAGTGGTGCTACTGAAGCACTCTTGGTGACGGATGTCAAAGTCCTCCTTGTGCTTCTTCCAAGTGCTGTCCAACATGGAGGAGTACTGATACATCAGCTGAGGGGGTGGTAGGTGGTTATCAGGTGGTTCCCTTGACCTGATGCCTTGAGACTTTTTGGGGTCCAGAGTCAATGGTGAGGACTCCCAGAGCCACTCCTTCCCACTGTATACCATTGCATCGCCACTTCTCATGTGTCTATCCTGCTGATGGGATGGGGCATACCCAGACATGATGTTGGTGGAGTCTGGAACATTGGATGTCAGCTATGATTTAATGAGTAATGCCAATGTCAGGCTGTTGATTAACCAGTTTGTGGGACAGCTCTCCTAATTTTGGCAGAAGTCCCCAGATGTTAGTGAGGAGAACTTTGCAAGATCGACTTGCCAGAAGGCTGAGATAGACAGATTTTTAATCAGTAAGGGAATCAAGGGTTATGGGGAAAAGTCAGGAAAGTAGAGTTGAGGATTATCAGATCAGTCATGATCTCATTAAATAGTGGAGTAGACTCGATGGGCCAAATGGCCTACTTCTGCTCCTACGACCTATGGTCTTAGGGTCTAGGTGCCATTGTTGGCTAGGTCAATGGCGGGTGGTCCATCTAGTTTTTTTCTTCTTTGACTTTCCTGTAGCAGTTTGATACAACTCAGTGGCTAGGCCATTTCAGAAGAAAGTTGAGACCCGACCACGTTAGGTCTGGAGTCACATGTAGGCCAGACCAGGTAAGGACAGCAGATTTCCTTCCTGAAAGGACAATAGAGAGCAGTTCATAGCATTCTTGCCTCTGATTCACAAGGCTCTGGGTTCAAATTCCATTGCAAATTCAAGGCTGCTACTACAATGTAATACTGAGGGAGTGCTGCACACTTGCAAGTGCTGTCTTTCAGATAAGACATTAAATTGAAGTCCCATTGGGAGGATATAAATGACCCCATGACACTATTTTGAAGAAGAGCAGAGAAGTTGTCTATCCCCAGCATCCTAGACAATATTTATCCTTTAATCAACATCAAAAGACACAGACTGGTCATTATTTGTGGGAGCTTTCTGTGCACAAATTGGTCGCTATTTTTCCCACATTATACAGTGACTATAAGTACATCATTAGCCTTAAAGTGCTTTAAAATGTCCGGTGGTCCTCAAATTGCTACATAAATGCAAGTTTTTCATTCAGTGAGCCAAATGATTTCTCTTTTTAACAACAATCTGTTAGTTTCATGATCATTTTTAATGAGACTAGCATTTTATTCTATATTTATTAATTAATTGACTTGAAATTCCTTCAGCCATGGTAGCTTTTGAACTCTCACATCTGGAGCACCACTCCAGGCCTCGGGGCTAATAGTCCAGTAAAATCACCACTATGCTACCAGATCTGCTGCTGTTGGATTTATGTACCATCATCTGAGCATTTATGCTCATCATTTCTATGATACTTACAAGCAATTATTGTATCAATTTATTAAACGTAACAATGAAACTGCCGACAGGCAAACATATGTTGGCTGCTGAAAGAAATAAAAGAAAGCACATAAAACTGCCAGAATCTCCTGCAATTATCAAGGAAAGTATCTGCGAGAATACTATGAATCAGTATCAGCTCCACCATTTAATGTGTCATTTGAAATTTAATATAAATAAAGAAAATATAACTATGTTTTACTTAATATTCTACATTATCACTTGATGGTGACAAAGCAAATGACATCTTCTGCAAAGGACATTTTCTGCAAGGTGTCCCCTTCTCCAGAAGGAGCGAACATTGATTCAATTTAATACAAAAATCCCGCCTGCAAATGTGAAAATCAACAGCCTGTCCTCCACAGCCTTTCTCACTCTAAATAAATTATAACCTATTTTTCCAGTAGTATGAGATAGCCCATGATGAGAAAAGCTTACTCCCAATAAGATCAATTGTATTTCATTATAAATACTCTTTACTAATGGAACACCAACAAATGTTTGCCTGTTGGCAGTTTCATTGTTACATTTAATAAATTGATACAATAATTGCTTGCAAGTATCATAGAAATGATGAGCATAAATGCTCAGGTGATGGTACATAAATCCAACAGCAGCAGATCTGGTAGCATAGTGGTGATTGTACTGGACTATTGGCCCCGAGGCCTGGAGTAGTGCTCCAGGTGTGAGTTGAAAAGCTACCAAGGCTGAAGGAATTTCAATTCAATGAATTAATGAATGGGGTGGGGGGAGTGGGTATCACTAAGGTTCATCCTGTAGTGACTGAGCCAAATACATGTCTTGAAACTTATAATAAGTAACAGTTTTTGAGACAACACAATTCTAATTCTGAATATTATTTTGTCAGGAGATAAATATACTTCAATAGTAAATGCATTTCAACTAACATCAGCTAATTTAACACAACAGCTGGTAAACGACATCTAACAAAAGGCTTGAATTTCAGAACTCTCAAGCACTATGCCAGCAATTTATGACTCAGTTCCAAAGGCTACAATATAGCAATATATAATAATAATATGGGGCACAAATTGTACCAGTTCTTGTGCATTCTTTAGTACATTTTCCCTGTTCACTACTGTTAACAAAATGACAGCATGGTTGTAAAGCAGGTATCTCCATTGTATAATAAAGTTGACAGATTAATTGGTTAGAAACGAAAGGCACAAAAAGTGGACCAGTGATGGGAGATAATTTAGAATGAGATGACCATGATGCATGTTAAGTACATTCTGACCAGGAGCTCATGGCAAAAGAGAGAGATTGGAGCAAAAATTAGGTAACAAAATAGGAATAATATAGATAGCTAATTCAGAAGAAAACAATGAGAAATCTAAAAATACTAGGAAAGTAAGTAGGGAATCAGAAAAAAAACTAAATAAAAGGAAATAGCAAAGGGACCATCTAAAGGTAAACAGCACCAACTTGTACTTGAAGGTAAAGGACTGGCAGAGATTTTTTTTTATTATTTCACAGGATGTGGGCTTTGTTGGCTAGGCCAGCATTTATTGCCCAACCCTATTTGCCCCTTAGAAGGTGGTGGTGAGCTGCCTTCTTGAACCACTGCAGTCCATGTGGTGTAGGTACACCCACAGTTAGGGAGGGAGTTCCAGGATTTTGACCAAGCGACGGTGAAGGAACAGCGATATATTTCCAAATCAGGATGGTGAATGACTTGGAGGGGAACTTCGAAGTGGTGCTGTTCCCATCTGTCTGCTGCCCTTGTCCTTCTAGGTGGTAGAGGTCATGGGTTTGGAAGGTGCTGTCTAAGGAGCCATGGTGAATTTCTGCAGTGCAATCTTGTAGATGGTGCAGACTGCTGCTATTGTGCATCAGTGGTGGAGGGAGTGAATGTTCGTGGATGTGGTGCCAGTGAAGCGGGCTGCTTTGTCCTGGACGGTGTCAAGCTTCTTGAAAGTTGTTGGGGCTGCACTCATCCAGGCAAGTGGGGAGTATTCCATCACACTCCTGACTTGTGCCTTGTGGATGGTTGACAAGCTTTGCAGAATCAAGAGGTGAGTTACTCCTAGCAGGCTTCCTAGCCACTGCCCTGCTTTCCTAGCCACAGTATTTATATGGCTATTCCAATTTAGAATCTGGTCAATGGTAAACAACAGGATGTTGATAGTGGGGTTTCAGCGATGGTAATGCTATTGAATTTTAAGGGCCGATTGTTAGTTTCTCTCTTGTTGGAGATGGTTATTACCTGGCACTTGTGGCATAGATAGGGCATGGGGAGTGTGTGGAGTTGTGAGGGGTGTGAAAGATGAGGGCTGGAGGACCTTTCTGTTTTTATTATCATTGGGACAAAGTCCACAGCTCCGAGGAGGACCTTTTAAATAGTCCACCTCTGCACTCAGCAGCTGCTATGGCTGCCTCTGCACTTTCTCCTGTGTCGGCCTGACCTACATAATGAAAGCCCCGTCCTTGTGGACATTCTCTCTTGAGGCAGGCGGGCCGAGCCGGGTATTTTCCTGCCTCCTGCTACCTGTCTCGGGATGAAGATTTCTTTTATGCTTGTGTCTTTTTTCCCTCCGTTCCTTCACTGTCACCGGGCGAGACACTGGAACTCCCTCCCTAACAGCACTGTGGGTGTACCTACACCACATGGGCTGCAACAGTTCAAGAAGGCAGCGCACGACCACTTTCTCAAGGGCAATTAGGAATGGGCAATGAATGCTGGCCTTAGCCAATGACATCCACATCCCATAAATGAATTTTTAAAATTAAATAAAGGACATTACAGTACACAAGCTACAACCAATATCATTACAATAATTTTAGGGGTGAGGGAAATTACGGTGGGGAATGAATGAAAATTTGGATGGGGAGGCCTTTTGCTGCCTCAAGGTCCTGAATAACATTGCCTTTTATATACCCACACCAGGATAGCAGCTGAGTGCTTCTTTCATGGCCTCAGCTTGCAAATATTGACTGAGTCAATTTCTGGGTCCCTTGAGGAGTTGCCTCATGCATTCCCCACTTACATCTACTTCCTGGGGCCACCATGTGGCAGTAAGCCTTAGGAAGTAACAGTATCTGCAAAAAGCCATTCCACACCATACAGATAGAAAGCTTTGTAGCGACCTCCCAACCCTCCAGTCTGGCCCCAAACATTTTGCTGAAGGCTTGGGATTCAGTCAAGGCTTTTGATTGGGCTATAATTCCACGTGAGCTCATTTAGGGTCCCTCACCAGCTTTGCACCTGCTGCAGAGAAAAGAGGCTCCCTCTTGGTGGCAGGTATCCCATGGAAAGACTATCATGCTAATGGACTAACCCTGATGCAGGGGAATGGGCCAGGAGAGTGGGCAGGAGTCATTAGGAACAAATAAACTACAGGAGTTGGAGGTCAACCTGCAGAAAGAGAGTCCCAGCTAATAAATAACAAACATGGCTCCTTTTGTTAAAATGAAGAAACCAGATAAAACATTCTCTCAGTTACATGCTCTGTCACTATTCTGTGCACCTTGCTAGAGAAAGACTGTGTAATGCATTCCTCCTATAGCTGCTAAAGTCAGCTTAATGGAGTTAATCAGTTGAATTTTGTAACTACATGAAAGCGGCTAATTCTTGATTTGCATAAGCTGAATCAATAATCAACCAAAAATGCTTGACACAATTGCTGTACAAATTTACTTATCAGTATCTTATACTGAATGATAATTAAATGTTTCATTAATACAATGAAACGTGATAACATTATATTGTTGGATCAGGATCAAGTTATAATCCAAGGTAAAAACAAAAAAAACTGCGGATGCTGGAAATCCAAAACAAAAACAGAATTACCTGGAAAAACTCAGCAGGTCTGGCAGCATCAGCGGAGAAGAAAAGAGTTGACGTTTCGAGTCCTCATGACCCTTCGACAGAACTTGAGTTCGAGTCCAAGAAAGAGTTGAAATATAAGCTGGTTTAAGGTGTGTGAGGGGGGGTGGAGAGAGAGAGAGAGAGAAGTGGAGGGGGTTGGTGTGGTTGTAGAGACAAACAAGCAGTGATAGAAGCAGATCATCAAAAGATGTCACCAACAATAGAACAAAAGAACACATAGGTGTTAAAGTTGGTGATATTATCTAAACAAATGTGCTAATTAAGAATGGATGGTAGGGCACTCAAGATATAGCTCTAGTGGGGGTGGGGAGAGCATAAAAGATTTTAAAATATTTAAAAATAATGGAAATAGGTGGGAAAAGAAAAATCTATATAATTTATTGGAAAAAAACAAAAGGGAGGGGGAACCAGAAAGGGGGTGGGATGGGGGAGGGAGCTCAAGACCTAAAGTTGTTGAATTCAATATTCAGTCCGGATGGCTGTAAAGTGCCTAGTCGGAAGATGAGGTGTTGTTCCTCCAGTTTGCGTTGGGCTTCACTGGAACAATGCAGCAAGCCAAGGACACACCAACCCCCTCCACTTCTCTCTCTCTCTCTCTCTCCGCCCTCCCCACACACCTTAAGCCAGCTTATATTTCAACTCTTTCTTGGACTCGAACTCAAGTTCTGTCGAAGGGTCATGAGGACTCAAAACGTCAACTCTTTTCTTCTCCGCCGATGCTGCCAGACCTGCTGAGTTTTTCCAGGTAATTCTGTTTTTGTTTATAATCCAAGGTAACTTGCAGTGTTATTTGTTTTATCTCTATTGCATTAAGCTGCATGGGAATGAAAAAGGACCTTAAAATCTGAGAGTAGCAATCGTGATCACCGACTTTTACCTGTGTTTGATGCTTCCTTCAGAGCAGGCTTGATGGGCTGAATGGTGACTCCAGCTCCTATTTCTTATGATCGTCTACTAATACCTTGAGTGAGATACTGAAGCAACAATTTTAGATAAGGCCCTTTCAGCATTGGGGTATTTATTCAAATATTCTTCCTCACAGCTTGGAAGCACTTTAAAAGAGCACAAGAAAAAATTATAAACACACTGTAACTTCTCAAATCTGGCATTTCAAAACTTGGAAACGCCAAGGCCTGAATTTTCGATACCGAGCCGGGAGGGCAGAATTTCCAGCTCCAAAAACCCGACATAGGAACATAGGGACATAGGAACATAGGAGCAGAAGTAGGCCATTCGGCCTGTTGAGCCTGGTCCACCATTCGGTTAAATCATGGATGGTCATCTACCTTAACACCACTTTCCTACAGTATCCCCATAATCCTTGGTGTCATCAATCAATTTCTGTCTTGAACATGTTCAATGAATGAGCTTCTACAGTCCTCTGGGGTAGAGAATTCCAAAGATTCACCAACTTCGAGTGACGAAATTCCTCCTCATCTCAGTCCTAAATAGCCTACCCCTTGTATGAACTGTGTCCCCTGGTTCTAGGCTCGCCTGCCAGGGGAAACATCCTATCTATATCTACCCCATCACACCCTTTAACAATTTTGCAAGTTTCAATGAGCTCACCTCTCATTGTTCAAAACTTTAGAAAATACAGGGCTAGTTTCCTCAATCTCTCCTCTTATGACAATGCTGCCATCCCAAGGATTAGTCTGGTGAACCTTCCTTGCACTCCCTCAATGGCAAGTATATTTAAAAGTGCACATAATACTCCAGGTGTGGTCTCACTAAAGCTCTATACAACTGCAGCAAAGAATCTTTACACCTATACTCAAATCTCCTCGCAATGAAGACCAACATACCATTTGTCTTTCTGAGTGCTTGCTGCACCTACATGTTAGCTTTTAGTGACTCATGAACAAGGACACCCAGGTTCCTTTGGACAACAACACTTTCCAAACTCTCAGCATTTGAGAAATACTTTGCCTTTCTGTTTTTTCCTACCAAAGTAGGATAACTTCACACTTCTATTCATCTGCCATGTTCTTGCCCATTCATTTAGCCTGTCCATGTCCCTTTGAAACCTTCTTGCATCCTCCTCACAACTTACATTTCCATCTAGTTTTGTGTCATCAGCAAATTTGGAAATATTACATTTGGTTCCCACATCTAAATTATTTGTATAGATTGTGAACAGCTGTGGCCCCTGCAGTGATCCTTGCGGTACCCCACTAGTCACAGCCTGCCACCCTGACAATGACCTGTTTATTCCTACACTCTGTTTCCTATCTGTTAACTAATCCTCAATCCATGCCAGTATATTAACCCCAATGCCATGTGCTCTAATTGTGTTTACTCATCTTCTGTGTGGGGCCTTATCAAAAGCCTTCTGAAAATCCAAATGCACCACATCCACTGGTTCTCCTTTATCTATGCTACAAGTAAAATTCTCAAAAAACTCCAACAAGTTTGCCAAACATGATTTCCCTTTCTTAAGTCTATGTTGACTGCCCAATCATATAATCATTTTCCAAGTGTCTAGTTGTCACATCCTATATAATAGATTCTTAATATTTTCCTTACTACTGATGTCAAACTAACAGGTCTGTAATTCTCTGTTTTCTCCCTCCCTCACTTCTTAAATAGTGGGGTTACATTTGCTACTTTCCAGTCTGCATAAACCTTTCCAGAATCTACAGAATTTTGTAAGATAACCATCAATGCATCCACTATCTCTTACATCCCCTCCTTCAACACTCTGGGATGCAGCTCATCAGGTCCAGGAGATTTATCAACCTTCAATCCAATTAATTTTTTAAGTACTACCACTTCATTGAAACTAATTTCTTCTAGTTCCTCATTTTCACAAGTTTCTTGGTTCCCTATCATTCCTGGGAGATTCTCTGTATCTTCCTCCGTGTAGACAGACAGAAAGTAATTGTTCAGTTTCTCCGTCATTTCCCTGGTCTCCATTGTAAATTCTCCTGTCTTCGTCTCATGGAGCCACATTGGTTCTTGTTAATCTTTTCCTTTTCACATACCTAAAGAGGGTTTTACAGTCCACCTTTATGTTTCTTGCTAGCATGCATTCATACTGTCTTTTCCACTTTCTTTATCAGTTTCTTGGTCCTCCTTTCCTGGGTTCTACATTACTCCCAATCCTTGGGTTTACCACTTTATGGCATCCTTATAAGCCACTTCCTTTGATCTAATGCAATCTTTAACTTCTTTTGTTAGCCACTGTCTTAGAGGAATGTATATTTGTTGTAGTCCATGTAATACTTCTTTCAGTATTAGCCATTGCCAGTCTACCATAACAATCTTTACTGTATTTTCCCAATCCTCCATAGCTAACTTGTCCCTCATATTTTCATAGTTTTCTTTGTTCAGGTTTAATATCCAGTTTCAGAATAAACTCTCTCTCATCCAAACTTCATGTAAAATTCTATCATATTATGATGACTAAAGGCTCCTTTACAGCAAAGTTATTAATCAGCCCTTTCGCATTACATAATAGTAAATCTAAAATAGCCCGATCCCTAGTTGGTTCTTCAACATACTACTCCAGAAACCCAACTTGTACACACTCCAGGAAGCCATCCTCCACAGCAGTAATGCTAATTAGGTTTACCCAGTCTATATATAAATAGAAGTCACCCATTATTACCACATTTTCCATGTTACATGCAGCTCTAATTTACTAATTTATACTGCACCCAACATTACCACTACAGTTTGGTTGCCTATAAACAACTACCATTGATTTTTGCCCCTTGTTGTTTCTTAGCTCCATCCAAACTGATTCTACATCTTGATCCTTTGATCTAAGATCTTCTCTCACCAATCTACTGATCTCATCCCTTATTAACAGCACTACTCCCTCCGTTGACTTTCCGCCTATCCTTCGTAAGAGACGAATATCCTCGAATATTCAGTTCCCAGTCTCTGTAAGTCTATAACCACCTCTCTGTAATAGCAATTAAATCATATGCATTTATCTCTATTTGTACCACCTTTCTGCTTCTACCCCCAATTAAGTCCATGACATGAAGGCTTGCGGACAGCCTACCCTCCTGCCGCCAATTGAAGCTCTTAAATGGGCAAATAATGCGCTTAAAAATCTCATCCTACCACTGTTGGTGTTAACCCAGCAGCAGACAGAGGGCTCACTATGTGGAAAGCACATTTATGGGATTGTGGGTGTCCCTCATTCAAAGGCAGTCTGTGCCTGATCCAGGGATCCAACATCAGGGAAGAGGGTCCAACGAGAGCCACCCTCTGTCCTTTCTATTGACTCCCTTCACCCTTCCCTCATAACCCATCTCCTGCCATCATTCACCTATGCCAAGGTCCATGGTACTGGCAGCAGTCACTGCCTCCTCAGTGGTATTGCTGTTCAATAGAGCTGCTAGCCCCTGACTGCCCAGCAGCTCTCAGCAGGCAGGACTTCAGCCCCAGGGGTTCTTGATTCGGGGGAAGGCCTGCCGCTGTCCAGTTAAATGCCTGATTGGCACAGCAGTCAAGCCCCTCCTTCCACTTCCATCCCCATCACCTCCATTAAATAGCACCCCATCTGTTTGCAGCCGTGTTTTGGAGCAGAGCCAGGGTATAGTTCGGTTTATTTGAACCATGGCATCTAAGAATTTTTGCTATTGCTTTTTACTGTTTCACCACTGTTTTGGTTAAATAAGACATTTTTTTATTAATGCTTTATAATGCCTTTTCACTGTTTTATGTCTTGGCTACATATTTATATCTGGTTCACACACTTGTGCTTAGGCATTCTAACATTATTCTGAAATCCAGAAATGCCTTGGTCCTAAGCGTTCTGGATTTCAGAGTTTACAGTCTACTGAATTTGTGTTTGCGAATCTCCTGATTGGTTTGGGTATCATTACATAGTTTCATGTGCAGTTAGGTATGATGCTTTGCTCAACCTAGGTCCCCGATTGCTCCTAGCATTAGTGCATCAGTATTGGACTGAGAGGAAGTCAAAGCCCAATACATTACATGTGATTCAAGACAACATGTTGGGATTGATTGGATCATATAGGAAAAACGTCTATAATAATATTCTGTGTTATTACAGGTTATTTTTGAATTTAGTTGTGATATCACCAGTACGGTAATCACAGTGATTCTTTCCTCTAGGGTCCTATGAAACAATGCTCTTAACTCTCCTTTAGAGAACACCAGTAAGATTGCAGTATATGATATTGGCCTTTTGAGGTACTTGGCGCATTATTTAAATGCATATTTTTAACCATCTTTTTCCAAACCTATTTCAAAAATCACAAGAGTATGTGCTCAAAACATACATTCTAATTTACAGAGATTACACAGGATATACAGCACAGAAACAGGCCATTCTCCCATGGTGTCCAAATGCCTTAGGGACCTTGAGATACTAGGACTGGGTCCACTGGAGCAGAGATGGCTAAGAGGAGATTAAATCAATATTTTTTACATTATGAAGAATTTAATACCATAAAAGGGGGAAATACTATTTTGTCTGGCTTGGAAGCCAGTCACAAGGGGTCAATGTCAATAAGAAAATGAGAGGAGAAATTATACAGAGTTATTGAGCATGGAATACTTCACAATAGGGAAGGACTGAGCAGAGATTATTGCAAAACAAAAACAGAATTACCTGGAAAAACTCAGCAGGTCTGGCAGCATCGGCGGAGAAGAAAAGAGTTGACGTTTCGAGTCCTCATGACTCTTCGACAGAACTTGAGTTCGAGTCCAAGAAAGAGTTGAAATATAAGGTTATATTTAAGGTTATATTATCTGCTTATATTTCAACTCTTTCTTGGACTCGAACTCAAGTTCTGTCGAAGGGTCATGAGGACTCGAAACGTCAACTCTTTTCTTCTCCACCGATGCTGCCAGACCTGCTGAGTTTTTCCAGGTAATTCTGTTTTTGTTTTGGATTTCCAGCATCCACAGTTTTTTTGTTTTTATCTCAGAGAATATTGCATCTTTTTAAGGGAAAAGTAGGTAAATAATTGAAGCAGAAGATTAAGGGCTATGGGAAGAATTCAGAGGAGTTTGATTACTTTAGGCTTACTCAAGCAACAAGTGGGCATTGAATGATGGACCACTTACCCTTCTGTGGTGTAAGCTTTTACCTTTCTAAAGAATTTGCAATTATATAGCCCCTCCCTTGAACTGGGCATGTCCCAAAGTTCTTTACAGTCAATTAATTATGTTGGAAGTTTAGTGGATGTTGTAACGTAAGGAAGCACAGCAGCCAAATTGCACAAAGTAAAATTCCACAAAGAGCAATTAGATAAATGACGAGATATTCTATTTTTAGCTGAGGAATAAATATTAGTCAGGGTTTTTCTTTAAAAAGCACCATAGCATCACTTAATCAGTTTAATATTAAATTGGAAATCAGTTCCAACTGGGCAACACTCTATTTGCAATGCATCCCAGTCCCTCAGCTGAAGTATCTGTCTAGATTTTGTGCTCAAGTTTCTGGAGTAGGACTTGGACCCATACCCTTCTGACTTAGAGGCAAGTGTGGTACCATTGAGACAAAACTAATACTGAAAACTTAGTTGTCCAAAGCTGTGATTAATGTCAGTGCACATCTTCCATATTTTAGTCACTTATTTTCAAAGCTCTTATACATAATGAGATGACACAATCATGATTATAGACTTATATTTCCTAAATATATATTTTTCCGGATGGGCCTTTATGACTGCAAAGGGGTTTTCAGTTACAAAAGAGAATAAAATAAAGAGAATATGTCATCTACACAGGTGAACATTTCAAATAGATTGATCCAACCAATAAAGCAAGTTATAACTTTATTATTTTCTGAACAAAAGCTTTTGCTGCAGTCTTCCATTTTAAAACCTGGTGAAGAAGGGTAGACATCATTTAAACTCCAGCTATTTTTAAAACAATGAGATATCAAGGAAGATTTTTTGTCTCATTGAAGACTGCAGGATTCCGATACATATTCAGCTAGTTTTGATGTAGTTCCTACTCAACATTAGTCAACAGCACAAAAAAAAGGATTCAGCATTAAATTGATATTCATATAGTGAGTCCCTCAAGATAAAAAAAGGAATGGAAATTGCATGCTGCTTCAGTAGAGGGTGATCTCATGCTACAGTAAAGGTGATTTAGCCTATGACTAATGCTAGCAGACGCAATCTAACAGCATTGGAGTTACTCGGCTCATGCAGATAAACTGCTCAACAGAGGAGGAGGAGGCAAACCTCATTTGCATACTCTCAAACATTGATCCTGCTTATCGGCTTCAGGCTAATAATAAGATTTTCCACTGATCAGGAACTGAAGGAAGTTGAATAGACAGTCAGTCGCTTTGACTGATAGAAATAGAACCAAAATGCAGGAACTGGCAATGCTTACAAAATAAAGTTTGAAAAGCGAGCTATGCTGCTGAAGGTACGAGATCATATCCTGGAAATGCTGACACTGGTCTATGCCACAAAATGATGCACTGCAATATTGTCACTGGCACACTGAAATTCATGCCATGGCAACAGCACGAAAAGTGCTTCATAAACATATCATCCACATGATTACTGAGACAGGGATCTCTGAAAAGCTATAGTAGCTGACAAGAAACAGAAGGGAATATACGGCCATCCCTTGATGAATACAAGATTGATTAGTGATAAATGATTCTTAGCTAAGGTTTATTTCTCTGAATAAACAGAAACAAATTGAAAGAATAAAGTCATGACTTTTACAAAAAAAACAAGAATTTCCTACAAAATAAACAGAAGCTCAAAATCTTACTACCATTTCTCTATGCTAATGAAAAAGCAAACACATAGACGAATTCCTTCAAGAAGGCTAAATGTTCCAGAGCAAAAAAACACCTCACATAAATCAATCCTATGTAACTCAGAAGAGGTTTGCTGATGAGGCTTGAAACAGATTTGACCTGACATACAGGGAAAACATGAGCCTCTCAGAGCAGACCCTGCCACATGCTGACTTCATTAAAGGATGTGCATCTCGGTGTGTGTGATCACCAATGACTGTACAGGACTAACTGCATGTAACAAAGCACTTCAGCAGGATCGGTTCATTATATGCCACCAGGAAGAGCAATGCCAAGTCATAAAACAAAAACAGAATTACCTGGAAAATCTCAGCAGGTCTGGCAGCATCGGCAGAGAAGAAAAGAGTTGACGTTTCGAGTCCTCATGACCCTTCAACAGAACAGTTCTGTTGAAGGGTCATGAGGACTCGAAACGTCAACTCTTTTCTTCTCCGCCGATGCTGCCAGACCTGCTGCGTTTTTCCAGGTAATTCTGTTTTTGTTTTGGATTTCCAACATCTGCAGTTTTTTTTTATCTTAATGCTAAGTCGTAATCACTTCTAGCTGAACCAAGCAAAAGTACCAAAGGCAACAGATTCTTTGCCTTAGGTTACCTCTGGTCTCCAAAGGTAGAATATTCACAGAAGCTGGTTAAGATTTTATATGAGTTGTTTGTTTTCAATTTTAAGTAAAAAGCTTAATTTAAAATGTCAATGCCATCCTTTCATAGATTTGGTTGTCTCAACTACATGCGACCACACAAACTATTTAATCTGCTATGGTAAATAAAAACAGAAAATGGGGGAATTATTCAGCAGGTTAGGTAGCATCTGTGGAAAGAGACAAAGGATAAATATTTCATTTCAATGACCTTCCATCAGCACAGGCAAAAGTTAGAGAAGTGATAGGTTTTAAGCAATGGGTGGGTGGGGCAAGGAGAAAGGAAGGTCTGTGATAGATTTCCAATATCTGCAGTACTCAGTTTTTTTAATCTGCTTTGGTGTTGCTCATGGACAAAAATAATATAAACTACCTGAATGTTTCTGTAACTGTCTCTCAGCCTGTCTCTTACTCTATTTTTTTTCAAATATCAGCTTGGCTATGTTGCTAGCAATCTTGTCATTGACTCAAAGCACCATGGACTCAAGCCCCACCCCAGCTTTAAATAAACAGATAATTTAGACTGGCAGTCCTGAGGGAATACTGCATTGTCAGATGAATTGTTAAATAAAGACCTGTTTTAATTAAAGTTAATAATCCCATGGCACTATTGGAAAAAGGCGAGAGAGTTTTCTTAGAAGGGTAAATTCATCTATCTGTGCTCCAGTAGGGAGCCATGCTCCAAAGGAGTGCATCCTGCTAATCAAACTACAACACTGTAGTCCTGAATCTTCAAATAAGCTTAGGGCAATGAGATTGGTGAATTTATCTTCAGTTGTCCTGGTCAACATTACAATTTCACCAATAATAAAAATAAATATTAAATAGTCATTAATTCATGTCATTTATGCAATCTTATTGTGCTTTCAACCACTGCCACATTTGCCAACAAGACTACAATGAATAGATTTCAAAGAAATTTATTTTATGTGTTTCAGGATGTTTGCGTAATATCAGAGCAGAGTTTTGGTAGAAACAAAAACAGAATTACCTGGAAAAACTCAGCAGGTCTGGCAGCATCGGCGGAGAAGAAAAGAGTTGACGTTTCGAGTCCTCATGACCCTTCGACAGAACTTGGTAGAGTTTTGGTAGAGTTGCACCTCTTCATACAAGCGGAAACAGAAATCTGGAAGTTGACCAATCGCTCTCAATTCCAAGAGTTCTGACCAGGTGTTCAAGCAGGGCATTCAACATGTCCATCCCAATATTGCTAAACACTTTGACAGGAAATATCATTCTAAAGTACCTCATGTTCCCAATGTGCCAACAACTTACATTTACATAGTATTTTTAATATCAGAAAGCATTCTAAGGTATTTCTCTCTCGATCTTGATTCTCTTCCCATGCCTAGGGGCAGATGAAGCACATGCTTATGTCTGTTTCTGTAGCTTCTTGTTTCTGAGAACAGGTCGCTAGCCTGAAACCAGAGGCTATAACTTGAAGGAAAGCACTCCACCTCGAGCATGGCTGACCAGGAGACTCTCCCACTCTTACTGCCTGCTATATGCATTTTGGAAGGATTTATAGGTTGATAATAAACCTGTCCAGCTACATTATGAATGTACATTCCGTGGCCATTAAGCCCTGGAGTGGGACTTGAACCTGGAGCGTCTGGCTCAGAGGCAGGTACGCTACCCACTGCACCACATGACCCCCACAAAGCTCCTTTACAGAGGGGTAATTACACAGAAATGGACACAAAGCCAAATAAGATATTAGGAGAAATGACCAAACAGCTGATCAAAGAAGTGAAGTTTAAGGAGGGTATTAAAGGAGTGAGGGGTGGAAGTGGAGGGGTTTGAGGAGGTAACCTTGGACCATGGGGCCTTGACGGCTGATGGCATTGAGCATTGTTATGGCAAACAAAGAGATTTAAAATTTAATCTCTCATCCAAGGGAGAAACTAATGATTAAAGAGTGCCTCGGGCCCCAGCTTTGTTAATGAAGGAAAGGAACCATCTACAGTTGTCCCCGAAGCAATGAGCAAACTACACTGCACCAGGCTTCTGAGGCTTGCAGCAACAATTTCCGATACTACTTTGAGCCAGGATCCCTGCTGGAAAGAAATATTCCATTGGGCGACTGCTGAGAATATTCTAAATTAACCTTAACAAAGAAAGCCTGTATGGGCACAAAACAAATCAGCATGCTGTAGGAACCAGAAGGAAAATCAGTCTTGTGATAGTCTGAAAAGTGCAATATATTCAACTTCTTTCTCTGTAGACCTGACATATTTTCACTTGTTATCTTTACATGTCTTTTTTTGTCTGGGATAAACTTTCATCTGAAAGACAGTGGCCCGGATTTTCACTATGACAGAGAGGCTCTCCAACATGGAAAAAATCCAGGAAATGGACGCAATTTCAAATTCCGGCCTCCGTCAACCCATCCTCATGGGGGCAGGACTGGAGCTGGGCCAGGATTTACGCATGCGCAATTCATAGAGGCAGCTGGCCATTTAAATCACCAGCTGTCTTTACTGACTTCTGCTTATTGAACCCTAGCTGAGTGAATCCCAGAGTGCGCAGAGCAGACCAAGTAAGAGGAGGTCTGAACTTGGTGGATTATTTGGATATCTAGAGTACCCCTTTGGAGAGATAAGGTTTCCCTTATATAGGGTCTTGGGATACCTTTAGGAGAAGCAAGGCATCCTTTGGGAGAGATAAAGTACCCTTAGGACAGGCAAGACACCTTTTGGGAGAGGTAAAGTTTTGGGATTGTTAGAATTAAACACGATTATGCACTTTTTATGCACAAACTCATTGCAAATGTCAAGTTGTTCAGGAAGTTTCCAGCTGTCAAGGAACTGTCAAGCTGTCAATGAACTGTCAAACTGTCTAGGAAGTGTCAAAGGATACTAGGTGGGTTGACATGGAAGGGGTGGAAAAGGGTGATGGGTTAACTTGTGTAAATTAATAAATATCTCATGTAGTTTGACATAAAAACCTCTCGAGCGCTGGTGGTCTGATTGCTAAATTTAGAGCTACATCTCAAACATACCACTTACAATATATGTCATGTTAGTTGTTTAAAGTTTCCCTCTGGGATTTTTAAATAACTCAGCTTTACCAACTGCTGTGTCATAACACAAGGCTGGGAAGGGAGGTTGGCAGGAGACAATGATCAGGGCTGATCCTGGAAGAAGTTAGTGAACGAAACCAGGGTAAAACACTAAAGTATTAAGTAAAAACAGAAAATACTGGAAAAACTCAGCAGTTCTAGCAGCATCTGTGGAGTAAGAAACAGAGTTAAGGGTTCAAATCCAACGCCACTCTTCTTCAGAACTTTGGAACTGTTCCAAAGAAGAGTCTATTTGGACTCGAAACATTAACTCTGTTTCTCTCTCCACAGATGCTGACAGACCTGCTAAGCTTTATTTCAGATCTTCAGCAGCCGCAGTATTTTATTTTTATTACTAAAATGGAAAGCTTTGGAGCTTGGTGTTGTACTTGTGATTAGGCAGCTGGCGGATGCACTTACTGTAAAGTTAGGCAGAGCTGGAGCACTTGGGCAGAGCTTCAGCAGCAGCTGTAACACTCAGAGAGACTCTAGAAGATAAAATACTAGTGTTGCAGCATTTGGGAGGGTTTAATAAATGAGTAGGGAAGAAGAGGAACTGAAGAAAGTCCTTAGAGAGGGGGACCAAAATAGCCTGGGAGGACACAGAGATCATTACAAGAGGTTAATATTTCTAGGTTCTTTAAGATTAGGGAAAAAAGGAGTGCAGAATTGGGCTGATATTTTTCCCGCCAAAGCTCTGATTGGTCTCTGTTGTCAGGTGGATGATGTCAGCCAGTCATCAATACCAGGGGTTTACTCCAATCATAATACTCTGGAGATGCAAATAAAAGATAATAACAAGCACGCAGAAAGTATTTAGATTATGTGCTTTACGAAAGTTTTAGGGTGACATCTTTCTTCAGCTGAACTGGTTTCCAGCTCCTCCTTACTGCCTGGACTGTCACATTTCTGCTAAAAGACATTTGTCTGAATATTTTAATCTGGTAATTATCACAACCAGTAGAATATTTATGAATTTAATATATGCATTAATGCTTTTGAGATAGGAGACTGACTACCAGGCTCTTTGAATTATGTGTAATTGCACAGTTACAAGCCAAACCTAAGGACCTTTAGCCAAGCCAAGAACCATCTCCTGACAGGGCCATCCTCACTGGTGTTGGTCAGTTCTTCATGAATTTATGAAGCCTGTACTATTCCCCTTTGATGACTGCATGTTTTTAAATTATACCTTGTAGCAATTTGTTTTTAATATAAACAACATAATAAATGACAAGTGCACCACCGAGTCTGGAACAGAACCATGCAGTACCGATGCACAGTAGCAGCAGTGTGTACCATCCACGTGATGCACTGCAGGAATTCACCAAGGCTTCTTAGACAGCATCTTCCAAACCCACAACCATTACCACATAGAAGGACGAGGGCAGCAGATAGATGGGAAACACCACCACCTAGAAGTTCCTCTCCAAGTCACTCACCATCCTGACTTGGAAATATATCACTGTTCCTTCATTGTCACTGGGTCAAAATCCTGGAACTCCCTTCCTAACAGCACTGTGGGTACACCTACACCATATGGACTACAGCAGTTCAAGAAGGCAGCTCACCACCACCTTCTCAAGGGCAACTAGGGATAGGCAATAAATGCTGGTCCAGTCAGCGAAGCCCACATCCCGTGAATGAATAAAAAAAAAGAGTCAGGTTTGATCTCTGGTTTGTGGTTTGACCTCTGGTCTGTACTTATTTAGCTGAGTTCAACCTGGGCATGGATAGTAGCAGAAGTGTTTCAAATAGTCTCAGGACTCCTGGGTAAAGGAAGGGGGTGGATGAAAAGCAGTCAGGGTGCCAGCTCTGGATCATTATCCAGTGACCACTGCTAGAAAATCCATGTGTGGATGTCAAGTGACGATACAATCATGACTAGCTGTGATGCTCAGAGAGTCAAATAGGCTGAAAAAAAATCAGCATAGACTCACACAAGAATGACTGAGGCACCAATGGGATTACATGAAAAAAAAATCCCTTCAAGAGGGCACGATAGAAACATTAAACCTGGTGAATCTCCTAAAAGAAGAAAATGTACACAAATCAAAGTGTGCAACCAAGCAATGGAATAAAGAAAATGCACACAACACGGTACAGTGAAAGACAATGTGATTTGAACATTTTAATCTTATCTTGCAGTGGACTTTATTACAATGCAGAAAACACTGTGGGCGAATCGTCCCAGGTTTGCACTAAGGCACTAAGTGCAGTAGCGGGCGGGTAAAACAATATTTTACCCCTCAGCCACAATGGCAGCTTTGCATGCCATATCGTCCCAAACCCACCACATCAATTATGCATTCCCAGGAAACATGCCGTTTCCATGGCGAGCGGGCTCTCATTTGCCTGTTACGAGATCGCCTCACCGTTTCATCAAGCCGGGTGCCGTATTTACAGTCCAGCCGCATGCACGCCTCTCAGCGCTTCCAGCTCACGACTGCTGCAAAAAAGACATGGCCCTAAAAGGCAAAAAGACTGCAGCCCCCAGGTTCAATGATGCATCCCTCGAGCGCCTTTTGGACACATTGGAGACCCGCCATGATCTCTTCTACCCCAGCCCTGGCCACAGGATGGGCAGCAACATCACCAATCAGGCTTGGGAGGCGGTGGCAGCAATGGTCAGCGACAACGCCCTGAAAAAGAGGACAGCCACCAAGTGCCGCATGAGGAAGAATGATCTCCTCTGTTCCGCCAGGGTAAGCCATTCTTCTCATCACTCTCAACTCTCATGCTTAGAAGCCCATCGCACATCCACAGGGCCCTCACTCACTGCCAGCTCAAGGGACATCACCATTACTCTCTCACACACACTTCATTGTCCTCATCCTGTCCATGGGATCACTCCCACCCATGTACACTTATCATCTAGCCTGGCAGGCATCCTGCTTGCACCCTCTCCAACTCTATCCATGCAGGACAAGCTGGCACACAACAAGAGGGAGAGGTCGCAGACCGGTGGAGGATTCCCTGAAATCAAGGTCCTCACGGACTTTGAAAACTGAGCCATCCAGTGGCTGGCGACAATCTGGACCAGTCCTGTGTTGATAGTGAGGTCGGCGGTGCTCTACCAAGTGAGGATCCAGCAGTGCAATATCCATCAGACAACCATGCTGTGAATGATGTGTCCTGTTTCACTGCCACACACTAATTATCTCCCTTTGCTTTCACAGGTAACAAACAGTCGATGGAGTCCATGACCCAGGGCCTCCAATCAAGCCCCAGGGAAACCTCTGAAAAGGAATCTGAAGGCACCCTCATTGAAGTCCCATCACAGCGTTCACCCACCTCCACCAGCGCAGAGACACACACCTCAGTGGGACCTAGCTTTAGAGTAGCCTCGGGATCACAATCTGGTGAGCATATCGCTCTGTCTGATCCACAGCAGGCAGAGGCAGGGACTTCCCAGGTGTCCGCCACTTGGAGGACTGCTGGAGGCCAGAAATTTCTTGAGTCCGAGCCGGGTGACAAGCCTCTGAACTCGGTCATGTCTCAGTTGCTGGAGCTGCAAAGGCAAGCTCAGGAACATCAAGGACGCTTGTCCGCTGCATTCCTCAGATTGCAAGGCATGATGGAGGAGCCTGTCCCCCTTCAGCTGAGCTGATAGCGCCAACATGTAAATGCACCGTGGTAGGATGGCATTGGTCCAGGACTTCGCTCCTGCACTGTTGCATGGGCTGAACTCCATTGCCAACACTATAGTTGGCCTCCAACAATGTGTAAGCAAGAAGGGTGCGGGGCAGCTCAATCTCAATCCAGCTACCTCTTCTACCCAAGGAGTCAGCCAGCAGCCCTTGGACACCCATGGGGAGAAGGATCAGAGTACCACCGGGGCCATCTATCCAGGTAAGTCCGGGAGTGTCCGACCCATCTGAATCCCCTCTTCCTGTGACCTCCACAGTTCCAGCTTCACAGCCCGAGGAGGGTGCCACTGCCACACAGTAGGACCACGAATGTCCCTTCACGTCTGTCTTCACCCAAGAGAATGAGGATGAAGGTATCGAACTCGGGGAGAGAGACTGCGAGGTTCTTAAGCAAATTGATATAGGAGGTGACAAGGTATTGGAGGTGTTGGCAGGCTTAAAAGTGGACAAATCTCCAGGTCCATTTGATTTGTGTCCCACACTGCTGAGGGAGGCAAGGGAGGAGATCGCAGGGGCTCTGACCCAAATTTTTAATTCCTCTCTGGCCACGGGGGAGGTGCCAGAGGACTGGAGAACAGCTAATGTGGTTCCGCTATTTAAGAAGGGTTGTAGAGATAAGCCAGGGAACTGCAGGTCAGTGAGTCTCGCGTCAGTGATAGGGAAACTATTGGTGAAAGTTCTGAAGGAGAGTATCTATCTCCAATTGGAGAGGCAAGGTTTGATCATGGATAGTCAGCATGACTTTGTCAGAGGGAGGTCATGCCTAACAAATTTGATTGATTTTTTTCAGGAGGTGACCAGGTGTGCAGATGAGGGTAGTGCAGTTGATGTAGTTTACATGGATTTCAGCAAAACCTTTGACAAGGTCCCACATAGGAGATGTATAAAGAAGGCAAAGGCACATGGGATACAGAGTAATTTGATAAGGTGGATTCAAAATTGGCTTAGTTGTAGGAGAGAGAGGGTGATGACTGAAGAATGCTTTAGTGACTGGAAGCCAGTGTCCAGTGGCGTACTACAGGGATCTGTGCTCTGTCCCCTATTATTTGTCATTTATGTAAACGACATAGATGACTATGGGAGGGGTAGGATTAGTAAGTTTGCGGATGACACAGTGAGGTTGAGTGTCTTGGGCTACAGGAAGATATAGGTGGAATGGTCAAATGGGCGGATAGGTGGCAGATGAAATTTAACCCTGAAAAGTGTGAGGTGATACACTTTGGAAGGAGTAATTTGACAAGGAAGTATTCAATGAACGGCATAGCACTAGGAAGTTCTGAGAAAGAAAGGGACCTTGGCGTGCGTGTCCATAGATCTCTGAAGGCAGAGGGGCACATTAATGGGGTGGTAAAAAAGGCAAATGGGACACTTGCCTTTATCAATCGAGGCATAGATTACAAAAGTAGGGAGATCATGTTGGAGTAGTATAGAACCTTAGGCCACAGCTGGAGTACTGTGTGCAGTTCTGGTCACCACATTTTAGGAACGATGTGATTGCACTGGAGGGGGTGCAAAGAAGCATCACCAGGATGTTACCTGGGATGAAACATTTAAGTTATAAAGAGAGGTTGGATAGACTTGGGTTGTTTTCGTTGGAGCAGAGAAGACTGAGGGGCGACCTGATCGAGGTGTACAAGATTATGAGGGGCATGGATAGGGTGGATAAGGAACAGCTGTTCCTCTTCGTTGAAGGGTCAGTCACGAGGGGGCAGAAGTTCAAGGTGAGGGGCAGGAGGTTTAGGGGGGATGTGAGGAAAAACATTTTTACCCAGAGGGTGGTGGTGTTGGTCTGGAATGCACTGCCTGGGGGGGTGGTGGAGGCGGCTTGCCTCACATCCTTTAAAAAGTACCTGGATGAGCACTTGGCACATCATAACATTCAAGGCTATGGGCCAAGTGCTGGTAAATGGGATTAGGTCAGGTGTTTCTGATGTGTCGGTGCAGACTCGGTGAACCGAAGGGCCTCTCCTGCACTGTGGTTCTGATTCTGTGATTCTGTGAAGGGGTCAGGTGCTGAAGGCTGTCAAGGAATCAGATGTTTTTGAAGTTTCATGGCTGTGACTCTATGATATGACCCTGATCACAGAGCTCAAGCGAGCCAGACAGCAGTCAGACATTCTCAGAGGCTATGTGAAGGTCTATGGAGTGTCCTCACTGCATGTCGTAATCATCCCCCTGCATTCAAGTGACTAATAGGGCCTCCACTGCATCTCCATGACAGGAGCATTATCAGAGAGGATATGTACTCTGCCATAAGCCAGACTGGAGTCAAACGTTCACAGATGCAATGTGAGAATCTATGGTGTCTCCTCGCCACATCATCCTCCACAAATCTAGCAGCTATGAGAGCCTCCCAAGCGCACCTGCCTCATCTGGCCAGTGCAAGGGCCTCATCGCTGCCACTGTCATCAGAGGACCTCCTCATCCTCATCACTGTCGACATCCTCCTCCTCAACGGAGACCTCCAGCTCCTCCATCTCCTCCTCAGCCAGCTCCTCTCCCTATCGCAGCAGACGACGACGATGCATGACACCCTCTGTGGACTGTACTGCAGGGTTTCATCAGGCTGGTCGAGGCACCAGAACATCATTTTGAGCATCCCGATGGTTTACTCCACCAAGTTGCGAGATGCAACAAGATCCTCGTTATACCTTCGCTCTGCTCTGGTCTGAGACCGCTGCTCAGGTGTCATCAGGCATGGCCTCTGCGGGTAGCCCTTGTCCCCGAGAAGCCATCCCTGCAGCCTCTGTGGACCCTGGAAGACATCAGGGATCTGTAACCGAACGTAGGAGTCGTGGACATTCCCTGAAAATCATGCACAGACCTGCAGGATACATTTGTGATGGTCGCACACCAGCTGCACATTCTGCAAATTAAATCACTTGTGGCTGACACAGTTGACCACGTGTTGCGCCAGACATCTGAGCGCAGTGGATGGCACCCTGCACCTGTGGAGAACCTGAGATCTCGGCAAATCAAATTACTTTTACATCCTGGCTCTCCTGGTCCCAGATGAAATACCCAAGGGTGTGTGCCCTTGCAAAGATGGCATCCGTGACCTCATTGATGCATTTGTGGGTGGCGGTTTGTGATATCCCACAGGTCACCTGTGGAGCCCTGAAAGGAACCACTGGCATAGAAATTAAGTGCCACAGTCACTTTCACAGCCACTGGCTGTGGAGGCCATCCATGTTTAGGTGGCATCAAATCCTGCGGTAGCTGGCAGATGTGAGCAACCAGTTTCCTAGACTTGCGCAGTCTTCGGAAATACTGATTCTTGGTCACCTGCAGGAATGAAAGGCAGCATCTACAGACCCTGGGTCTAGCTAGTCGCTGACCAGCGATGGCT
Source organism: Carcharodon carcharias (assembly GCF_017639515.1). Lineage (NCBI taxonomy): Eukaryota > Metazoa > Chordata > Chondrichthyes > Lamniformes > Lamnidae > Carcharodon > Carcharodon carcharias. Next base: position 185,601,881 of record NC_054467.1, on the reverse strand, counting down.
CGCTGTGGCTCTTCAGCACCGTGTGTGGGAGACCCAGCCGTCCCTTCTTCTAGAGGATGCTGCTCCTCCCTCTGCACAGCCAGACACGTCAGTTGCTCTCTTCTCCATCATTTTCACTCTCTGTACGCCACGAGGCATACAGCTAATTAACCAGGCTCCATGCTCTTGATGTACTCCTCCTCCACAATGAAAGAGCGAGAGACACGTGGGTTAGCGTGGGTATACTAAGAACCTGTCTAGATTAAGTCTGAAAGCCCCTTAACACCATCCCGGAGAGTGCTGGCCGCCATTTGGATGGTCAGAAATTAGTGTGCTGCATGGCTGCCCGAAACCCCACCCACCTCTGCCCCACTCCACCTGACCGATTGGCGGCAGCTTTGCCCATTGGACTGCATGCTGTGCCCTCAGCTCAGGCACAGGCATTCTCCTAACCCGCACTGCAAGGCTGCACTGTTAGCTTGAACCACAGGGGGAGACTGGTCCAAACCGGGATGCAACGAGCTGTGAGCGCTCCCAGCAGCATCAGTTCCATGACCAGCTTCCGCAAGTAGATTGTACAATGTGCCCAATTGTCTAACTGTTCTGCAGTCCACTAAAATGCTCATTAGTTTGCAGTCTGAGCCCGAGGAGTAAAAAGCTCTGGAGCACTTGGTAGCACTTTGATGCCTCTGCGTTGCTTGAATGGGCAGATAAGGTGGAGGCCCGACTCCAATCATATCAATGGGGCTACGCCTGAACTGTCTCAGCTGCAGAGGAATGGTCACTTTAGACAAGGTTTCCCTAATGTATGGCCACTTCCCTTGCTCCCCACACCCTCCATCCCACACATGCTTGTGCGCTACCTTCAACCACAGGGCAGCCACTGCCCCCCTCCACACCCCTCAGAGTCGCCTCAACTGCAGGGCAATCTTCCTCTCCGCCTCAAAGTCACCTCAACCACAGAACAGCCTTTGGCACCCCCCCTCAAAGTCGCTTCAACTGCAGAGAAGTCTTTGCTCCCTCCCCCCACCCAAATGCACCTCAACCTTGAAGTCCAACGGGTATCCCTCACGAGTGCTCCGCAACATTACTGTGCACTCACCTCCAAGTTCCCCTCAAAGTGCAGCCCGCTAAGTGCACGCCTTTTATATGCTATTGTGAAACACATCAGCGTGAGTGGGCAGATGATTCAGTTGCGGGGGGTGCAAGTGGATGATTCCAGCGGGCTGGCCTTATAATGATTTGCTGACATATTACAATGAGCTTCCCGACATCAATGGTGGGAAGCGGGGCCCACCATCAACGGGCTAAGCGGACAATCGCAATCTGGTTTTGCGACGTCGTGAAGCCGATTTCTGACCTTCTTGCCATATCGTCCATTCATGTCACCGAGCACCTCCGACGCCAGGAGCACGGACGATTCCACACTAAGATGTCAATCCTCATTAACTGAGGGATTTGTATGAGCTGTTTTAAACCTGGACAAATAGCAAATTGTATAATGGTTAAACAGATCAGGGTAGTTGATTGTTTCAGTAATCTGTGAAATATCTGGTTACCAAAATAACTGATCATTGCAGCCCATTGCAATCCACAGCTATGAAGCAACATCAAAAAATCTTCAAATTATAAAACAGCTTTCCATATCAAGAATTGATTCTGGTCTCCAATTAGGCTACATTTTGGGTATTCATGTGTTGATATTACCTTGTGGATTTTCTTCCCTCTACTGCTGAAGAGTGACTCGGTACTGCAGTTTGTTTCCATGGGGATCCTCCAATATGTCCCCCAAATGGCCATTATTCATATACATGCTTAACATTGAGCAATGACATACAACTTGGCCATTAATGGACTCAATTTTTACCCCAAATATATTCAGCTTTTTTGTTGAGGGCTTGTGCCAATCTTGGGAGAGCTGTCCCACAGAATTGTTAAGCAACAGCCTGAAACTGTCCTGCACACACAGGGTCAGCTTTCAGCCATGATCAGTTCCCTCCTTTGCCATCCCTGCTGAAGGAGTGAAGTGGTGGTATATAAAGAGTGGCACTAGCAATCTTCAACAATGACTCCAGACCCTGCGAATTCTCATGACATTTGGTCAAACAAGGTCAAGGAAACCCTCGCTGATTATCACCTTCCACCCCAATAACACCCTCCTCCCCCACCCCCAAACCTCACTTTACTTCTTAAAACCTAGCTCTCTGACCAGGTTTTTGGTCATCTGACCTAATATCTTCACACTGAATCTTTCGAATTCTCTGTTCCAGAGAATTATGGATACTTCATCATTAATTTTATTCAAGGATGAGATAGACTGATTTGTGATCTCTCAGGGAATCAAGGATAAAAGGGAACAGGTGGGAAAGTGAAATTGAGGCAGAAGATCAACCCATACTGAATGTTGGAGCAGGCTCAAAGGGCCATATGGTCTATTCCTGTTCCTATTTCTTATGATCTTATGTTCACACAGTTATCCATTATTTAATTAAGAAAACTACCTGTTTATTTTAAAGGTCTTAACCTTCAGATGGAAAGTTTGCTAGACTGTAAAACCTGTTATTCCAGAAAATCATGGCATCAATAACCTGCTCACAGTAGGAAAAAGTAGCAGTGTATATATCAATCAGTCTAAATCAATATATAGAGGTACCAATGAGAGAGGATGCAATACTTGATCTCCTACTAGGGAACCAGACATGTCAGGTGACAGAAGTATGTGTAGGTGAACATTTTGGGTCCAGTAACCACAATGTCATTAGTTTTAAGCCAATTATGGATAAGGATAGGTCTGGTCCTCGAGTTGAGAATCTAAATTGGAAAAAGGCCAATTTTGTGGAAATGAGAAAGGATCTAGGAAGAGTGGATTGGCATAAGTTGTTTTCTGGCAAGGATGTGTTCAGTAAGTGGAAGGCATTCAAAGGCAAAATTTTGAGAGTGCAGAGTTTGCATGTTCCTGTCAGGATTAAAGGCAAAGTTAACAGGCATAGGGAACCTTGGTTTTCAAGGGATATTGGCGATCTGGTTAAGAAGAAGAGAGAGGTGTATAGCTGGCGATCTGGTTAAGAAGAAGAGACAGGTATATGGCAGGTATAGGCAACAAGAAGCAAATGAGGTACTTGTAGAGTATAGAAAATGTAAGAAAATACTAAAAAAGGAAATCAGGAAGTCAAAAAGAAGACATGAGGTTGCTTTGGCAGATAATGTGAAGGTAAACCCGAAGGGTTTCTACAAGTATATTAAGAGTAAAAGGATAGTAAGGGATACAATTGGTCCCCTTGAAGATCAGAGTGGTCGTCTATGTGTGGAGCCTCACGAGATGGGAGGGATCTTAAACAGTTTTTTTGCATCAGTTTTTACTCAGCAAACTGGCATAGTGTATAAGGAAGGGAAACAAGCAGTAGTTTCATGGAACATATAGAGATTAAAGAGGAGGAGGTGCTTGCTGCCTTACAACAAATAAAGGTAGATAAATCCCCCGGGCCTGACATGATATTCCCCTGGACCCCGAGGGAGACTAGTGTAGAAATTGCAGGGGCCCTGGCAGAAATATTTAAAATGTCCTTAGCTACGGGTGACGTGCCTGAGGATTGGAGGGTAGCTCATGTTGTTCCGTTGTTTAAAAAAGGCTCCAAAAGTAAACCAGGTAATTACAGGCCAGTGAGCCTGACATCAGTAGTAGGTAAATTATTGGAAGGTGTTCTGAGAGATCAGATATACAATTATTTGGACAGCCAAGGGCTGATTAAGGATAGTCAGCATGGCTTTGTGCATGGTAGGTCGTGTTTAACGAACTCTGTAGAGTTTTTCGAGGAGGCTACCAAGAAAGTAGATGAAGGAAAGGCTGTGGATGTTGTCTACATGGACTTTAGTAAGGCCTTTGACAAGGTCCCACAAGGGAGGTTACTTCAGAAGGTTCAGACACTTGGTATCCATGGAGAGGTTGTAAACTGGATTCAAAATTGGCTGTGTGGGAGAAGACAGAGAGTGGTAGTGGATGATTGCTTCTCAGACTGGAGGTCTGTGACTAGTGGTGTGCCTCAGGGATCTGTGCTGGGACCATTGTTGTTTGCTGTCTGTATCAATGATTTAGATGATAATGTGATGAATTGGATCAGCAAGTTTGCTGATGCCACTAAGATTGGACGCATTGCGGACAGCGAGGAAGGCTTTCAAAGCTTGCAGAGAGATCTGGACCAACTGGAAAAATGGGCCAGAAAATGGCAGATGGAATTTAATGCGGAAAAGTGTGAGGTGTTACATTTTGGAAGGTCAAACCAAGGTAGGACATAGGGGAGAAATGATAGAAGTTTACAAAATTATGTGGAGTATAGATAGAGTAAATGCGAGGAGGCTCTTTCCACTTAGATTAGGAGAAATAAACACGAGGGGACATGGCTTTAGGGTGAAAGGGGAAATGTTTAGGGGGAACATTAGGGGTAACTTCTTCACTCAGAGAGTGGTGAGAATGTGGAACAAGCTACCATCTGACGTGGTAAATGTGGGCTCACTCTTAAGTTTTAAGAATAAATTAGATAGATACATGGATGGGAGAGGTCTGGAGGGTTATGGACTAGGTGCAGGTCAATGGGGCTAGCGGAATAATATTTCGGCACAGACTAGAAGGGCCTAATGGCCTGTTTTCTGTGCTGTAGTGTTCTATGGTTCTATGGTTCTATATTTTTATTGCATATAAGGCTAGCAGCCACTGTTCAGATTCCCTTTATGTGTGAGCCAAAATGAAGGGAACAAAATAAAGAATTGTTGCAAATGAACTAATTTAATTTAAATATTAAAATGCTGGGACATCTCATAAATTTAACTACAATTATTTTCAGAGCTGTGTGCAATGATGTAATAATGTGAGACATTTTGAGGCCTTCCACCCAGCAGAAATGGGAGGTAGCAGCCCACCAATGACAGGGGTTGACTTACCTCCTTGTTTCTGCTGTTCTGTAGTCTCTGCTATCTTGACTCAGGCCTGACACTGCACAGACAGAACATGCATCAGAAACAAAAACACATAGGCCAAGATTTTGGCGGGTTCGGCAGAAGAGGGCAGGAGTGGTCGGGAAGCTGACCGCCGCCCATGATCAGGGCCCAACCGCAGTTTCACACTGGCTGGCCAATTAAGGTCCGCGCAGCATGTAACGCATGCTGCAGTGCTGCCTGTGTGGGGTGGGGGAGGAGGGCAAGGGGGAATTTTGCACATGCGCATAGGTGCGCGCAGGAAAAGCTTCCTGAGGCACAGGACTGCCTCAGGGAGATGAAGATTTTAAGAAACAAAAATAAAGAATTGTAAATTGTTAAAAAAACATGTCCCCTCATGTAACTCTGTCACATGAGCAGGGACATGTTATTAAGGAAAAGTTTAAATTTTTATTTAATTTTGAATAGCTGTTAGACACCTCATCCCGCCTGTGGATGAGGTTTCCTAAAAAACCCAAAGGTTGCTTGGCATGGGCAATGAAAAATTTGATTCAATTATTATTTTACTGGCCTTAATAGGCCTTTTAATTGTCAGCGGGTGCGTTGCCGACTCCCGCACGCGCCCACCGGCCGAATGCACAACATCGGGATGCTGGCTCGACTTCATCATACGTCATTTTATGCTCGTTCAGGTTAGGCACAGGCCTGCCCAACGAGGTAAAAACTCTGGCCATAATATGCAATTTGGGTCCTATGATGTCCTTTTAGGACATAACAGGATAGGATCATGCACTGCACATGTTGTGTACAGTAGCAGCTGGCGGTCCAGTCAAACAGGGGACCAAAGATAAGATTTACTGTGTTTTCCATGGGACCGGGTGGAGCAGAATCACAGAATTTTAATGCACAGGAGGCCATTCGGCCCATCATGTCTGCATCAGCTCTCCAAACGAGCATTATGACCTAGTGCCGTTGCCCTGCCTTTTTCCCATAGCCTTGTACATTGTTTCTATTCAAATAATTATCTAATGTCCTCTTGAATGCCTCGATTGAACCTGCCTCCACCATACTTCCAGGCAATGCATTCCAGACCTGAACCACACGTTGTCTGAAAAGCTTTTTCTCATGTCACATTTGCTTCCTTTGCAAATCACTTTAAATCTGTGCCCTCTCGTTCTTGATCCTTTTACGAGAGGGAACAACTTCTCCCTATCTACCCTGTCCAGCCCCCTCATGATTTTGAAAACTTCCATCAAATCTCTTCCTGGCCTTCTTCTTTCCAAGGAAGACAGTCCTAACTTCTCCAATCTATCCTCATGGCTGAAGTTTCTCATCCCTGTAACCATTCTTGTAAACCTCTTCTGCACTCTCTCCAATGTGTCCACATCCTTCCTATAATATGGTGCCCAGAACTGTATACAATATTCCAGCTGAGGTCTAACAAAGGTCTTATATAAATTCAGCATAACCTACTTGCTCTTGTACTCTATACCCCTATTAATAAAGCCCAGGATACTATCTGCTCCATTAACTGCTCTCTCCACCTGTTCTGCCGCCTTCAATGATCTATGCACACATACACCCAAGTCTTTCTGTTCTTGCACCCCCTTCAAAATTTCACCCCTTATTTTATATTGTTTGTCCTTGTTCTTCCTACCAAAATGCATCACCTCAAACTTCTCCACATTGAACTTCATCTGCCACCTATCTGCCCACTCCACCAACTTGTCTATGTCCTCTAGAAGTTCCACATCATCCTCACAGTTCACAACGCTCCCAGGCTTTGAATCCTCCACAAACTTTGAAATTGTCGCCTGCATCTAGATCATTAATATATATCAGGAAAAGCAAGGGTCCCTGGGGAACTCCACTACAAACCTTCCTCCAGCCCAAAAAACATTAATTGACCATTACTCTCTGCTTCCTATTTTTCAGCCAATTTTGTATCCAGGTTGCTACTGTCCCTTTTATTCCATATGCAATAACTTTCCTCACAAGTCTGTTGTGTGGCACTCTAACAAATGCCCTTTTGAAAGTCCAAGTACACCACATTAACATCATTACCCACATCAACCTTTTCTGTTACCTCTTCAAAAAACTCCAGCAAGTTGGTTAAACATAAGTTCTCCTTTAGAAATCCATGCTGGCTCTTCCTTATCAACCCATAGTTTTCCACGTGGCTACTAATTCTATCCTGAATAATTGCTTCTAGAATCTTGCCCACCATTGAAGTATTCCTCGTTAATATTTTATTTTGGTTTCCACACCCCTGCTAAGTTAGCCTAAAGCCCTCCTAACAGCACTAGCAAAACCTCCCACAGGGAACTCAGTCCCAGCTCTGTTCAGGTGTAACCCATCTGGCTTGTACAGGTGCCATCTCCCCCAGAGCCAGTCCCAGTGTTCCAGGAATCTAAAGCCCTCCTCCTGCACCATCTTTTCAGCCATGCATTCATCAGCCCTATCTTATTTCTGTACTCAATGGCACATGGCGTGGGAGTAATCTGCAGGTTACTACATCTGAGGTCCTGCTTGCTAATTTTCTACTTAGATCCCTAAATTCTGATTGCAGGAGAAGCAGGAGTGCTTCTGTTCAGGAACAAATTTTCTTAATGATTTTGTGCAATCATACAGCTTTCATTTGCAATAATCCTTCGTGACTGCAAGAAAACTAAGCCTCTGTTTTAGAAACTCACCTTCCATTAATCACAGGATTTACTAAATGGATTAGTCATCAGCATCCTGATAATGGAGCAGTAAGTTATGCAGTATCAAAAGCAGGTCTGAAAGCAGTACCAGTGGACAACATTATAACCTGTTATGTTGCCAGTTTATATCACTCTCACGCCACTTCAAGGAGAGATTCATGAAGCTCACTCACTGGCCTTCAACTGCCAGTGCAATTTCTAAAGTTAGAAAAAAAATTGATGACATTATCAATTGATTGCCAAAATATGGGTGATGCAACAGATTAAAAATGGAGAAAGTCAGCTGCATATTGCAATAATCATACTGCAACTAATGAGCTGTATGATTGGGCAAGGTCACCTCTTTAAGGCAGCTATATAATGATGCTAATATAAGATAAAACCAGAAAATTCTAGAAATACTCAGCAGGTCCGGAAGTATCTGTGGTGAGATGTTTCAGGCCAATGCCTTCCAGCATTTTCTGTTTTCATTTCAGATTTCCAGCATCCACAATATGCTGATTTTGTTATTCTTCACTAGCTTGCTGATTTCTGAATACAGGAGATAATGCTGAAGCACTTGCAAGAATCTTCAGCCAGAAGTGTGAAATGGTTGATCACATCTGGCCTCCTTCTGAGATCCACAGATCCCTGTGTCCAGTCAATTATATTCACTGTAAATGCCATAAAAAGTGGTTGATTGCATGGGCATTGTGAAAACTGTGGGATCTGACAGCATTTCAGATAAAATGCTAAAGGTACACACACCAGAGCTGGCCACCACAATATAGTCATGTTGCTATGACATTGGCACCTACCCTGCAATGTAGGTCCAGTTATGTCCCAAGTAAGAATACAGGTCAAATTTAACCCAGGCATTTACCATTTTACTAGTCTCCTCCCAAACATCAGAAAGCGATGAAATGACCATTAATATTACCATCAAGTAAAGCCTGTTTACAAGAATGGTACCAGGGATGAGAAACTTCAGTTATGAAGATAGATTGGAGAGGTTGAGACTGTTCTCATTGGAGGGAAGAACGCTAAGAGGAGATTTGATAGAGATGTTCAAAATCGTGAGGGGGCTGGACCAAGTAGATAGGGAGAAGATTGTAAAAGGATCAAGAACAAGAGGGCACAGATTTAAAGTAATTTGCTGAAGAAGCAAAAACTTTTTCACACAACAAGTGGTTCAGGTCTGGAATGCACTGCCTGGAAGTGTGGTGGAGGCAGGTTCACTCAAGGCATTAGATGATTTTTATTTTATTCATCCCTAATTGCCCTCAGTTTAGGGCATTACTGTGGGTTTGGACTCAATGTAGGCCTGACCAGGTAAGGATAGCAGATATCCTTCCCTAAAGGACATTAGTGAACTAGATGGGTTTTTACGACAATTGCCAATGGTTTCATCATTAGGCTTGTAATTCCAGAGTTTGTTTTTTTATTGAATTTAAATACCACCACCTGCCATGGTGGGGTTCAAACCCGAGTCTCCAGAGTTCAATCCAGTGACAATACCACTATGCCACTGCCTCCCCTAATAGAAATAGAAACAAAGTGCAGGAGTAAGGGGAAAAGGCAGGACAATGGCACTAGGTCATAATGCTGATTTGGAGGGCTACTGCAGGCACAATGGGCCAAATGACCTCCTTCTGTGCCGTTAAAATTCTGTGATTCTGTGATACTCACCAACAACTGAGAGAAGGATATGTTCATAGGGTTAGATGATGAAGGTGCGGGGGGGGATGTGGGTGGTAAGAAATATATAAATGCCAACATAGAGCACTTGAGCCAAATGACCTACTTCTGTGCTTTGGACTATATAATTCTATGCAACCTGCTCGGTGACGCTCAGTTCAGGTTCTGACAAAGCCATTAGGCTTTAGACATAATCACAGAATTGATCGAAACATGGAAGAAGAAATGAATGTTAGAGGAGACATGACAGTAGCTGCCTTCGATATCAAGTCAGCATTTCTGCCAATATGACACCAGGCAGCCTTAACAAACTTAAGATCAATGTGGCTTCAGGGATTTGAGTCACATCTTACACAAAAATAATTGCTTGTGTTTGCTGGAAGCTAGACATTTTAGCCCTGTGATTCAGACAGTACCAGACTTCAGAATATCACAGTATCTTTACAGTGCAAAATAAGATCATTCGGCCTATCGAATTTGCACGGAAAGGGCTTCCACCTAGTCCATTCCCCTGCCTTATCCCCATAGCCTTGCATGTTCTCTCTTTACAGGCAGCAATCAGCTTCCCTTTCAAATATCTCGCTCGAACCTGCCTCCACCCTTTCAGGAAGTTTATTCCAGACTCCAACCACCCTCTGGGTGAAAAAACTTTCCGCACATCACATTTACTCCTTTTGTCAATTATTTTGAAGCTGTGCCCTCTAGTTCTTGATGCTGTCTTGAGTGAGAACTGTTTCTCACTATTTACCCTGTCCAAACTCCTCAGGATCTTGAATACCTCTAACAAGTCTCCTCTCAGCCTTCTTTTCTTCAAGGAAAACAGTTCCAATCTCTCCAATCTATCCTCATAGCTACAGTTCTTCACCCCAGGATGAACAGCAACAAGGAAGAAGAAAGAAACAACCAACCAACTGCAGGATGTCCCATTGTGCTTCACAGCCAACTAAGACCAAGGACATCACTGCAGGAGTTCCTCAGGGTAGTGTCCTAGGCCCAACCATCTACAGCTGCTTCATCAATGATCTTACCTCTAGCATAAGGTCAGAAGTAGGGATGTTTGCTGATGATTGCACAACGTTCAGCACCATTCATAACTCCTCAGATACTGAAGCAGTCCATGTTCAAATGCAGCAAGACCTGAACAATATCTAGACTTGGGCTGACAAGTGGCAAGTAACATTTGCACCACACAAATGCCAGGCAATGGCCACCTCCAACAAGAGAGAATCTAACCATCGCCCATTGACAGTCCCAGTTGCCTGGATAGGTATGGCTGCATCAACACTCAAGAAGCTTGACACAATATAGGACAAAGCAGCCCCTAATGGGTACCCTATCCACCATTTCTTGGCAGCTTGGAATAGGCAGTAAGTGTGACTCAGAAGCATCACATACATTCAAAGAGCAAATTAAAAATCAGCAGTATTACACTGCAAGTTTTTCATTAATGGATAATTATTTTAAATAATATTTGCCACAACAATATTAAACATGGAGCACAACTGGATTTTATACACAAGAATAAATTGAAATAGTATTTAACTTAATGAGAACTACAGCTATCAAATATGTGAACAGATAACAGTGAATTGTTGATATCAGCTGAAGTGAGAGTAAACCTGAAGTCACGGAATGGCAAAGCAAAGCTCCAGAACTCTTTGGTGTGTTCATTAATTGGTTGATCTGTAGCATAGAAAGAATCTCCCTAAACTGAGTTAAGCTAAGTTTAGCAAAGTAGTTGCCAAAATTTATACAATATAAGGGGCAGAATCTTCTGTTCGGTGTGTGGGGCTTGGCATAAAATGTCACCGCGCGTCATTCTGATCTTCCATTCGGCGGGCGTGCAGCAGAGTTGGCTGCGCACCTGCCAAACTGTCAAAGGACGATTAAGGCCATTAATGAACTAATTAAGCCTATTGAGAAAGCTGCCCATCCAACCGTAAGGTTGGCAGGCAGGCGAAGAGCCCAG